>NC_079495.1:50895738-51600738 GCF_030052815.1 Hevea brasiliensis | reverse complement strand
AATTATTTAATTTTATCAGTCTTTTGATAGAGGTCAGTGTGTATGTTTAGGTGGTCATTGCTGGCTGTTTTCTCCTTTCAGCCAGATCAACTACAGTCCGGTCAACTAATCTGTGAGTATATATTTATTTTATTTACAATTTCAATATTATTATATTTCTGGCATGCTCATGCATCACTTGTACTTATATTTATGTAGTTAAATATTAGGCATGCCTTGCTTTGCATTTATACTTGATGATATTACTTTGGTTGCTGTGTTTTGATAATCTAGAGCTATGTGTGTGAGTGAGTGTGTATGTGGTGTATATGGATATGGGTAGGACGGGCAAATCAGCTTGAGCTAGTCTCACTTGGGGCCCAGTCCTTTTTAAGGAAGTTGGGGTGAGTATGGCTTTGAGTTAATCTCGCTGACCACCGCATATAAATTATTAAGCGAAAGTCCGACTCGAGTTATTCTCGCTGGCAGGCCTTGGATTAAGAGAGCTAGGTAGGGGGATTAGCTCCCCATATATGTATGTGTGAGTATGGATTTGACATGGGTGCATGAGTGCTTCATATTATCTTTGATGTGATTTAATATGATTTGTATGACTTGCATGAAAATGATGCATTTCATTTCCAGGGATGCATTAGAATAAGATAGTTATAGAGATTGTATGTAAAATAAATGCTTACTCTATAAGTCGAATGCTCACTCTTGTTTATCCTATTTTTCAGGCTACAAGAGGAGTTCTTTTTTAAAGTAACCTACTTTCTTCCTTGTAGGTTCATTAACAATTATTTATTTGAAATATTATTTTCTAAATTTGTAATCTACAACTCTGCATGTGTTAGCAGTATTAGGGATCTTGTTAGAGATAGTGTTAAATTGAGTTTTTGGTTTTTCACTTAATGATAAAAATTTTTATGATATATAAATAATTTGAAAATGGTGGTAATATGGTTGAGCTGGGCTCCCCTTATAACGCTTTCACTTTAGATAGTCCGTATATTCTGCTGTTCCGGTGACTAATGTCTGTCCGAATAGACAGAATATCTGGAACTATATTTAAACTAGAGTGAGAAGTGATAAATAACCTAAATAATGACAAGAAAAATTAAGGAAAATTTTAAGCAACGAAATACACTAAGGTTAAATGAGTCGTGGCTCCAGTGATGGGTGACCTAATGGAAAGCGACTGTAAAGACAGTTGCCGACCTTAGACCCGTGGAAAAACCCTATAAAATAATTTTTGGGACTCCAGTGAAGAGTTATTGAGCCTTAGATGCCAATAGAATGCCAAAAAAAAGCTAAGAAAATTTTGTAAATCGGTACGGACAATTTAACTCGATAAGCTAAATGAAGGGCGTTTTGGTCATTTCACCTTCAGAGATGATTTTTGACCAACTTGTTCAATTAAGTAAGTGAGGTATATGACCTAAAATGTGAATGAATATTGCTAAAAAATTAATTAAAAATAAGTAAAGAAAGAAGAAAGGAAAAGAAAAAGAAAATGAAATTTAAAACCCAATTATGACATCATTATTATGTCATTATGTAACACCCTAGGCAAATCCCACATCGACAAACCACGGGAGAGATGCTGGGTTTATAAGTTAGTGGTTTGTAACCCCTAGTGATACATTTTAAAACCGTGAGGGCTTCGACCCAGAGCGGACAATATCACTAGTGGGCCGGGCCATTACATTTAGTGGTATCAGAGCAGAGGTTTAGGCGGTCCTAGACCTAGATAGATAGAAAGAAATAGTTGCATCACATGCATGGGCCTTTAAATAGAGTCGAGGTGACACTAATACAGATCTGTTTCTTTGTCTGTTTTATAGGATCGTTAGCATCTGATCCTTCAGAGCAGATAATATCACTAGTGGGCCGGGCCATTACATTTGTGGATAGATTGACTAAGTCAGCTCATTTCCTACCAGTTAGAACCAACTACTCATTAGAGAGATTAGCAAAAATTTACATAGATGAGATAGTCCGAGTACATGGAGTGCCAACATCGATCATATCTAACCGAAACCCGAGATTTACTTTGAGGTTTTGGAAGAGGCTACAGGAGTCTTTAGGCACTCGACTACACTTCAGTACGGCTTTTCATCCACAGACGGATGGACAGTCAGAACAGGTGATTCAGGTAACCCTTAGAACCTAGTAAATTATTATAAATGTTAAAAGGCTACTAAAAATGACATAAATCACATAATAGGTATTGGCGGATATGTTGAGAAGCTACATCATTGATTTTGAAGGAAGTTGGGAGAAGTATCTTCCTTTGGTAGAGTTTGCTTACAACAACAGCTACCAAGCCAGTATAAAAATGGCTCCATATGAAGCGTTGTATGGGAGGAGATGTAGAACTCCCTTATGCTGGACAGAAATGGGTGAGGAGAAAGTAGTGGGCCCAGATTTAGTGAGACAGATAGAGGAAAAAGTGAAACTCATCAGAGAGGACAATATCACTAGTGGGTCGAGCCATTACATTTATGGTATCAGAGCAGCTCCGCATGCAACCTTAAGCGATGGTGGGGCAAACCTCAGCGAGGACGCTGAGTCCCATAAGGGGGGTGGATTGTAACACCCTAGGCAAATCCCATATCGACAAAATACGGGAGAGATGCTGGGTTTATAAGTTAATGGTTTGTAACCCCTAGTGACACATTTTAAAACCGTGAGGGCTTCGACCCAGAGCGGATAATATCACTAGTGGGCCGGGCCATTACACATTAAAAATTCCTCACCAATCATGTTTAGACAAACACTCATAAGACAATTAAAAAGAGATAAACCAAAGTAAAAATCACTTCATCTTCTTCCTCTACCCATGTTGGCTGAAACCCATAACTTGAGCTCTCCACCATTTTTGTTCATGAGAGCTTGAGATTTACTTGCAACCTACCATAAAACTCATAGTTGTATTCACTAAAAATTGAACCCACACCTTGTAGAAGTGTTTGGCGGCTAAGAAAAGCCAAGAAAGTGAAGATTGGGCAAGGCCATAATTAGCTCAATTGAGGTTAGTGCCATTTTTTTGCACTTATCTTCTTTTAAACATGAATTCAAGTTGAGTTAGGGTGAAAATTAATGAAAAGTGAAGTAACCATGTATATTTGAGTCTTATGGAATTTTAACCAGCTTTATGGGAGTGGCAGTTTGATGGTTTTGATGGATTTAAATGGTTTAGAAATGGTGTTTGATATGCAGACATAAATTAGAAATGGATTAGTATGTCTAATTGATATGTGTTGTGTGAACCTTGAATTAGAGCTAGGGTTTTGAATTAAAAAAATTGGGGATTTGTTCAATTGTTGTGAAATTGATGATGTTAAGGTCAATTAGTGACCTTTTGGCATGGTTGGACCTTAAACTGGAGTGAATTGTAGCATTAGATTAGGAAGCAGAGGTGTTGCCCTAAGTGCTAGGAATTTTGGACTTGAGTCCAGTGGGTTTGGGCAGCCATAAATTGATTTGAGTAGCTTCAATCGGTATAAGGTCAATTGGAGGTGAAACTAGATACATAATGCCACAACTTTGGTGAAGAGACCCTGTCCAGAAAAACAACTTAGAGTGACCTAAAATTTGCCTAATTCCGAGTAACTAATTCTAGACCTGGAAAATGACCAAATGAATAATGTTTGTTCAATTAGCCATAAATTTGTGTAGAGAGGTCCAAATGACCTGATTTTTAAACCCATGGAAGGTCTAGACAATGTAGAACAACTTTCATGAAGAACAGAAATCCAAATTCTGACCAGAACCAATTCAAATTGCTAACCAAAACTAGGATACCAAAACTGCCAGAACCAATTTTGCCCAGAAAATCTTGGAATGAACCAATCCAGCCAGTTGTGGTAAAAATGCCATAACTTGAGCGATGAAACTCCAAATGGAGTAATTCAAAAGGGAATTAAAGAAGACACATTAAGGAAAACTTTCATGAAGAAAGTTTAGCCAAATGCTCACTGTAGATTGGTCCGATGAAATAGTAAACATAAGCAATGAAAGCTGAAAATTTGAAATAACTTCTAATGAGCCTTGAATTGAGTTTGGCAACTAATGCCAACAAATGTAACATCCAAAATGTGGTATTATAGTGTAATTAGAACTTGCATATCTATTATTTATGAAAAAGTCAACATTTATATATGAATAGTAAGGTGAATAGTAACCACCAAACACTAAATGCAAAGAACTAAAAAAAAAAAAAAAAAACTTTGTTAATATGCCCTAGTATGCCTAGAATGATTGGTTTGGATAGGTTGGCATGCCAATAGGGTTCTGATAGCAGTACTGCATATGGCTTTATGTCATTTCATGATTCATGGCTTTAGTGCCATTTAGTGATGCTATGGCTATTGGCTATTTTGATACTTTTGACATATTTGGCTTTACGCCCGATGATTACTATGGCTTATTAACTGTTCTATTGCACACCTAGAAACACTTTGTGGTCGATGGTGTGACAGCCCGAGGTACTTGGTACCCAATGTCAGTTTACCTATTTATCCAGTCCAGTCAACTGGTATAGCTTCCAAAGAGGAACAAAAAGGATAAAAGATAGTTAATATTAGAAATTTCATATGAAATCAAAATAATTCTTGATTGCACAAATTTTGCTCCATTTTTATCTTTATTCGTCTATATTATTTCCTTCTTATATTATTGCACCACTAAGCAGCAATGCTTAGCGTAATGAATTGTTTCCTCGCATAAGTACTGAAGATAAAGTCCAATGGATATTAGACTAGGATTTTGGAGTCTGGATCTGCAGAAGTGTCCAGGTTGTGACCTCCTCAACAATGCATGTAGATAGGGCCCATATAGGTCATATTAATGTATTGTGTACATCATAAATATTTCTTATGTTGTAATGTAAACTAAGAAATTTTATTTAATATGTATGTGATGTAAATTAATAAATTAGCTTTTTCATATGTAATTAATTTATATATCATGTAAATTAATGAAATTTGAGAATTTTTATATATGAGTTGAGCAAGAATGTATATGCATGGAAATGAATATGGATGAGATTATTATTGGAATATATATTGTTGAAATTTTTAAATAGGTGAGTAGTGAGACAAGCCAAGTGGTAATAGAATAGGGGAAACTTCGTCAGTTTCTCCTTAGAAAAAAAATTATAATAAAATAATTGATTTTAAAATATAATGAGATAAAAAAATTATTAAAGAAATAAAGTAAGATAAGATAAGGTGCTCTGACACCGAGTGTGACATGCCTTGCTCGGCTACACTGTAAACCGAGTTAAAAGTGTTACATTTAATGGTATCAGAGCACGGTTTAGGCGTTTCTGGGTTTAGATAGAGTATATACCATGCATTGCATTTGTAAGAGTAGAGGTGACACTAATACAGATCTGTTTGTCTTTGATTATTTTGGTTAGGATATGGAACTGACAACGCAAAGAGCAGTAGAGGAAGAGGTGGAGAGTCATGCTCTACCAATGGCTGAAGCTAAAGACAGAGGAGAGCCTGCTCCACCAGTACAAGAAGTACCTACACAGCCTCAGTTTGCTTTATTTTAACAAATGACTGAATTCTACAAACAGATGATGGGGGCTATCCCACCACTAAACCACAGTTATAACCTCCGCCACCACCACAAAAGTCCCATTTGGAGAAATTGAGAAAGTATGGGGCTGTGGACTTTCTAAAAAGAAGGAAGATGATCCTATGGTAGCCGAAAATTGGCCAGACAGAACGGAAAGAGTATTGAGATAACTTCATTGCACCCCAGAGCAGAACCTGGAGGGTGCTGTGTCCCTGCTTCAGGATGATGCATATCAGTGGTCGAACATAGTATCCAGGGAGGTGCAGCCAGATCAGATCACATGAGAGTTCTTTCTTACAAAGTTTAGAAAGAAGTATGTCCGCAATGTGTACCTGGAACAGAGAAGAAGGGAATTCATCAGTCTGAGACAGAGGTAGTTTTCAGTGGCAGAGTATGAAGAGAATTTGTTAAACTGAGCCGATATGGAAGAGAGATAGTTCCTACAGAAGCTGAGCGGTGCAGGAGATTTGAGGAAGGGTTAAAAGATAATATCAAACTCATGATAACAGCTTTGGGGATTACAGACTTCACAAAATTGGTTGAAGTTGCACTAAAGGTTTAGAGGGTCAAAGTAAGTGAACAGAGCAGGAAAGATAAGCAGCGTAAGAGGGAAGTTGGATTGGGGCAGTCAAGTTTACCAACTGATAGTAAGAAGCTTAAGGGTTTATAAGACCAGACATAGGGCCAGAGAGGCCAGTTTGGGATATCTGTAGCTAGTTCCCCGGGCACAGTAACAAGGGGATTAGCCCTAGTGCCATAATGTATGCACTGTGGTAAGAGACATAGAGAGGAGTGTCGACTGTTAACGGAGGGTGTTTCAAGTGTGGGGGCTATGGATCATTACATAAGAGATTGCCCCCAGAGAAGTGGTTTAACAGCTCCAGCACAAGCTGATAGACCTGCCCCCACAATGCAAAGGGGTAGAAGACCTGGTAGAGCAGAGATGGCTGAGATTTCACAGAAGGCTATTTCTGAGACAGTTGAAAGGCCCGAAGCTAGAGTGGCACCACGGGTATATGCCATGGAAGAGGAACCAGACACAGACATTGATGAGGCAACACAAGGAAGTGGAGAAGCAAGGAGGTAGCAGATTCCTCGACCATTTACATCAGGTAAATTTCAAGGACGAAATTTTATTTAGAGGGAAAGAATTGTAATACCCTCACTTTAGATAGTCCGTACATTTTACTGTTTCCGTGACTAATATCTGTCCAGACAGCCAGAATGTCTGGAACTATATTTAAACTAAAGTGAGGAGTGATAAATAACCCAAATAATGACAAGAAAAATTAAGGAAAAATTTAAGTAATGAAATGCACTAAGGTTAAATGAGCCGTGGCTCCAGTGATGGGTGACCTAATGGAAAGTGACTGTAAAGATAGTTGGCGATCCTAGACCTGTGGGAAAATTCTGTTAAATAATTTTTTGGACTCCAGTGAAGAGTTATTGAGCCTTAGATGACAATAGAATGCCAAGAAAAAGCTAAGAAAATTTTGTAAATCGGTACGGACAATTTAACTCGATAAGCTAAACGAAGGACATTTTGGTCATTTCACCTTCAGAGATGATTTGTGACCAACTTGTTCAATTAAGTAAGTGAGGTATATGACCTAAAATGTGTATGAATATTGCTAAAAATTTAATTAAAAATAAGTAAAAAAAGAAGAAAGGAAAAGTAAAAGAAAATGAAATTTAAAACCTAATTATGACATTATTATTATGTCATTAAAAATTTCTCACCAATCATGTTTAGACAAACACTCATAAGACAATTAAAAAGAGATAAACTAAAGTAAAAATCACTTTATCTTCTTCCTCTACCCATGTTGGCTGAAACCCATAACTTGAGCTCTCCACCATTTTTGTTCATGAGAGCTTGAGATTTACTTGCAACCTACCATAAAACTCATAGTTGTCTTCACCAAAAATTGAACCCACACCTTATAGAAGTGTTTGGCAGCCAAGAAAAGCCAAGAAAGTGAAGATTGGGCAAGGTCATAATTAGCCCAATTGAGGTTAGTGCCATTTTTTTTTTTTTTTGCTTTTATCTTCTTTTAAACATGAATTCAAGTTAAGTTAGGGTGAAAATTAATGAAAAGTGAAGTAATCTTGTATATTTGAGTCTTATGGAATTTTGGCCAGCTTTATGGGAGTGGTAGTTTGATGGTTTTGATGGATTTAAATGGTTTAGAAATGGTGTTTGATATGTAAACATAAATTAGAAATGGATTAGTATGTCTAATTGATATGTGTTATGTGAACCTTGAATTGGAGCTAGGGTTTTGAATTAAAAAAATTGGGGATTTGTTCAATTGTTGTGAAATTGATGATGTTACGGTCAATTAGTGACCTTTTGGCATGGTTAGACCTTAAATTGGAGTGAATTGTGGCATTGGATTAGGAAGTAGAGGTGCTGCCCTAAGTGCCAAGAATTCTAGACTTGAGTCCAGTAGGTATGGGCAGCTATAAGTTTATTTATGTAGCTTCAATTGGTATAAGGAAAATTAGAGGTGAAACTAGGTAATAATGCCACAACTTTGATGGAGAGATCCTATCCAGAAAAATAACTTAGAGTGACCTAAAAGTTGCCTAAATCTGGGTAACCAATTCTGGACCTGGAAAATGACCAAATGAACAGTATTTGTTCAATTAGTCATAAATTTGTGTAGAGAGGTCCAAATGACTTGATTTTTAAACCCATGGAAACCTTAGACAATTTAGAAAAACTTTCATGAAGAACAGAAACCCAAAATCTGACCAGAACCAATTCAAATTGCTAGCTAAAATTAGGACACCAAAACTGCCAGAACCAATTTTGCCCAGAAAATCTGGGAATAAACCAATCCGGCTAGTTATGGTAAAAATGCCATAACTTGAGCTATAAAACTCCAAATGGAGTTATTCAAAAAGGAAATTAAAGAAGACACACTAAGGAACAACTTTCATGAAGAAATTTTAGCCAAATTCTCACTGTAGATTAGTCCAATGAATAGTAAATATAAGCAATAAAATCTGAAAAATTTGAAATAACTTCTAATGAGCCTTGAATTGAGTTTGGCAACTAATGCCAACAAATGTAACATCCAAAATGTGGTATTATAGTGTAATTAGAACTTGCATATCTATTATTTATGAAAAGTCAACATTTATATATGAATAGTAAGGTGAATAGTAACCACCAAACACTAAGTGCAATGAACTATAAAAAAAAATCAACTTTGTTAATATGCCTTAGTATGCCTAGAATGATTGGTTTGGATAGGTTGGCATGCCAATAGGGCTCTGATAGCAGTACTGCATATGGCTTTATGTCATTTCATGATTCATGGCTTTAGTGCCATTTAGTGATGTTATGGCTATTGGCCATTTTGATACTTTTTACATATTTGGCTTTACACCAGATGATTACTATGGTTTGTTAGCCATTCAGTTGCACACCTGGAGACACTTTGTGATCGATGGTGTGACTGCCCAAGGTACTTCGTACCCAGTGCTAGTTTACCCGTTTATCCAGTCCAGTCAACTGGTATAGCTTCCAAAGAGGAACAAAAAGGATAAAAGATAGTTAATATAAGAAATTTCATATGAAATCAAAATAATTCTTGATTGCACAAATTTTGTTCCAATTTTATCTTTATTTGTATATATTATTTCCTAGTTATGTTATTGCACCACTGAGCAGAAATGCTTAGCGCGATGAATTGTTTCTTCGCATAGGTACAGAAGATAAAGCCCAGTGGACATTAGACTAGGAGTTTGGAGTCCGGATCTGCAGAAGTGTCTAGGTTGTCACCTCCTCAACAATGCATGTAGATAGGGCCCATATAGATTATATTAATGTATTCTATATATCACAAATATTTCTTATATTGTAATGTAAACTAGAAAATTGTATTTAATATGTATGTGATGTAAATTAATAAATTAGCTCTTTCATATGTAATTAATTTGTATATCATGTAAATTAATGAAATTTGAGAATTTTTATATATGAGTTGAGCAAGAATGTATATGAGTTGAGCAAGAATGTATATGGATGGAAATGAATATGGATGCGACTATTATTGGAATATATATTGTTGAAATTTTTAAATAGGTGAGTAGTGAGACACGCCAAGTGGTAATAGAATAGGGAAAACTCCGTCAGTTTCTCCTTAAAAAAAAATAAAATAATTGATTTTAAAATATAACGAGATTAAAAAAATTATCAAAGAAATAAAGTAAGATAAGATAATGTGCTCCGACACCGAGTGTGACATGCTTTGCTCAGCTACACTGTAGATCGGGTTAAAGGTGTTACACCCCTTACTTTAATAGCTGATAATCATCGGGTTGGGTTGACCCGAATTAAAATAAAATATTTTTTATTTTATTTTATTTTATTTACATGTTGGGCCTCAGTTTTTGGCCTTGATTATGGATTTGGGGAACAGTAAGGCTTACTATGGGTCTCGAGGGCTTTATGTCAGCCCAGGTCCTAGTGCCAGTCCGGCTTGTGAGATCGGGTCGTGACACTAGTCTTACTCCCATTAAGCTCCATGAAATTGCCCTTTTTGATACTTACTTTAGAGCCACTTACCAATTTTATTTATAATATGAAATAAATTAATAACAAATTACATTAAAATCTAATGCTAATCTCCTAAGTTGTTTAGACTTCTATTTGATTAAAACTACCTAATGGCCAAAGGTTTTCTAGCCTAATCTTGACACTTAATAACATCATATCACATTATGCACGACATTAAAAATAGATCAAAATACAATTTAAGACATGAAAACAAAAAATAATAAACCAACATAATATTTCCAAATTTGAGCAGATTTATAGTGTTTTTATATTTGAATTTCTAAAATAGGTTAAACATGTACAAAAATTATACACAAATTCCAGAAGCATACCAAAACATCATATCAAAATAGAAAATTATTAGCTAGTATAAAATTTCTATCAAATAATTTACAAAATTCACAGTTCATCACTGTTATGCATCAGAGACATATCTGCACTACTTTTTTAAAATTAATGTATCTCAAAAACCATAAAAGATATTTGCTTCAAACCAATAGAAAAAATTAGATAAGATCTTGAATTTAAGTTTAGACCCATGAATCACAGAAAAATATAAAGAATTAAGAGAGATATGAACCTTAAAATTTAGTTGTACTACAAATCGTGATCTGCAGACACCCTCAATAGCCTTTTTAACGATTCTTGAGGCTAAAATTATTAGAATGTCATGAAGATTACAAATATAATTTTTATAGAATTTTTACAAAAGCATAAATATACAAAAATTAATTAAAACAAATTGACAAAAATAAGAACATGTGCAAATTTGTCATCGCCCTCAAATTTACTACATGTACATGTAAATTATGAACACATAAGGCTAACTCAAGGCATAAAATATGAAACAATTATAATATGGCATGAATCTTGTGAATGAGCAGAAGCATGGTGATTAGTTCATTAGAGCATTCAATTTCAAAAAAATTTCTTCTAGGGTTTCACGCATCATGCCACATCTCTTATGTGCCTAATTAATTTCAATGCTCAATTGTATATTAAAACACTTTTAATATGTATTAAGATCTATGTTTGCCATTCAAGATTATGAATTAAAAAATAAATTCATTTAAATCTTAGTTTAAAAGAGAAGTTTGAGCACTAACCTCTTTGATGCAATATGGATGAAATTGGCACCTTTAGGAAGCACTTAGGACCCCAAGTGTTGTCCCTCTAGCTTGTCCACACCAGGATTACCAATGGGCAGCCCCCAATTTACTTCTCAAGCGTTTGCCAACTAATTATAAATTGAGTTTTTACCTTTAGAGAGGTTGTATGTGTGTATAGGACACTAGAAACAATTTCTAGCAATTTTAATTCAAAGGGAATGGAGTGATTCTCTTTGAATTGATGAGAAAAGATGAAGAGAAGAGAGGGAGAGAGGTGTGCCGCCACACATAAGAGAGAAAGGAGAGATGGCTATTTTTCTTATAACTTGTCTTTTTATAATTAGGTCAAGTAATCACTTAAACCCTTTGCCACATGTCACCACCACATTGCATCTTATTTTTAATTGACCTAATCACATTAAGCCAAATGTCAAAGCTAGACTTAATCTTGACTTTGATCACCTTGCATGATAGGAAGACAAATGGCAAACTTATAAGATGCCATATGTCACCATCTCATGGTGCCACATGTCACCATGTGAAATGACCAAATTACCCTTATTTTGTAATTTTGAGTTCTCAACCCAAAATCATTATTTCTCCTCTTCAAATCAATTTATATCAAATATAAATTAATTAATTAATCTCTATTAATTAATTTCTCATAATTAAATTCATATTTAAACACATTAAATATAAATTTAACTTATACTATATATCCAATAACCTAGATTTGGTTTTAAGTCATGCTAGGGACTTTGCAATCTTATTGCAAACCAAACTTATTTAATTAATTAATTAAACTCTTTAATTAATTAATTAAATCACATTTTACTTGGTGATTATCTTGTGTAAGTGTGTAACTTACTAGGCTCATCACTAATTGGCAATGAGATATAATATTAACTTTTAATATCATCAAAACTCTTTCTTACCTAGCATTGCGTGCCATAGCCAACCGATCAGTAATAAGGAATACCTTAAATGAGCCTTTAATCATATGTTATTATGCACTAGAATTTCTCTATTACAAAATCTCAATTTGAGCTGGAGTCATGGTTTATGTCAAACCCCATTTACTATAAATATTATGTTCTCTTTTAATTCCAGTTATTGATTAATTAGATTTTCCTGTCAAAAACTCTTTTCTGACTAAATCTGTCTATCCTGGCCAAGAACTTGAAACATCAATAACAATTAAATGAACATAGGATTTTATCCCTATTTACTTAGGGTAACAAATTCCATCTTGATCAACACCTATCTCCATATATAACTAATAGGAGCCAACACATGCCCATATACCCATGCACAGTACAAGTATGAAAGCAGATCAAACTCAAACTACCTATATACAAGATAATTGTGTTATCTCAGGTCTAAAGATTTATGCACTGATATGATATATGACAATGCATTGATAAGAGTAAACTCTATGTGCTTGTCATATGCGTCACTGGTTCGGCCTACTTATCATGTATAAGTGCCTATCATGTTTGTTATATGGCATGAGACTCACTATTCCATCTTATTTATATCTCATATAAATACCATGGGAATAAACATGAATTCAATCTTTCTGGATAAGTCATGTCTTGTGTGAAGTATCCTCGATTGTGAACCAATTTATGATACTTTGTGCTAGAAATATTGTCTCTCATATTCTTAACAACTTAAGAATAGAATTTCTAACAAAATATCAATGGACCTTTTCTATTACATATAAATACATTATGTAAATGAAAAAGTGAAATTGCCTTTTATTAATAAAATATATACAAGATACATACTAAATGATATGCTCTAGGGCATACTACTAACAATCTCTGTAACACCCTCACTGTAGCCATTCCGTACATTCTACTATTCTGGTGACCGATGTCGGTCTGCACAGCTAGAACATCTGGAAAAATATTTAAACTAGAGTGAGGTGTCATAAATAATTCAAATAAGTGTAAGAAAAATTTTGAAAAAAATTTTAAAAATAAAATACAACCAAGTTAAATGAGTCGGTGCCTTAGCGATGCGTAACCCAGTGAGAAGTTGCGGTCCTCGCAGCTAGAAGCCCTAAACCCAAGAGAAAATTCATAAAATAATTTTTGGGACTCCAGAGAAGAGTCATTGAGGTTTCTATGGCATTAGAATGCCAAGAAAAGGCTTAGAAAAATTTTTCGATCGGTACAGATTATTTTGGCTCAATAAGCCAAACGGAGGGCATTTTGGTTATTTCGTCTTTGGAGATGATTTTTGACCGACTTGTCCAGTTAAGTAAATAATTATTATGACATAAAATATGAATAAATATTACTAAAAATTAAATTGAAATTGAGTAGAAAAAAAAAAGAAAAAGAAAATGAATTAAATGGGAAATATGACATCACATGCTGTCATTATAATACTCCCACCCAATCACATTGTGACACATGGCTATAACTCACTTAAAATGAGTAAATGGGCAGAAAAATTAACCAAATTTTCTATCTTTCGCTTACCTCCAACCAGCGAAAACCATTCCCAAAACCCTTTCCACCATTAAAGCTCCCTTAAGCTTCATTTCCCACTTCAATTCACCAAAAAACCTCATCCTTCCTTCACTAAAAATTTCCCTTACCACTAGAGCAAGACTTGGGCAGCAATTAGAAGAAGAGAAAGTGAAAAAAAGTGAGGTGTGAATAAGCTTAGAAAATCATCCAAGAGGTTAGTGTCATATTCTTTGCTCTTACTTCCTTCTAAACATGAATTTAAGCTAAGCTAAGTTGAAAACTTGTTGAAAATTGAATTAAAGATGCATGATTATATTCCATGAAATTTCTACAGCCATGAGGAACCTTGAGGAAATTATGATTTTGATGGAATTAAATATGATTGCTAATGTTCTTGATGAGTTGCATATGGTAGAAGTTGAATTATAAGGTCTTATGCATGAATTGAGGTATTGGAAATTAGGGTTTTGAGCTATATTAGGGTTTGGCCATATTGTTGGTGAATGAAAGTTCTAACGGTCAATTAGTGACCATTTGGCTGAGTATAATGAGGAGATGAAATGAATTGTAGCTTTGGATGTGAGGTTTGGTGTGCTGCCTTGAGTGCCCTACAGGTCTGGATGTGAGTCCAGCATGTTTGGGCAATTATAACTTGAGTTGTGTAGGTTCAATTGGTTCAAGGCCAATTGGACATGAACTTAGACATATAATGGCAGAACTTTGATGAAGGAATCCTGTTCAGAAACCAAACTTAGAATGCACTAAAAATTGACCAAATCCGAGTAACACACATTCTTCCTGGGCAAAATGATCAAATGAACTGTGTTCATTCATTAGGTCATAACTCACTGTAGAAATGTCCAATTAACCTGAAATTTATATCAATAGAAAGCTTAGACAATTTAGGACAACTTTCATGGAGGACACAACTCCATAATTTGACCAGAACTTAATGAAATTGCCCGCCAAACTCAGAACACCAAAACTACCAGAATGGATTCTGCCCAGAAATTTTGGGTACTGCCCTATCCAGCTTGTTATGGTATTTAAGCCATAACTTGAGCTACAAAACTCCAATTGGAGTGATTCAAAAAGAGAATTAAAGAAAACACAATAAGGAACAACTTTGATGAAGAAAAGTTAGCCCAGTTTCCACTGTAGAATTGTCCAATGGAATAGTAAACTTAAGGTATGAAATCTGAAAATTTTAAATAACATAAAATAAGCTTTGAATTGGTATTGGAAATCAATGCCAACAAAAATAAAATGCAAAATGTGGTATCTTAGTGAACTTAGGCTCCACAAATTCATTATAAATCAAAAGGTCAACTTTTGAATGGAGATGGTCAAATGAATACTAACCACTAAAATATGTGAAGTAGAAGGACAAACTACAAGAACTATTGTAGTCAATAATACAGGAAAGGGTATAATAAATTAGAAAGCTATTATAATGGTTAATATATAGATAATATAAATAGTTGATTTAAATTTTTAGAATTGAGTGACATTAGGATTTAAGGAAACTTAGATAAATTTGAAATCCATGAAACATTCATGGACTACTTGAAATATGAATGATAATGCACCTAAATCATGAAAACAAAAAAAAATAGATAGTTAGGGCTTATGCCTCTTTTTGTAGCTAAAAATTTATACTTTGCATAATTAATGGCATATGAGAAACAAAAAGAATGTTTTGAGTACAATGGTACATGAACACCATTGTTGTGAACTGAGATCCAAAATGAATGATGTAAGGAATGTATGAATTATGATGAATGCATAAACTATACAGAATTGCGATTTAGAAATTTGTACTTCTGCTAAGAACAAAATTAAAACGTTATAAATTATAATTGGAACTTATAATGAAATAATGAAATAAGAAGACATATTAATATTTAATGGTACTTATGTGCCCATGTATTGCCTAGACATGTGTATCAGATTGGGTAGATTGGCATGCCAATAGGGTATTATTTTAGCAGTACTGCAAAAGGCTTTATGCCTGTATTCATGGTTTTATGCCCGCACTCATGGCTTTATGCCCGCACTCATGGCTTTTATGCCCGATTATGTGTTATCATAGCTTTTTAGCCATTTTGACTGCATACATGGTTGACGTTCAGCGTCCCATGGTATGACGGCCTGAGGCACCGCGGTACTTGGGCAGTGAAATTTATTTAAATAAGTTAAGAATATTAGCAAATGAAAATATTAGCAATTAAATAAATGAGTAAGAATATTTAATTATTATGAAAGAATTGAGCGCTTTTGAAGAGAAATAAATTAGAACAAAGGATAGTTAATACTAGAAGTATTATATGAAACTAGATTAAATTCCAGAGTATCCAAATTTTGATCCATTTCTTTCTTTATTTGTATATTATTTCTTTATTATATTATTACACCACTAAGCAGCAATGCTTAACGGATGGATTTGTTTCCTCGTGCAGGTGCTAAAGGTAAAGCCCAGCGAATATTAAATAGAGATTTTGGAGTTCTGATCTGCAGAAGTGTCTGAAGTATTCAAGGTTGTCACCTCCTCAGCAATGCATGTAGATAGGGCCCATATAGATCATATTTTGTATTTTGTATAAAATGCTTAGTTATAGTATTATAATTGTAAATTATGAAAATGTAATTAAAAAGTATGTGATGTAAATTAATAAACCGGTTAACTCATTTGTGATTAAATTGTATGTCATGTCAATTAATGAAGATTAAAAATTTTCATATATGAGTTGGGCATGAATGGGAATGTATAGAAATGGATATGAATGAAATTGTATATATTTGAATACAGAATTGAAATATATAGATGATGCATGAAATGATGAGATTTTTATTTTAAAATATTATTAAAATTTTCAAATATATGAATAGTGAAACACGTCAAATGTTAATAAAATGGGAGAAACTCAGTTAGTTTCTCCGCCGAAAAATAATTGATATTAAAAGATAATAACTTGAAAATGATTAAACGAATAAAGTAAGATAAGATAGGGTGCTCCGGCACCGAATGTAGCATGGCTTGCTCGGCTATCTTGTAGGTGAGGGGTGTTACAATCTCCCACTAGCACTAGAGCCATTCATTATAATATCTTAGACCCATCTTCTCAAGATGTCGGTCTAACTAAGCTTGTGACATAGGCTTAGTGAATGGATCAGCTGGATTTTCAGCTGATGCTATTTTTTGCATAGCTACATTACCTCGCCCAACTTTCTCTCTGATAATGTGGTAGCGTCTTTCTATGTGTTTGGATTTCTGGTGAGACCGGGGTTCTATATATCCAAACAGCCTCTTTTGTAGCATCTGATACAGTAATATACTCAGCCTCTGTAGTGGAATCAGCAGTCATACTTTGTTTGAAACTCTTCCAACTGACTGCACCTCCATTACAAATGAACACAAATTCAGATGTAGACTTTCTATCATCAATATCTAATTGAAAATCAGAATCAGTATAACCATCCAATTGCAAGTCACCACCTCCATAAATCAAGAATAAATCCTTAGTTCTTCTCAAGTACTTAAGGATATTCTTGACCGCTATCCAGTGTTCCAAACCTATATTGGATTGAAACCTGCTAGTCAAACTAACAGCATGTGCGATATTCGGCCCTGTATACATCATTGCATACATCAAACTTCCAATAGCCGAAGCATATGGAATCTTGGTCATTTTATCTCTTTCTTTAGGTGTTTTTGGAGACATCTCTTTAGAAAGGTGAATACCATGTCTCACTGGTAATAATCCTCTCTTGGAATCAAGCATGTTAAACCTCTTTAACACCTTTTCTAAGTATAGACTTTGGGATAAACTAATTATTCTTTTCGCTTTATCTCTATAGATGTGAATTCCAAGAATATAGGTTGCCTCCCCTAAGTCTTTCATGGAGAATGTATTTGACAACCATACCTTGACAGTTGTCAACATACCTATGTCATTACCTATCAACAAAATGTCATCCACATATAAGACAAGGAAAGTGATAGCACTATCACTAACCTTCTTATATACACATGGTTCATCCACATTTTTTATAAAACCAAATGACTTAATGGCTTCATCAAAATGGATTTTCCAACTCCTCGAAGGTTGTTTTAACCCATAAATGGATCGCTTTAGCATGCATACCTTGGAACCATCTTGGGATTCAAAATCCCTAGGTTGTTCCATGAAAATGTTTTTTTCAATGTATCCATTGATAAAAGCTGTTTTGATATCCATATGCCAAATCTCATAATCATAGTATGCAGCTATTGCTAATAGAATCCTAATTGATTTAAGCACGGCAACAGGCGAGAAAGTCTCCTCATTGTCGATTCCTTGCCTTTGGCGAAACCCTTTCGCTAGTAGCCTTGCTTTATAGGTCTCTACCTTTCCATCAGAACCAATTTTCTTCTTGAAAATTCATTTGTTCCCTATAGGTATAATACCTTCAAATAGGTCAACAAGATCCCAAACTTGATTCTTATGCATGGAATCAATTTCGGATTTCATAGCTTCAATCCATTTTGAAGAGTCTATATCTAATATAGCTTCTTCATAGGTAAGAGGATCATCTCCATGATCTACTTCTTCATGAGTAAACAACTCTTATTTATATTCATGAAGAAAACCATATCTCACTGGTGGGTGAGATATCCTGGTTGATCTGCGAGGAATTACTGTAGATGTTTCATTAATAGGTGTAGGTTGACTAGATGGATCTATATCCATTTGATCTGTTGGTTGGTCAGAATTCTCCAATTCTAACTCTATTTGCCTTCCTTTGCCTCCTTCTTCAATGAACTGTTGTTCAAGAAATATGGCATCTCTGCTGACCACAACCTTTTGTGATATAGGCAAATAAAAATAATATCTAAAACTTTCTTTTGGATATCCAACAAATCGTCCTTTTTCTGATCTGGTTTCCAATTTATCAGTGTTCAGGTTTTTGATATAAGCTGGAAAACCCCAAATCTTAACATACTTAAGACTCGGTTTTCTTCCATGCCATATCTCATAAGGTGTGGAAGAAATTGATTTTGATGGAATTCTATTCAGAATATGCACAGTTGATTCTAATGCAAATCTCCAAAAGGAGATTGGCATATCATTATAGCTCATCATACTACGTACCATATCTAACAAGGTACGATTTCTCCTTTCAGATACACCATTCAGTTGTGGCATTCCTGGAGGAGTCAGCTGGGAAACAATGCCATGCTCTTTCAAGTATTCATCAAATTCAGTACTTAAGTATTCACCTCCACGATCTGATCGAAGAGTTTTAATACTTTTTCCTATTTGATTTTCTACTTCAAATTTAAATTCTTTGAACTTTTTAAAGGATTCATGTTTGTATTTCATCAAATACAAATACCCAAACCTTGATTTATTATTAGTAAAGGTAATAAAGTAATGAAAACCGCCTCTAGCCATTTTCTTAAATGGACCACATACATCACTATATATTAGATCCAAAATATTTTCAGCTCTTAGTTCTTGTCCAACAAAGGGTGATCTAGTCATTTTGCCTTGAAGGCAGGATTCACAAGTTGGAGTAAGTTCAGAACCCAATGAAGATAAAATCCCCATTTTCTCCAGTTTTGCAATCCTATCTTCTGCAACATGACCTAATCTTAAGTGTCAAAGATATTTTGAACTTGAGTTGATTTTCATAATGGCATTGCATTCTTTTAGATTGCTTGTATTCAATTTGTGTTTATCATTATTATCCAAATAATAAAGACCATCATGCATATAACTCGAGCCAACATATTTATTTCCAAAATAAATATTGCAAACATCATTTGTAAACTGAAATTCATAACCATTTCTAGTCAAACTAGATATAGAAATGATGTTCTTAAAAGCATCAGGTACATACAAAATATTATTTAAACACAAAACATATCCACACATGTAAAAAGATTTAGATCCTATGGCTAAAGCTTCAACAATTGAGCCATCACCAATCCAGAGTCTAACATCTCGAGCATGTAAGCTGCTACTGTTTGCTAATTCCTGCATATCATAAGAAATATGAGAACTAGTACCAGTATCTGAAACCCAAGTTGTAGATGAACTATGAGCATCATCGGCATCTAAATAACAAGATATAGACATACCTTCTAAAGGTGTATCCTTCTTGTCCTTCAAAGAAGCAAGATACTCTGGGCAGTTTCTTTTCTAGTGCCCATCCTTTTTGCAGTGGAAACACTTTCCTTTGCCTCCATCAGCTTTGGTCTTCCCTTTCTGTTTGGCTATCTTCTTGGAAGGTCCTGAAACTTGAGGTTTCTTTTTCTTATTACCCTTCTTCTTATTGGACTTTCCAGCAGAAGAAGATGCAATCAAAGCTACCTATTTTCCTTTATTGCCTGAAATATTCTTTTGGGTAATAACAAGCATGTTAAGTAAACCAGCCAAGGTGTATTTCTGCTTAGTCATATGGAAATTTATGACAAAATTCACAAATGACTCAGGTAGGGACTGAAGAATCAAATCCGTCTGCAGTTGAAAATCCATGTTAAAGTCAAGATGTTCCAGCTGCTCTATAAGACGAATCATCTTATGGACATGATTCCTAATATTCTGTCCCTCAGACATCCTCATTCGAAATAGTTGCCTAGATATCTCATACCTAGCATTCCTACTATGCTCACCATACAACTCTTGTAGATGAAGGAGGTTCTCACTAGCACTTTGCATATTTTCATGTTGCTTCTGTAACTCATTACTCATAGAAGCAAGCATGTAACACTTGGCTCTCATATCATGCTCCTTCCACTTATCCAAAGTTTTATGTTCCTCTTGAATGGCCTCTGGAGGTAAGGGACCAGGAATATTTGAGTCTAGAACATATCTAATACATTTTAGGTTCAGGACAAGTTTTAAATTTCTGAGTCAACCAGAAATATTAGGTCCCATTAACCTATTGTGATAAAGTATGCTCGCAAGGATATTGGATGGTGGTGGTTATTATATGCTCATTTTTATCAGAAAATTAATTGCAGAAAATAACTAGATTAATTAGTAAATATATCAAGCAATTAACTAAAATAATTATGGTCTTTTAATCAAATTGGTCCTCCCACTAACTTGGCGAATCCTACACTTCCACAGTAGAAAACGAAAATCCTAGTTGGATAGATTTCTAGTGGGTGATTGAATTCTTATAGTCTTATTGATTATCCTCAGGCACATCCATTATTGGAATTACAATAAACTATAAGTGAGCAACTCCTTGCCCATCACATCTCATGTGAGGTTCAATCATTTATCTAGCCCCTAATGCTCAAAATCTCAGGCACATCCATTATTGATTTATTTTGCATTAGTTAAGTTGATCCAATTAAGCCAGTAAACATGCAAATAATTTTAAAGTCCTCAGGCACATCCATTATTGGGCATCAACTTATTTACATATTTACAACATCTCATGCTTAACAATTATTCTTAAGAAAATCTCTCAAATTAAATGCATCAAATGCAAGTATTTAAAATTTCTTAAAATAATTGCCTCAATGGAGGCCCTATGATATAATTACTTTAATTATACTATTTCCAACTTAATCATTTGTTTGGAAGATTTAGTGGTCGGCTTAATTACTATTATGGTCTAACTTTGCACATTATCCAATTAGCATGCATATATCATATACTTTAATACATTCCTATACATCTCTTGCATACATGGATAAACAATTAATATGGTATGATCATGAACTTTCTAAGAAATTCAATTCTGAGCCACCAAGAATTGAATCAGGGCATTCCTAGGTGCATTTCATTCATTTATTTTATAAGAGTTGCTGAAGGAGTACATAATCAACACTTGATCTTGATTTCCTCCCACCGATCCCACCAATGCTCTTGACCTCCTTGATCTTCTTGCAATCTAATTACATTATAATCCTTGGCATACCAAGGCGAATTTACAAGAATATGGACTTTAAAGTCCTCAAATAAATGAAATTACAACCCAAATTATTACAACACTTATAATACATACCACTAAAATAAAATTAATTATTTTACATCCCAAAGAAAAATAAAAGAAATAAATCCAATCACATTGGTCTTTTATTGTCCATGATCATCTATCATGCATATTACCATTTAACAATTAAATAAAATATACATACTAAAATTAAATTAAATATCTCATATTCAACTAAAAAATTCAGATTTGAATCTCATTCAAACAAATTTAAAAATTCAGATTTGAATCTCATTCAAATAAATTTAAAAATTCAAATTTGAATCTCATTCAAATAAATTTAAAAATTCATATTTGAATCTCATTCAAACAAATTTAAAAATTCAAATTTGAATCTCATTCAAACAAATTAAATTTAAAAACTCTTTCCAAATTTAATACCTTGAAAATAATTTTTAAACTTTAATTTTGTGATTAAAATTCTTAATTAAATAATTTAATTAAGCATGGGCCTAAAGACATACAACAATTATATAAAGAAGGCCCAACAACCATGTGCACCAAGGGATGCTCAACCATCCATGCGCACCAAGAGATGCTCAACCATACCGCCACCTTGGTGATGCACAATTAGCTTTTGATGCATCCATATTCAATCAAATCACACAATTTAATCTCAATAAATAATCTAAATGGCAAATATAGTGGCTCTGATACCAATTGAAGGAGCGGAAGCATGGTGATTAGTTCATTAGAGCATTGAATTTTAAAAAATTTTCTTCTAAGGTTTCATGCATCATGCCACATCTCTTATGTGCCTAATTAATTTCAATGCTCAATTGAATATTAAAACACTTTTAATATGTATTAGGATCTATGTTTGCCATTTAAAATTATGAATTAACAAATTAATTCATTTAAACCCTAGTTTAAAAGAGGAGTTTGAGCACTAACCTCTTTGATGCAATATGGATGAAATTGGCACCTTTTGGAAGCACCTAGGACCCCAAGTGTTGTCCCTCTAGCTTGTCCACACCACAATCACCAATGGATAGCCCCTAATTTGCTTATCAAGCCTTTGCCAACCAATTATAAATTGGGTTTTTGCCTTTAGAGAGGTTGTATGTGTGTATAGGACACTAGAAACAATTTCTAGCAATTTTAATTCAAAGGGAATTGAGTAATTCTCTTTGAATTGATGAGAAAAGATGAAGAGAAGAGAGAGAGAGAGGTGTGCTGCCACACATAAAAGAGAAAGGAGAAGTGGCTGATTTTTCTTATAACTTCTCCTTTTATAATTAGGTCAAGTAATCACTTAAACTCTTTGCCACATGTCACCACCACATTGCATCTTATTTTTAATTGACCTAACCACATTAAGCCAAGTGTTAAAGCTAAACTTAATCTTGACTTTGATCACCTTGCATGATAGGAAGACAATTGGCAAACTTATATGATGCCATGTGTCACCATCTCATGGTGCCACATGTCACCATGTGAAATAACCAAATTACCCTTATGTTGTAATTTTGAGTTCTCAATCCAAAATTATTATTTCTCCTCTTTAAATCAATTTATATCAAATATAAATTAATTAATTAATCTCTATTAATTAATTTCTCGCAATTAAATTCATATTTAAACACTTTAAGTATAAATTTAACTTATACTATATATCCAATAACCTAGATTTAGTTTTAAGTCATGCTAGGGACTTTGCAATCTTATTGCAAACCAAACCTAATTAATTAATTAATTAAACTCTTTGATTAATCAATTAAATCACATTTTACTTAATGATTATCTTGTGTATGTGTGTGACTTACTAGGCTCATCACTAATTGGCAATGAGATATGATATTAAATCTTAATATCATCAGAACTCTTTCTTACCATAAATGATTTCTCTAAATTATTTTAGGCATCTCATAGACCATGGTTGACACCTAGCATAGCGTGCCATGGCCACCCAATCAATAATAAGGAATACCTTAAATGAACATTTAATCATATGTTACCATGCACTAGAATCTCTCTGTTTCAAAATCCCAATTCGAGCTAGAGTTACAGTTTATGTCAAAACCCATTTGCTATGAATATTATGTTCTCTTTTAATTCTAGTTCTTGATTAATTATATTTTCTGTCAGAAACTCTTTTTTGACTAAATCTGTCTGTCCTGGCTAAGAACTTAAAACATCAAGAATAATTAAATGAACATAGGATTTTATCCCTATTTACTTAGGGTAACAGATTCCATCTTGATCAACACCTATCTGCATATATAACTAGCAGGAGCCAACACATGCTCATATACCCATACACAGTATAAGTATGAAAGCAGTATCAAACGCAAACCACCTATATGTAAGATAACTGTGTTATCTCAGGTCTAAAGATTATATGCACTTATATGATATATGACAATGCATTAACAAGAGTAAACTCCATGTGCTTGTCATATGCGTCACTGGTTTGGCCTACTTATCATATATAAGTGCCTATCATTTTTGTTATATGACATGAGACTCACCATTCCATCTTATTTATATCTCATATAAATACCTTTGGAACAAACATGAATATAATCTTTCTAGATAAGTCATGTCCTGTGTGAAGTATCCCCGATTGTGAACCAATTTATGATACTTTGTGCTAGAAATACTGTCACTCATATTCTTAACAACTTAAGAATAGAATTTCTAACAAAATATCAATGGACCTTTTCTATTACATATAAATATATTATGTAAACGAAAAAGTGAAATCATCTTTTATTAATAAAATATATACTAAATATATACTAAATGATATGCTCTAGAGTATACTACTAACATCTTGAACAAAATGTATTAAAAACCCTCACCTTGATTAAATCTAAAAAAAAAACTATTCTTGAACTAAAGAAAGAAAGAAAAGAAAATAGAAAGAAGGAAGAAATTAATTGATGGGAGAGATAAAGAGAGGAATCCTATTAGTGGGAGAGAGGGAAAGAGATTTTGTTTGGGAGAGGGAGACTGAGGAAAGAAAAGGTTGTATAGAAGAGGAATAGTGAGGAAGGAAGAAGTTGTATAGGAGAAGGATAGTGAGGAAGAGAGATAAGGATAATGATAAAATTTTCTTTTCTTTATTTATTTTCAAGAAGAAAAAAAAAAAGAATTTTAGGTAGGCTTTTTATTTTATTCAAATCATATTCAGGCCTTATTAGGCACGTAGAGCCCAATTAGACTTAGTTTGGTTTTTTTTAATAAAATAAATTATCATTATTAAATTTAAACAAAATAAATTTTATTTGAATTTAATTTTCTGTTCTTTAAAAATTTCTTCAAGAATCATGTCATATATATAATTATTTTATTTTTTTAATGTCCTTAAATATACCTCATAATCATATAATTTTTTTCATCATCAGGTTCCTCACGGCCTAGATATACATGCCTACAAGGTTACAAAAATAAGAGATCTGTACCCTTTAAATCTTGACCCTTAATCTCTTTTATAAGGATAAATTTTCTATAATTGAATCAAAATTTGTTAAAAAAATAAAAACAAAATAATGTATAATTTAATCTTAGCCCTTACTTTTTTGTAAGGATAATTTCAGACCGTTTGATTAAAAAGAAATAAGACAAAATTGGTACTTTTTAATCTTAGCCTTCCAATTTTCATCCTTAGATCCGAACCCTTTATGTTAAGGTTTAAGGGGAAGAGAGCAATTTTTAAAGGAGGCAATTATTTAGAGAGTAGAAATATATTGAAAAAAAAAAAAGTCTTGCCTTCTCTTAAAGCTGCCCCTAAAATGATATAATGGAGAGACCCATTTTCCTTCATTCCATTTTATTTTCTTTCAAAAAAGAAAAATGCAGAGATCATCTTGTTATTTTAGATGCTTTTTACAATCTCAGCCGCTTTTTTTTTTTTTTTTTTTACCCATTTCATCCTTTGTCCATTAGAGCTTTAGGTGACATCATTAGTTCTACTGAATCTCGTTCGAAGTCAAACATCATTTCCTTTCATGCCACCGGCAAACTCAACAGCCACACAAACCCATTTCGATTCAAGCCCATCTCCTTTGATTCAGGTAGAAGTTTCACACCTCAATCAGAGTTATAAAACATATCAGACTTTCTGCATCATCACCTCAGCATAAACTGCTATGGGTAAAATGTGATTTGCCTAGTTATTGTCTTCTCTTGATTAATTAATGTTAGTGATCTGAAACTTTATATTTTTTGTTGATGATTTGGTGTTTCAAAATCACATTTTGTTTCAATCTATATTGATTATTGATTTTTGGCTACTTGGATATGGATTGGTATTTTATAAGTGATGGTTTTCTTCCTCAATAGTTCACTTGCTTTCTATAAATGTAAAATTTGTTTATCATTTTCTTTATCTCGTTTTAGTTTCCTTTGTGAATTAATTTTCCTTCTAAGTATGCTGATTTTGCATTATAAGTTAATTAAGTTAAGATAAGATTCACGAGGGTTGAGTTCAACGCCCATTTTGGAGAGTCCCTAAAAGGAGTCAGTAGGGTGAGTTTGATACATAGAATCGATCCTAAACAATTTGGTAGTCAATATAACAAATTTTAATAAAATAGGATTCAAAATATGGTGTAGGAATTAAGCTTTATCAAGGATTCACATCTCCGGATCTGTTTGATTTCAATTTATCTGTAAGTCTGTTGATTTTAATTCTGTGATTATTACATTCAAGGTCAGTTCTTATGGCTATCATATGAAATAAGTTACTTTGGTGTTAGCTGTTGGTAAACAAAAGTCTAGGTTCTGCAGAAATATGAACATATCATCACATCCAGTCACCTTTTGGGGGATTAAGCAGTAGCATGATTGCTTTTTTCTAACCTTGATTATGAATGGGGTGTCCACAAATACTATTAGTCATTTTTCTTTGTTAAGTTTTTTATTTTCCTTAGTATCTAATGCTGATAAAATGGGTACTGCAAATAATAATGTATCACTGAACCTTGAGAAAATTGCTCCTAAAATGTGCATATTGCTATTATTGATAGAATCTATTTGGGTAAAATAGATAATATGTCTGATGCTCTACAACCTCTCACTTCCATCTACTTAAGTCTCTTGCAGGGTTGTATTTGTGTACTTGCCATAGTCAATACTGGAATCTACTTTGGTGTTTTTCTCTGTAAATCATTTTCATATATTTATATATATATAGTGCTTAAAGGGGGAACCTCTTTAAATTACTTATATGGGGGCATGCCTTGAATTATCTAAATAAATGAATCAATAAAAATTAAATTAACAAGATTATTTAAAAAAATATATATCTTTTCAAAAGTGGTGATAAAGGCACCCTTAAACTACTTAAATAGGGGGATGCCCCTCAAAATTTCTTCTAGTTTATGAAAAATATACTTTTTTTAAAAAAAAATCTTTCTATAAAAATTTCATTTTTTTAGTAGTTAAGGGGTACCCCTTAAACTACTTAAATAAGTGGATACCTCTTAAAATTGTTATTAATTTATTTAAGTAAAAAAAAAATTGTTTCTATAAAAATATCTTTTTATTAATTAAGGTGATACCCCTTAAACTACTTAAATAGAGGGATACCTCTCTAAATTGTTATTAATTTATTAAAATTATTTTAGTCAAATAAAAATTGTTTCTATAAAAATTTCTTTCTAGTGGTTTAAAGGGGTACCCCTTAAACTAATTAAATAGGGGATACCCCTTTTAATTGTTACCAATTTATTAAAATTATTTAAGATAAGATAAAATTTTCCTATAAAATATCTTTTTAGGATTTAAAGGGCTAACCTTTATAGTACTTAAATATGGGATACCCCTTAAATTATTAGTAGTTTATTAAATTATCAAATAAAATTTTTCTATAAAAATGTTTGCTTTTAGTAGTTAAAGGGGTATCGCTTAAATTACTTAAGTAGGGGTACCCCTCCAACTTTTTTTAAATTGAATTCTTTTATAAAAAAAAAAATCACTTAAATCATTTTTTTATTTTTTGTATTTTCTTCATGTTTAGGTGAGGTTCTTGTATTCATTTTGTTTTTACTATTTAAATTTTGAAAGGGTAAAATCAATAAAATGGTTAGCTAAAAAATAATAGCTAATAAGGGCCTTTTAAGTTTAGTCCAATTTCAATAAGATTAAGGTGTTATTTGAAGCTTAGGATAAGCCCAAGATAAGCCCAATTTCATTTATCTTTTTCATGTGATGTTCATGTTAAGATGATGTATAAATAAATGTGTAGGCAAATATGACAATTTTGTGCAGATTTTGTTGTATTGAAAATTTGGGAAATGTCTAGTTTTTAGGGAAAGCTCTATCGAATTTTTAGTAAATTTGTAAGTAATGATATATTTGACTTTAATCGTATTAAATCTTTTTGTTATGTTTAACTTATGAATGATGAAATGTGCATGATACTTTTTTTTAGTTTAATTGAATTAATAAAAATTAAGATTATGGATCAATTAATACTGATGATGAGACTTTGACTTTGTTGAGTGGGCTGCCTGCTAATGGGTTAAACTCTTTAGGCATTAATTAAAACAATCATTTTAATTGGGTTACTGGTTAAAAAGAATGAAAATCTTAATTTGTATTAATTCAACCTATTTTCTATGATATTTAAATTATGTTTAACTTATTGATAATAACTTTTTTTTAGTTAAATTAATAAATATTAAGATTGTGGTTAATTAGTACTATGTTTAGTGGGGTGCTGCTAATGAGTCAAACTTTGTAGGCATTAATTAACACATTTATTTTAATTGGGATACTAGTTAAAAATAATGAAAATCTTTATTTGTATTAATTCAACCTCTTTTCTATGATTATGTTTAACTTATTGATAATAAAATGAACTTTTTTATTTAATTGAATTAATAAAGATTAAGATTGTAGTTAATTACTATTGATGATGAGACTTTAATTCTAGTAAGTGGGATACCTGTTAATAGATCAAACTCTTTAAGTATTAATTAACATGTTTCTTTCAATCAGGTACTGATTAAAATAAATGGAAAATCTTGGTCTAAATTAATTCAATATATTATACTTAAGTTTAATAAAATCAAAACTTTTTTTTTCTTTTTGTTTTTTCTAAAATGGCTTCTACTTTTGACAATATGGTCCCATCTTCAAAATTCATCCTTTTTAATTTAACTTTTAGTTAGTAGCTCAATGTCTACTTTTATTTTCGCACACATTTTGAATTGTGGCAAATTTAATTTTCGGCAACGTATTCTAGATATAAGTTTCTTTTTCTACAAAATTACCTCTTAGGTTCTCTTTAAAATATTCTTGAATTATAACTATTGCTCATCAAAAATTCACTAATTGTCAAATTTGAAAGCCTCTTTTCTTTTTATATTTTTATATAAAAATCAATCTAAAAGTGGCTAACTTTTTTAATTATTTTATAAAAAATAATAATGAAATAAAATAAAATAAATAGAGTCAAAATTCTCTTTTAGAGTCGCTTCACTTAGTTTTGTATTTGACTTACCCTAATAGTGAGATATTTATGTGTTTCTATACTTATGCATTTTCTTCCTTTTCAATCAAATATAAGGAATCAATATCATAATTTAAACTCCATTTAAAAATTGTTGACATTGATTTATTTTGAACACATAATTAAATTTATCTGCCCTATTAGGGACGATATGGGGTACCTAACAATCTTTCCATACGTATACGAATTCCGAACCTTGGATCTCTAGATTAGAAGTGGTAAACAATTTTTTTAAAATTTTTCAAAATGAAAAGGTTTTCTATAATTTTCACTCAAAATTAAAATAGCGACTCCTCATTTTTCACTTAATGAGAATTACCTGGTGACAGCAAAGCCCTTGCAACAACTAGAGATTGGATCTAAAGAGTAGAGGAATATCAATACTAGAATCATGATCACTTGAAACTAGATTTGACGACGAAAAGGCAAGTAGAGGACATGCATCAGGAGTCTTTGGGCACCTAGAATAGGTGTAGATAATAAGAGGCTAAATTGATGTTAGAATAGGTATAGGAATATTTAAGGAACTGATAGAATGGGTTATAATATAAACTAATAGATCATCTTCTTCCTAACTCTCATAAGTGAAGGATAAGGAAAAGAAATGAGTATTTTCATGGAATGTGACATTCTCAAGGACAAGATAGCGATTAAGAGTACGAAAATAACACCTATACCTTTTCTGAAGCCAAGAGTATCCAAGAAAAAAAAAACTTAAAGAGACTTTGAATCTAATTCGATGACCTTTAGACGAATATGACATACAAAGCAAGTACTACCAAATAGGATTTAGAATTGAAATTGTTGTAGATTATCATAGATTTAAGATGAAATTTTTATCAAGTTATTCTAATTTATGATCAATTACACAAATGGATTGAGTAATTCCTAATTTTATATCAAATATAAAGGTATTAACTTTTGTTATTATCTTTTTCCAATGGAATTCTTTTTTTTTTAATAATTTAGTTGTAATTTGTAAATTACAATTATTTTATCAAGGAGATTATGCTACACTTTGAGTTGCGATTGAATCAATTTCAATTGTTAGTTAAACTACGTATTATTTGAAATTGAACCATGGCTAAGTTACCATTAGCTTGAGTATCTAATTGCATTACAAAGACAATCTAATGTTGTCAGTTCGATAGATTATGACAAATATTGAAATTATTATTAATAAGTGATTTTGAAATTCACAAGTTCTAGAATAGTAGCTAAACTTAAGCAGCTAGTTTTAAAAAATAAATTAATTAATTAACTCATTTTTTATATGTTTTAGACTGAATAAAAATTAGATACCTAATTTTAAAAACTTGTTAGCTAATTTTACCGTGGTTTTTACAAAGAAGCATAATCAAGTACCTACTTTTCAAAAGTATTTAACTAATTTCATGACTTGACAGTTTTGCTAAATAGTGTAAATAATTGATATAGTATTCAACTCACGCTTCTTAGACACTTTTTTTAGGACAAAGCTACGTGAAATGGCAAAATAAAGATTTAGTATACAATGGCTCGGATAATACTGCCTTTAAATCTTATAAAAAAATTAGTTAGATACAAAAGAATAATTGAATTAGAAATAAGTCATAAGATTTGTCCCAACAAAAATTAATCAATCAAACAACGCTAATCTTATCGATATAACCATTTCTCATAACTCATTTTATTTTGAGTGTGTTTTATAGCTTCCCATAACATCTTTGTCCGCTATGTATTATCTGTAAGTAAAATAAGCTAACATATAATCTTGTTTCGTATATCACCTAACAATGGTTTGCAAATCTACTTTTTTTTTAAAAATAATAATAAAAAAATAGCTATTTCATTGAAATATTAAAAAAAATGGATGAAAAATAATAATAATTATTAATAAGAAGTTAAATTGGTATTAGTATATGCTTTATCTTGCACATCTTCTAAACTGCTTTGCAAATAATATAAGATATATACACCACAATTATATCTACAAGTTTGATAAAAATAAATAATATGTTATTACGTAATCAATTCCATACTATAAAAATTAATGTGAGTTGATAAAAGCATATGTATTTATACATTGGATTGTTGAATTACCTTCATCGAAGCAATAGTAAAACTACTAAAAACATAGGTTGTGCAATTTTCAGATGCTTGAAATTCCGGAGTGAAAAAAGAGTATCGAGAAATTCTAATTTCAAATTTCATATAAATAATATTAGAAATTTGTGACAAATAATGCTTAATTAACCCACATATGCAATAATCAATTCCTTAAAGCTATCTAACTACAATTTTGATGATAAAATAATCAAAAAGTCTAAAAATACTATCATTTTTTGTGCAGTTTTCTCTCTTGATGATGGTAGACTATATAATATTACATTTATTTGGAAAAAGAAAGCTTTTAATTGTGAAAAGGAAAAAAGATCAAATAAGCCGTTGTACTTTCAATAAAGGGTCAAATAAACCCAAAATTTAGTTTTGAGCAAAAAAAAAACCCATATATTTTTTAATAAGGCCAAATAAGCACACAATTAATAAAATATTATTTTTAAATAATAAATTATTATTTTTTACTAAATTTAAATATTAAAAATTATTTTTTAGTTTTAATTAAAATGAAATTTAAAAAAATATTGAAAAACATGGTGGACAAAAATTGTTCAATATTAAAATTATTATTTTAAATATTTTATTATTTAAAAAACCAGAAAAAATAATATGATACTAGGTGTGAACTTATTCAGCCTTAATTAGAAAATCCTTGGGTTTATTTGGCTCAAAACTTAATTTTGAACTTATTTGGGCTAAAAGTTGATTTTGGGCTTATTTGACCTTTCACTAAAAGTACAAAGGCTTCTTTGATTTCTTCTTTTTTTTTTTTATTGTGAAAATCTTCTAAACATATTAAAGAAATTTGAGATAGGTGTATAGAAGTTATCCTAACACTACTTTAGTTCATAAGTAATTTCTTATAAATTCAAGAATTAAATTTCTATAATTCTATGTTATAGTTTTGCAATTGACACTCTTTGTTAAACAGGATAAATTCTTATGCTTGTGGGATGCAAATGTTAAATTTTATTCAAAAAATATTGTAATTAAACAATCCAACAGAAGTCTCCTAAAAAGTAATGTTTTGTTTGAGACCTAAAAGGGCAGAACAAGAAACGAATGAAAAATTTTCTAGAAATTTTTCTATCTTCATTTTACTCATTTAAAAAAATATTTTCTGCCACCTAATTTAATTTATTCTTCCATTTGATTATTATTATTATCTTTCTCTCTAAAAGAAAATGTAAACCTAAGAATCACTCAAAACATTATCTATAAACGAATATATCTAAAAATGATGTTAGACGACCAAAACCAATGAACCAAATTTTAATTAATATAATATTTTTCCAATATTAAGCACAAACCCCATTTGCACACTTATTTGAATAAAATATAAAGAAAATCAATGAACTTATAAGTTTCACATATATAAAATTCAAAAACTCTTTTCAAAGGAAATCCCCCCACACATAAAAGGACAAAGTGATTTTGAAAGGAAATCAATTTATATCACAAAATTGAAAGCATTTTAAGTATGTCCTCATAGATATCCAACAACCTAGCAAAATAGAGAATCATAGACAAAATAACTAAATAAAAATATAGGAATATACATAAAAATTGCAAGAAAGTATGGAAATCAATGTTCCTTCCACACTATTTACTCAAAAGAGAGGTGAGAAACCAACACCACAAATGAACATAACTGCAAAGAAATGGCATTGATTTGCATGAATGGTTAAATCCTAAAGCTATTAACCATCCAAAACTAAACTAATTATCAACTTCAATACATTACCTTAATGAAAATGGATTTAAGCAGAACTTAAAACCTTTATTGAAAATAATATGAACAAGAGAAGGAAGCAATAAGGTACTGTATTCACCCAAGGGAGAAAAAAAAAAAAAACACATGCTTTCACATATCAGTCAACATTTCCAATCGAATAAATACTAGTTATCTAGCCAACAGCTATAAACCCATTGAAATTAATCAAAATGCCACTTTGAAACAGTAAACTAACAAACAAGATGAAGACTCATTTTTCTAAACAAACTAAAAGAGATAAACAAATATCCACTTGAACCCTCCACCATAAACAAATATCTACTTGAACTCGCTACCACTATAAACAATCTAAATCAATAAAGAACAATATGAGCAAGGGATTTATTGCAGCTTAAGGTATAAAACAATGTTTTATTTTAATATGTCAAACAAAACATAACATCACTTTTAATAGAAAGCATTTATCTAGTAAGCAACCATATACCAGTGAAAATTTATCAACCAATACAAGATTAGAAATGCATTAAACCCACTATTACTATGTTCTCCCTTATCAATAAAAAAATTTTGTTTTCCATTACATGAAATTGGGACAATAGAAATTTGATTAGAGAATATACTGTCACACCTTACCCCTCCGTAAGGCATAACATGATCTCGTAGAATACTTAATGAACTACCGAACTTCCCCTACCGATAACTCATTAAGTACCCTACAAGAGATTTTAAAATGATTTTCTTACATTTTGGAAGTGGTGAGCATTTTAGTGAGAATTAAAAACCATTTATTCAAGTTTAAATACTAGTAAAAAATTTTGTCTATTTTACTTTTGCCGCAATTTTTATAAAAATTTTGACAGAGTTCCGTTTGTTTTTGGAGAAAACCGTTCTTCAAATACCTGAGAAAAACACTCCCAAAAATGTTTCACAATTTCCAACCTCCAATAAATCACAATTCAACTCCAATCAATTCATTTCAAAACAGTTCCACAATCCAAATCAAATTTATCAACTCAGAATAGTTGATAATTTCATTCACAAAGCATAAAGTAGGAATTTCATATGTACAAATATTAAATTTACAAAAGAAAGTCCAAAATAATATCATTACAATTTATTTACAACTGCTCAACTTACATTGATACAAATAACATTTTTATATTTACATCAAGATTATCTACAAGGGTATAAAATAATACCCGTACAAAATGATCAGAGTAGTCCTCGATTTAACAGCAGCTCACTCTGTTGCTTTCTCCTTGCTCTTATCTGCGACAGCAAAATAAGCTATCGCTGAGTATAAAAATACTCAGTGGTGCACAATAAAAATTTAAAATGCAATAAATAAATCATTCATTGCCAAACACAATTTAAATGTTTCTCAATTACATTTCACAAATATTAAAGTTCATAATAACATCATTTTGTCAAATAATCTATTAAACACAGTTTAGTCAAACAATTTCATAAACACAGTGTTGCCAAAGTTATACACAACTTAAGCAATGACACAAAATTTCCGATCAATGCTGCGTTGTACACCACGACAAAGCAATCTCAACCCCATTAATGAAAATCAATGAGGGAGGTGGCTAGCTAGCTAATGAGTACTCATTCGATCTACAACCTCAACTGGCAAGCCAGAGAGAGAGGAAAATAAACGATCTCAACCCCATAAATGGAGGAGGAATAATAAGTAACTGTCATGCTAAGTGTGAATCAAAAATCCATTTCAAACATTTCATTCAAATATTGCATACAAAAATCAAATCAATTTTCAAAGTTACAATTTGATCACAAGGTGGCAACACAAAAGTTCATAAATTCATAATGCGTACTAAATTAATTTTTCAAGGATAAAATGCTTAAATAGGGTTTATTGTGCACAAACCTCAAGCGAGTCGTCCTTTAGCCTCGACTCGGTTCCTCGGGTTCTTTCCCGATATTCTTTTCAACTGAAACACACAATTTTACAATGTTTCAGTACTAGAACTTAACATAAATCCAAAATTTGGTTCACAAACCCTAACATTCAAACCCTAACTTATTCATCTCATGCATTTAACTACATTTAATGGTTTTAGTGCTAATCAGTCAACTAATGGAGATCTATAAACTCATTCAAACTCATTAAATTCATGCAATTCATACTCTCTTCAACCAGACCAAAATTTCAGCAATGGTCCTTCCCCCATATTTGTTTCATTTAATCAAGTTCTAAGCTCTCTTTCATAACTAATTATGCATTTAAAGAAGTAAAATGGTAAGTTAGCACACTAACCTTTCTTAAATCCTTCAAACCCTATCTTTAACTCTTCTTTCTTCTTGTAATTCTTCTTCTCAAGTTGTAATAACAAGCTTTAGTGAAGTTTTTAGGGAAGTTATAAAGGTTAAGTGGAGAAAATTAAGCTTAAGTGTAAGCTTAATGAAGAAACTTCCATGGAGAATTTTGGGAGGAGTGGGCCGGAAAAGAGAGGTGGAAGAAGAAAGGATTTTTGTTTTTTTTTTCTTTTCTTTTCTTTATTTATTTAGGCTTATGGAAGACCACAAAAAGTCCAATTAAATAATTCAACTAATTAATTTATTTTTGGCATCATGCATGATGTCATCACTTTTGACTTTTTCATTTTCCTCTCTTTTTTTTTCTATTAGTTCTTTAATTTAATTCTCGATTCCGAAATTCCCTTTTCTCCTATTTTATTTGACAGTTAGGTCAGGAGTCAGCTCTCGGGGTCAATTGACCAAATTGCCCCTCGCCAGTTCATCCCGGTTTGCAAATAATTCCATATTTCTTCTGGCTCCCTGACCTAATTATTTGACTGACTTAACAGTTCTTTTTCGTGATTTTCTTTTTCCCACTATGTTTATAAGGGTCCTAAGGACCGCAGCGTCACTTTTTACGGTTCGAAATTTGAGTTTAAAACGACTTCGCAGTCGTTCCCGAGGAGGTCACCCATCACTGTGACTCTCGGCTCGTTTAACTTCTTATGTTCTATTTTTCTTATTTATACTTAACTAATTGGACATTACTAATTATTTGTGTTTATGGCTTCTCTAGTTGTCTTAAGTATGGTTCTAATCCCCTTAATTATCCGGACCGACACTAGTCACCAGAATAGTGAAATCTACCAGGCTATGCAAACGGGGTGTTACAATTCTCCCTCACTTAAAATAAATTTCGTCTCGAAATTTTACCTGGTATCAATCTATGAACAGCTGTGGGTGCTGTCTCCTCATGTCCTCTTCTCGTTCCCAAGTAGCCTCCTGGCCCGAATAATGGTTCCACAGCACTTTCACTAATGGTATCTGCTTGTTCCGTAGCTGCTTCACCTCATAAGCCAGAATCTTTATGGGTTCTTCTTCATATGTGAGGCCTGGATTCACTTCAATTTCTTTTACTGGTAGTACATGAGATGGGTCTGATCGATACCTCCTCAACATAGATACATGGAAGACATTATGTATCTTTTCCAACTCTGGAGGTGGTGCCAACCGATATGCCAAAGGACCCACTCTTTCCAGAACCTCATATGGCCCAATAAAACGAGGACTTAGTTTCCCCTTTCTGCGGAATCTCATAATTCTCTTCTAAGGAGAAACTTTGAGTAAAACTTTTTCACCCACTGCATACTCAATATCTCTTCTTTTCAAATCAATATAGGACTTCTGACGGTCTGATGCAGCTTTAAGTCGACCTCTGATGACCCTGATTTTCTCTTCAGTCTGTTGAACAATTTCAGGTCCAATCATTTTTCTTTCACCCACGTCATCCCAACACAACAGGGTTCTACATTTCCTGCCATACAAAGCTTCATATGGAGGCATCCCAATGCTTGATTGGTAGCTGTTGTTGTAAGCAAACTCAATCAAAGGCAAGTGTGTATCCCAACTACCCTCAAACTCAATCACACAAGCCCGTAGCATGTCCTCCAAGATCTGAATTACCCTCTCAGACTGGCCATCTGTCTGTGGGTGGAATGCGGTACTGAAGTTCAATCTAGTTCCTAGGGCTCTCTGAAGACTACCCCATAATCTAGAAGTGAACCTAGGATCTCTGTCTGATACAATGGATACTGGCACTCCATGCAGTCTCACAATCTCGTCAATGTACAAGCTAGCCAATCTGTCCAAACTGTAGTCCATTCGAACTGGCAGAAAATGAGCAGACTTAGTCAGTCTGTCAATAATGACCCACATTGCATCGTGACTCTTCTGTGTCCTCGGAAGTCGCATTACAAAATCTATTGTTATTCTTTCCCATTTCCATTCTGGCACTGACAGTGGATGTAATAACCCAGTTGGCACTTGATGCTCTGCCTTTACTTGCTGACAAGTTAGGCATTTGGATACAAACTCTGCCACATCTCTCTTCATACCCATTCACCAGTAATGCTCCTTTAGCCCTCTATACATTTTTGTACCACCAGGGTGCATAGCAAAAGGAGACTCATGTGCTTCCTTCAAAATGATTTGCCTCAAATCAATATCATTAGGAACACACATTCTGCCCTGGTGTAGCAGTAAACCATCATCTCTGATTGAGAACTCTGGTTTCTTGTCCTGTCTAACTTCTTCCAACAGCTTCTGATACTTTTCATCATTCTGAGCAGCCATTCTGATCTGATCAATTAACACTGGCTGTACATGCTATGCAACTACTGTCTGCCCCTCATCATTAATCTCTAAACTGGCATGTAATGATCTCAACTCATGTATCAAAGACAAGGGAGTAACCTGTAGACTTACCATAGTCTTACGACTTAAGGCGTCAGCCACAACATTAGCTTTCTCTGGCTGATAGTCTATCAGGCAATCGTAGTCTTTTATCAACTCTAACCACCTCCTCTGTCTCAAATTCAACTCTTTCTGGGTGCCCAAATACTTCAAGCTCTTATGATCTGTGTAGATGTAGCACTTCTCCCCATACAAATAATGTCTCCAGATCTTAAGAGCAAACATAATAGCTGCAAGCTCCAAATCATGTGTTGGATAATTCCTCTCATGCGGTTTCAGCTGGCGTGATGCATAGGCAATAACATTTCGATCTTGCATCAACACACAACCTAACCCATTGTGAGAAGCATCGCTGTAAACTGTATATTCTTTACCCAGTGTATGTAAAGTCAGGACTGGAGCCTCTGTCAAACATCTTTTCAATTCATCAAAACTTTGCTGGCATTTGTCCGTCCACTGAAATTTCACATCCTTTCTAAGTAGCTTGGTCAATGGAGATGCCAACATGGAGAATCCCTTCACAAATCGACGGTAGTATCCAGCTAACCCCAGAAAACTGCGAATCTCTGTGACATTTCTGGGTGGCTTCCAATTAAGGACAGCTTCAATTTTGCTAGGATCTACCTTAATACCCTCTGCTGATACTATGTGCCCCAAAAAGGATATCTCCTTCAGCCAAAATTCACATTTCGACAATTTGGCATATAGCTGTTTCTCCCTCAAAGTGTGCAGTACAATCCGCAGATGTCTATCATGCTCTTCTGCATTCCTCGAATAAACCAATATATCATCAATAAATACCACAACAAACTGGTCGAGGTATGGTCTGAAGATAGTGTTCATCAGATCCATAAAAGCAGCCGGAGCATTAGTTAACCCGAATGGCATGACCAAGAACTCATAATGACCATAGTGGGTTCTGAAGGCATTTTTTGAAATACTCTGCTCTTGAACTTTCAGCTGATAATAACCTGATCTCAGGTCAATTTTGGAGAACACAGCTGCACCCCTCAACTGATCAAACAAGTCATCAATGCGGGGCAATGGGTATCTGTTCTTTATTGTCACCTTATTCAACTGCCAATAGTCAATGCATAACCAGAGAGTGCCATCTTTCTTCTTTACAAACAATACTGGCGCTCCCCAAGGTGACACACTAGGGCGGATAAAGCCCTTATCAAGGAGCTCTTGCAACTGTACTTTCATTTCTTTTAGTTCTGCAGGTGTCATTCTGTATGGTGTTATGGAGATTGGGTCCACACCAGGCGTAACATCAATTTCAAACTGCACTTCTCTTTCTGGAGGTAATCCTGGCAATTCTTCAGGAAATACATCCGGAAAGTCACATACAGTAGGAATATCCTTCAGTGCTGGACTCCCCACTTGGGTGTCTATCACATGTGCCAAGTATGCCTCACACCCTTTTCTAATCATTTTTCTGGCCAGTGCAGCTGAAATGATGTTTGAAGGCAATAACTACCTCTCCCCATGTATTACTACATCGCCATACTGAGGAAGTCCAAAAGTGACTGTCTTCAGTCTACAATCAATCATCACATGATGCCTGGCTAACCAATCCATGCCCAAGATAATATCATAATCTCTAAAGGGCATTTCAATTAAATCAGACAAAAAGGTGTGTCCTTGGATCACCAAAGGACAATCCCTATATAGCCTATTTACCCTGACCTCCTGGCCTAATGGACTAGTTACTAGCACATCATAGTCCATTGGTACACACTGAATAGCAGTATAATACATCACACTAGCACTAACATACGAATGTGTGGAGCCAGGATCAAATAATACATACACATCTTGGTCAATGATGGAGAAAATACCAGCTACTACATCTGATGTTTCAGCTTCCTCCCTCTGACGCATAGTATACACTCTGACTGGTGCGCCACTGGATACTGGCTGGTTAACAGTGCTCTGACTTCCAGGAGTGCTACCAGGACCCCTACCTCTGCCTCTACCTCTAGCAGCTGATGGTGACCCTCTAGGTGCAGAGATTTGGGCTGATCCTTCCGATGTACCAAAAGATCCAGGCCGGCGAGGACTAGTGCAATCCTTCGCAAAATGTCCACTCCCTCCACAGTTAAAACATGCGCCAGTAGCTTTGAAACAAACCCCGCTATGAGTTTTCCCACAAGTTTCACACTGTCGTACTGATAGAGATCCTCGAGAAGCTTGTTGGGTCTACTGACCAGACCGGGGTGGTCTTTAGCCAGAAAATCTGCCTCTGCCAGATTTACGGGAGCTAGATCTCCCAAACTGTTTCCTCTTTCCAGAACCACTTTCAGATGCTTGCCCCGTAGTCTTTTCAGTTTTCTCTTGAGGACCCTTCTTCACTGCCCCTTCTGATTCTATCCTTTCCAATTCCAGGGCCTGTGAGATCAATTCAGCAAAATTCTGATGTCTGAAACCCACTACTTGCATTCTCAAATTCTGCTTTAGCCCAGACTCAAACCTCTTGCATCTGTCTCTGGGGGTGGAGACTAAGCTTCCAGCATAGTGGCTTAGCCTTGAGAAATCTCTCTCATACTCTGCTATGGTTCGGTCCCCTTGCTTCAAACTCAGGAATTCTTGCAATTTCTTATCTACATACACATCGGGAACCCATTTCTGCCTGAATTCCCTCAGGAAGTCTGTCCATGTCGACAAAGCGCTCAACCAGTGTGGGGATGGTCTTCCACCATTCATATGCATCCCCTTGTAACAAGGAAACAGAATACTCGAACTTCATCTCTTCCGTGCACTGCAGTTTTCTATAAACTTGTTCCATTCTTTCCAACCACTGTTCTGCCTCCAGTGGATCCACAGTGCCTTTAAACTCGGTGGCCCCAAATTTCATCAATTTTTCATATTGTCGAGCTGAGGGCTGTGGTTGTGTTACAGGTACTGGCATCTGAGCTTGGGGTGGCACATTATCCGCTATTTGTTGGAAGAACGCAGCCATCTGCTGTACAAATTGAGCAGGAAACTGCGGTGCTGGAGCAGGAGCTGGAGTGGCTGACCCACTCACGTTCTGGAGTGCTAGGGCTTCCCCTTGAACCTCAGCCTCAACAGATTGTTCTTTGGAATGATCTCCTCCTTCCATTCTATTTTTCACAATTTTCTACTTCCTGAGATCAAACACAAGGAGGTTGACCTCCGTTAGTGCATATTCATGATGTAAATATGTCATATGTATCAATTAAAGACACTTGAGCAGTTGTACTTGTCAATAAAATGTTCATAAACATAGTCAGAATTTATTGAAAAACCGATGCTCTGATACCAATAAAACATGTCACACCTTACCCCTCCGTAAGGCATAACATGATCCCGTAAAATACTTAATGAACTACCGAACTTCCCCTACCGATAACTCATTAAGTACCCTACAAGAGATTTTAAAACGATTTTCTTACATTTTGGAAGTGGTGAGCATTTTAGTGAGAATTAAAAACCATTTATTCAAGTTTAAATACTAGTAAAAAATTTTTTCCATTTTACTTTTGCCGCAATTTTTATAAAAATTTTGACAGAGTTCCGTTTGTTTTTGGAGAAAACCGTTCTTCAAATACCTGAGAAAAATACTCCCAAAAATGTTTCACAATTTCCAACTTCCAATAAATCACAATTCAACTCCAATCAATTCATTTCAAAACAGTTCCACAATCCAAATCAAATTTATCAACTCAGAATAGTTAATAATTCCATTCACAAAGCATAAAGTAGGAATTTCATATGTACAAATATTAAATTTACAGAAGAAAGTCCAAAATAATATAATTACAATTTATTTACAACTGCTCAACTTACATTGATACAAATAATATTTCTATATTTACATCAAGATTATCTACAACGGTATAAAATAATACCCGTACAAAATGATCAGAGTAGTCCTCGATTCAACAGCAGCTCACTCTGCTGCTTTCTCCTTGCTCTTATCTGCGATAACAAAATAAGCTATCGCTGAGTATAAAAATACTCAGTGGTGCACAATAAAAATTTAAAATGCAATAAATAAATCATTCATTGCCAAACACAATTTAAATGTTTCTCAATTATATTTCACAAATATTAAAGTTCATAATAACATCATTTTGTCAAATAATCTATTAAACACAGTTTAGTCAAACAATTTCATAAACACAGTGTTGCCAAAGTTATACACAACTTAAGCAATGACACAAAATTTCCAATCAATGCCGCGTTGTACACCACGACAAAGCAATCTCAACCCCATTAATGAAAATCAATGAGGGAGGTGGCTAGCTAGCTAATGAGTACTCATTCGATCTACAACCTCAACTGGCAAGCCAGAGAGGGAGGAAAATAAACGATCTCAACCCCATAAATGGAGGAGGAAAAATAAGTAACTGTCATGCTAAGTGTGAATCAAAAATCCATTTCAAACATTTCATTCAAATATTGCACACAAAAATCAAATCAATTTCCAAAGTTACAATTTGATCACAAGGTGGCAACACAAAAGTTCATAAATTCATAATGCGTACTAAATCAATTTTTCAAGGATAAAATGCTTAAATAGGGTTTATTGTGCACAAACCTCAAGCGAGTCGTCCTTTAGCCTCGACTCGGTTCCTCAGGTTCCTTCCCGATATTCTTTTCAACTGAAACACACAATTTTACAATGTTTCAGTACTAGAACTTAACATAAATCCAAAATTTGGTTCACAAACCCTAACATTCAAACCCTAACTTATTCGTCTCATGCATTTAACTACATTTAATGGTTTTAGTGCTAATCATTCAACTAATGGAGATCCATAAACTCATTCAAACTCATTAAATTCATGCAATTCATACTCCCTTCAACCAGAACAAAATTTTAGCAATGGTCCTTCCCCCATATTTGTTTCATTTAATCAAGTTCTAAGCTCTCTTTCACAACTAATTATACATTTAAAGAAGTAAAATGGTAAGTTAGCACACTAACCTTTCTTAAATCCTTCAAACCCTATCTTTAACTCTTCTTTCTTCTTGTAATTCTTCTTCTCAAGTTGTAATAACAAGCTTTAGTGAAGTTTTTAGGGAAGTTATAAAGGTTAAGTGGAGAAAATTAAGCTTAAGTGTAAGCTTAATGAAGAAACTTCCATGGAGAATTTTGGGAGGAGTGGGGCGGCAAAGAGAGGTGGAAGAAGAAAGGATTTTTGTTTTTTTTTTTCTTTTCTTTTCTTTATTTATTTAGGCTTATGGAAGACCACAAAAAGTCCAATTAAATAATTCAACTAATTAATTTATTTTTGGCATCATGCATGATGTCATCACTTTTGACTTTTTCATTTTCCTCTCTTTTTTTTTTCTATTAGTTCTTTAATTTAATTCTCGATTCCGAAATTCCCTTTTCTCCAATTTTATTTGACAGTTAGGTCAGGAGTCAGCTCTCGGGGTCAATTGACCAAATTGCCCCTCGCTGGTTCATCCCGATTTGCAAATAATTCCATATTTCTTTCGGCTCTCTGACCTAATTATTTGACTGACTTAACAGTTCTTTTTCATGATTTTCTTTTTTCCACTATGTTTATAAGGGTCCTAAGGACCGCAGCGTCACTTTTTACGGTTCGAAATTTGAGTTTAAAACGACTTCGCAGTCGTTCCCGAGGAGGTCACCCATCGCTGTGACTCTCGGCTCGTTTAACTTCTTATGTTCTGTTTTTCTTATTTATACTTAACTAATTGGACATTACTAATTATTTGTGTTTATGGCTTCTCTAGTTGTCTTAAGTATGGTTCTAATCCCCTTAATTATCCGGACCAACACCGGTCACCGGAACAGTGAAATCTACTAGGCTATGCAAATGGGGTGTTACATATACTCTTATCTTTGTTGGTTAAACAATGATGAATGTATAAAATGAGGAGGGGAAAAATGTTTGTATTCATCTAGTCGTGCATTAAATCACAATTGTAGCTTTTTTTCACAAATAAAATTGATTCTTATATTTCTAGAGGGGAGAATTTAGTCATGATTATAGCTAATATTTCCACATTGAAAGGCTAACTAGTAACCACTCCTTTCTAAAAGAATTCAGGAATTGTACAAGTACAAATACACTCAAATCTAAATTTCCCTAAAATTGGACAACAATGATAAGAAAAAAAGAAAGAAAGAAGAAAAAAAACAAACTAGGTCATTACTCTTCCATTAGGACAGTCTACCTCTTCAACTTCACAGCTTTGTCTCCGGCGACCACAATTCTCCCTCAATGCTACAATATCGCTTCTACTAAAATACTGGATTCACTCTTGCTCTCTAGTTTTTACGCTTTCTTGGTATGGCCTTGTATAGAATGACATAAGAGAAAAACGAAGATGATGAAACAAATTTATGTAAATAGGGTTTTGAAACTGGTTTAGTGGGCAGCCTGTAATCAATTTGTACAAAATTTTAATGGTTTAGATTATAACAAAACAAAATCCAAAGGTTAGTATAACAAAGTAATTTACTTTTAAAATAACAAGTTACTATAGAAGGCACTGCTTTATTATATTGGTTATATTTGTACAATGTAATGTGAATGGAGAAACTCATTTTTATTTTGGTTGAGATTGATGAATGCTTATTTCCTACAGAATGTTGATTAAGATTGCTCGATGAAGTAATGGATTCTATATTAGGATTGTGTTCACATGTAGCTTATGATATCATTTTAAAAGTAACTTTTTCGAAAGTTTAATAAGGTCACACCACTTAAACTAGAATAACGTGAATAAATAAATGAAAGAGTAAATTAGAACCTATGATATGAGTCACTAAAATGAGAAAATATTGGCTTGAACAGTGATGATGTGAATAGTGGATCTTTGAGGTATGTGTGTTATAGATTGTAATGTGTAGTAGTGGTGCTTTATGAGCATTACATTGAGAGTCCTGTAAAGATAAGAATTGTCATGTTTGACTAAGATTCTTCCTTTTTATGGAGTAAGTCTTATAGTGATCGAACCATACAGATAAACCACGCGACTGAATCATATACTTGGCCGAACCATGTGGCCAACATTTACTTGACCCAATGATGTGGTCAAATCACTAATATAACTAGCCATTTTGGTCGTGTATTGTATGAATTATTTATTATTTTATTTCAATAACATAATTTAATATTTACTTCTATACTTCATATTTTTAAGAATATATTATTTTATTAAATATTGTAAATATAATTTAAATTTAAATTAAATTTTAAATAATTATATATCTATTTAAATCAAATAAGATTTCATTTCTCAAATGATTATTAATTATCTCCCTCTAAATATTCTTTTATAATAATATAATAAATAATATCTTTATAGTATAAATAAAATTTAAAAAAGGCCATATATATATATATAAGTATGCTCAATATTTGTCTTAAAAAAGTTTAAAATGTTATCTTAAATATAATGTTAATATTCACGAAGTAATTTTAAAAAATATAAAAAGTCAAAACTATTTTATACTTTATAATTTTTATTTTTTTCTTGATTATTTTTTAGGTTTTCACTTCATTCTTCTAAAACTGAATTTTTTTATTTTTGAGTATTTGTAATTTTTTTTGCATTATTTTGAATTTTCAAAATAATATTAAACTAACAATATAAATTATTGAAAACTTATAAAGTTAATGGCATATCTCATTATTATTATCATTTGATAATTGAAATTTTTGATCAATTTGTTATCACTAAGGAGAAGACTCTTAAATTTGCAAGCTCATGAAATTAATCATATTTTTATAAATCAACAAATAAGAGATTCTACTGAGAACATATAAGAAATAATTTTGTATTTTTAATACAATTATTTAGATAATTATCATTTTTAATGATCGGTTTATAATAAATTGTAAAGAAAAATTTCAAATCTAAAGGTTAGATATATATCTTTTAAAAATAAAAAATAAACAATAAAATAGTTTAATTAATAATTCTGTTTAAATTACATGGTGATTTTTTAAATAACTTTACTAAATGAAGTGATATTTTGTGTGTTGATTATTTAATATGAGAATGGTAAATTATTGGAAGAAAGAAAAATTTTGTAATATTAACTAACTTTTTTTTTTAATTTTGATTCTTCTCGTTTTCAATTTTTCTAGTATCCCTGAATACAAATAAATATCATTCTTACTCTCAATTTGGATAGATAAAAATTTTAAATCAAATCAATTTGAATTTGATACTCCATGATTTTCTTTTAATTTGAATATAAATTTCAATTATATTTATTTTATTTTAAATACATATCCAATAAAAATAATTTTTATAAAATGAAATAGATAAATTAAAATGAAATTTTAAATATTTTAAAATTTATAAATCTTAAATATTTTATATTTTTAATTAAAATTATTATTTTTTAATTATTCGAGTATGAATCATTCATGATTTCACATGTCAATTATGGATTAACTATTTTTAATATATATATATATATATATATATATATATATATATATATATATATATATATATATATTAGGTTAGATTTGGTCCACTGACTATCCGAGAACTTTAATTGCTAATAAAATATTTAGATATTTTGGAAAACTATATAAGCTATTTTATTAAAATCTAACATTTTAATAAATTTATTTATATAATAATTATTTTTTTTAAGAGTGAAAAATATTTTAGTACTCCCGCTTTTATTAATAAGAACTTGAGTTTTTTTTTTTAATTAAAGGTGTGCATTATTATGCTGTTATTATTTAAGGACAATTTTTAAACAGTGTCAATGTATACCGCGTGACAATTTTTTGTTTTTTTTTGGCTGTATATATTAGGGTTGAGCATTCGATTAATCAAATTGAATTGGAGTTAATTAAAATTTTAACCGACTCTATCTATATTAATTGAATCGAATTAAAATTGAGAGAAAATTGAATTTATTTGAAATCAAAAATATTTGATCGATTATTGATTATAATGAATTAATAAAAAAAACAATATATATTTTATATTATCAATTAATTATTAATAAAATACATTTTTAATATTTTTTACTTATAAATATAATAAATATGATTTATTATTAATAAAAAAATAATTACAAATTAAATATTATTAATAAAATTATAAAATAATAATTATGAATAATATATTATTAATAAAAATATAATTAATATATTAATTAATATAAATTTAATTGTTTCAGTTATTTCAGTTACTAAATCAAAACTAACTGAATTGATAATCGAAAATAAAAAAATTTTAGAGTTATTAACCAAAAATCGAACTGAACTGAATTTTTCCTTATTAAAATAATCGAATTTTATTAGTTGGTTCAGTTATTCGATTACATAACTGAATAATGTACACTTCTAATATATACCAATCTACCTGCTGGTTTCTTCATAATAAGAGGATAAATATTAACATATTTTATTTCTTTTCATTTTTCCCGACTTGATACTGAACAAATGACATAATTATATATGACTAAATATATAAGGTTTACTTGCCATATTAGTTTAAATGTATAGAAAAAATTGCCAAGTCAACATATATTCATAATTTTTAATAATTTTATTTTTAAGTATTACCAATATAATAATATAGATCCTTAACTGTAACACCTCTTACCCGATCTACAGTGTAGCCGAGCAAGGAATGCTACACTCTGTGCTGGAGCAGCTTATCTTATCTTATTTTATCCATTATTAATTTCGATCTCATTACTAATTAAATCAAAATATTCAAATGGGGAAACTGATAGAGTCTCATCTGTTTTATTAAGATTTGTCATGTTTTATCAGTCACCCGCTTGCAATAATTTCATATATAATCTCAATTCCATTTTCAACCATTCCATAGTATCAAATCATAAAATCATTTCTCATTCACATTTATTTCCATAAAATTTGCATATTCATCCATATAAAATTTCAACTCATATTATACATGGGATTTACAAGTTTTATAAACTGCGTGATGTACAAATTAATTATACAAATCTCATAATTTATATTACAAGTTAATGAATATTTACAATGTACAAAAATAACTACTATGGCCTGGCGGACCCTACCAAAATGCACTGCAGGAGTGACGTGACACACTGGATACTAGTGTAGATTCGAACTCCATAATCCCAGTCTGATATCTACTAGGCTTTATCTCCAGTACCTACGCGTGGAAAAACCAACGCGCTAAGCATTTTTGCTTAGTGGTGCATTAATACAATGAAGATAAAATATACAAATAGAAGTAATAATTTTATTGTTGTAGTAATTATAAGGAAAATGCACGTTTAATGAAGTATGGATGTAACACCCCTCACCCGACTACAGTGTAGCCGAGCAAAGTGTGCTACATTCGGTGCCGGAGCACCCTATCTTATCTTACTTTATTCCTTTCATATTTTGATCTTGTTATATTTTAATATTAATTATTCTTCGACGGAGAAACCAGCAGAGTTTCCCCTATTTTATTACCAGTTGACGTATTTTACTATTTACCTGTTTGAAAATTTCAATAATATTTCCAAAATAAAATCTTATCCATGCTAATCATAATTATCTCATCAATCATTCTCATAATTTTCTCATAATTCACATCTCATTCATATAACTCAATTTCATAATCATTTCCATACATTTCCATTCGTACTCAATTCATATGTAAACATTCTCAATTTACATAAGCAAAATTTTCAAATTTCCTTAATTTACATAATTTACAAAATAATTACAAAATTTCATAATTTACATGATATACAAATTAATTAAAATTTGCTAATTTATATTAAAATATAAGAAATAATTAACATACACAAAATACATGATATGCTTAATGTGAGCCCTATCTACATGCATTGCTGAGGAGGTGACAACCTTTGACACTCTGCAGATCTGAACTCTCAAAATTTCCAGTCAAACGTCCAGTGGGTTCTAGCTTCAGTACCTGCGCGAGGAAACAATTCCATCGCGCTAAGCATTGCTGTTTAGTGGTGCAATAATATAACAAGGAAATAATATACAAATAAAGATAGAAATAAAACATCATTCAAATAATTAAGATCTATTTATACTTCACATGCGGTTTCTAAAATTTAATATGTTTTATCCTAATTTATTCTTCTTTGGAAGCGTTTATTTCGCCAATGTACAGTAATAATGTACAAGAAAAAAAATGATCTGAAAATAATAAATTTATGCTTATATTATTATATAAGTCTCATTTGCAATATTTATTTATTTTATAATTTTCTTTGCTAATCTTTTAGCATTTTCCTAATACTTGCTGGGTTGTCTCAGATTATCTCATAATAAGTAAATTTTAATATCTGTCCAGTTCATTTCGATTCTTTCTAATAAATAACTATTCTAATTTATTTTAGGTCATCTTACTCATTTATTTTATTTTATTTCTAATATTTTAAATTGCTAATATTCTTAACTTATCTCAATAAATTTCACTGCCCAAGTAACCTATGACAGGCTGACTAAATCGATAATCGGTCATTGGCACTGGACACCTTGGTGCCTCGGGCCGTCATACCATGGGACACAGAACGTCAACCACGTATGCAGTCAGTATGGCTAGAAAGCCATGATAACACATAATCGGGCGTAGAAGCCATGAATGTTGGCATAATGCCATGAATGTGGGCACAAAGCCATGAATATGGGCATAAAGCCATGAATACAGGCATAAAGCCTTTCGCAGTACTGCTAAAACAATACCCTATTGGCATGCCAAACTATCCAATCTGACACACATGTCTAGGTAATACAAGGGCACATAATATCATTAAATATTAATATATTGTGTTTTATGACTTTATTATTTCATGATAAATTTCAATTATAATTCATACATTCATTTGATCATTTATATGATCACAATTCACATCAATTATCCTTTTATACCATTTTACTCAAAATACTTCTCCTTTCTACAATAATGAGAACTAATGTCTCATTCATACATTAATATGGTTCATTTATTCATTCTTTATGTTATTCATATTAATCACAATTCTAAACAATGGTTCACATGTACCATTGTATTCAAAACATTTTTCCTTTTCTCATTTATACATTCAAGAATCTACTTATGTAATTGCAAATTTTATATTCCAAGTTGAGTTATTAATATTTTATGAATTCCATTTGTGATGGGCATATAAGCCCTAACTATCTATTTACATCAATTAGATGACTTATTTTTCATGTTTCCAGTAATCCATGAAAATTTCATGAACTTCAAATTTATGCTCTTAATTTCCTTTTAACAATTTTGACTAAGATGCATAGTCCACATTTGTCATACCATTCTAAGCATTAAGCTTAGAATTGGTTCTAGGTCTTCATCTTAATTTGCTAATTATTTTGACTACTATTCACCTTACTAGTCAACCAAAATGTTGACTTTTTCTACTTAATGGATATATTAGTTCTAATTACACCAAGATCTCACATTTTGAGTTTTACATTTGCTAGTATTAATTGCCAATTGCAATTTAAAGTCCCCTAGATGCATTTCTAATTTCACATTTTAAATTTCAATTTTTGGTGTAACTATTCACCTCATTGGTCAACAAAAATGTTGACTTTTGGATGGAAAATAGGTACATTGGTTTTAATACTCCCAATGTACCACATTTTACATTTAAAACTTGTTGAAATTAACCACCAAATCCATTTCCAAACCTAAAACCAAGAGAGCAGAATTTTCAGTTTTTGTGACCCAACTTTACTGTTCCATTGGGTCCTGTTGCAGTGGGAATTTGAGGAAATGGTAAACATGAAAGTTGTTCCTTATTTTGTCTAGTTGAATTTCTTTTTTTTAATCACTCCATTTGGAGTTTTGTAGCTCCAGATATGGTCCAAAAACCACAGCTGGCCGGATTTCAATTCTGCAGAATTTACCAAATCTACAGTACCATGAACAGTGACTTCCACTGCCTTGTTGGATAGGTTCTGGTCATAATATGGGGTAGGTTTCTTCATGAAAGTTGTTTGTCTATGTCTTATCTTGTTGTTGCAAAAATTTCAGGTCAATTGGCCATTTCTACAGTGATTTATGGCCAAATGAACAGTTACTGTTCATTTGGTCATTCTGCAGAATTGGCTTACAGGGTACCCGGATTGGGGCCAACTTTTGGTCCACTTGCTTTGGTCTTTTGGGCATGGTTTCTTCAGCAAAAATGTGCCATTATAAGTCTAGTTTCATGTCCAATTGGCCAAACACCAATTGGACCTACACAGCCAAAGATATGGCAGTCCAAACAGGCTGGACTCACAGCCTCATTTCTGTTGTCTTTAGGCAGCCTACCAAAACTCTTTGTAACCCTCTAATGCACTTCAAATTATGGTCAACTTACCTCAAATGGTCACTAATTGACCATTAAAATTTTCTTTCAACATCACATACACAAAGTCCAAATTTCTCTCTAAAACCCTAATTCTCAAATAACCATTAATGCACATACATCAATTCAACATACTTAATGATGTTTATGTCTCATACTCATGTTCAAGACCACCCATATACAACTTAAATTCATTCAACACTCATCAAAACTTCCATCACTAAGGCTGCCAACAATTTTTAAGTGGTCCATATATGGATATGTTCTTTTGATTTCATGAATTTCTAACTAAATCCATATACCTAACTTCAAATTTAAAGAGAAAAATGGAGAGATATAGCACTAACCTTAGTGGCAGAATTTTCTCTTGTTAATTCTTCACTTTCTTTTGTTTTCTTGGCTGCCAAACACTTCTCCTTGGTGTGGGTATAATTTTTAGTGAAAGGAGTAGGAGGAATTATGGTGAAAAGAGGAGAGAAATGAAGCTTTGGTTGAAAATCAATGGAGGTTTGGCTATGGAATTTGAAAGCTACGGGTGAGCTTTGTGAAGGTGATGGTTGCTGGAATTTTAGGAGCTTTTGTTGTATTCTTATACATATTTTATTAGTTAATTTAAGTATTGACTAAATGTGATTGGTGGGTAAGTTTTTAATGACATCATATGATGTCATAATTGGTATTTTCTTCCATTTTTTTTTCTTCTCTTCTCTACTCATTTTCAATTTAATTTTTAGCATTATTTATTCATATTTTAGATCATAATAATTATTTACTTAACTGGACAAGTCGGCCAAAAATCACCTGTGAAGGCGAAATAACCAAAATGCCCTCCGTTTGGCTTAACGGGTCAAAATTGTCTATACCGATTGAAAAAATTTTCTAAATATTTTCTTGGCATTCTAATGCCATAGGAACCTCACTGACCCTTCTCTGGAGTCCCAAAAATTATTTTATGAATTTTTCCCCAGGTCTAGTGCTCCTCGTTGCGAGAACCGCAACTTCACTCTGGTTACCCATCGCTTGGGCACCGGCTCGTTTAACTTGGTTGTATTTTATTTCAAAAATTTTTCCTAAATTTTTCTTATTAATATTTGAGTTAATTATGGTTCCTGACTTTAGTTTAAATATTTTTCTTGACGTTCTAGCTGTCCGAACCGACACCGGTCACCGGAACAGTAGAATGTACGGAGTTGCTACCGAGAGGGTGTTACAATGGATTAGTTTAAAACTAAGTAAGATTTATACTATCAACTCTTTAATACCTTATTGGTTAATCACATAGTGATTTTGAATATCTCTCTTCTTTTTTTTTTTTTAGAACTTTGGAAGCATTTATTTTATTGGGATCTTTTTTTTTTTTTTTTTTTGTATCTTGATATTCAATTTTCTTACTTCATTTCAACACATATTTAATCTTATTAATACTTGTCAATGCCCAAGTCACTTATAACAGACTGACTGGACTGGATAAGCAGGTATCACTAGCACTAGACACATCTGTGCCTTGGGCCGTCATACCATGGGACACATAATGATAACCAGGTATGCAACAGAATGACTAAAAAGCCATAATAGCAAATCGGGCATAAAAACCATATACATCGTAATGCAACAGAATGGCTAGAAGCTATAATCACAGAATAGCATAAAAGCCATGATAACAGAATGGCACAAAGCCATATGCAGTACTGCTAAACAGAACCCTTCTTGGCATGCCAATATATCCAACCCATACACACATGTTTAGGCATACATGGGCAATTAATATTCTTAAGTATTCATGATTCATATAATTTCATCACATGTTATATTCATGATTCATAGTAATTTTGTTCTAATCATATTGGGAACATGAGTCCCAAATACGTATTCACATCACATTCATGTTCATTAAGTCATTGGTATTACTTTCCAATCATATTTCAAGTCATTTTAGGGATACTTCATAAATTTCAGAATTTGTATCTTGACTTTACTCTTATATTAGGCCAAGCTACAGTAGTAATTTGACTACACTTTCTCATGAAAGTTATTCCTTAATATCTTAGCTTTAATTTTCTTTTTGAATAAGTCAATTTGAAGCTGTGTAGCTCTAGTTATGGTCAATTTATCAAGTACTGGTCCAGTGACCAATACTGTTGTAGAATAGGGTGGATTCTGAAACTCAACTTTGTCAATCTAATTGGACAAGTTACAGTTATAATTTGGCTTGATGTTCTTCATATGAATAATTCTCATGTGTCTCATGATTACACATGTTTAATAATCACTAAATTTAAAGTTGTGTAGGGTAAGTTATGGCTAATTAACCAACTTGGACTTGTGTATCCTATAACTCTAGAATTTCAGGTTTTAGGTCTATATTTCAATTCATATTTAAGGGTCTTACACTCTAAATTTGAGTAAGATTTCTAAACCAAAGTTGTACCCCTATTTCTTAGGTTTTCAAATCATTTTGATTCATTTCAATTGGAATTTTCTAGTGAAAGTTATGGTCTAATTACTGTCCTGGGGTCAACTGGCAAAATGGTTCCAGTGCAAGAATTCCAGATTGGGAATTTCTGAATTTTCCTAACAATTTCCCTAAGTTGCTTTAGGATCTAGGTTCTGGTCAAATATATAAAAATTGTAGTTCTATATGTTATAAGCAATTTGGCTTTGAAATCACTATATTTGCAGTTCTGTAGCTCAAGTTATGACATTTTTGCCACAACTGATCAGACACCCTAAAGTTCAGGATTTCCAGATTTAGGTTTAGTCCAGGGTAGGTTTGCTAGACTAATTTTGCTTAGCAATTTGGTTGAGTTTGTCACACCTTATCCCTGGTAAGACATGACATGTTCCCATAGCATACCTAATGAATTACCGAACTTCACCTACCGATAACTCATTAGTTATGTTACAAAGGATTTTAAAACAAATCATAACTTTTTATCTTATCAATTCTTTTGCGAAAAACTGCATGAGAATAGTTAAAATTCCATGTAAACATTCATTGGAAATAATGATAGACTAAATATTACAAAAGTTACATTTTCATAAGTCTCAAAATAAAATACAAATAGTTACAAACGCAAAATACTTTAGTAATGCAGCACTTTTTAATATAAACTGCTCAATGTCTGTACATCCATACATATACGTACAAAATACATCCAAAGGAATCACAAGGGTATACCTAACGTAAATGCCCACAAACAATACCAAAATGCTGCTTTCAAGTCTCTCACTCGACAGCCTTCTCCTTTCCCTTACCTGTAATAGTATAAAGAAGCTATCGCTGAGTATATCACTTAATGGTGCACAACTAATAACTTTAAACTTAAGGTAAAACACAATTTGTTAAAGCATAATAAATCACATTTTTCTTAAGCATGAAAACTTCACAATAGTTCTAAGTCTATAAGAGCCATTTATTAGAATAACATTTCAAAAGAGAAATCACACTTCATAAATCACAATTCACAAAGCATTAGTATTGCCAACATCAATACACAGTTCAGGCCATGACACAAAATTTCACGATCAGTGCCGTCTTGTACACTACGACAAAGCAATCTCAACCTCACTAACCATTATTAATGAGGGAAGGGCTAGCTAGCTAATGAGTATTCATGTAGTCTTACCCCACTAACCGTTATTAATGGGAGACATAATCAATATTGTCGACACCATATTTTGGCCGATCCCCGGAATCAATAAATTTCGAAACCGATCTCCAGCACTAGGTCTCCCTTTGCTAGCCAATTAAATTTTCGATCTCTCTTTTCCGGACAACCACATTTCCGACCTCTCCTCAAAAGGAATCGAATCAATACTAAGTCCCCATGTCATTTAAAGTCTCACCAACCTCTCAAACCAATTGTCAAATCTCCTGACTAGTCAATTACATTCCCGATCTCTCTTGACAAACGAAATTGAACCAACACTAGATCTTTATGTCACCAGTTTTATTGCCGATCTCCCTTTTAAAAGTTTAGGAATAATCAAGTTAAGGTTCCAATCCGGTTTAATGATGATCCCGATCTTAAGTGTTCAAGCCAAATTTCCAATTTTAATCAAGTCCCGTTTAGCGTTGGTTCCCTGCCGATCTCAAGCAGTACCTGTCCAACCCACCAGTATTGGTTCTGCCGGTGGCAAGAAGACCTCTGATTCTGTATATGGCAGTCCAAAAAAACTCAATGGGATGTGTTTTGGGGCAACATGATGATACCGGCCGGAAGGAAAGGGCTATTTATTACCTGAGCAAAAAGTTCAATGAGTGTGAGTCAAGGTACTCTTTCCTAGAGAGAACTTGCTGCGCGTTAGCCTGGAAAGCGAATCGCCTCAAGGACTACATGTTGAATCACAAGACATGGCTCATTTCCAGAATGGATCCTATCAAGTATGTATTCGAAAGCCCATTCGTGTCGGGAAGGATAGCCAAGTGGCAGGTCATTTCCAGAATGGATCCTATCTCAATATGACATTGTCTATATGACCCGGAAAGCAGTAAAAGGTAGCGTGATCATTGACCTCCTAGCAGAAAACCCTATCCAGGATTACGAGGCTCTGCATTTTGAGTTCCCTGATGAGCATATTAACAAAGTAGACTGCGAAGAAGAAGAGCCAGCTGATGTATGGGAAATGTATTTCGACGGAGCTGTCAATTTGTCCGGTAATGGAATCAGAGCTGTATTGGTATCCCTGGATGGAAAACACTTTCCGATAGCTATCAAGTTGAGATTTGACTGCACCAATAATATCGCAGAATACGAAGCTTGTGTGATGGGTCTATAGGCTGCCATCGAAATGAAAGTCAGGAAGTTGGATGTATATGGAGACTCAGCCCTGATCATTTATCAAGTAAAGGGAGAATGGCAAACTAAGGATCCGAAGCTAATCCCATATCAGAAGTATTTACTGGAGCTGATTAAGAAATTTGAGGAAATTTCTTTCACTCACCTTAGTCGAGACAAGAATCAATTTGCAGACGCCTTAGCCACTCTGGCTGTTACGGCTCAAATAGAAGAAGGGCAGACGACTCAGGTACTAAAGATTAAGGCAAGGAGTGAGCCAGCTTACTGCTTCATGATCGAAGAAGAACCTGATGGTAAACCTTGGTACCACGACATCTTGCTTTACATCAGAACCAGAGAATTCCCTTCAGGGGCAAGCAAAAATGAAAAGAGGATGATTCGGAGATTAGCATTGGGATACTTCCCCAGTGGAGAAACCCTATACAAAAGGAGCTCCAACGGCGAATTGTTGAGATGTGTGGATGCGAAGGAGGCAAAGAGAATCCTTTTCGAGACTCATGAGGAAAACTGTGCAACCCATGCCAATGGGCATATGATGGCTAAGCAAATCATGCGACGGGGATATTTTTGGATTACCATGGAAAAGGATTGCGTCGAGTATTTCCGAAAGTCCCATAAGTGTCAAATCTACGCGGATCCGATAAATGTTCCGCCTCACTAATTGTTCAACCTTGTCTCACCTTGGCCTTTCGCAATGTGGGGCATCGATGTGATTGGTCCCATCAACCCTAAGGCATCCAACGGGCATAGATTTATCCTGGTAGCTATCGATTATTTTTCTAAATGGGTCAAAGCAACATCATATGCTCACATTACGCAGAACACATTTCTCAAATTCCTCAGAAATAATATCATCTGCCGGCACAGCCTCCCCAATGAAATTGTCACTGACAACGCCAAGAATTTGAATGGTCTGAAGATCCAAAGATTATGTGATCAATACATGATCCGACATCTCAATTCCTCCCCATACCGTCCCCAGATGAATGGAGTGGTGGAAGCTGCAAATAAAAATCTCAAAAGAATAATCCAGAAAATGACGATCACTTATAGGGATTGGCATGATATGCTCCCCTACGCCCTTCACGCATACCAGACTTCTGTTAGGACCTCAACTGGTGCAACTCCTGACTCGCTGGTTTATGGGATGGAGGCTGTATTACCTATAGAAGTTGAAATTCCTTCCCTAAGGATTCTGAAAGAATCAAGGATTGATGAGTCAGAGTGGATCCAGTCTAGATTGGATCAATTAAACTTGCTGGATGAGAAGAGGCTAGTAGCAGCATGTCATGGGCAGTTATATCAGAGGAGACTGGCCAGGGCATTTAACAAAGGGGTTTGCCCACGTGAATTCCAACCAGGGGACCTAGTCTTGAAGAAAGTGCTTCCGAATCAAAACGATCCCTGGGGTAAATGGTCACCAACCTACGAGGGACCCTATGTGGTTAAAAAAGCATTTTCTGGTGGGGCCTTGATCTTGACCCACATGGATGGTGAAGAATTTCTAAGACCCGTGAATGCCGACACCGTCAAAAGATACTATGCCTAAAAAAAAAAAAAAGAGTAAGGGTGAAAACCCGAAAGGGCGCTCCTAGCAAAATGTCTGAAAGAAGGTGAAAACCCTCGAAGGGCGCTTTCTGTAAAATGAGTGAAGGATGAAAACCCGAAAGGGCGTCCTAAAAGAGCAAGCAAAAAAAAAAAAAAAAAAAGAAAATCTAGGGGTGAAAACTCGAAAGGGCATCCCAAGAACCAAAAGGGAGAAATAAGGAACGGGGCATGAAACTGAGAAGCGAAATAGACAGTCATGGCACGAGACTTCAAAGTACTAGAAATAATGGCAGTTAAGGGACTTCAAAGCTAACCACAAGGAATTATGTGAGATTTATCCTTGTACCCATTTTCTTTGAAACTGTACCTTTGTTTCTTAAAACCATAATAAAGTTATACTTTATTCACTTTGCTTTCATCTTCCCGTAGACTCACTTTTTAATATTATCCTTCTTCAATCTCTTTATCTAATGCGCTATTAATCATTTAAAATTTTGCCATAAGATTAGGATTTGAAAATTGATAACCTCACATACTTTGCTATGAGATTTGCAGGGGATGGCTTAAAAAAAAAAAAACTAGAGGTGAAAACCTGGAAGGGCGCTTCTAGTCAAATGGACGAAAGGAAAGTGAAAACCCGCAAGGGCACTTTTCGTAAAATAAGAAGAAAGTCCGGAACAGAAAAGGGGCATCCGAAGAAATGGGGTCGTAGGTCAAGTCTTGCAACTCGTCCTCCATTAATCATCTGCTTTCGGGATCCTGTTAAGTACACTTCATCAAGGAGGAACTTCTCGTGTCGAGATTAGACTTGCTTTGTAAGTTGATTTTAATTTTCAGCATTTTAAATTTCCTGTTATCAACCTCTGGTTCCTTGATCTAAGTTGATTTTAATTTTCAGCATTTTAAATTTCCTGTTATCAACCTCTGATTCCTTGATCTAAGATGATTTTAATTTTCAGCATTTTAAATTTCCTGTTATCAACCTCTGGTTCCTTGATCTAAGTTGATTTTAATTTTCAGCATTTTAAATTTCCTGTTATCAACCTCTGTTTCCTTGATCTAAGTTAATTTTAATTTTCAGCATTTTAAATTTCCTGTTATCAACCTCTGGTTCCTCGATCTAAGATGATTTTAATTTTCAGCATTTTAAATTTCCTGTTATCAACCTCTGGTTCCTCGATCTAAGATGATTTCAATTTTCAGCATTTTAAATTTCCTGTTACCAACCTCTGGTTCCTTGATCTAAGTTGATTTTAATTTTCAGCGTTTTAAATTTCCTGTTATCAACCTCTGGTTCCTTGATCCAAGTTGGTTTTAATTTTCTAGCATTTTAACTCCTGTTACCAATCTCTAAGTCACTAACTTAAGTAGGCTTTAGTTTCATAACCTTGAACACCTAATCGCCCAAAATATGGGTCCGAATCTTTACATAATTCCTACACAGGAAAATTCTTCCCTTTAATAGAAATTATGTAAAGAGGGGCAGCTGTCGACACCATATTTTGGCTGATCCCCGGAATCAATAAATTTCGAAACCGATCTCCAGCACTAGGTCTCCCTTTGCCAGCCAATTACATTTCCGATCTCTCTTTGCCGGACAACCACATTTTCGACCTCTCCTCAAAAGGAATCGAATCAATACTAAGTCTCCATGTCATTTAAAGCCTCACCGACCTCTCAAACCAATTGTCAAATCTCCTGACTAGTCAATTACATTCCCGATCTCTCTTGACAAACGAAATTGAACCAACACTAGATCTTTATGTCACCAGTTTTATTGTCGATCTCCCTTTTAAAAGTTTAGGAATAATCAAGTTAAGGTTCCAATACGGTTTAATGATGATCCCGATCTTAAGTGTTCAAGCCAAATTTCCAATTTTAATCAAGTCCCGTTTAGCGTTGGTTCCCTGCCGATCTCATGCTTATTGTGTCTTCCGATGCTTACACTTAGATTAATAATCACTTTTAGTTGTTTTAATATGCTCAGACAATCAAGTGCTTAAGTAATTTAGAGATTTTCCGATCACATCCGTTCACTGAACAAAAAAGGAAATTTCATTTCATATTAAAGTTTGTACAAGTCATTCGGCTGGAGGATTACCCCCAGCCTGATCAACATTTGGCTCACTTCCTCTCTCAGTCTCCTCACCCTCAGCCTCCTCCTCGCTTTCCTCTTCGTCTTGGGGAGCCAGGTCGACCATCCAGGAGAAGTCCTCCTCGGGATAACGCTTCTTGAGCTCGGCCAAGAGGTCCCTGTGAGCATTTACATAAGCGCCGGCCTCCCTTGTTACTGCCTCTTCCTCTTTTGCTTTGAGCTCCTCAGTGAGGTGAGCAACTTCACCGGCCCGGAGTGCCTGAACTTCCTTAAGAAAATGATCTCGCTCGGCCAGAACATGAGCTTGCTCGGCCAGCTTGTCCTCATAGAACTTCATCCGCCCCTCAATTTCAGATATGTAGTTCTGAGCGGATGAGAGTTGGGATCGGAGGGAAGCCACTTCATGCCCCATCTTCTCGACCTCCTTACCCAGGCGGTGAGCCTTCTTCCGAACGATGTGCTGATTCACTAAACACTCCACATTCAGGCTCATGGATCGGGTCAGGATGTCATCAAGATTGTCCGGAGACAGCCTATCCCAATCCTCCCAGAGGCAGATGGAGGACCCCAAGACCTTAGCAAAACCCGGGTTCTCTCGAACCGTGCGGTTCTTCTTCAGCGAATGGATCAAGATTTGGGCACCACGGGAAAGAGTCCTTACAGGAGGCTGGGAAGGACCCCCTTCCTCACTCGAAGCGACTGGAGGAGGTAGAGGCGGCTCTTCTTGGCAAGGAGGAGATCGGACCACTTCTATGATCGGCGATCTCGAGGGTTGAGATGAGCCTCCTTATATTTCCCCAGGTTCATGACCGGGCGTTTGAAGCAGCTCGGAACGCTTCATCTCCCGCACCTTCCGGGAGACCTCCCTCTTCCGCTTTCGGCTCTCCTTCGAAGCTTCGTCACTTGCCATACCTGCACAAAGAAGAGGTTAGTGAGATCGCTAAGGTCCAAAGATCTGAGATATAGGAAAATACCGATGCCGAGGTCAGAGAGCTGAAGCCCCCGATTTTCGCCAGTGATCAACTCCATTGTCCAGTGATGCAGTTCGGCAGTCACCGCATCTAAACAAGAGAACTTCTCTCTGCCCACCTGATCTTTCAGCTCCATCACCATCAGGCCCTCTTCCCTATTTAGGGTGAGGCGCTTCGGAAGTACGGGGCCCTGGTGCAGCCAGCTACAAGGGAAACCCTCAAAGCCATTCGGAATTTTGCTCCTTAGAATGAAGAAGCGATTCTTCCAATTCTTGAGGGAGGAGGGCAGATCGGTGAAAAGCCCGCAATGCGGCTTCGCCTGGAAGAACCAATACTCGTCGTCCTTTCGACGAGTTAATCTATGTAGTTTGGTGAATACCTTAGCTGTAGGACGGAATCCCTTAGCTCGGCAGAGGCCTCTGAAGGCTACTAGGATCCGCCACGAGTTCGGATGGACTTGGGCTATGCACACTTGGTGAAATTTTAGGACTTCCTTGAAGAAGTCGTCAAGAGGGAACCGCAGCCCGACTTTTAGTTGCTCTTCATATACTATAATCATGTCGTTCTCTTCGAAGAAGTGATCGGCTCGGAGATCTCCGTGACACCGGATAAGTTCGTATGAATCAGGCTCAATGTTGTACTCCTGGCTGAATGACTGTAGGTCGGTTTCTTGCAAGATTGATGGCAGCTCGTCCATGGGAAGATTCTCTCTCCCTGAAGAAGGTACATGCCTTGATGGTGCTACTTGCCCCCAAGCTGGAACAGAGACCCTAGGAGGTTCAGGTCGCACGCTTGGTCCGACCACCTCCACTTCATCAGATGACCACGAGATCTGAACGGAAGGGGGGCTTGCCGCTCTCTGACCCTCGGCGCCGCTCATTTTCAAAGGAAACAAAGAATTTAAACTAAAAGAAGGATCAAAACCCTTACCGGAGTCTGATCGGTGTCGGAAGAACTTGAGAAAACGAGAGAATTTTGAAGTTATTCGCGAGAGGCTGAAAATGACATAAGGGAGCAACTGGCTAACCCTTCCCTTATTTATACCCGTCCGAGCATTTAATGCTCACGATGTCCCAAGTAGCACATCGGTTAACGAGATCCGCCAGTCTTTTCTGACACGTCTCACGAATATTCCGAAGATTCCATAAAGAGAGAGGTTAACTATAGAGCGGCAGATTAAGGTGTTTTGAATTATGGATCGGATAAGGTCATTCAAATTAAGAGTCGGATCGGGTAAATACTTCGGAGATTGGAAAATAACTAATGAAATAATAATAAAATGATAGTTGTCAAAATAAAATTTTATTTCTGAAAAGCTCGGATTACATCATTTGGGCAATCTCTAAGGATCAGATTACATTAAAGGTCGGGCTACATCATTTGGGCGATCTCTAGAGATCGGATTACATTGAAAGTAAAATTACATCATTTGGGCGATCTTTAGAGATCGGCAGTACATCCCATCTAATAAAGACCTATGTTAAAGCCTAGTCTCGTAGCTGAGTCAAAAGATGTGTTAGGCCAGCCATCGACATCGGACAGATGTACAGCTCAAATGGGGGGACTATGACTCTCATGAGGATGAAAGAGGTCGTCATCAATGTTATTGCTCAGAACCGAGCCGCTGTTGGGACACCCAATGTGGTGAGGAGCCAAATTAACTTTAAGGCGCAGTCACCAATGGTAAGGGAAATATTAGCAGTCTTCTCGCCTGAAGTCAGTTCACCGATTATATCGACCGAACGATTCGAGATCGACACGATCGAAATCCTCGATCCAGGTCGGTAAGTTAGTCTGGTTCTCCCACTGTCATCAAATGAGGTTATCATAATTCTCCGATCACCGGGGTCGTAAATTTTCAGTCGGGGAATAAGAAGCACAATCGGAAAAAGATCAAAAGCCACTATCATGGCGGGACTATCACGAGCAGTTAGAACAGGAATTGTGAGAAGGAAGAGGAGAAAATCAAATGCGGGGGGGCTTCCCGGTTGAAGGTATATATATAGGAAAATCCGAGCATTTATTGCGGGCAGAAAACGAAGCAAATGCCTCGGAAATCAAGGGAATAAATGCTTTGACTGAACCGGACCGGATGAAGGAGGAGACTGGAGTAAGAGAGATCGGAAAAGAGGAGCTCAGCATAAGAGATCAGAAAAGCATTATGTTCGAAAGACCGGAAAGGAGGGGAGATCGGAAAACAAAGAGAATAAGATGCCTACCGCTGTCGTCATAATCAGAGCCGAGGTAGTTAAAGCGTTGCAGATGAAATCTCTACCGCACACCCCAGAATCGCCCGCATTAATGACATGTGCCAGAATATGTCATGACAGTGCTGTACATCCTAATCTCCACCGTTGATCCGACTTGTAAGGACGAGCCCGGAGCCCTTGGATTAAAGAAGAAGATGACAAGACCAGCGCCTTTCACTCCTAGCCCTCGGATCGCCCTTGACAAGAAAATTTTGGGCCGTCAGATTAGAAGAGAGAAAGGACAAATATTTCGGAAGAGATCTCAACCATCCGTTCTGATTCTCTTTAATTCCCGAGCCTCAAATCGTGTCCTTTAAAATCCTGACCCTCCATCTCCCTCAAAACAAATCCTGACCCTTCATGGGGAGCACCTGGTTCCTATAAATACCTGCATGAAAACTGTTCAAAAGGAGGACAAAAGAAAGAGGTAGTTATTATAGCGGAAGAACTCTGAAACTTAATTCAGTTCGTTACTCTGCTAATTTTAAGCTTTCATAAGAAAAACTTTTGAAACCAGTTTTCTGAAGTGTTTTCTTGCAAAGGGATTTTTGAATACTGGAACTCTCTGTTTTCAGTTCGTTCATTATCCTGTGACGCTCTCACTTTCAGTTCTTTGTTATCTTTATTTCCACTCCCATTGTCTAAGCTCAACTTCATTCAACTCGGTTAGTATTTTGACCTGACTGTATTTTAGCGAAGCATCCTTCATTTCAAGGCGAACCTCAGCCCTCAGGCTAATCAGCCCGCAGTCTTATTACGTTTTATGATTCTATAGTTAGTTCAGTAGATTCGGCTCCCTACAGGTGAGTGCTTATATCTCTGCTTTATCAAGGGCTCATTTTATTTTACGTATTTCCTTTATCTTTATGTTTGTAATTTTCACTAAGTTTATATCGCGTTATAAAATGCGAAGAGGGTCATTCTCGAGTTTACTTCTTTGTTAACCAGTCCATTTTTTTGTTAATCTTTGTTGCTTCTAAATGCAAGAGTTCTAGCCCCGAGTAGCGTATAAGTAGTTGGATAAAATGTAGGTAACAAGTCAGGAAAATAGTAAGGTCAAATCACTAGAATAACACAAAAGACAATTGGGTAAGACGTCACAAGGCAGAGTAAAACCGAACCTTAGATAAATAAATGGAATAGATCGGGTATCAAAAGGTACTGGTAAGGCGACCACATAGAAAGGTCGAAAAATTCAGTTTGGTATCCCCTGTCTAGTCACAAGGTACCAATGAGTTAAAAGAAGCCTTATTCCGATCCCTGGCATCTTTGAATGCCAAAACCCTTAGTCTTAGGCTCTTACTAGGTGTAACTGTAATCAAACTTCGAGAGGTCAGAAAGGTCCTTATCCGACTCCCAATAAATATTTTAAAGAGATCGGAGGACAGTTCTTATCCGATTCTCACTAAAAATTTTAAAGAATACTTAAAAGAGATCGGACGAGAGTTCTTATCCGATTCTCAAGCCTAAAAATTTTAATAAATATTTTAAAGAGATCGGAGGAGAGTTCTTATCCGATTCTCAACCTAAAATTTTAATAAATATTTAAAAGAGATCGGAGGAGAGTTCTTATCCGATTCTCGCCTGAAAAATTTTAATGAATACTTAAAAGAGATCGGAGGAGAGTTCTTATCCGATTCTCAAGCCTAAAAATTTTAATAAATATTTTAAAAGAGATCGGAGGAGAGTTCTTATCCGATTCTCAACCAAAATTTTAATAAATATTTAAAGGAGATCGGAGGAGAGTTCTTATCCGATTCCCAAATTAAATTTTAACAAATACGTAAAATGATTCCCTAAAATAAAACTAATACGCAACATCAACTCACTAAGGGTCGACTCATTTATTTATATATCTGGGTAACCCGAATTGGTGAAAAATCAAATATTCCCTTTTATCAAGAGGATTAACATCTCCGTTCGAACCTCCTAACTACCAATTCTAGTTTATAAAGAGCTTGAAGTTAAATCTGCTTGCCCTCATTGAGGGACGAGGTGGGGTGCCTAACACCTTCCCCACCCGTTTACGGACCCCGAACCTAGAATCTCCATTTTTGAAGTGGTTTCATTTTAATTTATTTTCGCAAATGGTTTTCTTTAATTTCCCTCAAAATTAAAGTGGCGACTCCTCACTCTTTCCCACTTCGGTGAGTGTTCGTCCAGGCGACCGCAAAACACCTTGCGATAAATATCAATTATCAACTCCAAGTAGTCGTTACTACTGGGGAGTTCTGAAAGGGACTGTCATGCTAACTGTGGTTTCAAAATAGTTTCCAAAAATTTTCCACTCAACAATCACATTTATAAACCAATAAATACATTTAAATTCATCATAATATCCATATAAAGGTGGTAACACCCAAATTTCTTAAATGTAAGAGAAAAACCATATTTCAGTCAAAGTAAACTTGTTCAAAGCAAACTCATTCAATTTAACACATTTCAAGCAATTTACAAGTTTAAAAACGAAGAAAATGTTAGTTGTACACAAACCTTCAATAATTCTCCTTCCTTGTTACCTACTTCTCCTTGTCCGTTCTAACTTCTTTTTGTACTGAAAATACACAAATAAAATACCTTAATACCAATCTCAATTGTTGCCAAAAACTCATTACATGCATATCTAATGCATCCCAAGTTAGCTTTGCAAATTTTAGAAAATTTTGGTTTTGGACAACTTGGTGCCCCAATCTTTGAACCCAATTTTTACCTAGTTTCGATCATAATTTGGTGAGGTATTCTTCATGAAAATTGTTCATCTAGGTCTTAACTTTATTTTCCTTTTTGAATTGCCTAATTCGGAGCTGTGTAGCTCAAGTTATGCCCAAAACATGATTACTGTTCACATCACTATCCATGCTGCAGATTTAGTTCTGGCATATTTATTGATCCAATTTCGTTTAGAAATTTGGTCAAGTTAAGTCCATAATTTGGTCTAATGTTCTTCATATGAAATGTTCTACTATGTCTTAGGTTTCCATCGGTTCAAGAATCGCCTAAATCAGAGTTTTCTAGAGAGAGTTATGGCCATGCAAAATTTACTGTTCATATGATAAATATGCAATTCTGCAGATTCGGTGATTCAATTTTGTTCAGCAATTTGATTGGGTTAAGTCCATAATTTTTCTTCATATGAAATGTTCTACTATGTCTTATGTTTCCATCAGTTCAAGAATCGCCTAAATCGGAGTTTTCTGGAGAGAGTTATGGCCATGCAAAGTTTACTGTTTATATGGTCAAATTCTACAGGTTTCAGAATTTTGTCTCTAAGTTCAAGGCTCATTTCAGATAGCTTAAGGTCATTTTCGGGGCAGGGTATCTTCACGAAAATTCTAGTCCTATGTATTAAGTTTCGTTTTCAATTTGTTTCACACCAATTGGAGTTGTGTAGCTCAAGTTATGGGCTTCCAAACACACTGAATTTAGTGTGCAAAATTCTGCCCTAAGTTAAAATTTTCATTTCTTCAATTACTTCCACTAACCAATCTCAATTCACATTTAATTCACCCAAAATGACTATAATTTAGCATTAACACATCAATGGCACTTCCTAGCACAAAACCTACAATTTTCAAACACCAAAGTTTGCAATTTCCCTAATCCTACCATTTCATTATCTCCATTCATCAACCTAATGTCAATTCAAACTAAATAAACCTCAAATGACCATAATTTAACACTACACACACCAATTTTACTCTCTAGCACCAAAACCCAATTTTCCCATGAACCCTAATCTTCCATAATTTAATTTATGCAATCCCATGAAATCTTACTACTCCCAATCATGCATACTACCTCAATTTAACTTATATTTATCATCAATTTAACTAAAATACATTAAAACCCTAATTTTCCCTAAGTTAGCCAAAACCCTAGTTTAGGTTCCATGCATGTTTCCTTTCAATTTCTCATGAAATTTCATCATAAGTTAACTTCATTCAAGGCTTATACAACTAATCTAACATGAAAAGAAACTTACCTCAAGTGACTACTTCTAATCTTCAATTTCTTCTAACTCTTTTGTTCTCTTAGCTTCTAATCTCTCAATGAAAGATAAATTTGATGTTTTCTACCAATTAGATAGAAAACCCATGGAGAAAAAGTGGGAAAAATCAATGGTTGAGAGAGGTTGTAAGTGGAAGAATGAAGAGAGAAAGAGAGGGAGAGGAGGTGTGTGGGGGGGCAACTAAATGATGGAGGGAGGAAGATGGCTTTCTTTTATACTTATCTCAATTATTTATTTATTTATTTAATTTTTATAGAGTTGTCCAAAGCCCATTGGTCCTAAAATTTTAATTGGGTCAAAATGGACCTAAAATTCTAGATTTTTATTTCTTTTATTTTCCTTTCACTTTATACTTGAATTCTTTTCCTAAAAAAATTATTCCATAATTCAATTCATCAATTTCACTTAAATTAATTAACATTTTGGTCAAAAGTCAACTCTTGAGGTGAATTGACCAAAATGCCCCTCATCGGTTCATAATCCCTCTTTTTCAATATATCCAGTGGATCCTTATATTTTTGGGTCACTTGAATTTTTATTGTGTCTATCTCAATTAATTTTTATTTATTTTTTGTCCTCAAGGTGTCTTTAAATAGTACTAGTCACAGACCAAAAATGGTACTATTCATAACTCGGAGGTTCGGGGTGTTACAATTCTCCCCTCCTTAAAAATAAATTTCGTCCTCGAAATTTACCTAGTTTCATTCTCTGAATAGCTGTGGGTGCTGCCTCCTCATGTCCTCCTCACACTCCCATATAGCCTCCTGGCCTGAATGATGGTTCCACAGCACTTTCACTAGAGGTATTTGCTTGTTCCTCAGCTGTTTCACCTCATGTGCCAAGATCTTTATGGGCTCTTCACCATATGTCAAGTTTGGATTCACCTCAATCTCCTCTACTGGCAAAATGTGAGAGGGGTCTGATCTGTACCTCCTCAACATGGAGACATGGAAGACATTGTGAATCTTTTCCAACTCTGGAGGCAATGCAAGTCTATATGCCAATGGACCAACTCTTTCCAGAACCTCATACGGCCCAATGAAGCGAGGACTTAGTTTCCCCTTTCTACCAAACCTCATGATCCTCTTCCATGGGAAAACTTTCAAGAACACCTTGTCACCCACACTGTACCGAATATCTCTTCTCTTTAGGTCAATGTAGGACTTCTGTCTATCCGTTGCAACTTTGAGTCTGTCTCTAATGAGCTTAACCTTTTCTTCTGTCTGCTGCACTAATTCTGGGCCAATCAACTACCTCTCGCCCACTTCATCCCAACATAAGGGAGTTCTACACTTTCTGCCATAAAGTGCTTCGTATGGAGGCATCCCGATGCTTGACTGATAACTGTTATTGTAGGCAAATTCAATTAAAGGCAAGTGTGTGTCCCAACTCCCTTCAAACTCAATCACACAAGCCCGAAGCATATCCTTTAAAATCTAAATGATCCTTTTAGATTGGTCGTCTATCTATGGATGGAATGTTGTACTAAAGTTCAATCTAGTTCCTAGGACTTTTTGGAGACTACCCCAGAATCTAGAAGTGAACCTTGGGTCTCTGTCTGACACAATAGACACTGGCACTCCATGTAACCTCACAATATCATCAATGTACAGTTTAGCCAATCTTTCCAGGCTGTAATCCATCCTCACTGGCAAAAAGTGTGCAGACTTGGTCAATCTATCAACAATAACCCAAACTGAATCATGATTCTCTTGCGTACGTGAAAGTCCTATCACGAAATCCATAGTGATTCTTTTCCATTTCCACTCGTGAATTGGCAATGGCTGTAGCAACCCTGCAGGCACTTAGTGTTCTGCCTTTACTTGCTGACAAGTTAGGCATTTGGCAACATATTCTGCAATGTCTTTCTTCATTCCTCTCCACCAATAATGCTCTTTCACACTTCTGTACATTTTGGTTCCACCGGGGTGCATTATAAAAGGTGAATCATGTGTTTCCTTTAAAATGGTCTGCCTCAGTTCAACATTCAAAAGAATTCACATTCTGCCCTTATATAACAATAAGTTCTCATCATTTACTGATAATTCTAGTTTCTTGCCATCCCGAGCCTCTTCCATCAACTTCACATACTTATCATCATACGTACCATTGTTTTAATTTGTTACGCGACGTAGCTTCACTTGCCAAGTAGCTAACATCTGCCCATCTTCATTAATCTCCAAATTAGCATGCAATGCCCTTAATTCATGCACCATGGACAAAGGAGAAACCCTCAAACCAGCCATAGTCTTGCGACTTAAAGCATCAGCTACAACATTTGCCTTTCCAGGCTGATAGTCTATTAAGCAATCATAATGTTTTATCAGCTCTAACCATCTCCTTTGCCTCAAATTTAACTCCTTCTATGTGCCCAAGTATTTCAAACTTTTATGATCTGTGTATATATAACATCTCTCTCCATAAAAGTAATGTCTCCAGATCTTCAAGGCAAAGACAATGGCTGCTAGCTCCAAGTCATGTTTAGGATAATTCCTCTCATGCGGTTTAAGCTGGCGTGAAGCATAGGCAATGATGTTTCTATCTTGCATCAACACATAGCCTAATCCGTTATGAGAAGCATCACTGTATATGGTATACTCCTTACCAAAGTGGGCAAGGTTAAGACTGGAGCTTCAGTTAAACACCTCTTTAACTCATCAAAACTTTCCTAGCATCGATCAGTCCACTGAAATTTTACATCCTTCCTAAGTAGCTTGGTCAGTGGAGATGCTAGCATGGAGAATCCCTTCACAAACCTTCGGTAATACCCGGCCAAACCAAGGAAACTCCGAACTTCCGTGACATTTTTGGGTGGCTTCCAATTAAGAATGGCTTCAACTTTGCTAGGATCCACCTGGATACCTTTTGCAGTATAATATGCCCCAAAAATGAAATCTCCTTTAGCCAAAACTCACATTTTGACAGTTTGGCATACAACTGCTTCTCCCTCAAAGTCTGTAATACTATCCTCAAGTGCTTATCGTGTTCCTCTACATTCTTTGAGTACACCAAAATATCATCAATGAATACCACAACAAACTGATCCAAATATGGCCTGAAGATATTGTTCATCAGGCCCATAAAAGCAGCTGGAGCATTAGTCAACCCGAATGGCATTACCAAAAACTCATAGTGGCCATACCGAGTCCTAAAGGCAGTTTTAAGATTACTTTGTTCCTGCACCCTTAACTGGTAGTAGCCCGATCTCAAGTCAATTTTGGAGAATACAGTTGCATCCTTCAACTGATCAAACAAATCATCGATCCGTGGCAGAGGATATCTATTCTTTATGGTCACCTTATTCAACTGTCTGTAGTTTATGCACAGGCGGAGAGTACCATCCTTTTTCTTCAAAAATAATACTGGTGCTCCCCAAGGTGAAACGCTAGGGCGGATGAAACCCTTATCTAATAATTCCTGCAATTGCACCTTCAACTCTTTCAACTCAACAGGTGCCATCTTATAAGGAGTGATGGAGATTGGCTCCACACCAGGCATAGTCTCAATTTCAAACTGCACCTCTCTTTCTGGAGGCAATCCCGGCAATTCTTCCGGGAAGACATTCGGAAAATCCCATACCGTAGGAATATCTTTAAGATCTGGACTCCCCACCTGGGTGTCTATCACATGAGCTAGATAAGCTTCACATCCCTTTCTAATCATCTTTCTAGCAAGTGCAGCTAAAATGATGTTGGATGGCAATAACTACCTCTCCCCGTGTATCACTATGTCTGCATACTCGGGAAGACCAAAAGTGACTGTCTTCAATCTACAATCGATCATAGTGTGATGCCTGGCTAACCAATCCATGCCCAAGATAATATCATAATCTCGGAAGGGCATGTCAATTAAGTCTGACAGGAATGTATGTCATTGGATCACCAAAGGACAATCCTTATACAATTTGTTCACCCTAACCTCTTGTCCTAAAGGATTAGTCACTAGCACTTCATAATCCAATTTCACACAAGGAATAGCAACAGAGCATGCAATACTGGTACTAGCATAAGAATGTGTAGAACCAGGGTCAAATAGCATATATACATCTCTATCAAAAATGAAGAAAGTACCAGCCACAACATCTGATATCTCAACTTCATCTCTCTGGCGCATGGTGTACACCCTGACTGGTGCACCACTCTGCTCTGGTTGGCTCACTGTGCCCTGGCTGCCAGAAGTGTTACCTCTACCCCTGCTTCTGCCTCTACTAGTTATCTGTTGTCCTTTGGAAGCAGAACCTTGAATAGATCCCTCAGTGGTAGTAGGCGGCCCAGATCTGCGGGCACTAGTGCAATCTCTAGTAAAATGCCCACTTCCACCACAGTTGTAACAGGCTCCTATGGCCTTATAACATACTCCTCCATGAGTCCTGCCACAAGTCTCACAAGCACGGGTAGGAAAGGAATCCCTAGATATCTGCTGTCCGGATCTAGGTGGCCTCTGCCCTGAGAATCTTCCCCTACTAGATCCTCTGTTACTTGGTCCCCCAAAGCTCTTCCTCTTAGCTAAATTGTTACTTGGACTTTGACCTGTAGGCTTACTGCTCTTCTCTTTTTCAGTGATTACCTTCTCAGATGCCCCTTCCAGCTCTATCCTTTCCAATTCAAGGGCCTATGATATCAACCCAGAGAAGTTGTCATGTCAAAACCCAACCACTTGCAATCTCAAACTAGGCCTCAAAACCTGCCTCAAACCGTTTGCATCTGTCTCTATTGGTAGTGAGTAGGCTTCCAGCATAGTGGCTGAGGCAAGAAAAGTCTCTCTCATACTCGGCTACAGTCTTGTTCCCTTGCTTCAAACTGAGAAACTCCTGTAGCTTCATATCCACATAGGTATCAGGAACATACTTCTGTCTAAACTCCCTTAGAAAGTCATCCCATGTCAACACTGGTGGCTCAACCAAACTATGGGAAATGGTCTTCCACCACTCATATGCATCTCCATGTAGCAAGGAAATTGAATATTCAAACTTCAACTCATCTGTGCAGTGTAATTTCTTGAAGACCCTCTCCATCTGTTCTAACTATTGCTCAACTTCCAATGGGTCCACTGTACCCTTGAACTCTGTTGCCCCATACTTCATTAACTTGTCATATTGTCTGGCTGGGGATGGTGGTTGCACTGGAGGTGCTTGCACAAGAGTTTGGACTGGTATATTGCCAGCCATTTGCTGAAATAGTGCAGCCATCTGCTAAGCGAACTGAGCAGGAAACTGCATGGGTGGGATGGGTGTAGCCAATCCACTGGCATTCTGAGGAGCTGGGGCTTCCTCCTATACCTCAGCTGCTACTGATTGCTCTACTGTGTGATCCCCCTCTTCCATATTGAATCACAAAGAATTCTACTCCCTGGACAACCAAGACAATGAGATTTCCCTCCATTAGTCTATAATTATGATGTAATGCACTATATGTATCAATTAATGACAGTTGAGCAGTTGTACTTATCAAAAATTTTTCAAACATGCAATTTCAAAACTTGTATAAAAACCAAAGCTCTGATACCAATAAAACATGTCACACCTTATCCCTGGTAAGGCATGACATGTTCCCGTAGCATACCTAATGAATTACCGAACTTCACCTACTTATAACCCATTAGTTATGTTACAAAAGATTTTAAAACAAATCATAACTTTTTATCTTATCAATTCTTTTGCGGAAAACTGCATGAGAATAGTTAAAATTCCATGTAAACCTTCATTGGAAATAATGATAGACTAAATATTACAAAAGTTACATTTTCATAAGTCTCAAAATAAAATACAAATAGTTACAAACGCAAAATACTTTAGTAATGCAGTACTTTTTAATACAAACTGCTCAATGTCCGTACATCCATACATATAGGTACAAAATACATCCAAAGGAATCACAAGGGTATACCTAACGTAAATACCCACAAACAATACCAAAATGATGCTTTCAAGTCTCTCACTCAACAGCCTTCTCCTTTCCCTTACCTGCGACAGCATAAAGAAGCTATCGCTGAGTATATCACTCAGTGGTGCACAACTAATAACTTTAAAACTTAAGGTAAAACACAATTTGTCAAAGCATAATAAATCACATTTTTCTTAAGCATGAAAACTTCACAATAGTTCTAAGTCCATAAGAGCCATTTGTTGGTGTCGACACCATATTTTGGCCGATCCCCCGGAATTAATAAACTTTGAAGCCGATCCCCTTTTGACAACCGACCACACTTCCGATCCCCCCTCAAAAGGAATTTAATTAATGCCAAGTCTCCAGGTCATTTAAAGCCTCACCGATCCCTCAAACCAATTCTCGAGTCCCTTGATCATTTAATCATATTTCCGATCTTTCTTGTCAAATAAGATTGAACCAACATAAGACCTTCGTACCACCAGTCTTGTTGCCGGTCTCTCATTTAAAAATTTGAGAATGATAAAGGTTTCGACTCGGTTTAAAGATGATCCCGATCTTAAGTGTTCGAAGCCAAATTTCTAATTTTAATTAAGCCCCATTTCGTAACTGATCTTATGCATATTGTATTTTCCGATCTCCTAAATTGTTCTTCGTAGACCATGATCATATCGTTCTCCTCAAAGAAGTGATCGGCACGAAGATCGCTGTGACACTTAATCAATTCGTAGGAATCAGGCCGGATGTTGTACTCCTGGCTGAACGACTGCAGGTCAGTTTCTTGCAAGATTGACGGTAGCTCGTCCATGGGAAGATTTTCCCTCCCCGAAGAAGGCACATGCCTTGATGGTGCTGGTTGTCCCCGAACTGGAATGGAGACCCTAGGAAGTTCAGGCTGCGCGCTTGGTCCGACCACCTCTACCTCATCGGACGACCACGAGAACTAAATGGAAGGGGGGCTTACTGCTCTCTAACCCTCGACACCGCTCATTTTCAAAGGAAACAAAAAATTTAAACTAAAAGAAAGATCAAAACCCTTACCGGAGCTTGATCAGTGTCGGAGGAACTTGAGAAAACGAGAGAATTTAGAAGTTGTTTGCGAGAGACTGAAAATGACATAAAGGAGCAACTGGCTAATCCCACCCCTATTTATACTCGTCCAAGCATTTAATGCTCACGATGTTCCAGGTAGTGCATCGGATAGCGGGACTTGCCAGCTGTTCTGACACGTCTCACGAATATTCTGGAGATTCCATAAAGAGATCGGTTAACTATAGAGCAGCAGATTAAGGTGTTTTGAATTACGGATCGGATAAGTGTCATTCAAATTAAGAGTCGGATCGGATAAATACTTCAGGGATCGGAAAATAATCAATGCAATAATAATAAAACAACAGTTGTCAAAATAAATTTTATTTCCGAAAAGATCTGATTACATCATTTGGACGATCTCGGGAGATCAGATTACATTAAAGGTCTAATTACATTATTTGGGTGATCTCTAAAGATCGGATTACATTAAAGGTCTGATTACATCACAAGGGCGATCTTTAAAGACCGGCGGAACATCCTATCTAAAAGACCTATGTCAAAGCCTAGTCTCGTGGCTGAGTCAAAAGATGTGTTTGACCAGGAGACCGGCTGGGGGACTATGACTCTCATGAGAATGAGAGAGGTCATCATCAAAGTTACCGCTCGAAACTGAGCCGCTGACAGAACACCCAGTGTGGAGAGGAGCCAGATGAACGCCAAAGAGCAATCGCCGGTGTTAAGGGGAATATTAGCAGTCTTCTCGCCCAAAATCAGTTCACCGATTATATCGGGCGAACGATTCGAGATCGGCACAATCGAGGTCCTCGATCCAGATCGGTTAATTAGTCTAGTTCTCTCACTGTCATCAGATAAGGTCATCATGATTTTTCAATCACCGGGATCATAAATTTTCAGGCAAGGAACAAAAAGGACAACCGAAAAAAGATTAAAGGCGGTCATTTTGTCCGGGATTGCTGTCGGAGCAGCTAGAACAAGGAAAATGAAGAGAATAAAGGAGAAAGTCCAGTGAGGTAGGGCTTCCTGGTTGAAGGTATATATAGGAAAAATTTGAGCATTTATTGCAAGCAGAAAACGAAGCGGACGCCTCGAAAATTGAGGGAAATAAATGCTTTGACTGGACCGAACCTGATAAAAAGAAATACTGGTGTGGTAAAGATCGGTAGAAGGGAGACCGGCATGAAAGATCGGAAGAGAGCGTGTCAGGAGAGATCAGAAGAGGGGAACCCGGTATGAGAGATCAAAAAAGGATCACGTTGAAAAGACTAGAAAGGAGAGAAGGTCGGAATACAAAGAGAATAAGACAGCTCCTGCCGATTATCGTCATAATCAGAGCCGAGGTAGTTAAAAGCGTTGCAGGTGAAATCTCAACCGCACGCCCCAGAATCGCCCGCACTACTGACATGTGTCAGAGTACGTCAGGATAGCGCTGTACATCCTAATCTCCACCGTTGATCTTACTTGTAAGGACGAGCTCGGAGCCCTCGGATCGAAGAAGAAAATGACAAGATCAGCGCCTTTCACTCCTAGCCCTCAGATCGCTCTTGACAAGAAATTTTGGGCCGTCAGATTAGAAGAGAGAAAAGGACAAATACTCAGGAAGGGATCCCAGTCATCCGTTCCGATTCTCTTTAATTCCCAAGCCCTTAGATCATGTCCTTCAAAATCTTAACGCTCCATCTCCCCTAAAACAGATCCTGACCCTTCATGGGGAGCACCCGGTTCCTATAAATACCTACATGAAAAACTGTTCAAGGAGGACGGAAAAAAGGATAGTGGATATAGCGGAAGGACTCTGAAACTCAATTCAGCTCGTTACTCTACTATTTTTGAAGCTTTCACCAGAAAAACTTTGGAAACCAGTTTTCTAAAGTATTTTCTTGTAAAAGGGATTCTTGAATACTGAAACTCTCTATTTTCAGTTCGTTCATTATCCTGTGGTGCTCTCATTTTCAGCTCTTGGTTTTATTTATTTCCACTCCCATTGTCCAGGCTCAACCTCATTTAAACTCGGCTATTATTTCGACCCGATTGCATTTTAGCAAAGCATCCTTCGTTTCAAGGCGGACCTTAATCTTCTGGTTACCAACCTGCAGTTCTATTAAGCTTTGTGATTCAATACTTAGTTTAGTAGATTTGGCTCCCTACAGGTGAGTGTTTGTATTGCCCTTTTATTAAGTGCTCGTTTGCATTTTTCGTATTTCCTTTGTTCTTTTATATACGTAGTTCTTTTTTTTTCTAAGTTTATATTGCGCGAAAGAATACCAAAAGGTTACTCTCGGGTTTACTTCTTTGTTGATTAGTCCATTCTTTTATTTAATCTTTGTTATTTCTGAACGCAAGTCTTCTAGTCTCGAGGAATGTATAAGGGGTCGGGTAAAATGTAGGTAACCGTATCTAAAGGGTCTCTTTAAAAATAATAAAAAGTCTAAACAATGAGTCGGGAAAATAGTAGGGCCGAATCACTAGAATAATGCAAAAGACAATTGAGTAAAACAACACAAGGCAGAGTAAAACCGAACTTTAAGATAGATAAATGGGATAGATCGGGTATCAAAAGGTACTGGTAAAGCGACCACATAGGAAGGTCAGAAAATTCAGTTTGGTATCTCCTGACTAGATACAAGGTACCAATGAATTAAAAGAGGCCTTATTCCGAGCCCCTGCATCTTTAAATGCCAAAACCCTTAGTTCTAGGATTTTGTGACGGGCAACTGTAATCAAGTTCCGAGAGATCGGAAAAGTCCTTATCCGATCCCTATTAAAATAAAAGGAGATCGGAGAGAGTTCTTATCCGGTTTCCACTTAAAATTCTTAATACATATGTAAAAAAAAAAAGAGATCGGAGGAGAGTTCTTATCCGATTCTCAAGCTTAAAAATTTTAATAAATATTTAAAAGGAGATAGGAAGAGAGTTCTTATCCGATTTTCAAAATTAAATTTCAACAAAATACGTAAGATAATTCCCCCTAAAATAAAATTAAGACGCAACCGTAACTCACTAAGGTCGTCTCATTTACTTATGTATCTGGGTAATCCAGATTAGTGAAAAATCAAACATTCCTTTCGGTCAAAAGGATTAACATTTCCATTCAAGCCCTCCTAACTATGAAGAACGTGAAGTTAAATCTGCTTACCGTCGTTGAGGGACGAGGTGGGGTGCCTAACACCTTCCCCACCCATTCATGGACCCCGAATCTAGAATCTCTGTTTTTAAAGTGGTTTCATTCTAACTTACTTTCACAAATGGTTTTCTTTAATTTTCCTCAAAATTAAAGTGGCGACTCCTCACTTTTCCCACTTCGGTGAGTGTTCGTCCAGGCGACCGCAAAACCCTTGCGACAATTGGAATAACATTTCAAAAGAGAAATCATACTTCATAAATCACAATTCACAAAGCATTAGTATTGCCAACATTAATACATAGTTTAGGCCATGACATAAAATTTCACGATCAGTGCCATGTTGTACACCATGACAAAGCAATCTCAACCTCACTAACCGTTATTAATGAGGGAAGGGCTAGCTAGCTAATGAGTATTCATGTTGTCTTACCCCACTAACCGTTATTAATGGGAGACATAATCAATATCAATTATCAACACCAAGTAGTCGTTACTACTGGGGAGTTCTGAAAGGAATTGTCATGCTAACTGTGGTTTCAAAATAGTTTCCAAAAATTTTCCACTCAACAATCACATTTATAAACCAATAAACACATTTAAATTCATCATAATATCCATATAAAGGTGGCAACACCCAAATTTCTTAAATGTAAGAGAAAAACCATATTTCAATCAAAGTAAACTTGTTCAAAGCAAACTCATTCAATTTAACACATTTCAAGCAATTTACAAGTTTAAAAACGAAGAAAATGTTAGTTGTGCACAAACCTTCAATAATTCTCCTTCCTTGTTACCTACTTCTCCTTGTCCGTTCCAACTTCTTTTTCTACTGAAAATACACAAATAAAATACCTTAATACCAATCTCAATTGCTGCTAAAAATTCATTACATGCATGTCTAATGCATCCCAAGTTAGCTTTGCAAATTTTAGAAAATTTTGGTTTCGGACAACTTGGTGCCCCAATTTTTGAACCCAATTTTTACCTAGTTTCAATCATAATTTGGTGAGGTTTTCTTCATGAAAATTGTTCATCTAGGTCTTAGCTTTATTTTCCTTTTTGAATCGCCTAATTCGGAGCTGTGTAGCTCAAGTTATGCTCAAAACATTATTACTGTTCACATCACTATTTATGCTACAGATTTTGTTCTGGTAGATTTATCGATCCAATTTCATTCAGAAATTTGGTCAAGTTAAGTCCATAATTTGGTCTAATGTTCGTCATATGAAATGTTCTACTATGTCTTAGGTTTCCATCGGTTCAAGAATCGCCTAAATCAGAGTTTTTTAGAGAGAGTTATGGCCATGCAAAATTTACTGTTCATATGGTAAATCTGCAATTCTGCAGATTCGGTGATTCAAATTTGCTCAGTAATTTGATTGGGTTAAGTCCATAATTTGGCCTCAAGTTCTTCATATGAAATGTTCTACTATATCTTATGTTTCCATCGGTTCAAGAATCGCCTAAATCGGAGTTTTCTAGAGAGAGTTATGGCTATGCAAAATTTACTGTTCATATGGTCAAATTCTGCAGGTTCCAGAATTTTGTCTCTAAGTTCAAGGCTCATTTCGGATAGCTTAAGGTCATTTTCGGGGCAGGATATCTTCACAAAAATTCTAGCCCTATGTATTAAGTTTCGTTTTTAATTGGTTTTACACCAATTGGAGTTGTGTAGCTCAGGTTATGGGCTTCTAAACACACTAAATTCAGTGTGCAAAATTCTACCCTAAGTTAAAATTTTCATTTCTTCAATGACTTCCACTAACCAATCTCAATTCACATTTAATTCACCAAAAAATGACTATAATTTAGCATTAACACATCAACGGCACTTCTTAGCACAAAACCTATAATTTTCAAACACCAAAGTTTGCAATTTCCCTAATCCTACCATTTCATTATCTCCATTCATCAACCCAATGTCAATTCAAACTAAATAAACCTCAAATGACCATAATTTAACACTACACACACCAATTTCACTCTCTAGCATCAAAACCCAATTTTCCCATGAACCCTAATCTTCCATAATTTAATTTATGCAATCCCATGAAATTTTACTACTCCCAATTATGCATACTACCTCAATTTAACTTATATTTATCATCAATTTAACTAAAATACATCAAAACTCTAATTTTCCCTAAGTTAGCCAAAACCCTAGTTTAGGTTCCATATATGTTTCCTTTCAATTTCTCATGAAATTTCATCATAATTTAACTTCATTCAAGGCTTATATAACTAATCTAACATGAAAAGAAACTTACCTCAAGTGACCACTTCTAATTTTCAATTTCTTCTAACTCTTTTGTTCTCTTAGCTTCTAATCTCTCAATGAAAGATAAATTTGATGTTTTCTACCAATTAGATAGAAAAGCCATGGAGAAAAAGTGGAGAAAATCAATGGTTGAGAAAGGTCGTAAGTGAAAGAATGAAGAGAGAAGAAAGAAAAGAGAGGGAGAGGAGGTGTGTGGGGGGCCAACTAAATGAGGAAGAGAGGAAGATGGCTTTCTTTTATACTTATCCCAATTATTTTTTTTTATTGAGTTTTCCAAAGCCCATTGGTCCTAAAATTTTAATTGGGTCAAAATGGACCTAAAATTCTAGATTTTTGTTTTTTTTTATTTTCCTTTCACTTTATACTTGAATTCTTTTCCTAAAAAAATTATTCCATAATTCAATTCATTAATTTCACTTAAATTAATTAACATTTTGGTCAAAAGTCAACTCTTGAGGTGAATTGACCAAAATGCCTCTCATCGGTTCATAATTCCTCTTTTTCAATATACCCGGTGGATCCTTATATTTTTGGGTCACTTGAATTTTTATTGTGTCTATCTCAATTAATTTTCTATTTATTTTTTGTCCTCAAGGTGTCTTTAAATAGTACTAGTCACGGACCAAAAATGATACTATTCATAACTCGGAGGTTCGGGGTGTTACAGAGTTAGGGTCAAAACTAGGTTTCCTAATCCCCATAAAAAATGTTTTCCTATGTCTCAGAATTCCATAGGTTTAAGAATCAGGTCAATTGGAGTTTTTTAGGGTGAATTATACTTAAATTGTGACACCCCTTACCCGTCTACAGTGTAGCCGAGCAAGATATGTCACACAGTGTACCGGAATACCCTATTTTAATTCAATCATTTTTATTCTTCCTAATTTATTTTTTTTTATAGTTATGGAGTATAATTTGTGAAATATAATTCATTTCAGTCATTTATTGAAGTTATAAATTTATTTGAGGTTCTGCAAATTTTATAGAAAATCTGACAGAGTACCGGCTAAAAATGGAGAAAACAGTTCTTCGGAACCTGTGAAAAACACTTCCAATATTTTCAATCAATCCCAAACTCCATTTCATCAACAAAATCTCAATATGTTTTTCAACAACATTTCCATTTCTCAATCATTTATCTCATATGATAATCATGTAAAAGTCATAAATAATGTTCACTTGTTCATTCATAAACACAATTTTCACTATTTACATTAATACCAAAATAAATTACATAAGTTTCAATTACATATGAGAAAATAAAAGTTAGTTACAAAATACCAAAATGAAACCTAGTGTCCTACCAATGCACTGAAGATGGTGAGGTGACACGGATACTATGCAAAGCTGCAGGAGGTCTCACCCAGTCTGTGGTCTACTGGGCTCTCGGTCAGTATCTCCAAAACCTACGCGTGGCAAAAGCAACGCGCTAAGCAATAATACTTAGTGGTGCCAATAATAAAATAAAAAGAAATAACAGAAAATAAATATGCAGTGAATGTATTGATGTCTCATTGCAAATAAATTTTCGTTGAGTATTTGTAGTCTTACTTATTTTGTACTTGTTATATTCATTATTTCATTAAATTTATCCACTTTCATTTTTGATTGCCCAAGTAACCTATACTGGACGACTGGACTGGATAAATGGGTAAACTGGCACTGGGTATCAAGTACCTCGGTCCGTCACACCATCGGTCACATATGCATCTCCCGGTGTGCAATAGATCAGCTAATAAGCTGTAATAACAATAAGCACAAGGCCAAATATCAACACAATGTCAGAATGGCTAAAAGCCATGAAATCACAGAATGGCATAATGCCATGTGCAGTACTGCTAACTGAACCCTATTGGCATGCCAAGCTATCCAAACCAATCTTGTTAGGTATACTAGGGCATTTCACACTTTTAAGTTTCACAATTTTTGGAATTTAAGTTTTAGTGTTACTATTCCATTCATTGGTCAACAAAAATGTTGACTTTTGCATAGGCAATAGGTACATTGGTTTTAATATCATCAACATACCACATTTTGCATTCAAGATTTGTTGGTATTGGTTGCCAATACCATTTCTAAGCTTAAAGTTAGTTGGGCAGAATTTTCAGTTTTTATGCCTTGTATTTACTGTTCCATTGGTCAATTTTGTAGTGGGAATTTGGCAAAATGATCAATATGAAAGTTGTTCCTTATTTTATCTAGTTGAATTTCCTTTTTTGAATCACTCTATTTGGAGTTTTGTAGCTCAAGTTATGGTCCAAAAACCACAACTGGCCGGATTGAAATTTTTCTAGATTGACCATATCTACAGTGCAGTGAATAGTGACTTCAACTCACTTGTTGGTTAGGATCTAGTCATAATTTGGGTTAGCTTTCTTCATGAAAGTTGTTGGTCTATATCTCAGCTTGTTGTGGGTAAATTTTAGGTCAATTGGACCATTCTACACTGAGTTATGGCCAAATGACCAAATACTGTTCATTTGGTCATTCTGCAGAAACAGACTGCAGGTCACCGGGATTGGGGTAAGCTTTTGGTCTACTTGGTTTGGTTTTATGGGCATGGTTTCTTCACCAAAGTTGTGCCATTATGTGTCTAGTTTCATGTCCAATTGGCCAAACACCAATTGAGCTTCTACAATTCAAGTTATGGCTGCCCAAACCTGTTGGACTCATGTCCAAATCTGCAGGTCACCTAGGGCAGCCACACTAAACCTAAATCCCATCACTAAACACACTTCATTTTTTGTTTACCAATAACCAAATGGTCACTAATTGACCATTAAAACTCACTTTCATCATTACATGAGCAAACCCCATTGTTGTTAATTGTCCACATTTTCCATGTTCATACATGCCTAAACTTTGTATTTCACTTACAAAATTAGGGTCAATTAATCATTTAATACCAAGGGCAGCCTATGAACCACTTTACTTCAAGCAAACTCATCAACCCTAATCAACCCTAAGCTGCCAAAATTATATGAAATAAATACACATAATTTTTATTTTGTTTTTCTTACATTTTCTACTTATCTCATGGCATTAAGCATGAATTAAGTAAAAATAGTCAGAGTTTGGACACTAACCTTGTGAGCAGAATTTTTCCACTCAAAATTCCTTCACTTTCTTTGGCTTTCTTGGCAGCCAAACACTTGCTTAAGATGTAGAGACAAATTTTATTGAAGTGGACTTAGGGTTTTAAGTGAGATTTGGGTGGGTTATAAAGCTTTGGTAAGCTTTCCATGGTGAAATGGGTATGGAGTTTGAGAGATACGGCTGAATTTTTGTGAAGGTGATGGCTGCTAGGTTTTATGAGTTTTTGTTGTATTCTTATCCACATTTTATTAGTTAATTTAAGTGTTGATTAAATATGATTAGTGGGTAAGTGTTTAATGACATCATATGATGTTATAATTGGTATTTTCTTCCATTTTTTTTTCTTCTCTTCTCTACTCATTTTCAATTTAATTTTTAGCATTATTTATTCACATTTTATATTATAATAATTATTTAGTTAACTGGACAAGTCGGCCAAAAATCACCTCTGAATGCGAAATTGTAACACCCTCCTTCGTACATTCTACTGTTCCGGTGACCAATGTCGGTCCGGACAGCTAGAACATCCGGAAAAATATTTAAACTAAAGTGAGAAACTATAATTAACTCAAATATTAATAAGAAAAATTTAGAAAAAACTTTAGAAATAAAATACAACCAAGTTAAATGAGCCGGTGCCCTAGCGATGGGTAACCTAGTGAGAAGTTGCGGTTCTCGCAACTAGGAGCCCTAGACCCGGGGGAAGAATTATAAAATAATTTTTGGGACTCCAGAGAATGGTCATTGAGGTTCCTATGGCATTAGAATGCCAAGGAAATATTTAGAAAAATCTTTCAATCAGCACAGACAATTTTGGCTCAATAAGCCAAACGGAGGGCATTTTGGTCATTTCGTCTTCAGAGATGATTTTTGGCCGACTTGTCCAGTTAAGTAAATAATTATTATAACATAAAATATGAATAAATATTGCTAAAAATTAAATTGAAAATGAGTAGAGAAGAGAAGAAAAAAAAAAGGAAGAAAATACCAATTATGACATCATATGATGTCATTAAACACTTACCCACCAATCATATTTAATCAACACTTAAATTAACTAATAAAATGTGGATAAGAATACATCAAAAACTCATAAAACCCAGCAGCCATCACCTTCACAAAAATTCAGCCCGTAGCTCTCAAACTCCATACCCATTCCACCATAGAAAGCTTACCAAAGCTTTATAACCCACCCAAATCTCACTTAAAACCCTAAGTCCACTTCAATAAAATTTGTCTCTACATCTTGAGCAAGTGTTTGGCTGCCAAGAAAGCCAAAGAAAGTAAAGGAATTTTGAGTGGAAAAATTCTGCTCACAAGGTTAGTGTCCAATCTCCTCATTTTCTTGCTTAATTCATGTTTAAGGGCATGAGTCAAGTGGAAATTGTCATAAAAACATAATATAATTTATGTGTATTTATCTATACAATTTCTACAGCTTAGGGATGTTAAGGGTTTCATGAATTTCCTTGAAACAAAATGGTATGTGAGCTGCCTTGACATGAGATGAGTGTTTAAACATTTAAGTGCAAGTGAAATGTATATATGGAACTAGAAAAATTGGACACTTGAACAATTCTAGGGTTTGCTCATGTGATGGTTTATTAACCTTGTAATGGTCAATTGGTGACCATTTGAATGTGTGGGAGGAGGAAATGAAGTGAGTTGTAGCTTGGGATTTGAGTTTGGGTGGGCTGCCTTGTGTGACCTGCAGGTTTGGATGTGAGTCCAGCCTGTTTGGGCAGCCATAACTTAGGCTGTGTAGGTTCAATTGGTGTTTGGCTAATTGGGTATGAAACTAGACACATAATGGCACAACTTTGGTGAAGAAACCATGCCCTTAAGACCAAACCAAGTGGACCAAAAGCTTGCCCCAATCCGGGTGACCTGCAATCTGTTTCTGCAGAATGACCAAATGAACAGTATTTGGTCATTTGGCCATAACTCAGTGTAGAATAATCCAATTGACCTAAAAATTTACCCACGACAAGCTGAGATATAGACCAACAACTTTCATGAAGAAACCTAACCCAAATTATGACCAGAACCTATCCAACAAGTGAGTTGAAGTTACTGTTCACTGCACTATAGATATGGTCAGTCCAAAAAAATTCTAATCCGGCCAGTTGTGGTTTTTGGATCATAACTTGAGCTACAAAACTCCAAATGGAGTGATTCAAAAAAGGAAATTCAACTAGACAAAATAAGGAACAACTTTCATGTTGATCATTTTGCCAAATTCCCACTGCAATATTGACCAATGGAACAGTAAATACAAGGCATAAAAACTGAAAATTCTGCCCAACTAACTTTAAGCTTAGAAATGGTATTGGCAACCAATACCAACAAATTTTAAATGCAAAATGTGGTATGTTGATGATATTAAAACCAATGTACCTATTGCCTACGTAAAAGTCAACATTTTTGTTGACCAATGAATGGAATAGTAACACTAAAACTTAAATTCCAAAAATTGTGAAACTTAAAAGTGTGAAATGCCCTAGTATACCTAACAAGATTGGTTTGGATAGCTTGGCATGCCAATAGGGTTCAGTTAGCAGTACTGCACATGGCATTATGCCATTCTGTGATTTTTTGACTTTTAGCCATTCTGACATTGTGTTGATACTTAGCCTCGTGCCTAATATTTATTACAGCTCATTAGCTCTTCTGTTGCACACCGGGAGATACATATGTGACCGATGGTGTGACGGCCCGAGGTACTTGGTACCCAGTACCAGTTTACCCGTTTATCCAGTCCAGTCATCCAGTGTAGGTTACTTGGGTAACCAAAAATGAAAGTGGATAAATTTAATGAAATAATGAATATAACAAGTACAAAATAAATAAGACTATAAATACTCATCAAAAATTTATTTGCAATGAGACATCAATACATTCACTACATATTTACTTCCTGTTATTTCTTTTTATTTTATTATTGGCACCACTAAGCATTATTGCTTAGCGCGTTGCTTTTGCCACGCAGAGGTTCCGAGATACCGATCGAGAGACCACAGACTGGGTGAGACCTCCTGCAGCTCTGCATAGTGTCCGTGTCACCTCACCATCTTCAGTGCATTGGTAGGACACTAGGTTTCATTTTGGTATTTTGCAACTAACTTTTATTTTCTCTTGTATAATTGAGACTTATGTAATGTATTTTGATGTTAATGTTAATAGTGGAAATTGTGTTTATAAATGGAAAATTGAGTATTTATTTATTGCTTATATATGAATACTATGAGAAATGAATGATTGAGAAATGGAAATGTTGTTGAAAAATATTGAGATTTTGATGATTATTGGAGTTTGAGAATGATTGGAAGTGATTATTGGAATTGTTTTTCACAGGTTCCGAAGAACTGTTTTTTCCATTTTTAGCCGGTACTCTGCCGGATTTTCTATAAAATTTTCAGAACCTCAATAAATTATAATTTCACTAAATGAATTAAATGAATTATATTTCACAAATTATATTCAAAACTATGATAAAAATAAATTAAGGAAGAATAAAAATGGTTGAGATAAAATAGAGTGTTCCGGTACACTGTGTGACATATCTTACTCGGATATAATGTAGACGGGTAAGGGGTGTCACATTTAGTGGTATCAGAGCCTGGTTTAGGCGTTTCTGGGCCTAGATTGAGTCCATACCATGCATTGCATTTGTAAGAGTCGATGTGACACTAATGTAGATCTGTTTGTCTTTGTTATTTTGATTAGGATATGGACCCCACATCTCAGAGGGCCGTTGAGGAGGAAGTGGAGAGTCATGCTCCACCTGCAGTAGCTGAGACTGGGGGTAGGGGAGAACCTGCTCCACCAGCTCCATCAGAGCCTGCTCAGCCTCCACAGGCCATGTTTCAGCAAATGGCCGAATTCTTCAGACAAATGGCTGGGGTAATGCCACCACCACCACCACCTCCACAGTAAATCACACTGAAAGACTAAGAAAATTTGGAGCAGTGGACTTCTTTGGCAAGAGAGAAGATGATTCTGTTGCAGCCGAAAATTGGTTGAATAGAACAGGCAGAGTTTTAAAACAACTCCATTGCACTCCAGAGCAAAACCTAGAAGCTGCCATATCTCTGTTGCAAGACGATGCATATGAATGGTGGGATACGGTGTCTAGTGAAGTGCAACCAGAAGTAATAACTTGGGACTTCTTCCTCTCAAAATTCAAGAAGAAATATGTGGGTAGTGTATACCTGGAAGAGAGAAGAAGAGAGTTCATTAACCTGAGGCAGAGACAGTTGACAGTGGCCGAGTATGAAAAGGAATTTGTCAGATTGAGCCACTACAGAAGGGAGATAGTCCCTAATGAGGCTGAAAGGTGTAAGAGATTTAAAGAGGGATTAAATGACAACATAAAGATCATGATCACTGCTTTGGGAATCGCAAACTTCACCAAGTTAGTGGAAGCTGTAATAAAAGTTGAAAAAGTAAGAATAAGTCAGCAGACTAGAAGAGAGAGATAGCAGAAGAGGGGCCCGGGTCAGTCTAGTTCATCTCCTCCACCTGGGAAGAAGTTCAAAGGTCCACCAGCATAGAGTTCAGGTTAACCACAAGGTCAGGGTCAGTCTTAGGGGCCCAGGCCACAGTTTACCCCTAGGAGAGGTCAGTCCACACCATCAGTGGGCAGCTCTCCAGGGATGGGGTTTAGGGGACCAGCCCCAGCATCTTCTACATGTCCACATTGCCTGAAGTGGCATAAGGGGGAGTGTTGGAGAGTGACTGGTGCCTGCTTAAGGTGTGGGTCAACAGAGCATCAGTTGAGGAACTGTCCACGCAGAACTACTACAGCTGCTCCAACACAAGCAGACAGACCTGCTCCTATACCACAAAGGGGTAGGAAATTTGGTAAATCTGAGGCAGTGGGACCATCACAGAGGCCTGCATCTGAGCCAGTAGAGAGGCCTGAGGGCAGACCACCTGCCAGAGCCTATGCCATGAGAGCTCAGGAGGAGCAAGATGCCCCGAACGTCATCAGGGGTATGTTCTCCCTCTACAATACATTTGTGCATGCATTGGTGGATCCAGGATCCACTCATTCATACATCTGCATCAACTTACCTATAGAAAAGGGGATATTAGTAGGGGAGAGTGACCAAGACATTCTGGTCACTAATCCATTGGGCCACAGTGTAGTGGTGAACAAAGTATACAAGGGTTGCCCGTTAAGGATTCAGGGGTATGAATTCTTGGCAGACCTGATTGAGTTGCCTTTCCATGAGTTTGATGTGATTTTGGGAATGGACTGGTTATCACGTCATCAGGCAATAGTTGATTGTAAATTGAAGAGAATTTCCTTGAAAACTCCTTAGGGTAATGAGATTACAGTTGCGGGGGAAAGGACTGATTTTTTGTCCAATGTCATCTCAGCCACAGTTGTAAGAAAACTGATGAGAAAAGGCTGTGAAGCCTACCTAGCACATGTGGTGGATACTAGGCAGGCTAAGCCAGATCTGTGTGACATACCCATAGTAAAAGACTTCCTAGATGTGTTCCCTGAAGAATTGCCTGGTTTGCCACCAGAAAGGGAAGTTGAATTTGCTATTGAGATATCGCTGCACAAAGACCAATCTCTATTGCTCCTTATAGGATGGCACCCACAGAATTAAAGGAACTGAAAATCCAGTTACAAGAGTTGCTGGATAAGGGGTTCATACACCCCAGTGTGTCACCATGGGGAGCTCCAGTGCTGTTTGTGAAAAAGAAGGATGGGACTTTGAGGTTATGCATTGATTACGGGCAGTTGAATAAAGTGACTGTGAAGAATAAGTATCCATTACCTAGAATTGATGATCTGTTTGATTAGATGAAGGGAGCAGGAGTATTTTCCAAAATTGATCTTAGATCAGGGTATCATCAGTTGAGGGTGAAAGATGCAGATGTGCCAAAGACTGCAGTTAGGACTCGGTATGGGCATTATGAGTTTTTGGTGATGCCCTTTGGCCTAACAAATGCACCAGCAGCATTCATGGACCTTATGAACCGTATCTTCCATCCATACCTAGATCGGTTCGTAGTGGTCTTTATTGATGATATTTTGGTGTATTCCAAGACCAGGGAAGAACATGATGAACATTTGAGGATTGTTACGCAAACCACGAGAGAAAAGAAGCTGTATGCTAAGTTGTCAAAGTGTGACTTCTGGTTAAATGAAATTGCATTCCTTGGACACATAGTGTCAGCTGATGGGATTAGAGTGGATCCCAAGAAAATAGAAGCAGTGATGGAATGGAAGCCTCCCAGGAATACAACTGAGGTCAGAAGTTTCTTGGGGCTAGCTGGGTATTACAGAAGATTTGTGAAGGGATTTTCCTTAATAGCTGCTCCAATGACCAAGTTGTTACACAAGAATGTCATATTTGACTGGAACGACAAGTGTCAGACCAGTTTTGAGAAATTGAAGGCTATGTTGACAGAGGCACCAGTATTAACACAGCCAATGTCGGGAAAGGACTTTGTGGTCTACAGTGATGCCTCTCATAATGGGTTAGGGTGTGTATTGATGCAAGAGGGGAAGGTGGTCGCTTATGCTTTCAGGCAGCTAAGGCCACATGAACAGAATTACCCTACCCATGATCTAGAGCTTACAGCAATTATCTTCGTACTGAAGATATGGAGGCACTACTTATATGGTGAAAAGTGCTACATTTACACAGACCACAAAAGTCTAAAATATTTGCCAACTCAAAAGGAGCTCAACCTTAGACAGAGGCGATGGATTGAGTTCCTAAAGGACTATGATTGTGTGATTGACTACCATCCTGGAAAGACAAATGTAGTTGCTGATGCTTTGAGCAGAAAATCCATCACAGCTTTGAGATCATTGAATGCCCGTCTATCTTTGATTCGAGATGGAGCTATTTTGGCTGAGTTGCAAGTGAGGCCAAACCTACTGCAGCAGATTTTAGATGGGCAAAAGGCAGATGAAAAGTTAATGGCTATTATGAGCAAAATCTCAGGGGGAAAAGCAACTGACTATGAGGTGAAAGCAGATGGGTGTCTATACTACAAAAGAAGAGTATGTGTACCAGATAATGGGGAATTGAAAGCCAGTATTCTGAAAGAGGCACATTCTAGTGTTTATGTTGTGCACCCAGGAAGTACAAAAATGTATCATGATTTGAAGCTTCAGTATAGCTGACTATGTGACTAAATGCTTGACGTGTCAGCAAGTTAAGGCAGAACATCAAGTTCCATCGGGTTTGCTGCAGCCTATACGCATACCTGAATGGAAATGGGATCGGGTCACCATGGATTTTGTAAGTGGTCTACCTCTCACCCAGAAGAAACATGATGCAGTATGGGTGATAGTAGATAGATTGACGAAGTCAGCACACTTTCTGCCAGTTAGAACTGACTACTCACTAGAGAAATTAGCAGAATTGTATATTAGTGAGATAGTTAGATTGCATGGAATTCCACTTTCCATCATATCTGATCGAGACCCAAGGTTTACATCGAGATTCTGGAAGAAGTTGCATGAGTCCTTGGGTACACAACTCCACTTCAGCACAGCTTTCCATCCTCAAACGGATGGGCAATCAGAAAGAGTAATCCAGGTAAACAATTGAAACCAATTGAATTAATACGAATATTGAACTAAAATGATAATAATAACATGAAATATATGTCAGGTCCTTGAGGATATGCTGAGGAGTTGTGTCATTGAGTTTGAGGGAAGTTGGGATAGATATCTTTCACTAGCAGAATTTGCATACAACAATAGCTACCAAGCTAGCATCCAAATGGCCTCATATGAAGCACTGTATGGGAGGAAATGTAGAACTCCAGTGTGTTGGACTGAATTGGGCAAAGACAAACTAGTAGGGCCAGACCTGGTAAAACAGACTGAGGAGAAAGTAAAACTAATCAAAGCCAATCTGAAGGTTCCCTCAGATAGACAGAAATCTTATGCCGATTAACTAATAAAATGTGGATAAGAATACAGCAAAAACTCATAAAACCCAGCAGCCATCACCTTCACAAAAATTCAGCCCGTAGCTCTCAAACTCCATACCCATTCCACCATAGAAAGCTTACCAAAGCTTTATAACCCACCCAAATCTCACTTAAAACCCTAAGTCTACTTCAATAAAATTTGTCTCTACATCTTGAGCAAGTGTTTGGCTGCCAAGAAAGCCAAAGAAAGTGAAGGAATTTTGAGTGGAAAAATTCTGCTCACAAGGTTAGTGTCCAATCTCCTCCATTTCTTGCTTAATTCATGTTTAAGGGCATGAGTCAAGTGGAAATTGTCATAAAAACATAATATAATTTATGTGTATTTATTTATACAATTTCTGCAGCTTAGGGATGTTAAGGGTTTCATGAATTTCCTTGAAACAAAATGGTATGTGAGCTGCCTTGACATGAGATGAGTGTTTAAACATTTAAGTGCAAGTGAAATGTATATATGGAACTAGAAAAATTGGACACTTGAACAATTCTAGGGTTTGCTCATGTGATGGTTTATTAACCTTGTAATGGTCAATTGGTGACCATTTGAATGTGTGGGAGGAGGAAATGAAGTGAGTTGTAGCTTGGGATTTGAGTTTGGGTGGGCTGCCTTGTGTGACCTGCAGGTTTGGATGTGAGTCCAGCCTGTTTGGGCAGCCATAACTTGGGCTGTGTAGGTTCAATTGGTGTTTGGCCAATTAGACATGAAACTAGACACATAATGGCACAACTTTGGTGAAGAAACCATGCCCTTAAGACCAAACCAAGTGGACTAAAAGCTTGCCCTAATCCGGGTGACCTGCATTCTGTTTCTGCAGAATAACCAAATGAACAGTATTTGGTCATTTGGCCATAACTCAGTGTAGAATGGTCTAATTGACCTGAAAGTTTACCCACAATAAGCTGAGATATAGACCAACAACTTTCATGAAGAAACCTAACCCAAATTATGACCAGAACCTATCCAACAAGTGAGTTGAAGTCACTGTTCACTGCACTGTAGATATGGTCAGTCCAGAAAAATTTCAATCCGGCCAGTTGTGGTTTTTGGACCATAACTTGAGCTACAAAACTCCAAATGGAGTGATTCAAAAAGGAAATTCAACTAGACAAAATAAGGAACAACTTTCATGTTCATCATTTTGCCAAATTCTGACTGCAAAATTGACCAATTGAACAGTAAAGACAAGGCATAAAAACTGAAAATTCTGCCCAACTAACTTTAAGCTTAGAAATGGTATTGGCAACCAATACCAACAAATTTTAAATGCAAAATGTGGTATGTTGATGATATTAAAACCAATGTACCTATTGCCTACGCAAAAGTCAACATTTTTGTTGACCAATGAATGGAATAGTAACACTAAAACTTAAATTCCAAAAATTGTGAAACTTAACAGTGTGAAATGCCCTAGTATACCTAACAAGATTGGTTTGGATAGCTTGGCATGCCAATAGAGTTCAGTTAGCAGTACTGCACATGGCATTATGCCATTCTGTGATTTTATGGCTTTTAGCCATTCTGATATTGTGTTAATACTTGGCCTTGTGCCTAATATTTATTACAGCTCATTAGCTCTTCTGTTGCACACCGGGAGATACATATGTGACCGATGGTGTGACAGCCCTAGGTACTTGGTACCCAGTGCCAGTTTACCTGTTTATCCAGTCCAATCATCCAGTATAGGTTACTTGGGCAACCAAAAATGAAAGTGGATAAATTTAATGAAATAATGAATATAACAAGTACAAAATAAATAAGACTACAAATACTCATCGAAAATTTATTTGCAATGAGACATCAATACATTCACTACATATTTACTTCCTGTTATTTCTTTTTATTTTATTATTGGCACCACTAAGCATTATTGCTTAGCGCGTTGCTTTTGCCACGTGTATGTTCTGGAGATACTGACCGAGAGCCCGGTAGACCACAGACTGGGTGAGACCTCCTGCAGCTCTGCATAGTGTCCGTGTCACCTCACCATCTTCAGTGCATTGGTAGGACACTAGGTTTCATTTTGGTATTTTGTAACTAACTTTTATTTTCTCTTGTGTAATTGAGACTTATGTAATGTATTTTGATGTTAATGTAAATAGTGGAAATTGTGTTTATGAATGGAAAATTGAGTATTTATTTATTGCTTATATATGAATACCATGAGAAATGAATGATTAAGAAATGGAAATGTTGTTGAAAATATTGAGATTTTGATGATTATTGGAGTTTGAGAATGATTGGAAATGATTATTGGAAGTGTTTTTCACAAGTTCCGAATAACAGTTTTCTCCATTTTTAGCCGGTACTCTGTCGGATTTTCTATAAAATTTTCGGAACCTCAAATAAATTATAATTTCACTAAATGACTTAAATGAATTATATTTCACAAATTATATTCAAAACTATGATAAAAATAAATTAAAGAAGAATAAAAATGAATGAGATAAAATAGAGTGTTCCGGTACACTGTGTGACATATCTTACTCGGATATACTGTAGACGGGTAAGGGGTGTCACAAAAATGACCAAAATGCCCTCCGTTTGGCTTAACGGGCCAAAATTGTTTGTACCGATTGAAAATTTTTTCTAAGTATTTTCTTGGTATTCTAATGCTATAGAAACCTCAATGACCCTTCTCTGGAGTCCCAAAAATTATTTTATGAATTTTCCCCGAGGTCTAGGGCTCCTAGTCGCGAGAACCGCAACTTCCTACTAGGTTACCCATCACTTGGGCACCGGCTCATTTTAACTTGGTTGTATTTTATTTCTAAAATTTTTTCTAAATTTTTCTTATTAATATTTGAGTTAATTATAGTTCCTCACTTTAGTTTAAATATTTTTCCGGACGTTCTAGTATGCAGGCAGACAGTCACCGGGCAGTAGAATGTACGGAGTTGCTACAGGGAGGGTGTTACAACTCTTCCCCTCTAATTTAAATTTCGTCCTCGAAATTTACCTGATGCAAACAGTTGAGGGAACTATTGCCTCATCATCTCTTTACTTTCCCAAGTTGCCTCCTCGGTGTTGTGGTGCCTCCAAAGCACTTTCACCAGTGGAATCTACTTATTCCTCAACTCTTTCACTTCCCGAGCCAGGATCCGTATGGGTTCTTCTTCATATGTCAAATCCGGTTGTACTTCAATTTCTTCCATGGAGATGACATGTGAAGGATCTGAGCGATATCTTCTTAGCATAAACACATGGAACACATTGTGGATCTTGTCCAGTTCTGGTGGTAAAGCTAGCCTGTAGGCCACTGGACCCACACGTTTAATGACTTCATATGGGCCAATGAACCTAGGGCTTAACTTACCTTTTCTTCTAAACCTTAGTACCTTCTTCCACGGTGATAACTTGAGGAACACTTTATCGCTAACTGCATATTTTATTTCTTTTCTCTTCAAGTCGGCATAGGATTTATGTCTGTCTGAGGCAACCTTCAGATTGGCTTTGATTAGTTTTATCTTTTTCTTAGTCTGTTTCACCAGGTCTGGTCCTACCAGTTTATCTTCGCCCAATTCAGTCCAGCACACTGGAGTTCTACATTTCCTCCCACACAATGCTTCATATGGGGCCATTTGGATGCTAGCTTGGTAGCTATTGTTGTATGCAAATTCTGCCAGTGGGAGGTATCTATCCCAACTTCCCTCAAATTCAATGACACAACTCCTCAGCATATCTTCAAGGACCTGACATATATTTCATGTTATTATTATCATTTCAGTTCAATATTTGTATTAGTTTAATTAACTCCGCCTAAGTAGTTTGCGCTTAGTCGGTCCCAAGCCCGGATAAAGGAGGAGGGTTGCGGTAGGTGACAACCAGCATAAAAATTTCGTCACACCCTATGATATGGATTCAAATGATATAAACGTTGGGGCGTCCTCTACTAACGACGCGCTACATCGGAGCCCGGGTGTAGTGATAAATATGCAAGGGTGTAGGGCGTTCACCAAAAGCGACGCGCCATGCCGGCTCCCGGGTGTGGTGTTAAGTGAGCAAGGGTTCCCACATCATGGACGGGTGTGGGTAAAGAAGTTAGTCCATAGGACAGATAGTAGTCCAAACAGTGGAATAGAACACAAGATAGACATAGAAAACAATAGAAGATATCATAGAAGGAGACCAATTAGGAAGGAGCAGGATAGGAGGAGGATCAGGGTTGGTACTTGGAATGTTGGATCACTTACAGGAAAATTAATGGAGCTTGTGGATACCTTGGAAAGGAGAAGGGTGAATATTACTTGCATGCAGGAGACTAAATGGGTAGGAGAAAAAAGTAAGGAAGTGGGTAATTCAGGGTACAAACTGTGGTTTATCGGAAAGGAGAGAAACAAGAACGGAGTGGGTATAATCATAGACAGAACATTGAAAGACGCAGTAGTAGCTGTGAAAAGAGTAGGAGATAGAATTATACTAGTAAAGCTAGTACTAGAAGGAGAAACAATAAATATAGTTAGTGCTTATGCTCCACAAATAGGACTAGACAGTGAGAGTAAACAAAGGTTTTGGGAAGATATGGATGATTTAATGCAAAGCATACCGAATGAAGAGAATGTTTTCATTGGTGGAGATTTGAATGGACATGTAGGAAGTGATAGACAAGGTTATGAGAATGTTCATGGAGGTTTTGGTTTTGGCAGTCGAAATGAGGAGGGAAAAAGCATCCTGGATTTTGCTATGGCATACGACCTAATACTAGCAAATACCTACTTTATAAAAAGAGAGTCACATTTAGTGACTTTCAAAAGTGGGCAACATAGAAGCCAAATCGACTTCCTCTTAATCAGGAAGACAAATAGAGCTCTATGCAAGGATTGCAAGGTCATTCCAGGAGAGGCTTTAACAAGTCAACATAGGTTGGTGGTCTTGGATGTCAAGTTTAGGAACAATTCAAGTAAGGTCAGAAGAAATAGTGTAGCTTGAACAAAGTGGTGGGAGTTCAAAGGAGTCAAGCAAGTGAAGTTCAAAAATGAGCTTCTCGAGTCCGAAGTATGGAAGCTAGATATGGAGGCCAATGATATGTGGATACAGATGGCATCAAAGATTAGAGAAGTAGCTAGAAAAGTACTTGGAGAGTCTAAAGGACATGGACCACCCTCAAAAGAGAGATGGTGGTGGAATGAGGAAGTACAAAAGGCAGTGAAGAGAAAAAGGAAATGGTATAAGAAATTACCTAAATGTGATAATAATGAGGTATATGAACAGTACAAGATAGCAAAGAAAGAGGCAAAAAAGGCAGTTAGTCAAGCAAGAGCACAGGCCTTTGAAAAGTTATATGAGAAACTTGGAACTAAAGAAGGGGAGAAAGATATTTATAGATTAGCAAGGAGCAGAGAAAGGAAATGTCAAAATCTCAATCAAGTTAGGTGCATTAAGGATAAAGAAGGAAAAGTGTTGGTGAAAGATGAGGACATTAAAGAAAGATGGAGAAATTATTTTAATGATCTCTTTAATAATAGTCAAAATGATAATAGCGTGAATATAGATTATAGAATAATAGAAAAGAATGTAAATTATACTAGAAGGATTCGATCTTTAGAAGTAAAAGAAGCACTTAAGAGAATGAAAGTGGGTAAAACCTGTGGACCCGATGAAATACCAATTGAAGTGTGGAAGTATTTGGGAGATATGGGAGTGGCATGGTTAAGTAAATTATTTAATAAGATTCTAAACTCAAAGAAAATGCCTGATGAATGGAGGAAGAGTATTTTAGTACCTATTTTTAAAAATAAGGGAGACATACAAAGTTGCTCAAACTATAGGGGAATTAAACTCATGAGCCATACTATGAAGTTGTGGGAGAGAGTGGTGGAGCATCGACTACGTCATGATACTTCTATCTCTCTCAATCAATTTGGTTTCATGCCCGGTCGTTCAACTATGGAAGCGATCTTTCTCATTAGAAGCTTGATGGAGAAATATAGAGATGTGAAGAAAGATCTACACATGGTTTTTATTGATTTGGAGAAGGCTTATGATAGTGTTCCAAGAGAGGTCTTATGGAATGTGTTAGAACAAAAGAGGGTATCTATTAGGTACATACAAGTATTGAAAGATATGTATGAAGGAGCAACTACTATTGTGCGCACAGTGGGAGGGGACACAAGAGATTTTCCGATCTCAATTGGATTACACCAAGGATCAGCCATAAGCCCTTACCTTTTTACATTAGTTTTAGATGAACTGACGAAACATATACAGGAGAGTATTCCTTGGTGCATGATGTTTGCGGATGATATTGTTCTGATAGATGAGACACGAGAAGGAGTCAATAGAAAGCTAGAACTTTGGAGAAGTACTCTAGAGTCAAAGGGTTTTAAGTTAAGTAGAACGAAGACAGAATACATGTATTGCAAGTTCAGTGAAGGCCAAACTGGTGATAGGGAAGGAGTTAGTTTGAATGGAGTAGTACTGCTACAAAGTAATCACTTTAAATATCTAGGCTCAGTCCTTCAAGCAGATGGGGGATGTGAGGAGGATGTTAATCATAGGATTAAAGCCGGATGGTTGAAGTGGAGACGTGCCACGGGAGTTTTATGTGATCATAAGATTTCCAATAAATTGAAAGGAAAATTTTACCGTACAGCCATACGACCGGCTATGTTATATGGTAGTGAGTGTTGGGCACTGAAAGAGTCGTATGCATCTAAGATAAGAGTTGCAGAGATGAGAATGTTAAGGTGGATGAGTGGCCATACTAGACTAGATAAAGTCCGTAATGAGAGTATTAGAGAAAAGGTAGGAGTGGTGCCAATTGAAGATAAGTTAAGAGAAGGGAGATTGAGGTGGTTTGGTCATGTGAAGCGTAGACATACGGAGGCTCCAGTTAGACAAGTAGAGCACATTAAGTTAGAGGATAGAAAGAAAAAAAGGGGTAGACCTAAATTGACTTGGAGGAGAGTAGTACAACATGACTTAGAAGCATTACACATTTCTGAGGATTTAACCCAAAATCGTTCAAAGTGGAAAAAGTGAATCCATATAACCGACCCCAAATTTTTGGGATAAATGCTTAGTTGAGTTGAGTTGAGTTGAGTATTTGTATTAGTTTAATTGGTTTCAATTGTGTACCTGGATTACTCTTTCTGATTGCCCATCCGTCTGAGGATGGAAAGCTGTGTTGAAGTGGAGTTGTGTACCGAAGGACTCATGCAACTTCTTCCAAAATCTCGATGTAAACCTTAGGTCTCGATTAGATATGATGGAAAGTGGAATTCCATGCAGTCTAACTATCTCACTGATACACAATTCTGCTAACTTCTCCAATGAGTAGTCAGTCCTTACTGGCAGAAAGTGTGCTGACTTCGTCAATCTATCTACTATCACCCATACTGTATCATGCTTCTTCTGGGTGAGAGGTAGACCAGTTATAAAATCCATGGTGACCCGATCCCATTTCTATTCAGGTATGCGTATAGGCTGTAGCAAACCCGATGGAACTTGATGTTCTGCCTTGACTTGCTGACATGTCAAGCATTTAGTCACATAGTCAGCTATGTCCTTCTTCATACCAGGCCACTAATACTGAAGTTTCAGATCATGATACATTTTTGTACTTCCTGGGTGCATAGCATAAACACTGGTATGTGCCTCTTTTAGAATACTGGCCTTCAATTCCCCATCATCTGGTACACACAGTCTTCCTTTGTAGTATAGACATCCATATGTTTTCACTTCATAGTCAGTTTCTTTTCCTTCTAGGATTTTGCTCATAATATCCTTTAGCTTCTCATCTACCTTCTGCCCATTTAAAATCTGCTGTAGCAGGTTTGACCTCACTTGTAACTCAGCCAAAATAGCTCCATCTCGAACTAAAGATAGACGGACATTCAATGATCTCAAAGCTGTGATGGATTTTCTGCTCAAAGCATCAGCAACTACATTTGCCTTCCCAGGATGGTAGTCAATTACACAATTATAGTCCTGCAGGAACTCAATCCATCGCCTCTATCTAAGGTTGAGCTCCTTCTGAGTTGGCAAATATTTTAGACTTTTGTGGTCTGTGTAAATGTAGCACTTTTCACCATATAAGTAGTGCCTCCATATCTTCAGTGCGAAGATAATTGCTGCAAGCTCTAGATCATGGGTAGGGTAATTCTGTTCATGTGGCCTTACCTGACTGGAAGAATAAGCTGCCACCTTCCACTATTGCATCAATACACACCCTAACCCATTATGAGAGGCATCACTGTAGACCACAAAGTCCTTTCCTGACACTGGCTGTGTTAACACTGGTGCCTCTGTCAACACAGCCTTCAACTTCTCAAAACTGGTCTGACACTTGTCCTTCCAGTCAAATATGACATTCTTGTGTAACAACTTGGTCATTGGAGCAGCTATTAAGGAAAATCCCTTCACAAATCTTCTGTAATACCCAGCTAGCCCCAAGAAACTTCTGACCTCAGTTATATTCCTGGGAGGCTTCCATTCCATCACTGCTTCTATTTTCTTGGGATCCACTCTAATCCCATCAGCTGACACTATGTGTCTAAGGAATGCAATCTCATTCAACCAGAAGTCACACTTGGACAACTTAGCATACAGCTTCTTTTCTCTCAAGGTTTGCAAAACAATTCTCAAATGCTCATCATGTTCTTCCCTAGTCTTGGAATACACCAAAATATCATCAATAAAGACCACTACGAACCGATCTAGGTATGGATGGAAGATACGGTTCATAAGGTCCATGAATGCTGCTGGTGCATTTGTTAGGCCAAAGGGCATCACTAGGAACTCATAATGCCCATATCGGGTCCTGAATGCAGTCTTTGGCACATCTGCATCCTTCACCCTCAACTGATGATACCCTGATCTGAGATCAATTTTAGAAAATACTCCTGTTCCCTTCAACTGATCAAACAGATCATCAATTCTAGGTAATGGATACTTATTCTTCACAGTCACTTTATTCAACTGCCAGTAATCAATGCACAACCTCAAAGTCCCATCCTTCTTTTTCACAAACAGCACTGGAGCTCCCCATGGTGACACACTGGGGCGTATGAACCCCTTATCTAGTAACTCCTGTAACTGGATTTTCAGTTCTTTCAATTCTGTGGGTGCCATCCTATAAGGAGCAATAGAGATTGGTCTTTGTACAGCGATATCTCAATAGCAAATTCAACTTCCCTTTCTGGTGGCAAGCCAGGCAATTCTTCAGGGAACACATCTGTGAAGTCTCTTACTGTGGGTATATCACACAGATCTGGTTTAGCCTGCCTAGTATCCACCACATGTGCTAGGTAGGCTTCACAGCCTTTTCTCATCAATTTTCTTACAACTTTGGCTGAGATGACATTGGATAAGAAATCTGTCCTTTCCCCCACAATTGTAATCTCATTACCCTCAGGAGTTTTCAAAGAAATTCTCTTCAATTTACAATCAACCATTGCCTGATGACGTGACAGCCAGTCCATTCCCAAAATCACGTCAAACTCATGGAAAGGCAACTTAATCAGGTCTGCCAAGAATTCATACCCCTGAATACTTAACGGGCAACCCTTGTATACTTTGTTCACCACTACACTGTGGCCCAATGGATTAGTGACCAGAATGTCTTGGTCACTCTCCCCTACTAATATCCCCCTTTCTATAGGTAAGTTGATGCAGATGTATGAATGAGTGGATCTTGGATCCACCAATGCAAGCACAGATGTATTGTAGAGGGAGAACGTACCCCTGATGACGTCCGGGGCATCTTGCTCCCCTTGAGCTCTCATGGCATAGGCTCGCAGTGGTCCGCCTCGTGCCTCTCTCGGCTCGGATCTGAGCCTCTGTGATGGTCCCACTACCTCAGTTGCGATTTCCTACCCCTTTGTGGTGCAGGAGGCGGTGCATGCCTTGTGTTAGAGCATTGTAGTAGTTCGTGTGGGCGGTTCCTCAAGCGATGCTCTGTTGACCCACACCTTAGCGAGCACCGATCACTCTCCAACACTCCCCTTATGCCACTTCAGCAATGTGGACATGCAAAAATGCTTTGCTGGTCCCTGAACCCCATCCCCGAGAGCGCCCATTGATGGTGTGGGTGACCTCTCCTACGGTGAATCGTGGCCTCGGCCCTGAGGTGACCCTGACCTTGTGGTTGACCTGAACTCTGTGCAGGTGGACCTTTGAACTTCTTCCAAGGTGCAAGAGATGAACTAGACTGACCCGTGCCCCTCTTCTGCTGTCTCTCTCTTCTGGTCTGCTCACTTATTCTCACTTTTTCAACTTTTATTGTAGCTTCCACTAACTTGGTGAAGTCTGTGATTCCCAAGACAGTGATCATGATCTTTATATTGTCATTTAATTCCTCTTCAAATCTCTTACACCTTTCGGCATCATTAGGGACTATCTCCCTTCCGTAGCGGCTCAATCTGACAAATTCCTTTTCATACTCGGCCCTTTGTCACATCTGCCTCAGGTTAATGAATTCCCTTCTTCTCTCTTCCAGGTATACACTATCCACATATTTCTTCTTGAATTCGGAGAGGAAGAAGTCCCAAGTTATTACTTCTGGTTGCACTTCATTGGACACCGTATCCCACCATTCATATGCATCATCTTGCAACAGAGATACAACAGCTTCTAGATTTTGTTTAGGAGTGCAGTGGAGTTATTTTAAAACTCTGCCTGTTCTGTTCAATCAATTTTCGGCTGCAACAGAATCATCTTCTCTCTTGCCAAAGAAGTCCACTGCTCCAAATTTTCTCAATCTTTTCCAGGTGTGATTTTGGTTGTGGAGGTGGTGGTGGTGGTGGCATTACCCCAGCCATTTGTTTGAAGAATTTGGCCATTTGCTGGAACATGACCTGTGGAGGCTGAGCAGGCTCTACTGGAGCTGGTGGAGCAGGTTCTCCCCTACCCCCAGTCTCAGCTACTGCAGGTAGAGCATGACTCTCCACTTCCTCCTCAACTGCCCTCTGAGATGTGGGGTCCATATCCTATTCAAGATAACAAAGACAAACAGATCTGCATTAGTGTCACCTCGACTCTTACAAATGCAATGCATGGTATGGACTCAATCTAGGCCTAGAAATGCCTAAACCGTGCTCTGATACCACTATATGTGACACCCCTTACCCGTCTACAGTGTAGCCTAGCAAGATATGCCACACAGTGTACCGGAACACCCTATTTTAATTCAATCATTTTTATTCTTCCTAATTTTTTTTTTATAGTTATGGAGTATAATTTGTGAAATATAATTCATTTCAGTTATTTATTGAAGTCATAAATTTATTTGAGGTTCCGCAAATTTTATAGAAAATCCGGCAGAGTACCGGCTAAAAATGGAGAAAACAGTTCTTCGGAACCTGTGAAAAACACTTTCAATATTTTCATTCAATCCCAAACTCCATTTCATCAACAAAATCTCAATATGTTTTTCAACAACATTTCCATTTCTCAGTCATTTATCTCATATGATAATCATGTAAAAGTCATAAATAATGTTCACTTGTTCATTCATAAACACAATTTTCACTATTTACATTAATACCAAAATACATTACATAAGTTTCAATTACATATGAGAAAATAAAAGTTAGTTACAAAATACCAAAATGAAACCTAGTGTCCTACCAATGCACTGAAGATGGTGAGGTGACACGGACACTATACAGAGCTGCAGGAGGTCTCACCCAGTCTGTGGTCTACTGGGCTCTCGATCAGTATCTCCAGAACCTACGTGTGGCAAAAGCAACGCGCTAAGCAATAATGCTTAGTGGTGCCAATAATAAAATAAAAAGAAATAACAGGAAATAAAAATGCAATGAATGTATTGATGTCTCATTGCAAATAAATTTTCGTTGAGTATTTGTAGTCTTACTTATTTTGTACTTGTTATATTCATTATTTCATTAAATTTATCCACTTTCATTTTTGGTTGCCCAAGTAACCTATACTAGACGACTGGATTGGATAAACGGGTAAACTGGCATTGGGTATCAAGTACCTCGGATCGTCACATCATCGGTCACATATGCATCTCCCGATGTGCAATAGATCAGCTAATAAGTTGTAATAACAATAGGCACAAGGCCAAATATCAACACAATGTCAGAATGGCTAAAAGCCATGAAATCACATAATGGCATAATGCCATATGCAGTAGTGCTAACTGAACCCTATTGGCATGCCAAGCTATCCAAACCAATCTTGTTAGGTATACTAGGGCATTTCACACTTTTAAGTTTCACAATTTTTGGAATTTAAGTTTTAGTGTTACTATTCCATTCATTGGTCAATAAAAATGTTGACTTTTGCATAGGCAATAGGTACATTGGTTTTAATATCATCAACATACCACATTTTGCATTCAAGATTTGTTGGTATTGGTTGCTAATACCATTTCTAAGCTTAAAGTTAGTTGGGCAGAATTTTCAGTTTTTATGCCTTGTTTTTACTGTTCCATTGGTCAAATTTGTAGTGGGAATTTGGCAAAATGATCAATATGAAAGTTGTTCCTTATTTTGTCTAGTTCAATTTCCTTTTTTGAATCACTCCATTTGGAGTTTTTTTAGCTCAAGTTATGGTCCAAAAACCACAACTGGCCGGATTGAAATTTTTCTGGATTGACCATATCTATAGTGCAGTGAACAGTGATTTCAACTCACTTGTTGGATAGGTTCTGGTCATAATTTGGGTTAGGTTTCTTCATGAAAGTTGTTGGTCTATATCTCAGCTTGTTGTGGGTAAGATTTCAGGTCAATTGGACCATTCTACACTGAGTTATGGCCAAATGACCAAATATTGTTCATTTGGTCATTCTGCAGAAATAGACTGCAGGTCACTCGGATTGGGACTAGCTTTTGGTCCACTTGGTTTGGTTTTATGGGCATGGTTTCTTCACCAAAGTTATGCCATTATGTGTCTAGTTTCATGTCCAATTGGCCAAACACCAATTGAACTTCTACAATTCAAGTTATGGCTGCCCAAACCTGCTGGACTCATGTCCAAATCTGCAGGTCACCTAGGGCAGCCACACTAAACCTAAATCCCATCACTAAACACACTTTATTTCTTGTTTACCAATAACCAAATGGTCAATAATTGACCATTAAAACTCACTTTCATCATTACATGAGCAAACCCCATTGTTGTTAATTGTCCACATTTTCCATGTTCATACATGCCTAAACTTTGTATTTCACTTACACAATTAGGTTCAATTAATCATTTAATACCAAGGGCAGCCTATGAACCACTTTACTTCAAGCAAACTCATCAACCCTAATCAACCCTAAGCTGCCAAAATTATAGGGAATAAATACACATAATTTTTATTTTGTTTTTCTTACATTTTCTACTTATCTCATGGCATTAAGCATGAATTAAGTAAAAATAGTAAGAGTTTGGACACTAACCTTGTGAGCAGAATTTTTCCACTCAAAATTCCTTCACTTTCTTTGGCTTTCTTTGCAGCCAAACACTTGCTCAAGATGTAGAGACAAATTTTATTGAAGTGGACTTAGGGTTTTAAGTGAGATTTGGGTGGGTTATAAAGCTTTGGTAAGCTTTCCATGGTGAAATGGGTATGGAGTTTGAGAGATATGGTTGAATTTTTGTGAAGGTGATAGCTGCTGGGTTTTATGAGTTTTTGATGTATTCTTATCCTCATTTTATTAGTTAATTTAAGTGTTGATTAAATATGATTGGTGGGTAAGTGTTTAATGACATCATATGATGTCATAATTGGTATTTTCTTCCATTTATTTTTTCTTCTCTTCTCTTCTCTACTCATTTTCAATTTAATTTTTAGCATTATTTATTCATATTTTATATTATAATAATTATTTACATAACTGGACAAGTCGGCCAAAAATCACCTCTGAAGGCGAAATAACCAAAATGCCCTCCATTTGGTTTAACGGGCCAAAATTATCCGTACCGATTGAAAAATTTTTCTAAGTATTTTCTTAGCATTCTAATGCCATAGAAACCTCAATGACCCTTCTCTGGAGTTCCAAAAATTATTTTATGAATTTTCCCCGAGGTCTAGGGCTCCTAGTCGCGAGAACCGCAACTTCCTACTAGGTTACCCATCACTTGGGCACCGGCTCATTTAACTTGGTTGTATTTTATTTCTAAAATTTTTTCTAAATTTTTCTTATTAATATTTGAGTTAATTATAGTTCCTCACTTTAGTTTAAATATTTTTCTGGACGTTCTAGCTGTCTGGACCGACACTGGTCACCGTAACAGTAGAATGTACGGAGTTACTACAGGGAGGGTGTTACATAAATTACTAAACACTGTTCATATAGTCAATTCTGCCCAGGTTTAGAATGTCAATTCCGGATTCAAGCCTAATTTGGGGCAACTTGTAGTCGATTTCTGAGTAAGTTTCCTTCATGACATTTCTAGCATTATGTCTTAAGTTTCATCTCCAATTAGCCTCACACCAATGGGAGCTATGTAGCTTTACTTATAGCCATTCAAATCTACTGGACTCAAAGGTCCAGAATTCCTGCACATGTACCACACTTCCAATTCATTAATTCATCTCAACTACTAACTTCATTTCATGCTCAATACACATCAATTGGTCAATATTTGACTACAAAATCATCAATTTCATACCATAAAACAAAATTCCCCAAATTTCCAATACCCTAACTTCCACATAATCCAATTTTATGCAATCACTTGTAATTCAACACATAATTCATGTCTATCACCTTACCTAAGCTATAATTTAAGTGTAATTTCAATTAATCATATCAAACTCCCATGCTATCATGGCTGGCCAAATTTCAAGTCTTTCAAACATACATCATCTTCATTACTTCTCATTTAATTCCATCATAATTCAACTTAGTTTCAACACTAGAAGAAGAAAGAACATTAAATTTAGCACTAACCTCACTTGATGAGTTTCCAAGCTTACCAAAACTTCACTTTCTCTTCTTCTTTTTGCTACCAATTACTCTAGCACGATCAAATGACAAATTTTATTGAAGGTGGTTGTGGGAAATATGGAAGAAAACTAAGGAAATGGAGCTTGAAAATGCAAAAAATGGTGAAGGGAGATGGGCAAGGGAATTCGGCCATGGGAGAGAAAGGAAGAAGATGAAGGCTTTTTGATAAACATCAATTTATTATCTTTGTCTTATATATGTGTGTGTGTCTCAATTTAATTTGTTTTAATTTTAATTATAATTACTATAATTATAACATTTTCATTCATTCAATCCATGTCCTATATGATTTTCCATACACACTTCATAGTTTTAATTCAATTTCAATATTTTGTTATCACACATTTTAATGGACATTGAGGTCATAAGTCAACTCTAGGAGTGAATTAACCAAAATGCCTCTCATCGGATTATAACAAATCTTTTTTTATTAATAACATTTAAGTCTATAACCCGATGATCACTTTAATTTTTATACTATTTATTTCAATTTATTTTCATTTCATTTTTAGTCTTCAAACTGGCATTGAATAATACTATTTATGAATTGAAAATAGTATTGTTCAGAATTCAGAAACTCAGATATTTATTAGTAATTATTAATAAAATTTATAATTTTTATGATTTATTTAATAAATTAGTGTGAAATTATATAATTTATTTATTTATTTTTTAAAATGATGTAATATCTTAATTTTTTTTTGTTATTGTAACTTTTCTTATTTTTTCGAATTTGGATGCCTATGTATTCATACAATTCTATTGAATTTTTAATAAAAAAATACAAAAATCAATTGAATCTAATAGAATAAAAATAAAAAATAAAAAAATCAATTTTAATTGATTTGGAGATAAAATATTACATATTTAATTACTAGCATCAAGATGCCACGAGAATGCTACAAATGAAAGTCGCGTGCACAGCACTACATTACGTCTCAGATCTTAGCACGTGTACTTTGTTCCATCTGGTACCATTTGATTGGCTGTCATCTCTCATACATTCCATGTTGGCACTTGTCCACGTGTAAAGATCCCAAATATTCCACAAGGGCTCTGGCTTTAACGTTCTCTCTAGGTTTCTCGTAAACCAAACGGAAAGTTCTTGGTTGATAGAGAATTCGATTTTTGCACTTCTGCTCTTCCTCTTTGCCTCTACAAATCTGTCTCTCGTGATTTCCTTTACTTTAGAAGTTTGTATAAATGTCCTGTTTGTTTTCCTACGTATTAGTAGTGGAAAAGGAAAAGAAGTTTCTTTCCTAGAAATAATTTAGCTGAGGTATCTATATGTTCACGGTACTGAAACTGAATAGATAGCTTATTTCACTTCTCCCACCTCCGATCCCCCTTTTTTTTCTTTTCAAGCCAGCCAAACAGAGCATACATTTACCATTTTAGGCTTTGTTCCTTTGTTTGCCACTTGCAGAGAAGGATTGTTCTTTTGAAGTACGCAGATAGAGGATGAGGTCGCTGCTTTTCAAATTAGGGTTATTCCTGTCTTTTATTTTGCTTAATTTAATCCCTTCTCAATCAGCGGTATCCAGCGTAGATCTAGGCTCAGAATGGATGAAAGTAGCTGTTGTGAATCTAAAACCAGGGCAAAGCCCAATTTCGATTGCAATCAACGAGATGTCGAAGCGAAAATCCCCAGCTTTAGTTGCATTTCAATCTGAAACCCGCCTCCTCGGTGAAGAAGCCGCTGGAATCACTGCCCGTTACCCTGACAAAGTCTATTCCCAACTTCGTGATATGATTGGGAAATCGTACAAGCACGTCAAGGAATTTCTAGATTCAATGTATTTGCCATTTGATGTTGTGGAAGATTCTAGGGGCGCTGTGGGTATGAAAATTGATGATAATGTGACTGTTTATTCGGTCGAGGAGTTGGTTGCCATGATTTTGAGTTATGCAGCGAATCTGGCGGAGTTTCATTCGAAGGTGAAGGCGAAGGATGCAGTGATCAGCGTTCCGCCGTATTTTGGGCAGGCGCAGAGGAGGGGATTGGTTCAAGCTGCGCAGTTGGCTGGGATAAATGTGCTTTCTCTGATAAATGAGCATTCCGGTGCAGCGTTGCAGTATGGGATTGACAAGGATTTTTCTAATGGTTCTAGGTATGTTATATTCTATGATATGGGATCCAGTAGTACTTACGCCGCGCTTGTGTATTACTCGGCTTATAGTGCCAGGGAGTTTGGGAAGGCTGTGTCCGTCAACCAATTTCAGGTACTTTTCTATTCAGAATATCTTGAACCCAATAATGTGCGTTTGTTTGTTGGTTTGTGGCTTTTTGGGTCATGGTAGCATGAATTGCCTTGGATAGCAGCGATGGATCTATTATTGATGTCTAGGAGGACCAACCCTTTTATCAATGTTATTGAGAGGATCAACTCAACAGGGGAAAAAAGCATATATGATTTTTCATATTCAACATTTTTGCAGAGTGTTTAACGGTTCTTGGGGAACGCTTGGGGGCCATAGCCCCCTTAGATCTGTCCCTAGGGCTGGGGGGTAGTTTTACCCTTCTTTGTGTTTAATTCGATTTAGAATATGATAGCACGTGGGAATAGTAAAATGCGAGAGAATGGAAGAAAGAGCCACAAACGCAAAGTGGATATTATAAAGTTGACAAAGTGGAAAATTCTCCCTAGAAGGCAAACTTTGCCAAAAATTAAGGGTGTGGCTTGTGAGTGGTACAAAATTTGGTATAAGTGGAGTAAAATTAAGTTTCTGAAGAAGGTCAATTTCATTTAGACTTCATTGCAATGCGCTTTGTTAGTTGTATGTTTTTATGCATTAAGAGATGCTGGAGATTGGTTAAGAAGTCACTAATCTTAGAGGAGTTATATTTTGTGGTTGTTCTTCTTAGTTTGAAATTACTCTCACATTCTGATTTTGTTCATGTATGGTTAATGTTCTTGGGCTACTTTCTTTCAACTTCATTGGAGGTTTTTTTTTTTATTTTCTTTCCCCCCTTCTTTTTTTGTATTTGTTATTCTGTTTCTATACGCAATTATGTGGGCCTATCCTTATTTGTATCTCTACTGTATTTAGTTTTTCTGACTGCAACTTAAAATAGCTTCAATACTTCATTACATTCACGTATATTCTGTACAGTTTGAGCTGCTTTTTATCAGGTGTATTTTCAGTCTGATAGCATTTGTGTTTGCTTAATCTATCTGTAGGTTAAGGATGTTAGATGGGACCCAGAACTTGGAGGGCAAAAGATGGAAGTGCGGTTGTTGGAGTTCTTTGCAGATGAATTTAATAAACAAGTTGGGAATGGTGTTGATGTGAGAAAGTCTCCTAAGGCAATGGCTAAATTAAAGAAACAGGTTAAACGTACAAAAGAAATCTTGAGTGCCAACACAATGGCTCCAATATCGGTTGAATCTCTCTATGATGATGGAGACTTCAGGTATTTTGACTCTTCAGCAGATTTACTTTACTGTGCACAACAAAAATGTTCAAATTTATATTTACTAACTGTGATGCCCACCTCTACAGCACTCGAGCACTGGGTTTTCTCCTTTCCTTAGTTCTTTTTCTGCCTATAATTTTTTTGGTTAGTATGACTTTTGTTCTTTAAATGAGTGATGCAATTTTTATTATAACTTTTACTTGTTGATTCCATGCATGATTCTAATAGTTGTTTTTGTGATCTTGTGAAGTTTAGCATGAAACAAGCACACACATTGAAGTGTTGTGCTCTTTCGTTCTTTCTTGAAGATGTATATTTTCTTACTTTATAGGATCATGACAACCTTCTTGGTTTTCTGATATAGAAACAGTTTTTTTTTTTTGGGTTGAAAGATATAGAAACAGATTGGCTATGATAACTTGCATTTTCCAACTTTCAATCATTGCAAAGAATAGAATTTTACCAGAAACAATGCCATTGAGGTGCATAATACGTGTGGTTATAAGTGATGCATTTAGAAGTTCCTGTAACTTGAGGATTTCTTTCATAACTTCTTCTATTGGACTGCCTATTTCCTCTATGGTGGAAGCAGGAGGGGGTGGAACCGGGGAAGGAGGTGGTTTTAGTGGAAATATCTGCTGTTTCTAGTAGTTGTGTTAGATAATTATTTTAATGCAACTAAAATCTTTATCTTGATGTATTTATGTATTTATTTCAGGAGTAGTATAACACGTGATAAGTTTGAAGAGCTGTGTGAAGATTTGTGGGATCGATCTCTTACCCCTCTCAAAGAAGTGCTTAATCATTCGGGGCTGAAGGTGGATGAAATATATGCGGTTGAGCTTATAGGAGGGGCTACCAGAGTGCCAAAGTTGCAGGTTGGTACCATCCTTATCTGTCTAAAGACCGTACCCAGAAGAAATATTGCCCATGCAATCATTGCATAACTTCTATAACAAATTTCCTCTATGCATTGGATTTTTCCAGACATATTATTGTGAAATATTTAATCGGTTTTTCTAATGATTTAGTAAAATTATTTGAAGAGTATTTATTATTCATCATAGGCAACATATCGTTAGTCTGTGATAATGCCAAAACTGCACTCTGGAAGTACTTACAATCAGTACATATATATATATACACATATAAAGATAAGAAAAGAAAAGAAAAGAAAATGCTTGTTGAAATGGTGTTGCTAACTTTGGTTTAGAGTTTAGACTTTGGAGCTCATGCTATAATGGATCATTTCAAATTTTATTTAGTTTTTAGTAGTTGATCTCTGACATTGATGTTATTGTTGAAAATTTCATCACTAACCCTTTTGAAGTTGTTTTATGATTAATTTGTTGTTATATAGCAATCCTGCATGTGCTGGAACTCTTCTTCAATATTTTATTTTAATTTAATTTTTCAACTTAAAGCTCCTGCTTAGGATAAATCATTGTATCTTTAAACCAAATGACCATCTCATCTAAACTTGCTGGCAAATTTTTCGTGGATTTCTTCTGGCAATGAACTCTTAGTAAATATGATTTCCCTGTGCAGTTTGAATGAGCTTTTCCATAGTTGGTGCTCATTTTTTATTTTACCAATAACTTCTTCATTTATGCTATAAAATTTTTCCAAAAATAAATACAAGATAATTGCATACCATGTGTAAATTGCAAAACCGAAGCTTGCTGTTTTCAGCACAATGTCATCTTAAAGATTTGTTGACATAAACATGCAATATCATATGCTCTTTGCATAGTTGGAATACATTTTCTTGGTGTTGATGTTATAATTACCGATATGAATAATGTTATTACGAAAATTATATGAGCTCTATTGTTGACTTTCCTCAGTTCATCAAAACATTTAAACAAGTTTGATTTTTCTTAATTACAGGCCAAGATCCAGGAATTCCTTGGAAGGAATGAGCTGGACAAACATCTGGATGCTGATGAGGCTATAGTTCTTGGTGCAGCACTGCATGCTGCAAATCTAAGTGATGGGATCAAATTGAATCGTAAGCTAGGAATGGTTGATGGCTCTTCCTATGGATTTGTAGTTGAGTTAGATGGACCTGATCTTCTGAAGAATGAGAGCACTAGGCAGTTACTCGTGCCAAGGATGAAAAAGCTCCCCAGTAAGGTAATAGCATTTTAGTATGAATTTTTTGTGTTTGAACATGTTAATAAAATCTGTTGTGCTTGAAGTCAGACTGTGAATCTGTTTTCTTAGATGGTTGATAAGAGGAAGAAGAAAAGCATTTTGCTATTTCACGTTCATCAAGTTTTCTTTTTGTGCTCACTAAATCTATATTTACAGATGTTCAGATCCATTATCCATGACAAAGATTTTGAAGTTTTGCTTGCATATGAGACTGAAGATTTTTTACCACCTGGCACTATCTCTCCCATATTTGCTCAGTATGCTGTTTCTGGTGTGACAGATGCTAGTGAGAAGTAAGTATAGAAATTATCTGAATCGTATCTGGATATCTACATGCTTCAATGCTTCTAAGTCATTGCAGAATTTGTTTCCATGCAAAAACTTCTGGATATTATAATTTTTTCAGTGTGTCAGCCCTATGCAAGTATAATTTTATTTGGTTCCTTGTGATGTCTAGATATTCAGCTCGAAATTTGTCCTCTCCCATCAAGACAAATCTGCACTTTTCTCTGAGTAGAAGTGGAATTCTTTCTCTTGATCGAGCAGATGCTGTTATTGAAATATCAGAATGGGTGGAAGTTCCTAAAAAGAATCTGACAATAGAAAATACAACTGCTACCTCTCCCAATGTATCCATTCAATCTGGGGCTAACAATGTTAAGGATGAAAGCATTGAAAACCTTCATTCTGATGGTGGGGTTGGCAATGCATCAAACTCTAATGTTGAAGAACCAAGTGCCATTGAGCTGGGTACAGAAAAAAAGCTGAAAAAGAGGACATTTAGGGTTCCACTTGAGGTGAGAATACGCTGAGATCGTTAAGAATTTCTCTAATTTGACTGCTAGAAATTTTCCTGATATTGAGTATTGTGTTTTGTATCATTCTCCTTCCTTCCATTGATTTGTATCTTTTATTGTTTGTAGATTGTTGAGAAGACAGCAGGGCCTGGAATGCCTCTATCTGAAGAATCCTTATCTGAAGCCAAAAGGAAATTAGAAGCATTAGACAAAAAGGATGCTGAGCGAAGGAGGACTGCTGAGCTGAAAAATAACTTGGAAGGATATATATATTCTACTAAGGAAAAGGTTTAAATTTTTGAGACAATTCAACTTTATCTATTAATATTGAAAGTATTTACATTTCTGGTGTTGGCACAGTTTTGGTTATCTTTTACTTGGTGATTTCTCCGCATTTACCTAAGATGGTTTTGCTCTCTTCGTATCATATATGCACTTATGGGCTTGTGTAATACAGCTTGAAATAGGTCTTGATCTATTGATCTTGATATGCTCTTATACGTTAAAGTTTTATTTATTATTATTATTATTATTATTATTATTATTATTATTATTATTATATGAATGGTTAGCTTTGTGCTTCTTTCAGTTTTTTTTTTTGTTTAAATTTTTTTTTTATTTTTTATTGATAACTTTATTGGCTATACTAGCTTGAAATCTCTGAGGAGTTTCAGAAAATATCTTCCCATGAAGAACGTAAATCTTTCATTGAAAAGCTTGATGAGGTAAGCCTTCCTCTTTTTTTCTTTTCTTTCTTGTATTGTATTGTCTTTTTGCCCTTATTTTGTTCTACTTCCCTCTCTTCCTCTCCACTCCCTCCCCCACCACACCCGCTTCCCCCCAAGCACTCACACCACCTCCCCCACCCACCCACACAACACCCACACCACGCACCCGACACCCCACCATCCCATCCTCTCCAACCCCCCCCCCCCCCCCCACCCCACACCCCCCACCCCCCCCCCCTTCTTCCCTATTTAGTACTTGAGAATCTAAAAGGATCTATTGTCTAGCTGTTTCTTATTCTGACATGATCATCCTGTTATTCTTTAGGTCCAAGAATGGCTATATACTGATGGTGAAGATGCTACTGCTACTGAGTTTCAGGATCGTCTAGATTCATTAAAAGCTATTGGCGACCCTATATTTTTCAGGTAAGACATAATTTTAGTTATACTTGGGACTGAGCTTCTGCTGAGATGATCATGTATTTTTCTTTCCTGTTGCAATATATGAGTCTCAAAGTTGGGAATTCAAATTAAGTTGTTCCAGCTGATGAGTGTTTTGTTGCAGGTATAAAGAGCTTACTGCAAGGCCAGCAGCGACTGAGATTGCTCTCAAGTACCTTGGTGAGCTGCAACAGGTACTTCAAAGAGCTCAATCCAAACAAAATCTTGCAATGTCTATATGCAAAAAATTATTCTGTCTAGTGCTTGGATTGTGCGTGTTTATTTGTGAGAGCTTTTGCAGAAGCTAACAGACAAATTATGCTGGGTAAAATAAATGACTATACAAGAATGATGCAATTTAACGATCCATTTGGATTTTTGTGTGCTAGGACTGAAAACTTAAGGGAGATGAGAGAAGATGAAGAAGAAGCATGATTGTGAGTTCTAACTACAGCTAGCTGTGCCTGCAGATTGTAAAAAGCATAACAAACTCTTATAGAGATTTTAAAAAAAGTCTTAACTATCCTAGAATAAGCTACTTATCTGCCTTCCCCTACATTGTGCATTTGGGTTTAGTTGTGTTTCAAGTGAGAAGTCATAAAACACCAACATAATGCCATTACATTTCCAATCTTTGTCTATCAAAATGGAACGAATATGTTCTTTTTGGGCCGAAATTGATAAATGGAGCTTCTTTGGGAAATTATTGAATACTGTTTACTCTTTAGAGCTATGCAAGCATGTCATTTCTGTAAACTTCTGTCTTTGCTGGAATCGGCTTGCTATTTGTCTTTATGATTTGTTTTTAATTCCTCATTTGTCTAGGAAAAAAAAATGTTCTCTTTTGTTTTTTATTGGGGTCCAAATCCTTAGAGGATTAGGATTACTTTCAGGAGTTCAATGTCTTCAAGGTTTAGGTTGAGTCCATAAATACTCATGCTAGAATATTCTTTTATTCACTTTTCAGTCAATGTAAATTTCCTGCAATTGTGAAGACTAAATCTTTTATTTACTGTTCAGAGTGATGCAACTGCTCTGCAAACAGCCCAATAATCTGTTTTCCATCAGCCGAAATCATAGTTGAAATTTCTGCTCCTTCAACATAATTGGTTGCTTCTGTGTTTTCCATTTGGTATTTTCCTGCAACTTACTGTTGACAAGATGTATATCATTGTTGGTTGTTCAAAAGTTGGAATGCAGTGCGGGAGAATTTAGGAATTATTCTCATTGCAAAATTAGTAAATTTAAGAGTTTTATTATTTAGGAATTTTATTCTTATTAGGTCTATTATTTAGGGATGTTATTATTTCTTAATTTAGTTTGGTTTAATTTAGTATTTTTAATTAGGATTGAATTAGGATTCTAAAATCCTATAGTGATTGGGATTCCTAGTTCTATAAATAAGATCTAGGGTTTCATTGTTATTAGACAAGCTTTATTATGATAATTTTATAAGATCAATAATATTTTAGAAAATTAGTTCTCTTTTCCAAGGATTGGTCCTTGTTTCTCTTGGTTCTTTATTTTTCTTTGTTTGTTCTACATTAATTTTGGTATCAGAGACTAAATTCAATTCAAATTTCATAGCTTCCGCGAAATTCCCAAAACATCCCACCTGTGTTCTAACTTTTCCTTAGAAATTTCCCACCGTAAACCCTTATCCTGCAAAACTTCTATTGCCTTAGTTTACTATTTATTTTTGAAAAACAAAAAAGAAAAGAAAAGCCTTTTGAGAAACAGACCCAAAGGTTGACACCACTGTCCCTTCACACACCCACCGCCTCCGGCCTTCCAAAACTCCTTGCCACCACCGCAGATCTCCTCGCTGGCTTGAGGCGACCCCGTAGCAAGCATTCTGGCCGTCGGACATACATTGCCCGGAACTAAAGATCCTTTCGGGTCAGATCTTGACCAAAATCTCAACCCGTCGAAGTTTTAGATTTTCTAACCATCTGACCCTCCCCAGATTGTGCCACAACTAAAAGGAGAAATTTGAGTTTTCTTTGGATGAGGTATGCTTCTTTAATTTGAATACCATGTGGCGGAGTGATAATGAAGAACTACATAATGAAATTACTTATTCTAATATACAATCAGATGAGTTATGGGATACAATTCAAATAAAACCGGTTGAAATTGATGACTATTATGAGCAGCTTGATGAGATATGTTATTTGATGGATTTATATGGTGATTCTAATTATGCTCCTTGTGGTTTATTTGATGAGTATCAAGATATACAAATAATCTTATAATATAAGGAGAAAGCACTTGAAGAGTGTGAGAATGAATACCATGTTCAACAAAATTATCAATAAGTTAAAGATAAAGAACTTAAAGAGTATGAAGCATGGAAAGAAGAGCATATGTTTCAATTGAGAGAGCAATTGGATACAAGAAAAAGTATTGATAATATAAAAGCACGAAGTCTTGAAAAGCAAAGAAACGTAAGAAGAGCAAGAAAAACAACTTGAAATTTAAGAACAAAAAGAGCAAGTTGAAGATGAAATTGAAGAAGAAAAAATTAAAATTGAAGATGATCAAGTTACAGAGCAGATAATGGAAATTGAAGAATCCAAAGTTGTGGTTATTGAGTCTTTACCTGTTGAAAAGTCCATTTTAGGGCAAAAAGTCAATCAAGTCTCAATTGTTGTTTTAATTGATTTTATTTACTCAGATGTTTCTAGGAATACAAAAGAGAGCGCAAACTTCTTCAAGTCAATTTTGTTGCTACCATCCAAGAAGATCGTACTGTGTGTTCTCCTTACTTGATAAACTCGAGGACGAGTTTTTTTTCCAACCAGGAGAGAATAATGCAATTTGAGAAGATAGAATTTAGGAATTATTTTCATTATAAAATTAAAAAATTTAAAAGTTTTATTATTTAAGAATTTTATTCTTATTAGGTCAATTATTTAGGGATTTTATTATTTCCTAATTTATTTTGGTTTAATATAGTATTCCTAATTAGGATTGAATTAGGGTTCTAAAATTCTATAGTGATTGGAATTCATAATTCTATAAATAAGACTTAGGGTTTCTATTGTTATTAGACAGGTTATGACAATCTTATAAAATCAATAATATTTAAGAGAATTAGTTCTCTTTTCCAATGATTGGTCTCTGTTTCTCCTAGTTCTTTATTCTTCTTTGTTTGTTCTGCATCAAGTAGTTTGTTGCAATCAGTTGCAGATACTTATTGATTTCACCCACCTGTGTCATCCATTTTGCAACCTTTTATAAATAGAAATTTGCACTATTTGACTCTGACTGTTATCTGGCTGTGGTTGCAGATCGTACAGAGCTGGGAGACAAAAAAACCATGGCTTCCAAAGAGCGGAATAGATGAGGTGCTTTTTCACATTTAATCTAACTCCATCTTCATGATTTTTTCTCGATCTTTCTAAGATTGGAATTATGTCCACGATGTTTACATGTCAGATGTCCTTGTTGTTTGCATCTCAAGGTTTTTACATCTCAAAGTTTTTATTATTTGCTTCTCTAGGTTCTAAGTGATGCTGACAAGTTAAGAAGTTGGCTGGATGAGAAGGAGGCTGAGCAGAAGAAGTAAGTTGTTTCTGTCATTGCTGTAGTTGCTTCTGCTGGGGCTTTAGCATATTTTTTTTATTAGTTTCTAAAATTTTTTAGTTGTTTAGTTTAATTTTCCTAGAATATCTTAGATTAACGCTTGTATATACACAGTTGTATTGTTGAATATAAATTTTTATCTCAGGAAATACATTCCATACATGAACTGTTTCTTTGCATATTTAGCTTGTATAAATCATGTGTTTCTTGGTGTAGACTAGAAAAAATTTGGGAAAAAAGGTCGTGCTTCTTAGATTATGGTCTAGATATCAAAATATGTTTCCATACATAGAATTTAACTTGTTAGATCCTTTTCATTTTTTAATTTAGGTTCAGTCTTTTATATGTGCCTTTTAGTTTTGCTGTAATAGGCTGTATTTAATGTGTTTAGGGTTACTTCTTAAATTCTTATATTGATTCCTAGTCAGGTTTTAAATAATGGTATTGGCCATAATTTTGCAGTATCAGATTGTATAGACTGGTAGTACCATGAATGTTTTAGAAATGAAAATTTTTAATATCCCACACTAGTTTTGGATTGGGGTAATGTGTCCCTTGTTAAGTCTTGGGCGCTCCTCCCCCCTTGAACTAGCTTTTGAGGGTGAGTCAGGCCTGGCCCATCTTCTTAAGATGGTATTAAAGCGTCCCCAACCAATGTTAGGCCTCCTATAAGTGTTTTACGCTCCAGGTGTTCAATCCTAGGCGTAGGCATGATGGGGTGTGTTAGTATCCTACATTGGTTTGGAATAGAGGTAATGCGTCCCTTCTTAAGCCTTGGACACTCCTCCACCTACCCTCAACACCCCCCCTCCCCACCACCACCACCACCACCACCACCACCGCTACTTGAGCTAACTTTTGAGGGTGAGTTAGGCCCGGCCCATTTTCTTAACAAAAATAACCCAAATTTAAAATTGTGTGCGTGTAAACTATTTATGTAGAAGAAATTATGATTTTCTTGTTAATATTTAAATTATTTGAACGAAACACTTTTATTTAACTATTTAAACAAAAAAAAAAGTCTAATGGTCTAGAGAAAAAAAGTAAAAGAAATAAACTTTGAAATTATTATTATTGTTGAACATATGCCTTATTATACAAATGTCGTAGACGGAGCAGCCAAATAAAAAATTAAAATAAAGCCCACTTTAGTGTTTTTAAGAACAAGACCACCACTCATATTTGTTAGGACACAAGTTTGTCAGTGAGAGCTTGGTTCTAATGAGAATGTTTAGAAGGAAAAGATGAGAAAGTGAGGGAAAGAGTTATAAACTCATAACGTAGCTGTAAGGGAAAGAGAGAGGATAAAGAGTCATATAAATTTTAGGACTTGAATTCAATAAGGAGAATGTTTGTTGAGAGGGAAAAGATGAGCAAGTGAGGGAAAGAGGAGAGGAGAGATCATTGGAAAATTTAAATTTCTGTTATTGATCAACAATGTTTTCTTATACATGTGATATCCTATTTATACCAGCTGTATTTCACTTGCAAAAAGCATCTATTAACAACTAATAGACTACTAACAAACTAATGACATCATCCATTTGCAACTTTGACTTGGTGATTAGTCCAGCTCATCAATCCTTGCCTCTCTACCACCATTCTCTAGAATAGCCTCTCTACCACCATTCTCTAGAATAGCCTCTCATATAGTTACTTGGGAGGAATTGTTTACTCAATTTGGCTTTCATCAATTTCCAAATACTAACTTCGGCTTCCCTTATAGTCCACAACTCCTGTAAACTTAAACTTTGTAAATAAGATTTTTCCCTCGTCAAGCATTGATTTCCACTCAAATAAGTCTCTAAAGTCTAAACCATATTCACCGTCAAGAAAATCCTCTATGCATCTTATGAAAGTCAGGAATTTGAACAGCTCTTGTCAACTGCTTTTCCTGTCTAGCATATTTGGTCTGTTCGCAAACCATGGAATTATGAACTGAGTTGATATGCTTCTCCATATATTCATCCTCATCATCAATGCCTCCTGGCTGGCTGAAGGGATCTCAATTGCCTTCTATTATTTCCATTCTGACTACCACATGGTTTCTATGCAAGTTCCATACCTCTTGCATAACTTCATCATTCTCATGTCCTGCATTTCTTGGGCCTGATTTTGATTTGATTCAAGCCTAGGAACTCTGCTTTTGCTGCCATTACAAATTAGATTGAATTTTCTTTCTTATATCAAAATTGATGTAGCTAGCAGATTATGGAAAGAAGAAAAGTATAGATCAATAAGTGATGTATCCATGGGTTGCTTTATATGCTGTGGGTGCTGTAGTTGGTATGGCAAATGCAGTTTTCTTAAGTTGGCCATGGACCTTCATTAAAGAAATTTTCGCCCTTTTTGTATTTGGTGCACATGTTACTAGATGATCATGGAAAGATGGGATATGTGAGGGGGGAGGACATTGTCAGCTGCTGTCCGGGAGGTTGTGGTGTACAGACGTGAGTGTTCTGAAGGACTTGTTTCCTGATGTTTCTATATTGCTGCGAAAGAATTACAACTTTGTGGAATTTTCAAGTCAACAAATGTAGTGGTTGTATCATTTTCTTCTTGATGTCGATGGTTTGAGGGAGTCTGTTGCCGCAAGTTTAGATAAATTGTGTTTCAGAATGGGAAAAGTTTGTGGACTCATAGTAGAGTGATGCTATTTTAGTCGGGCATGAGTTGGGGGTGTATTGTGCCAATGCAGACACTTGTGGAGACAAACGAGGAAATCATTCTGATTTTGCAATATTTCAGAGTCCAGTTACTTGTTTGTGTATTATTTTTAACTAGGGGTCTTTGCCTGGAGCCTTTTTGAGGTCATACTTGGCTGTCAATGCATGAAATTTTAGTTGAATTTGTTTGTTGGTAGCTCCACGATTTGAATGGTCTGGTTGTGCATCAATGGCTGCTTCATTTTATCTTACTTCTCTTGTACCCATTGGCATATTTATTTTGATGGTGGTTTTTGTAGCAACAATGTCCTACTTTCTCATGCTTTGATTGAGCATGGCCAGTGGCCTAAATATGTACATATTCTTTGTGCATTTTAAGACTTTGTGATAGAGTAATTGAGTACAATAATGGAGTTCTGTTTATTCTTTTCCAGCATGGTCTCGGATGTTTCAGTGCATGTAAATGTGAATCCAATTGTTGGTTACTTAATGTGTTCATTGACCATCTTTTTCCACCTCATCTTTTCAATAGGACGTCAGAATTTAGCACACCTGCGTTCACGTCAGAAGAACTTTACATGAAGGTGTTCAATCTTCAAGATAAGGTATTAAATTATTAGTGCGATTCTCCTTCTTGATTAAATGAAAAGAGGATGTGTCTGCAAGTTTTTTTTCTTGAAAATGCAGTTTCAATCTCACTTTTTTTTTTTTTTTTTTTTTTTTTTAAATTTGTTTAAAGGTTGCTGCCGTTAACAAAATTCCCAAGCCAAAGCTGAAGGTTGAGAAGCCTAAGAAGAATGAAACTGAGACTAATGAGGAGAATTTGAACAGCTCAAATTCTACAGCTGAGAATCCTGAAAGTGACAAACCAACAGCGGATTCAAGCGACAAATCAACGGTGGATTCAAGTGGCTTGGACAAAGAAAAAGTCAACACAGAACCTGAGGTTCACGACGAGTTGTGAATGTAACTGAATGAGCATATAAGATTAATGTTGGTTGGCTACCTTCTGAGTTAAAGACGTGGAAGAAAGACACGGGAGAGGCATTTTTCACAAATTTAAATTGCAGAAGAATAGCATGGAGCCTCTCTTATAGCTAGACGGCTTAATTTATTATCGTTGCGATTGATTGTTGGTCTAGAGCTACTTTTAGTTATTTGAAGAATCAGGTCTCTGTAGAACTTTCCTCCCTTCTGTTAATTTTAACACCTATAAAATTATGCCCACGACATTGAAGAGGCATTTAATGGTGGCCATTTTGCCTCTTTGGGAGTTTTGATAATCTTTAATAGGGATTTTTCAATTGAGGAAGAGATTTTATACATTATCATCATCATTATCGTTATGTAGATACATTTTGTTTGAATCCTTCAGATTTATAATCTTGTCTTTGGAGTTTGTCCAGATTCGATGGCAAAAAGACAGGCTTGGGAATGATTGGATAAAACACAGCGTATTGAGAGTTCGGATATATTGATATAGCCGATTAAACAAGACCTGAACTGGCCACTTATTTTACGATAGTTAAATTCGTTTTACTGTCATTTTGTACTCTGATGTGTACTCTTCATGCTATACTGGGACTGGGTCAGTCAAATTATGATCCGGAATCGTTTGAGTTTTTTATTTCAACTCCATTCGGAAGCGGCAATATCAAAGGCTTCAAATTATTATTATTATTTTTTTATTTTTTTATTTTTTATTTCCCTTCATGGATAGTGAATGAAATAAGACCAATGTCAATGATTCAGTCTAATTCTTTTAAGGTAAATTAAAAGAAAAAAGAAAATTTGTTATTTAGTCTTGTATTTTAACAAAACTATGTATTTTAAAGAAATTAACTATTTAGCTTATGTATTTTGAAAACTATATTATTTAGTTTTTACATTTTATTTTCATTAAATTATTTAATTTAAATTATTTAGTTCCTCTGTCAAACTTTTTGTTCAATGACTATCAAAGCACTATTTATTCTTCTATTTTAGTGAAAATAATTATTTGATTCATGTGTTTTAAAAAATATAGCTATTTAGTTTTTCTATTTTAGTGAAACTAATTAATTAGTCGTGTATTTTAAAAATATAATATTTTAAGAAATATATTCTTGAATGAAAAAGAAAATGAAGATTTTGTCATGTGAAGATTAAATATGAATTTACATTTTTTTAATTGTTTAAATATTTACATTCAATTATCTGGGAGTCATTATTGTGTATTCTCTATTGAAAACAATTTTCCTTAATCATCATCTTAATTACTTGGAGATAGAGAAAATTTATTAACTTTTTTTTGCATACAGTTTGTACCAATTTCTACCAAAAGATAGAAAATAAAGAGAATGAGGGGGAGAAGTGAGTGGGTGCATAGAGAAAGAAATATGGGAAAAGAAATAAGAAGGAGAGGGTCAGGGTAGTTTAGGTATAAAAAAATAATAAGAGAGACTAAAGAGTTAATAGAATCAAATTACATGGATTAACTAATGTGATTTTCAAAATATAGGGACCAACTAATTACTTTTACTAAAAGAAAAGACTAAATAGTAGTTTGACTTGTATTTAAATCTTTTGACTAATAGAAAATTTAACGAAAGAATTTTAAATGGTTTAATAGAATATACGGATTAATGTAGGAACAAAATAATTAGTTCATTAAATTGCAAGGATTAAATAGTAATTTCTCCACAAAATATTCCATTGTGATTTCGTGCATTTGTCAAGTGAGATCATGAGGTTAACTTTTTAACAAAGATATCTCAAGCTTATGCGTAGTTAGCAAAGTAAGGAAACTGCCTAAATGCTATAAAAGAAGTTATGATAAATTATATTTAATCACTGAAGTTTAATGAAACCTATAGATTAGTCTCTGCATTTTTAAAATCCACCTATTTAGTGCTTAATATTTTAATAAATCTATAGATTATTCCCTCTATCCAATTCTTTGTCCAATTTACTATTAATTACATAAAAAATGATAAAAATGCCCTTGATTTTATTTTCAATGTGAAACAATTTAGTCTTTGAGATTTTATTTTAATAATAAAATAGTTCATTGGATTTAATTTATTATTTTATTTATAATACGATAATATTATAAATTTTATAATAAAATAGTATCTATAGTTATAATATTTATTATTTAATAATGAGGCATATGAACAGTATAAGATAGCAAAGAAAGAGGCAAAAAAGGCAGTTAGTCAAGCAAGAGCGCAGGCCTTTGAAAAGTTATATGAGAAATTTGGAATTAAAGAAGGAGAGAAATATATTTATAGATTAGCAAGGAGGAGAGAAAAGAAATGTTAAGATCTCAATCAAGTTAGGTGCATTAAGGATAAAGAAAGAAAAATGTTGATAAAAGATGAGGACATTAAAGAAAGATGGAAAAATTATTTTAATGATCTCTTTAATAATAATCAAAATGGTAATAACATGAATATAAATTATGGAGTAATAGAAAAGAATGTGAATTATACTAGAAGGATTAGATTTTTAAAAGTAAAGAAAGCACTTAAGAGAATGAAAGTGGGTAAAGCCTGTGGACCTGATGGAATACTAATTGAAGTGTGGAAGTGTTTGGGAGATATGGAAGTAGCATGGTTAACTAAATTGTTTAATAAAATTATAAACTCAAAGAAAATACTTAATGAATGGGGGATGAGTATTTTAGTACCTATTTTTAAAAATAAGGGAGACATACAGAGTTGCTCAAACTATAGGAGAATTAAACTCATGAGCCATACTATGAAGTTATGGGAGAGAGTTGTGGAACATTGACTTTGTCATGATATTTCTATCTCTCCCAATCAATTTGGCTTCATGCCCTATCGTTCAACTATGAAAGTGATTTTTCTTATTAGAAATTTGATGGAGAAATATAGAGATGGGAAGAAAGATCTACACATGGTTTTTATCGATTTGGAAAATACTTATGATAGTGTTTTAAGATATGTCTTATGGAGAGTGTTAGAATAAAAGAGGGTATCTATTAGGTACATACAATTGTTGAAAGATATGTATGAAAAACTAACTACTATTGTGCGCACAGTGGGAAGGGACACAAGAGATTTTTCTATCTCAGTTGGATTACACCAAGGTTTAGCCGTAAGCCCTTACCTTTTTACATTAGTTTTAGATGAATTAATGAAACATATGCAAAAAAGTATCTCTTGGTGCATGATGTTTGCGGATGATATAGTTCTGATATATGAGACGCAAGAAGGAGTAAATAGAAAGTTAGAGCTTTGGAGAAATACTCTAGAGTCAAGGGGATTTAAGTTAAGTAGAACGAAGACAGAATACATACATTGCAAGTTCAGTGAAGGCCATGCTGGTGATAGAGAAGGAGTTAGTTTGGATGGAGTGGTACTGTCCCAAAGTAATCACTTTAAATATCTTGGCTCAATCCTTCAAGTAGATGGGGGATGTGAGGAGGATGTTAGTCATAGGATTAAAGCCAGATGATTGAAGTGGAGACCTACCACGAGAGTTTTATGTGATCGCAAGATTCCCAATAAGTTAAAAGGAAATTTTACCGTACAGCCATACGACCGGCCATATTATATGGAAGTGAGTATTGGGTATTGAAGGAGTCGTATGTATCTAAGCTAAGAGTTGCAAAAATGAGAATGTTAAGGTGGATGAGTGGCCATACTAGACTAGATAAAGTTCATAATGAGAGTATTAGAGAAAAGGTAGGAGTGGTGCCAATTAAGTATAAGTTGAGAGAAGAGAGATTGAGGTGGTCTGATCATGTGAAACATAGACATACGGAAGCTCCAGTTAGACAAGTAGAACACATTAGGTTAGAAGATAGAAAAAAAAGAAGGGGTAGGCCTAAACTGACTTGGAGGAGAGTAGTACAACATGACCTAGAAGCATTACACATTTATGAGGATTTAACCCAAAATCGTTTAGAGTGGAGAAAGGTAGGAGTGGCGCCAATTGAGGATAAGTTGAGAGAAGGGAGATTGAGGTGGTTTGGTCATGTGAAACTTAGATATACGGAAGCTCCAGTTAGACAAGTAGAACACATTAGGTTAGAAGATAAAAAGAAAAGAAGTGGTAGGCCTAAACTGACTTGGAGGATAGTAGTATAACATGACCTAGAAGCATTACACATTTATGAGGATTTAATCCAAAATCATTTAGAGTGGAGAAAGGTAGGAGTGGCGCTAATTGAGGATAAGTTGAGAGAAGGGAGATTGAGGTGGTTTGGTTATGTGAAACGTAGACATACGGAAACTCTAGTTAGACAAATAGAACACATTAGATTAGAGGATAGAAAGAAAAGAAGGAAAAAGCCTAAACAGACTTGGAGAAGAGTAATACAACATGACCTAGAAGCATTACACATTTAAGAGGATTTAACCCAAAATTGTTTAGAGTGGAGAAAGAGAATCCATATAGCCGACCTTAAAATTTTGAGATAAAGGTTTAGTTGAGTTGAGAATAATATATATATATATATATATATATATATATATATATATATATATATATATATATTACATATTTGAATTAAAAGAATTTTATTGGAAAATTTATTATTATATTATATTATTGTATAATCAACAAATATAAAAAATAATTTGGGCACTTTCTTGTCCACATAATCCAAGCAAGGACTAATATATAGATTTATTAAAAAGAAAAAAAATTACTATTTGGTCCTCATGTTTTGAAAAACTACTATTTAATTTATGCATTTTGTTTTCATTAAACTATTTGGTCCCTTCATCAAATTTTCTAATATTCAAACTATTTAGTATATCTATTTCAGTTAAATTAATCTAGAAAAATTGATTTCCAATATAGAAAGCACAACAATAATGCCAAGGAATTGAATGGAAATACTTAAAAAAAAAAGAATTTAGATTTAGTTTCCACACAGTAAAATTTTTATTTTCATCGAGAAATATTTTTTCAAATATTATATTTTCAAAATATTGTGTTTTCAAAATATAGGGACTAACTAATTAATTTCACTAAAATAGAAGGACTAAATAGTATTATTTTTTAAAATATAAGAATCAACTAATTAGTTTTTCTAAAATAGAGAGACTAAATAGTAGTTTGACAAGCATTGACTAATAAAAAATTTGACAGAGAGGCTAAATATTTTAACAGAAGCAAAACATAAGACTAAATAGTATATTTTTCAAAATATATAGACCAAATAATTAATTTCGATAAAATACATGGACTAAGCAGTAATTTTCCTTTATTAAATATCAATGACTAAATAGGTGATTTTAAAAAATACAGTGACTAATATACATGTTTCACTAAACCTCAAGAATTAAATTATAATTTACCTTAATGGCTTCTAAGCAAATTTTCCTGTTTGGTAACAGCGCATAAGTTCGAAGTACTTTCTTTTTTGGTGAAAATGTTAACCTCAAGACTATACCTAACAAATGTGCAAAACAACGTGATGCTTTTTGTAATTTCTCTTTTTTAAAAAAGAAATTACTTGCATATATTACATGGATCACACAGGTGAGGGAGGTCGATTATTGCAACAACCACAAGGTTGTTGATTTTCATTTAGGGTTAATTACCAAAAAAATCATGAAATTTGTAAATTTTTATAATAAAACCTTGAAGTTTGTATAATTTCTAATTAAACACCACGTTTGATTGATATCTCAAATTGACCCGATTATCAATAAATCATTAATATACTTCAATAAACAAGAAATTATAAGCTAAATTCTGTTCTATATATGCAATTACTCTATCACATTCTAATCAACCTACACATTCAAGCCAACATTATCAAAGCTTTTTCACTAGTACTATACTTATACATAACAACATAATACAACTCTAGAAACATGACAAAATCAAATTCTTCCTTCTCTGTACAGTCAACTTTTTCTTTAAATAAGCTATTTCATCCCTTATTTTTTTTTTAATTTTTTTATCTTTATCAATGCTTCAACTTTGCTATGCAAATCATTAATAGTATGTCATTTTAATCACATTTTTCACTGAGTTACATCTATTTTTTTAGTGATTTTGTTGTTAACATCTTTCAACTTTGTAACTTTATCTTTAAGGGCATTTCTTTGTTGAACCAAATGTATCAGTAGCTCCTTTTTCGACTATTGCAATGTCAATTAAATCATTAGAAGAAATGACAGTCATTTCCCTGAATTAATTGCCTATTAATATTAGCTATTAACAAATTTATAAAATATAGCTTCCAACAAAAATAGTCAAAATAAAAGCCATTACAATTACCTCCCTAGCACCATATTCTAACGGTTTATTGATGGTCGAGTCAATTTGAGACATTAATCAAACATAAAGATTTAATTGGTAATTATACAAACTTTAGGGTCTAATTATAAAAATTAGCAAATTTCATGATTTTTTAGCAATTTACCCTAATTTGGGGTTTTTGATGTGACTTCTCCGGTGATAATATGGAGCTAACATAGAATTCCCGTTAAGTATATTAACGGTTTATTAATGGTTAGTCAATTTGAAATATCAATCAAACATAAGAATTTAATTGGCAATTATGTAAATTTTAAGGTTTAATTGTAAAAATTAACAAATTTCAGTTTTTTTTTTAGAATTAACCCTTTCATTTACTTACAAAAATGCAATTGCTATGATTTTCAACATTTTTTTTAAACATAAAATCGAAGTGATAATTTTTCTCATCGTAACAGGCATATAAAAACTATAATTTGAAATGTTTTAGAAAAATAAAAAAATTAAAAAAAAAATACTTGTAAATGCTAATCAAATCTCAATTCCTTAATACATTAAAATAAATAATCCTTTCAATTCCTTCAATTCTCCCACAAATTTTAAGCTCTTAATTATCTACTTCTATTCTTAAAAAAAAAAAAAAAATCCTCAATTCTCAGTGTTTCCTTACTCTTTAAATATCTAAATATTTACACTACAAAAAAAAAAAAAAAAGAGGGGACTACCTATGAAAATTTTCATTAGCAATTCACTTAATGTCGTTGGTAATTTCGTTTATCAATAAAATAGTGATGCCTTCACGATGCACTTGTATTGACTTGTCGATAAAATTTGTTGATGCCATATTTAACCTCGTTGTTAACTTACCGATGCCATGATCATTAGTAAATCATTTATCTCACTGTCACTAATTTTGCTAGCTCGATTTGGAATCTAATAAAATATTGACATATTTGTGTCAGTAATTATTGATGCCACAAATTCATCATTAAATTTATATTAAGAAAGCATATATTTATTTTTACCCACGACTTTAGGTCTTAGTAATTTTATTTTTTCTATTAAAATTAATACCTACGCTTTATGTCATCAATAAATTTGGCTATAATTTCTTAATATTCATTTTTAAATTTAAATTATTTTAATTTTAAATTTGTATAAACAGAAAAGGCTAAAAAATATAATTAATAATAAAAAAAATTTAATTCTATTATGTTACGCGAATATTCACATAAATAAATTTTATTAAAAATCTAGTTAAACTATCATTGTACTACAAATATATTAAATTAAACATCTAGTTATAAGATCACTTGTACTAGGAACTCATAAAAGTACATAGAAAATAAACTATGTGGTGGTAGAGGAGATGGAGGAATTGGTAGGCAATTTATTAATCTGGTCACCTTCTCCATCCTAGAGGTCTTGAGTTCATTGATCTCATTCCTCATTCCATCCTTGCTTATCTCTCCTTTTCAATCTATTGCTATAATTCCATACCTTGTTGCAATAAAGTAGCATTTTGCACGTCTGCTGATAAAGATACTGCCATCGTCATATAAGATGAATATATAAGAAGATAAACAATTGATGATAGAGAGCTAAGATCGCACACCTCTGTTTCTTGCCAGCTCTGAGGATATCTAAATATAGCTGGTTCTTGTTTATGTTTTCAATGGCTAATTATTATATACATCGGAAGTACTAAAAATAGTGCTTCATCTCTAAAAAAAAAGTAGACCCTCCTTTTATTATGGAGAGTGAATCTCATGTGATTGTGAGAAATTATATATGTACATTTAGTACACCTAATAAATTTTCATTTTCAAATGACTATGTCATCTTTTCTGGCAACAATAGTATCCTAAATGTAAATAAAAAAAAAGAAGAATGAAATTAAATTATTAATAATTTGTATCAATTGAAAACAATTTGTGATAATATATAATAAAATAAATGTACACGAAACTGTCTTGACCTCTGATTGATAAAACTCTCGCTGTCATGATATAATTGTCTGTATAAGTGTATACAAATAACTGCGTAGCAGTTAGTGGTCGGCCAAGTTCTTTCTCCAGAAAAAATGTCATGATATTAAATATATAATAATAAAGTATTGACAATTATTATAAATTTAATATAATGTATTTTGGATATTAACTACCCATGTCATATATATATATATATATATATATATATATATATATATATATATAATAACAAGAAGATTGTATTATGATATAAAAGTAGTAATCAAATTTTATTTTATTTATTTTTTTTTCATGATACTCACCATTTTATCAAATATCTCAACTAAAAGAAATCGATCCACTTGTGTAGGTTGATGGCCCGGGAGCATCTACAGCACCACGTCGGCTCCTCAAGTTTTGCTCTGACCGCTGAATGACCATGTGGTCATTCCAGTGTTGCTCCCATCTTCTCCAGGTTTTGTCATTAATGAAAGTAGGCTTTTCTCTATTTGTCTTAAAATTCAACATCATGTGTCTCTCTATATATATATATAACCTTAAAATTCTTCCCAATATAATTAATACAATCAATATATATTCACTTTTTAAAAATGCCAGAGATGGCACGCGCATGTGGAACCAAGTGAGAACCTAAACACATAGAAGAAAATATAATATCATTAGACGTTATATATGTTACAAATAAGTTGATGAAATAATGAAAATATTATTAATAAACTCATAGCTCTCCTCCACATAGCCAAAGTGGTTGTTGCTTTGCAAGGTCATTCCCAGTCGAAGTGAATGGCTGGGATTCATGTGAGCTTGCATCACTAACGCCTGTGTCGGCCTCCTAAGCGTCAGAGTTACTCATCAGATGTGATTGTGGCATCCAAGACTCACCATGTTCAAATATTGAAAGAGTTATCGTATTCACATTACAAGAATCACTTAAAGTGTGCCTTCTCCTAAAACTATATCTGTAAATTAAAAGACAAGACACTCCCAGATCTATTAGAAATCTGGCAGAATCTCTCCTAAAACTTGGACATGCCCAAAATTTCAATAACACAACCTGCATAAAAACATGACCATCTTGGCCTGCATTTATTCTAAGTCTCTACTTTTAAAAAACTCACATCATCATGTTAATTAAAGTTAACTAACTCATATCAAATATCAAAATTGTTCCTTAATCAATTCATATTTAATTGCCATCTAGTATAACAATGTAAACAAAAATCAAATCGACAATTGCATTTGAATGAATTCCAAAATAATGACATTTTCCATTACAAAAGGTTAAAAGTAGCATATTTCATAAAAGAAGTACATCAACATTTTACTGAATATATATTACAATAGCATTTATTCATTATCACTATCATCATCATATTCCCCAAGTTCGTCTTCATCTTCTTATTTGCTTACTGTTGGAGAATTTAGATCTGGCTTGCCAGTTGATCCTCTTCTTCAATAGCTTGAAGATCTAGAGGTTCACCATTGGGATCATCTAAATGTTCAATTTGTTCTTCTTGTACGTTTGTATCAATTTGAAGCACTTCTGCTTTTTTCCTCTTAAAATGCTTGGTTCAGCACATGGTTCGTCAAATTTGACTCAGGCATGGTGACTATGGACCTAGGCTTCACTTTGCATACTACATACCAGTATGCCTTGTCTTATCTTATGCTAGGATAAGGGAAGTAAACCACTTGTTCAGCATGGGATGTAAGGAATATCAATGGTTCACATTTATTTAATCTTCGTTAGTTATTGATTTCCATTAGATTATTTTGTTTGTGAACCTTAATATCGACACTTAGAGTTAGATCAAATGATTCACACTTGAAAAGAACAGTTTTGTTTGTTGGTAATGCAAGATAATTGAGCTACCTTCATAAAAAATACTATAGTAGCCATTGGAATAATATCTATATATTGAACCCATAATGCAAACTTCGCTATTCATCATGGATCAACTAGCACCATGACTAACAATGTGAAGCCTATAACCATTTATGAAATAAAAAGAATATGATTTTACACTTTTCAATAGTCCTTTTGCTAAATCCTTGATGAACTTGTTATCCATGTTTGAAGGTCTTGCCTGATAATAATAATAATAATAATAATAATAATAATAATAATAATAATAATAATAATAATAATAATAATATTTTATGTGATTATTGCACATTAGACTAATTGGCCACTGACAATGGCATGAAAAGTTCATTCGTACTTACATAAGATTTGAACCAAGTTGGAAAATTTTTTTTCTAGAGATTCATCAATTTTCACCTCACTGATACTTTGCGACGTTTGTTGCAACTCATTCAGGAACAAACTAAACATACAATTAAATTACAGTTATTGGATGGAAAGGAAAATTCAATGAAATGACATTTGATTAGTTAAATTGATATTTTATATGTTAAACTTACTTGGCATATGTGTCAACTTTATGGCAATTTAATAGGAAATACATTTGGGTGGCTTTATATTTTTCATCAGACAACATCATTGATTTTGCTTTCCCATAGAAAGATTGGGATACTTGAATATGGATAAATTTCCTTCGAGTTCAGTATCATCCCTACCATCATCATTATAGGTTAGTTGTTGATCTCGTGTTACCACATGAGGCTCAAAATAATTTGCACAAAAATTGGATGCTTCTTCTTCTACATATTAAACCCTCTACTTTCGCTTTATTCTTTAAATTTTGCTTTAGGTTGTCTAGAAATTTGAAAATTGAACACACAATTTCCAAGTGGCTAACAATTGTTAAAAATGCTAATGAAAAATTTGAGAAAAAAAATGATGGCAGAATTTATTACCTCTCAAAAGGATACATCCATTAGTATACTGGACTCATGATTTTGGCTTCATATGGCAAATGGAAGAGAAGATGTTCAATCGAATCATATAAGGAAGGGGGGAATATGAGCTCCAATTTGTAAATAATGACAAGTATTTCTAAATGCTTTTATCTTGGACTTGAACATTTACAAAAGTAAGGTGTTTAAAAAATAATCTCAATTCAGTTAACGCTTGCCAAACTATATTCGAAAGTAGCTCATGGAATGCAATGGGTAATAACTTGTGCATAAACCCTTGAAAATCATGAATCTTCATTCCAAAAGCTTGTTCTTTCGCATATCAACACATCTACCCATGTTTGATACGTAACTATTGGGAAGATTAAGGCTTTTGACCCACTCACATAAAATATGTTTTAGTTGTTTATCAAGAACATAACGAGCCTTGGGATATTTACCCGTATGCAAATTCCTTTATGTGACATAATTGTGCCATATAACTTTGGCATTATCCATCATTTTCCTTTCAGTATTCATCACCATATTGAAAGTATTCTCAAAGAAATTTTTCTCGATGTGCATGACATCTAAGTTATGCTGAATAAGATTTGAAGACCAATACGGTAAATCCTAAAATATGCTCCTTTTTCACCAACCAGTTTTTTTAGCTATGGTTGCATTCACCGCTTCACCATCAAGTTCTATAACTTTCCTCATCCCTAAGTCATCAATCTGTAAAAATGTGTCTTCATTACTCACAATAGAAGGAGATTCGGATTTGCATACTTTTCCCTTAAGGAAATTTAACTGGTCAAATGCATACTTGCACCCCTGTATTATTTAGGATTAAACCATTGAATACCTGAACTAAAATCGTAAACTATTGGACACTTGAACTTATAATAATTATAATAATTAAACACAAATTAGCCATGTCATTAGTGACTTGTCAAAGAAAGTAAAAAATAATCCTACTTATCGCTTATTGTACTCTAAATTACTATGCTTTAATTTTTTTAATAAAAAAAGATAAATTCACCCTTTAAAATTTTAACAATAATCCTACTTAAGGCGTAGCTAGCAAAATTTAGAGTTACAATCAACAATAAGTGGGACCATTTCAGACTTTTTTGATAAGTTATCAATGACGTAGTTAATTAATTCGTGTTTAATGGTTATGATTTTTATAAGTTTAAGAGTTCAATAGGTTATGATTTTAGTTTAGTTTTTCAATGGATTATTCCCAAATAGTACAAAGGGTGTAAATATGTGTTTAGCCATATATATCCTAATTCGTCTGATTGGATGGTCCTTAGGAAGAAACCTGTGGTGATTGTCAAACTAGCTAATCCTCCCACTATAACTAAGTGAAAATGCCTCTGAGTGTTCCACATAGTAGAGACACGCTAATTTCCCTATAGTGCTCTCCCTAGACAATGTTGAATACACATGAAAATCACTAATTGTCCACATTAGAGTAGTTCTCATTTGAAAATTTTGCTTCTTAGACACATCATATGTTTGCACCCCCACATTTCACAATTGAGTTTAATAATTAGTGTTTGTAAATAGACATCTAACCATTACTTCAGATTTTGCAGTCTTGAAATGATTACAATTAAAAACATAAATGGCTCTTTCATACATGTCCTAGGAGGCAAATTGTAAGATGTGATTATTACCAATCATCATGAGTATTATTTTCTTGATTGTCTAAATGGTTGAAATCCATCAGTATACAATCCTAGGTTAACATCTAACTTTCTATTGCAAGTTAACATTCTAACTTTTTATTATAAACATTATATGGGTACAATTAAAGTGCTTCCAAGCCTCATAATCAAATGGATGACACATAATATCATTTTCCATGTTATGCTCATCATGCCTTAGCATGTGGGCAACTGTTGCCTCTGAAGCATTAAGTAGTATCAAAGGAAAATAATACAACCTCTTAAATGATACATTTGCCTTTCTTAACCAATTAAGAGGCTTGTATCTTACCTACCCACAAAATTTACATTTTGTCAAACAACTATCTTCTCCCTAATAAATCATGCTCAATAGTTAGACCTAACCCATATACACATTTTTTTTTTGTTGTCTTATAAAAACTATCAATAAACTTATTATTATTTGGTAAGACTTCACTAATGAAATTAAAAATTGCATTATAACATCCTTTGGACAAATGATGCACGCACTTAATATTCATCAACCAAGAAATGACTCATCACCACCTTAATTTTGAGGAAAAATTAAAGAAAACCTTTTAATTTTGAAAAATTTAGAAAATTTAAATTTAGAAAATTTAATGTTGATAATTATTAAATGGAGTTTAAATTATGATATTAGTTCCTTGTGTTTGTTCAAAAAAGAAAAAAAAAATGTATCAATGTAAGAATACATGTCTCACTATTAGGGTAAGTCAAATACAAAAGTAAATCAAGCTACCTAAAAGTGAATTTTGATTATATTTATTTTATTTTATTCATTATTAATTTTTGAAAAAAAGTTACCGATTTTTTAAATATTGATTCTTTAAAAAGTGTAAGCAAATAATTGAAATAGGATGGTTTAAAAAAAGGGCTTTCAAGTTTGATAATTGGTGGCCTTTGAGGGGAGACAAAATTAAAAAAAAAAAAAAACCTAAGAGGTAATTTTGCATGAAAACAAAGTTGGATCTAATATTTCTTATTAAAATTAAATTCAATTAAATTTAAAAGATGGGGGTGTAGAAAAATAAAAATGGACATTGAGTCCTTTACAAAGTAAAATTAAATTTTGATAGAAATTAAAAGGAATAAAATTTTGAAGGTTGAACCGTTATGTCAAAAATGAAAGCCATTTTAGAAGAATAAAAATATGAAAATTTGATTTTGTTAAATTTAAGTATCATAAATAATACAATGAATTAATTTGGACCGAGACTTTCATTCATTTTAATCAGTATTCTGATTGAAAGATACTTGCTAATTAATGCCTTAAGAGTTTGACTCATTAGCAGGTACTCCACTTAACAAGATCAAAGCCTCATCATTAATACTAATTAACCAAAATCTTAGCCTTTAATAATTCAATAAAAAAATGTCTATTTTATTATCAATAAGTTAAACATAATTTAATAATTATAGAAAAGAAATCAAATTAATACAAACCAAGACTTCAATTCTTTTTTTAACTAGTACCTCAATTAAAAAAAATGTATCAATTAATACCTAAAGAATTTGATCCATTAGTGGTATCCTACTTAACAAGATCAAAGTCTTATCATCAGCATTAATCAACCATAATCTTAACCCTTATTAATTCAATCAAACTAAAAAAATGTTCATTTTATTATGAATAAGTTAAATATAATTTAATAATTATAGAAAAGAAGTTGAATTAGTATAAGCCAAGACTTCCGTTCTTTTTAACCAGTATTCCGATTAAAAAAAATGTGTCAATTAATGCCTAAAGAGTTTGACCCATTAGTGAGTACCCCACTTAACAAGATCAAAGTCTCATCATCAGTATTAATTGACCATAATCTCAATATTTATTAATTCAATTAATCAACATGTTAATCACATATTTATTATTCACTAATTTTGCTAAACATAACTCAACTCAACTCAACTAAGCCTTTATCCCAAAAATTTGGGGTCGGCTAAATTTTGCTAAACATAATTATAATAATAAAAAAAACACTTTTGTTAATTCAATTATTTTGCAATCATACACTTTATCATCCATAAATTAAACATCATTTAACAATTATAGGAAATAAATTAAATTAATATAGGCCAAGAATTCCATTCTTTTTAACCAGTACCTTGATTAAAAGAATGTGTTAATTGTATGCCTAAAGAGTTTGGCCTATTAGTGGGTACTCCACTTAATAAGATCAAAGTCTAGTCATTAGCATGAATCAACCATAATCTTAACCTTCATTCATTCAATTAAACTAAAAAAAAGGGCTAATTATAAAAAAAAATCCCTGAAGTTTGATAATTTTTGCAATTAAACCCCAGGGTTTGCATGATTGCCAATTAAACCCTCATGTTTGATTGATGTCTCAAATTGACCTAACCATAAAAAAACCATTAGTATACTTAACGGAATTTCCACGTCAGCTACCATATCATCATTGAAGAAGCCACATCAGAAACCCCAAGTTAGGGTTAATTGCCCAAAAAAAAAAATCTTGAAATTTGTTAATTTCTGCAATTAAACGTTGAAGTTTACATAATTGCTAATTAAACTCTCACGTTTGATTAATCAAATTGACTTGACTGTTAATGAACCATTAATATACTTAAATGTTATAACAAGTATGCAAATCTAAGGCACACACACAAATTACACAATCACACAGTATTGAAAAGAGAAGAAGAATAACACAAGATTTAACGTGGTTTAACCATAAGGTATACGTCCACGGGCAAGATAAGAGAAAAAAAGTTGCATTATGATGAAAAGAGTAAGATACAATCAATCAGAACTCTCAAACCCTAACCCCAGTATGTTTCCCGAATATCTCACAACTCTGCCGCAAAGCGTAGAATATTACAATATTTATACTGGTCCATACCATGGGCATGCAAAAACATATCCCAAAATTCAAAACCATAAAAATAACAATTCTTCCCCTTGGCTTGAATTTCTTCTATCATCAACAAAATAACCACAAACACTCTGTCTTGCCATATGCCCTCGCAAGGGTATTACTGAGCACTATAAACACCAACCAAGTCTAGGCAATGCCTAAACTTGCTGACTAGGACTCTCTTGGTCATCATATCTGTTGGATTATCATGTGTAGAGAATTTTTGCACAACTACAGTCCTCTGAGATACAATGTCCTGAATGAAGTGATATCTGACATCAATGTGCTTAGTTCGCTGATGGTATATCTGATTCTTTGTAAGATATATTGCACTCTGGCTGTCACAAAACACTGTTGCCTTATTCTGTATCAACCCAAGATCACCCACCAAACCTTATAACCATAAAACTTCCTTTACTGCCTCTACTAAGGTCATATATTCAGCCTCTGTGGTAGACAAAGTAACCATAGCTTGCAATGTTGCCTTCCAACTGGTAGCACTTCCAGAAAGAGTAAACAAATAACCTGTAACACCCTCCCCGTAGTAACTCCGTACATTCTACTATTCCGGTGACCGGTGTCGGTCCGGATAGCTAGAACGTCCGGAAAAATATTTAAACTAAAGTCGGGAATCATAATTAACTCAAATATTAATAAGAAAAATTTAGTAAAAATTTTTGAAATAAAATACAACCAAGTTAAACGAGCCGGTGCCCTAGCGATGGGTAACCAGAGGGAAGTTGCGGTTCTCGCAACGAGGAGCCCCAGACTCGGGGGAAAAATTATAAAATAATTTTTGAGACTCCAGAGAAGGGTTATTGAGGTTCCCATGGCATTAGAATGCCAAGAAAATACTTAGAAAAAATTTTCAATCGGTACAGACAATTTTGACCCGTTAAGCCAAACGGAGGGCATTTTGGTCATTTCGCCTTCAGAGGTGATTTTTGGCCGACTTGTCCAGTTAAGTAAATAATTATTATGATCTAAAATGTGAATAAATATTGTTGAAAATTGAATTGAAAATGATTAGAAAAGAAAAGGAAAGAAAAATCCATAAAAAGCAATTTATGACATCTTTATGATGTCACTTACAAGTCCCCACCAATTGCATTCAAACAAGAATTTTTAAAACACTTAAAAGAGACTAAAAAATGGACTAAAGGAAAAGAAAAACGTGAGCAGCAGCCATTCTTCTTCTTCTTCACCAAAACGTGACTTTCCCCTCCCTCCATTGATGAGCTTGGCAAGCTCATGAAGCCCTAAACTCCCACCATATTTCCTCAAGTTCTCAACACAAAAATTTATTCTAGAAGCTTGCTAAGGTGTTTGGGAGCAAAAGGGAGAAGAGAAATTAAAGTTGGCAAGCTTGAAGATTCTTCAAGTTGAGGTTAGTGCAACTATAAACATAAAACTCTTAAATTTCATGATTTTGGACTTGAAATTTAGTAAGACTTGTAATTTAAATGAACAAAAACCTATGTGTATGAGCTCTTGAATGTTGGCTGCCCTAGAAAAGGAATATGTAGGAGTATTTGATGAGCTTAGAGTGAAATAGAAACCATGTTGAAGTTATAAACATATAAGCAATGCATTGGTAGTTACTAAGATACATGGCATAAACCATGAATTTGAATTAGGGTTTGGAAAGGTGAAAATGTGACTTGGCTTAGGAAATTATTAGAGAGCATTTTAATGGTCAATTAGTGACCATTTTAGGTAATTTGAACAACAAATGGACAGAAAAATGAGATTGCAAAGTGAGGATTGCAGGCTGCCCTAGGGCAAAGATAGGGACTGAAAATTCAGTCCCTTTGCACTGCCATAACTTGGGCTGTGTTAGTCCAATTGGTGTTTGGCCAATTGGACATGAAACTAGGCTTATAATGGCACATTTTTACTGAAGAAACCATGCCCAAAAGACCAAAGCAAGAGGACCAAAACTTGGCCCCAAATCCGGATACCCTGCACTGATTCTGCAGAATTTGCCAAATGAACAGTAACTATTCATTTGGCCATAACTCACTGTAGATTTGGTTAATTGACCTGAAATTTTTACAGAAACAAGTTAAGACATAGACAAACAACTTTCATGAAGAAACCTACCCCAAATTATGACCAGAACCTAACCCAAATGGCAGTCACAGTTACTGTTCAAACCTGCAACTCTGCAGATTTTGATTTGAGCAGTAATGTTTGGATGGCTATAACTCTCTCTAGAAAACTCAGATTTAGGCGATTCTTGAACCGATGGAAACCTAAGGCATAGTAGAACATTTCATATGAAGAAAGTTAGACCAAATTATGAACTTAACTTGGTCAAATTACTGACCAAACTTGGACCAAAAATCTGCTAGACCCAAAATCTCAGCATGAACAGTGCACGTAAACAGTAAACTTATTTTGGCCATATCTGGAGCTACAAAACTCCAAATGGAGTGATTCAAAAAAGGAAATTCAACTAGACAAAATATGGAACAACTTTTATGCTTTACATTTCTTCAAATTCCAACAGTAACAGTGTCCAATGGAACAGTGAAGTTGACTCACCAAAACTGAAAATTCTGCTTGTGTTGGTTTAAACTTAGAAATGGTATTAACACTTAATGCCAACAAGTTTTGAATGCCAAATGTGGTATATTGGGAGTGCCAAAGTCAATGTACATATTTTCTATCCAAAAGTCAACATTTTTGTTGACCAATGAGGTGAATAGTGACACCAAAACCAAAAATTGGCAATTTTGCCAAAATGACCTAAGCTTTGAGAAAGTGACCAAAACTAACAAGTTTTAAATGCAAAATGGGGTACATTGGGAGTGTTAAAACCAATGCACCTATGTTCTATGCAAAAGTCAACTTTTTGTTGACTATTGAAATGAATAGTGACATAAAAACTTGAAATTCAAATTAATTGAAGAATTCAAAAGTATCAAATGCCCTAGTAGGCCTAATGTGATTGGTTTGGATAGGTTGGCATGCCAATAGGGTTCTGATAGCAGTACTGCGTATGATATATGGCTTCATTTCCATTCTGTGATGTGATAGCCTATGGCTATACTGATTATGATGTTTTACTTGGCTTTATGCCTTATTGCTTATATGGCTTATTAGCCATTCTGTTTGCACACCGGGAGACACATTGTGACCGATGGTGTGACGACCCGAGGTACCTGGTACCCAGTGCTAGTTTACCCGTTTATCCAGTCCGGTCAATTTGTATAGGTTACTTGGGCATGGAAAAGTATAACTGTAATTGAACTGATTGTTAAAGAAAATACGAAAATTAAATATTAGAAATGATTACGATAGAATACAAAGAAACTTAAGATCATGAAGAAAATAAATAAACAAAATGCATGAAGAAGTTAATATCATAAAACGTAATTAGCCCTCGACTAAACATTAAGTTGGTAATTATTCAGTTCTTATGAACACAATGGCTAAGAAATTATGATTTTTATATTGCATATTATTTCTTTCTATTTTATTATTTGCACCACTAAGCTTTATGCTTAGCGCGTCGCTTTTGCAACGCGTGAGTACGAAGATTGACAGAGCGCCAGATAGACCACAGATTGGTAAGGCGGTTCACGATTACGCATAGTGTGCATGTCACCTCACCGCTGATGCATTGGTAGGACGCTAGATGTCATTTTGGTATTTTGTAATTGAATTTTATTTTTTCATATGTATTTGAACTTATGTAATATATTTTGATATTCATGTAAATAATGAAAAGTGTGGTTGTAAATGGAAAAGTGAATGTTTATCTATCATATATGCATGGTATTATATGAGATGGATGAATGATTGAGAAATGAATGGTTGACAAATGTTGAGAACTGAAATTGAGAAATATTGATGAGATTTTGATATTGGAGTTTGAGATGATTGAATACAATTATTGGAAGTGTTTTTAACAGGTTCCGAAGAACGGTTTTCTCCATTTTTAGCCGGTACTCTGCCGGATTTTCTATAAAATTTTCGGAACCTCAAATAAATTATAATTTCAATAAATGACTTAAATAAATTATATTTCACAAGTTATATTCAAAATTATGATGAAAATTAATTAAGATAAAATAGAGTGTGCCGGTACACCGTGTGGCATAGCTTGTTCGGCTACACTGTAGTCGGGTAAGGGGTGTCACATAACCTGTCAAAGATCTCCTCTTTTCTAAGTCCCCTGAAAAATCTAAATCCACATAGCCAACAACTGAATTACTCATCTTGGCCCTATCAAATGTCAGATCAACATCTGTAGTACCCTTTAAATTCCTCAAAATCCATTTCGCTGCCTACTAATGCTCTTTCCCAGGACACTCCATGTATCTACTCACAACACTAACTGCATGTAAAATGTCAGGTCGATTGCATACCATAGCATACATGATGCTACCAACAGCACTCGAATAGGAAACACTAGACATGTGCTCTATCTCCTTATCTGTTTTTGGTGACATGTCTACAGATAGCTTGAAATGGGTAGCAAATGGAATAGCCACAGGCTTAGCATTATTCATGTTGAAACGCTTAAGCACTTTCTCAACATAGGCCTGTTGAGACAAGAAAAGCTTCCCAACACTTCTATCCCTGGTAATTTCCATTCCCAATATCTTTTTTGCAGCACCCAAATCCTTCATCTCAAACTCATCACTCAATTGTTTTTTCAGAATGTTAATTTGTGACATGCTTTTAGCAGCAATAAGTATGTCATCCACATACAATAGCAAATAAATAAAGTAATCATCTAAAAGCTTCTTATGATACACACAACTATCATATGAATTATGATAAAGCCATTATGAACCATGAATGTATCAAATCTTTTGTACCACTGCTTAGGAGACTGTTTCAGACCATATAAAGTTTCTTAAGCAAGCAAACACAGTTTTCCATACCTGGAATGACAAATATCTCAGGCTGACTCATATAAATTTGCTCATCCAACTCACCATGCAAAAATGTTATCTTCACATCTAGTTGCTCAAGTTCTAGATCATAAAGAGCAATCATAGCAAGTAAGACTCTGATAGAATTATGCTTCACAACTGGAGAAAATACTTTATTAAAGTCAATCCCCTTCCTCTGAGTAAAGCCTTTTTACTACCAATCATGCCTTATATCAAGGTGCTTCAACCCCTGGAGTGCCTTCCTTTTTCTTGAACACCTATTTGCAACCTATCACTTTTTGTCCCTTAGGCAATGTTACAAGCTCCCAAGCCTGATTCTTGTGAAGAGATTCAATTTCTTCACTCATAGCACCGACCCACTAATCTTTATTTGAACAAGAAATAGCTTCTCTATAATTGCTGGGTTCATGCACATCAACTGTTTTAGCAACTAACAAGGTAAACGCAACTAGATCGACATATGCATATCTCTGCTGTGGTCTAATCTGTCTTCTCTCTCTACCAGTTGTAATGCTATATGGTTCTTGTTGCTGTTGCTTAAATGCATCCTTTTGTTAATCAGGATCTTGCACCTCATCTTCTAAATCACTGGACTAAATTGTTGAAGTACCAATATCAAGCTCCACCTATTCTCTGACATCGTGATCTAATTATGCTATTGATTTCTCCCTCTGACTATCTAATGAAGCAGACTCATTAATTGTCACATCCCTGCTAATAATTAATCTTGGAGACTTTGGATCATTGCACCACAACCTGTAGCCTTTCACTCTAGATGCATACCCTAGAAATATGTATTTTCTTGCCCTTGGCTCAAGCTTACCATCTCTCACATGAGCATAAGCAGGGTAACCAAATACTCTCAGCTGAGAGCAATTAGCAGGTGAACCGGACTAGATCTCAAAAAGAGTTTTGCACTCAATAGCTGTAGATGGAGATCTATTAACCAAGAAACAGGCTGCATTAATTGCTTCAGCCCATAAATCCTTTCCCAATCCTGAATGTGAGAGCATGCTTCGTGCTTTGTCACAAAGCGTTCTATTCATGCATTTTGCAATATTGTGTTGTCCTTGTATAAGTGCGATGTCTCACTATACCTTCATTGCTGTAGAATGCATCAAACTTATGATTGCAAAATTCCAACTCGTTATCAGTTATAAGACGCTTGACCTTCTTTTCTGTCTGCTTCTCAATCATCCTCTTCCACTTTACAAAGATTCAAAATGCCTCATCTTTTGTTTTAAAAAAATACACCCACACCATCCGAGAGTAATCATCAATCAAAGTCATGATGTACCTGGAACCACTCTTGGAAGGGATTCTGTTAGGACCCCATAGATCTGAGTGGATATAATCCACCGTTCCTTTAGTCTTGTGCACTGCCTTTTTATCGAACTTCACCCTGGTCTGTTTGCCAAATACACAGTGTTCACAAAAGTCCATAGATTCTGTTTTCTGCCTATCCAACAAATCCTGCTTGCTTAACATAGATAATCCTCTTTCACTTATATGACCAAGATGCATATGCCACAATTGAGTCTGATTTTGATTATTGTTTCCGGATGCTACTGCAGCTTCCCCTGAAATTATACTGCCCTAAAGAAAATACAATCCTGAAACCAAACTGCTCTTCATGAGTACCATAGAGCCCTTGCACACTCTGAGAACTCCATTCTCTGCATGGTATCTGAATCCATGAGAGTCAAGTATCCCAAGAGAAATCAGGTTCCTCTTTAGTCCTGGAACATGCCAACACTCTATAGTTCTGACAATGCCATTAAACATCCTCAATTTGATGTTACCAATTCCTTTAACAGATAATGCATGATCATTGCCTAGAAACACCTTGCCACATCTGTTTGTAAGTGACAAACCAGTTTCTGTGTGGACACATATTATAAGTAGCACTAGTATCAAGAATCCAGGAATTTTGTCCATGATTTGAATTCACGGATAAAATTTCTCCAGCACTGTCATCACCATCAGAATTAATAAAACTATCAACCACATTCACAGAACTTTCTGGTTGCTTTCCCTTTTTAATTTTTAACTTGGGACAATTTCTCCTATAGTGACCTTGCTCCTCGTAGTCAAAATAGTAGGCCTTTTTCATTCTTGACTTAGATCTGGCCTTAGATTTCTTCCTGCTGGAAGAATCCTTCCTTGAATGTGTTCTTTCCCTACTCACTAAACCTTCCCCCTAAAATCTTTCTCTATTATTTAGAAATTTCTTTTTCAACTTATTCGATTTTAGAGAATTACTAACATCGTCTAATGAAATACTGTCTTTCCCATACAATAGAGTATCAACAAAAGTTTTAGAGAAAGGTGGTAAAGAACATAACACAATAAGGGCCTGATCCTCACTATCAATCTCAATATCAATAATCTTCAGTTCCATAATAATTGAATTGAATTCATCCAGATGTTCTTTAATGGGCATACCTTTGCTCATTCTCAAATTATAAAACCTTTATTTAGATACAGGCGATTGGTCAGCGATTTGGCAGAGTACAACTCCTCTAATTTCTTCCATGCTACAGATGCTGAGCTTTCACCAGCAATCTCGCGTAGGACATTATTAGTTACGCTCATGAAAATAACACTCAACGCTCTCTCCTTTAGATCAGCCTTCTTCGCCTCTTTCATACCTTCTAAAAAGTTATCCTTGATTGCCTTCCATAGACCTTGTAGGATCAAGGAAGATTTAATTTTAATCTTCCACAAACTAAAACTCGATCCACCATCAAACTTCTTCATCTCATACTTCGTTAAAGACGACACCATCTGTAAATCCTAGGTTTTTTGCACAAAGCTCTGATACCAGTTTGTTATAATAAGCACGCAAATCTAAGGCACACACACAAATCACACAATCACTCAGTATTGAAAAGAGAAAAAGAATAACACAGGATTTAACGTGATTCAACCGTAAGGTCTACGTCCATGGGCAAGACAAGAGAAAAAAAGTTCCAATATGATGAAAAGAGTAAAATACAATCAATTAGAACTCTCAAACCGTAACCCTAGTGTGTTTTTTGAATATCTCACAACTCTACCGTAAAGAGTAGAATATTACAATATTTATACTGGTCCATACCGCAGGGGCGTTGCCCCCACACCCTATCCATGAAAAAAATATCCCAAAATTCAAAGCCACAAAAATAACATTAAACAAATGAGAAATTACAAGTCAAATTTTATTTTACAGATGCAATTATACTATCCTATTTTAAGCAGCCTACACATTTAAGCTAATATTAACAAAACTTGTTCACTGTTACTATATATATGCATAAAAACATAATACAACCTTAGAAGCAAAGCAAGTGAAACAAAATTAAATTTTTTCTCCTTTGCACAGTCAACTCTTTCTCTAAATAAACCATTTTATCTTTCAATTTTTTTTTTGTCTTTATTAACACTTCAGCTTTGCTTTGCAAATCATTAATTATTGTATTATTTTAATTACACTTTTCACTGAGCTGCATCTATTTCTTCAGTGATTTTATTGCTAATCTCCTCAAAATCCGTAACTTTCTCCTTTAGAGCATTTATTTGCTAAAGTAAATGTGTTAGTAGCTCCTTTTCCCTGCCATTGCAAGGTGGATCAATTACTGAAAGAAAGAACGGTAATTTCCCTGAAACAATTATGCACTGATATCGACTATCGACAAACTTATAGAGTGTAGCCCCAACCAAAATAGCTAGAACAAAAGCTATTACAATGACCTCTCAAGCACCATATGCTAACGGTTTATTGACAGTTAGGTCAATTTGAAACTTAATCAAACATGAGAGCTTAATTGGTAATTATGCAAACTTTAGGATTTAATTGTAAAAATTGGCAAACTTCATGATTTTTTTTTAACAATTAACTCTAATTCGGGGTTTCTTATGTGGCTTCTCCAATGATGATATGACAGCTGACATAGAATTTTCGTTAATTATACTAATGGTTTATTAACAGTTATGTCATTTTGAGACATTAATTAAACGTGAGAGTTTAATTAGCAATTATGTAAACTTCATGATTTAATTATAAAAATTGACAAACTTTAGGTTTTTTTTTTTGGCAATTATCCAAAAAAAAAAAAAAAAACAAATGTGCACATTTCATCATTTATAAGTTAAGCATAATTTAATAATAAGAAGACTTAATACAGCTCATTTCAACAAATATATTGTTACTTACAAATTTGCAAAAAATTCAGCAAAGTTTTCCTTAGAAATTGGATATTTCCAAATATTTAACAAAATACAACCTACACAAAGTTGCCATCTTTGCAAATCATTAATTATTGTATTATTTTAATTACACTTTTCACTGAGCTGCATCTATTTCTCAGTGATTTTATTGCTAATCTCCTCAAAATCTATAACTTTCTCCTTTAGAGCATTTATTTGCTAAAGTAAATGTGTTAGTCGCTCCTTCTCCCTGCCATTGCAAGGTGGATCAATTACTGAAAGAAAGAACGATAATTTCCCTGAAACAATTATGCACTGATATCGACTATCAACAAACTTATAGAATGTAGCCCCAACCAAAATAGCTAGAACAAAAGCTATTACAATGACCTCTCATGAACCATATGCTAACGGTTTATTGACAGTTAGGTCAATTTGAAACTCAATCAAACATGAGGGCTTAATTGGTAATTATGCAAACTTTAGGATTTAATTGTAAAAATTAGCAAATTTCATGATTTTTTCTTTTGACAATTAACTCTAATTTAGGGTTTCTCATATGGCTTCTCCAATGATGATATGACAGCTGACATAGAATTCCTGTTAATTATACTAATGGTTTATTAACGGTTAGGTCATTTTGAGACATCAATCAACCGTCAGAGTTTAATTAGCAATTATTTAAACTTCATGATTTAATTATAAAAATTGACAAACTTTAGGGGTTTTTTTTGGCAATTATCCCAAAAAAAAAAATGTGCTCATTTCATCATTTATAAGTTAAGCATAATTTAATAATAAGAAGACTTAATACAACTCATTTCATCAAATATATAGTTACTTACAAATTTACAAAAAATTCAGCAAAGTTTTCCTTAAAAATTGGATATTTCCAAATATTTAACAAAATACAACCTACACAAAGTTGCCATCTTGGCTTGCACATTTATTCATGTATATTCTCTCTCAACACAAACATCTTATAACAATTAAAGAGGTTCAACTAGAGGCTGACATAAGTTTCAAGTAAGGCCTTAACTGAAACTGGACTGAATTTAAAGTGCACCTAGTTTCTATTCTACCTAGCAAACTATTTTAATTTATTTTGCTTTGCTGAAATTAAATGCTAAAAAGAAAAGGCAAAATTAATTTTTATGAAAGTTATTCTATTGGATGACTCGAGGAAAAACTCTAAAACTACTAAGATGAAAGTGGATTTTGCAGAAGTTTTTTTTTTTGAAATAAAAGAATTCAATTAATTTTAATAAATCAAACTTTAAGGGTACCCCCTATTTAAGTAGTTAAAGAGTACCCCCTTGACTACTAAAAAAAATTGATATTTTCATAAAAAGTTTTTGTTTGACTTAATTAATTTTAATAATTTGCAAAATTCAAGGTGCATCCCCCTATTTAAGTAAATTGGTTTAAGGGATACTCAACCACTAAAAAGATACCTATATATCATTTATAAAAAGATTTTTATCAAATTTAATTATTCTTAAGAATTTAGAGAAAACAAGGGGTATCCCCAAATTTTAGTTGAAGGTACCCCTGAACCACTATAGAAAAAAGATTTTTATTAAATATAATTAATTTTAATAAATTTGAGAAAAATAAGGGTACTCCTATTTAAGTAGTTAAGGGTGTCCTCTATAACCACATATAAATATAAATCTTTGTTAATTTTAAAAATAAATAAATAATTAATTAAATTGGAGAATTCAAGCAGTGCTTCCCATTTAAGTAGTTAAGGGCTTATAACCACTCAGAATCTCACCATTAACGGTGACCAATGAACAATTAAAATTTATTTTAATTTAATTTATTGAAAGAAAAAGAATTTATTGGTAATCAAAATAAAACAAAATAATTAAATTGATAAATTAAATTTATATGGATCTCAATTTAATCCATCCTCAATTAGTGGCCTAATTTAAGATATACCATCAATTACTGTCTACAAAGTCTAAGTGATTAATGGGTGGCCCCTTTAACCCATTGGAGTCCCATCATTAATGATAACCAACGAATACTTAAAATCCAATTTAATATATATATATATATATATATATATATATATATATATATATATATATATATATATATATATATATATTACAATCTCTCAAGCTATACAAATATGGCCTGGTAGTAAGAAGTTGCTCTAAACAATTGCCAAACAAAGCTTCATTTTAATATGAATGGGAAGCACTTTCAACAAATTAATCAATTAAGCAGAATAACCTCACCAACTAAGAATATAATTTGAACCTATTAAAGCCAAGTTTACAAAATAAAAAAAAAATCTTTCCACTCGATAACAAAATATGAAGAGCCTAACTAAAGACCCAACAAATAAGGCAATGTTGTGGCTTATAAGATGCAATTTATGTTGACAGAATAACCAATATCAAACTAAAATCAGAGTAATAACATATTATATCCCAACAAATAGATTTTGAAAGGAATGACAATCAATATAGGGTGACAATTTGTTTAGATATGAGGCTTTAGAAATCCCCAAATGAATTTGATTGCAAAGTCAAAGGGGAAATACTTGTGAGAAATAAAATTTCAACCTTGTATTGTCGAACACAAACTCAAGGCATTTTCGCGACAAAACATGAAGCATAATGAACAATATGGGGAATTATTTAAGAGAGGTGTTCATGGGATGAAAATAAAATCCGCTTTCGTATATGTCATAGCAACACAGCCGAAGGTTAATGAGAACTCACTTAGATTTTACCCCATCATCACAAGCCAATTTAAACAAAAGCATAAGATTTGGTATTGAAGCGGGGAGGGTGAGCCTAAAACCATCGTTTAACAAATAAAAGGATTTTAGGGAAATCAAACAAAAAATCTCACAAAGGTAAGGAGCAATCGAAAGTAGTGATTTAACAATAACAATATGAACCTAAATGTTTCCAATTCCAAAGATCAAGTACACAATATAAGGTAATAGCCTTTTACCCAAAACAATCGAAATAAGAATGTGAGTAAAGATCAAACTCTAATAGATCTACAAGTCCTTAATGTAACACCTCGAAATTCTTGAACTCTGAATAGTACCATTTTCAGTCAGTGAATAGTACAATTCAAAGTCAGTTTGAAGACTAAAAATAAGATAGCAAATAATTGGAAATAAGTAGAATAAAAATCAAGTAACCTTTAGGTTATGGAAAATATCAGTATTAATGAAAGAAATGGACTATAACCCGATGAAAGGTATTTTGGTCAATTCACCCCTAGAGTTGATTTTTGACCAAAATGTCAATTAAATTAAGTGAAATTAATGTAATAAAATATGAAGAAATTTTGATGAAAATTTAAATAGAAATGTGTAATTAAAAGAAGAAAAAAAAGAAATAAAAACTTAATTAAAATTATGACATAAGCATGATCAAATTAAAAATAAAATTTAAAAAGAGGATAAGCATATAAGTAAGAGACAAAACCCTAAAATAAAAAGCAACTTCTTCTTCTTCCTCTTCACATGTGCCGGCCCACTCTCCCCCTTTGTTTTCCTCCATTTCTTCTCTTCCAAAGCTCCATCTCCCTTAGATTTCTTCCATATTTTCCTAAACCCCAAAACACTAAAACTTGTTAATTGACCTTGGAGAAGTGATTAGTGGCTAAAAGGAGTGAAGAAATTGAAGTTTTGGCTAGCTTGGAATTGTGCTACTAGAGGTTAGTGCTAATTCTAACCTTATTTCTTCTTTCCCTTAAATTTAGTTTAAGTATGAAAGGATTGCATGAGAAATTAAAGAAATCATGTATGAATGGAGGGATAGAAATTTTGACAGCCATGGTAGGAGGAGGATTTGATGTGATTAATTGAATTTAAACTTGAATCCTAGCTTAGATAAGATGAATTATATGATTAGTATGTTGAATGGCAAATGATTTGCATGAATTAGGAAAGATGACCAATTAGAGTTTGGAGAAATTAGAGGTTTTGATGGTATGATGTATAATTCATGTGTTTGAGGTCAAATATTGACAAATTAATGTGCATTGATTATGAAATGAAGAAATAATGCATGGATTGATGAGATCAATTTTCAGCCAGCCTATGTACATGTGGTGTTTGATTTGTTTTAAATGAACTTACACTTGAAATCTAGCTTAGGCATGGTGATATACATGATTGGTAAATTGAATTTCATGTGTTGCATGATTGAAGAGATTGGAGAATTAGGGTTTTGAACCAAATTAGGGTTTTGTGATATGATGTATAATTGATGTGTTTGAGGTCAATTATTGACCAATTGATGAGAAATGAATGTGATTTGAAGTTGGTTGGTGAGATGAGTTATGATTTGGAAGTGTGATTTGATGTGCAGGAATTCTGGACCCTTGAGTCCTATAGTTTTACATGGCTATAAGTAGAGTTACATAGCTCCAATTAGTGTGAGGCTAATTGGAGATGAAACCTAAGACATAATGCTACAAATGTTATTGGGGAAGGTTGCCTAAAAAATGACCACAAGTTACCCTAAATTAGGCTTGAATCCGGAATGACACATTCTAGACCTGTAGAAATGACCATATGAATAGTTTTTAGTAAATTGGGCATAACTTACTGTAGAAAACTCTAATTGACATGATTCTTGAACTTATAGAAACCTGATACATAGGAGAATACTTCGTATGAAGAACTTAGAGCCAAATTATGACCTTAACTCAATCAAATTGCTAGACAAATTTAGTATATAAAACTTATCCTGATTCTGGACCAAAACCTGAAATCTTGGACATTGAGCTATCCAACTAGTTATGGAAAAAATGTCATAACTTGAGCTACAAAACTGTAAATGTAGTGATTCCAAAGCCAAAATGCTCATAACACATAGAACTACAACTTTTATGTTTTGACTAGAACTCAAAGCTTAAGGTAACTTAGGGAAATTATTAGAACAATTTAGAAATGAAAATGCTGGAATTCCTGCAATCTAGCAAATTTGCCTTATGACCTCCAATTGGTTATCAGGTCATAACTTTCCCTAGAAAATTCCAAATAAAGTGATTCAAAAAGATTTGGAAACCTAAGACAAAGGCCTAAAACCTTGTTTTGGGGACTGGAAACCAGTTCTAAGCCTAAGGTGCTCGGATACTAGTTACAATACTTGGTAAAATTCCTGGAAACATGGAAAGTGCAGGGTTTAGTACCCTAAAATAGTATTTGATAATTTGACTATAACTAAAGCTATAAAACTTCAAATTGAATGATTCAGAAAGGGAATTAAAGTTTAAACATAGGAGAACAACTTTCATGAAGAAAGTGAGGTTAAACTAAATTTACATCATGGCCAAATTGTTAGGAAAAGCTAAAATATCAATTCTGAAAATTCATGAACTTTCACAAATGACTTGAAATGTGATAAGTGCTTAACATAAATGGTTTGATGACTACATGTAAGGCATGAACATGAAATTGGAACTTATGTTCCCACCATGAATAATGTACTAATTGTATGAGCATGAATAACAAGTGAAATGAAATAATAAGTATAAAGATGTTAAAATTGCCCTTGTATGCCTAGACACATGTGTATGAGTTGGATTGATTGACATGTCAATTAGGGACCACAGATGCAATACTGCCCATGGCTTTTAAGCCTACTTTATGGATAATCATTGATAGACAATGTATGTCTGATATGATTATTTTTCTAGCTTTATGCTTACCTGTTGGCTTTATGCCCTATATGATTTTATTGGCTTCATGCCTGCCTGCTGGCTTTATGCCTGACAGATGTATACATGATAGGCACATGAGTGTCTAACTAGTATACTTCCGTGTATCCAATTTAAACAGTCTGTTATAGGTTGCTTGGGCAATGAAATGAATTAATGTGATTGAATATCATATAAATAAGTGGAAAAGACCAATAAACTGTAAAACACTAATAAATCATGAAATGCATTTATATTGTGGTATTATACATATGAAATATGTACTTCTATTTATTTAGTTTATTTTCATTATATATTATTGCACCACTAAGCAATATGCTTAGCGTGTTGATTTGTCCACGTATAAGTACCTGAGACGGAGCCCCAGTAGTGATCAGATCTGCAGTAGGAGAGTGGTCACCTCAGCCTTCATATTGGTAGGGCCCATGGATACCAGATTTATATTCATTTTGATAATTGTAAATGGGAAAAGTTGTAATTAAATTTTGGGATTGTATAAGTTTTGTAAATTATGTAAATTATGTACATGAACTTTATAAATGAAATGAGATGAATTTATATGAATGATTATGAGAAATTTTATAAGTGGATGAAGACACGATGTTATTGGATATGATGAGATATGAATTGAAATGATTGAAATTATGAAGAGATTTATAAACAGTTAATTGATTAACAGGTCAAATGTTAATAAAACAGGGGAAAATCTGTTAGTTTCTGCATAAAAATATGGTGATTTAAAATATAATGATATTAAAACAAATAATGAACAAGACAAGATAAGATAAGATGCTCCGGCATAGAATGTGACAACCCTTGCTCAGCTACACTGTGGACCGAGTGACGAGTGTTACACTTAAAGTCGTCAATGGAAGTAGAGGGGGGGGGGGGGGATGTTACGATTGTAGAGAAATGTGTTGTTGGTAGTATGCCCTAGAGCATATCATTTTGTATCTATCTTGTACATATTTTATTAATAAAAAGGCATTTTCACTTTTTGGTTTACATAAACTATTTATATGTAATTGAAAAGGTCCATTGATATTTTGTTAGAAATCCTATTCTTAAGTTGTTAAGAATATGAGTGACAGTATTTCTAGCATAAAGTATCATAAACCGGTTCACAATCGAGGATACTTCACAAAGGACATGACTTATCCAGAAAGATTGTAATCATGTTTGTTTCCAAGGTATTTATATGAGATATAAATAAGGTGGAGTGGTGAGTCTCATGCCACATAATATATATGATAGGTAGTTATACATGATAAGTAGGCCGAACCAGTGACGCATATGACAAACACATGGAGTTTACTCTTGTTAATGCATTGTCATATATCATATTAGTGCATATAATCTTTAGACCTGAGATAACATAGTTATCTTGTATATAGGTAGTTTGAGTTTGATACTGCTTTCATACTTGTACTGTGTATGGGCATATGGGCATGTGTTGGCTCATACTAGTTACATATGGAGATAGGTGTTGATCAAGATGGAATTCGTTACCCTAAGTAAATAGGGATAAAATCCTATGTTCATTTAATTGTTCTTGATGTTTCAAGTTCCTGGCTAGGATAGACAGATTTAGTCAGAAGAGAGTTTTCGACAAGAAAATCTAATTAATCAAGAATTGGAATTAAAAGAGAACATAATGTTCATAGCAAATGAGGTTTGACATTAACTATGACTCCAGCTCGAATTGAGATTTTATAACAGAGAGATTCTAGTGCATGGTAACATATGATTAAAGGTTCATTTAAGGTATTTCTTATTACTAATTGGGTGGCCATGGCATACTATGCTAGGTGTCAACCATGGTATATGAGATGCCTGAAATGATTTAGAGAAATCATTTACGGTAAGAAAGAGTTCTAATGATATTAAGAGTTAATATCATTTCTCATTGCCAATAAGTAATGAGCCTAGTAAGTCACACATCTACACAAGCTAATCACCATTTAAAATGTGATTTAATTATTTAATTAAAGAGTTTAATTAATTAATTAATTAAAAAGGTTTGGTTTGCAATAAGATTGCAAAATCCCTAGCATGTCTTGAAACCAAATCTAGGTTATTGGATGTATAGTATAAATTAAATTTATATTTAATTTGATTAAATATGAATTTAATTATGAGAAATTAATTAATGAAGATTAATTAATTAATTTATATTTGGTATAAATTGATTTAAAGAGAAGAAATTATAATTTTGGGTTTAAAACTCAAATTAGAAAGTAAGGGTAAATTGGTGTTTTCACATGGTGACATGTGGCACCATGAGATGGTGACACATGGCACCATATGATCTTGCCACTTGTCTTCCTATGATGGAAGACCACATGTCATTATTTAAATGAAGCTTGACACTTGGCTTCATAGGATTAAATCAAATAAAAACAAGATGGAATCTTGTGATGACATGTGGCAAGGGAGTTAGGGTTTAACCTAAGTATATAAAGAAAAGTTAAAAAGAAAAATCAGCCACCTCTCTCTTTTCTCTTATATTGGATGACAACATGCTCTCTTCCTCTCCTCTTTAATTTCTCAATTGATTCAAGGGAAAAACTTTGATTTCCTTTTGAATTAAAATTATTAGAAAGTGTTTCGAACTCTCAATACATTTATACAACCTTCACAAAGCATAAACCCCATCTCAAAATTGGTTTACAAGACTTGAGAAGCCAATCTAGGCGCTGCCATTGCAACTTTGGTGTGTACTTGTGGTGGACAAACTAGAGGGACAATATTGGGGGTCCTAAGAACATCATGGATTTGCTTCAATTGTGCATCAAGAGGTTAGTACCTAAAAACTCCTCTTTTAGTTAGGGTTTAATTGAATTAAATGTTAATTCACAATCTTTAATGGCAAATAAAATTTTTAATGCATGCTAAATTATGTTTTGGTATGCAATTGGGCATTGGAAATTGATTAGGATCATAAGACACTTGGTATGGTGCATGTAACCTTATAAATAATTTTTGAAATTTAAGGTTCTAATGCCCATTAATCCACGCTTCCACTCTTTCAATTGGTATTAGAGCCACTATATTTACCATTAAGATTGTTTATGAGGCTTAATTGTGTGATTGGATCAAATTTGGATTGATTTGAAGCTGTTTGGGTGCTCAAGAGGGCCGGCTTGGGCAAGATACACGCCCTAAGGGTGTGTTTGGTTTGTGGGCTTGATTTTTGGGCCCTTTATGCAATTGTTGTATATCTTAAGGCCTATAATTAAGCCCATACCTAATTAAATTGTTTAATTAGGAATTTAATCACACAATTAATTTTTTGAAAATTGTTTTCAAGGTATTAAATTTGAAAAAAGGTTTCTAAATTTAAAATTATTTGAATGAGATTCAAATTTAATTTTGGTTGAATATGTGATATTCAATTTAATTTTTTAGTACGTATATTTTATTTAATTGTTAAATTTTAATATGCATGATGGATGATCATGGACAATAGAAGACCAATGTGATTGGATTTATTTCTTTTATTTTTCTTTGGGATGTAAAATAATTAATTTTATTTTAGTGGCATATATTATAAATGTTGTGTAATTTCATTTATTTGAGGACTTCAAAGTCCATATTCTCGTAAACTAGCCTTGGTATACCAAGGATTACAATGTAATTGGATTGCAAGAAGAACAAAGAGGTCAAGAGCATTAGTGGGACTAGTGGGAGGAAATCAAGATCAAGGGTTGATTATGTACTCCTTCAGCAACTCTTGTAAAATGAATGAATAAAATACACCTAGAAATGCCCTGATTCAATGTAACATCCTCATTTTCGTAGTCCGTACGTACTACTATTTCGACAGCTAACGTTTGTCTCAGAAAGTCAGAATGTCTAGAACTACACTGTAATGATAGTGAGAAACTATAAAATAATGAAATATGTGATGAGAAAAATTAAGAAAAAATAAAAGAGATAAAAGGTGACTAAGTTAAACGAGCCAAACCCGTAGCGATGGGTGACCGCACCGGAAAGTTACGGTGATGACCGTTGACTAGCCCTGGACAGCGGGGAACTAGGAAAAATATTTTTGGGACATAATTAAAGATTTACTAAGGTATAATTGACATTGGAAATGTTAAAGAAAAATTAGTAAGTCAGTATAAACGAAAAACGAAAATTAAAGAAATCGGCGGGTCTAGGATTAAATCGGTATTATCGAAAAAGTCCGAAATTAACCCGAAGAAGGGCATTTTGGTCATTTGACACCTAGAGTAGACTTTTCACTTAAATGTCCATGAAAAATAAGTGGTATTAAATTTAGAAATTCCCATGAAAAAAAAAATGAAATGAAATTGAAATGCAATTAAAGAAATTATGGGGTTTAATTTAAATATTACATAGTTTAATTATTATATTAGTAAACTTTACTTAGTGGGCACTAAGTGGCACTATGTAAAGACACCTAAGGAGCATAATTTTCCCACTCACTTCATCACTTTCATCAAGCTCCTCTCCCATGGCCGAATTGGAGCTTTCAAGTTTCTTCCATGGGCGTCCCACAAGCAAGCTTCATCCACCCATCTTCAAGCCATGATTCTTCAAACTTCCTTCACTAAAGTTGATCTACACATCATGGGCAACATGTAGGAAGCAAAAAGAAGAAGTTTTGGTGAGGTTTAGCAAGCTCCAAATAAAGGTTAGTGCTTAATCTTCCCATTTTCCTTCACTAATCCTTGTGTTGAGCTTTGGGTAAGTTGAATTGCTAAGAAAAATTGAGGAAATGATTGAGTATTGGTGAATCTTAGTTTTGGAAGCCATGAAAATGCATAGTTAGTGACTTATTCTTATATTTATATGGATGGGAATTAAGGTTGATTAACTCAAATGGAAGTTGTAGTAAGTTAATATCCAAGTATGTGCATGTTAGTGCTTGAATTAAGGGTTTAATAGTGGGACTTTGATGCTTTAGTAAACTGCCATGTTGGGAAACCTTAAATATCATGAATTTGTGTGTGAGTTTATGAAATTTATTAATGAAATATGATGGTATTGAATGGTGGGCAGTTTGTGTAATTGCCATGGAAGTGTATGTGTAGGATTGATATTGAGGTATGTTGAATTTTGGTGGAAGTAAATGTTGAACTTGAATGGTGTATTGTGTGCATTGAACACTTGAGTGTTCTGTTCAAAATACCTTGCTGGAATTGTGTACAATAGATATATATAGAAGTGCCATGATTAAATGTTGAAGTATTGAGAGGAGGAGGATTGTTAAAATTAGAAGTGTGATGTTCAAATGCAGGTTGTGTATGTTGGCAGCACCTAAATTAGGTCATAAGTGCAAAACTGTGAACCCAATTGGTATGAGGCCAATGGGAGGTGAAACTAGACACCAAATAGGCCAACTTTCATGTAGAAATGTTACAAAATTCTGCCTAGAAACTAACCTTAAAAATGACAAAATCCGGAATGGCAACCTTGCAAACCCAGATTTTTGACCATATAAATAGTAGTCATTAGGATGACCATAACTCACTCAAAACAGGTCCAATTGACCTGAAATTTTTACCATGGATAGCTTAGACATAGAGCTACAATTCTTATGAAGAAACCAAAGCCCAAAAATGGCCAGAACCAAGTCAAATAGCTTTCACAAGTTTGGGTACCAAAACTGCCAGAACTAAATGTGACCTAAAATTGACCAAATTTTGCACTAAAGGTGCAATCTGTCCAGCTTTAGTAAATTGACCATATATTGGTCTATACAACTCAGAATGACCTAAAATTTTTACCATGGATAGCTTAGACATAGAGCTACAATTCTTATGAAGACATCAAAGCCCAGAAATGGCCAGAACCAAGTCAAATAGCTTACACAAGTTCGGATACCAAAACTGCCAGAACTAAATGTGACCAAAAATTGACCAAATTTTGCACTAAAAGTGCAATCTATCCAGCTTTAGCAAATTGACCATATCTTGGTCTATACAACACAGAATAACCTGAAATTTTGCCCAGAGTGCAATAAGACATAGAGCTACAATTTTTCTTCTTTGACCAGAAGCTAAAAACCAAGAGAAATAGGACTTTAAGCTAGACCAATCTAGCACACTAAAACTAAAAATTTGACATTAACATACAATGAAGCCTTGAAGTAATTTGGCAATAAATGCCAACTTGTGAGAATTGTGAATTGCACTGTATTAGTAGCATATTGAAATGCAAATTGTGACATGTTGATACTAGAATCAACTTATCCATGATGTATAAAAAGGTCAACATTTTCATTGACCAATGAATTGTATAATGACTAGTAAACCCTAAAAATAAAGAAATAAATATTTAATTTTGTGATATGCCCTAGTTTACCTAGTTGACTAGTTTGGATAGGTTGACATGCCAATAGGATTCTAACAGCTGTTCTGTAAATGACTTTACGTCATATTGTGTTTTATGGCTTATTATGCCATACTATGATTTTAATAGCTTATGGCTATACAGATTGCCTTATTATACTCGGCTTAATGCCTGATTGATTATATGGCTTTTTAGCCACACTGTTTGCACACCAGGAGATACCTTGTGATCGATGGTGTGACGGCCCGAGGTACTAGGTACCCTGTGCTAGTATATCTGTTTATCCAGTCTGGTCAGTGTATAGGCTACAAGGGCAGTTAATTAAAATATTATTCAATTCAGGCAATTAAGTTAAGTTAAGTATATAAAAATTTCAATACAATTAAATTAAGCATTGAATGAAATGAGTAAAAGAGATTAGCAATAGAAACATAACAAAAATATAATTTACAAAATCATAGAGACTTAAAATACAATATAGTTAGAATAATTGATTCCTGGATATCCGAATTATGATTTATTTTTTTCTTTATTTGTATATATATTTCTTGTTATATCATTGTACCACTAAGCAAAAATGCTTAGCGCGATAGAATTTTTTCCTCGCGCAGGTACTGAAGGTAAAACCAGTAGACTGTCGATTGAGATTTTTGGAGTCCAGATCTCCAGAAGTGTCAGAAGAGTGCAAGATTGTCACCTCCTCAGCAATGCATGTAGATAGGGCTCATTTTAAGCATGTTTTCTAATCTATACATTATAATTACTGCTTATATTGTAATGTGAATTAGTAACTGTAATTTCATTTGTCTATCCTGTACTTGATAAATTTATGTACTTAATTGGCAAATTTGTATAAGTTAATGAAATATAAGAATTCTGATATTTGAGTTGAATATCTAATCATAATGATTCAGAATGAGATTGAGTTTGAGAAATTTTGTGACTGAATCTGAATTTGAGAAACTGTTGAGAATGCTTTGAGATAATCTGAGTTATGAATTTGAGTATATATTGAAATTGTTTTTAGCAGGTTCAGAAGAACTATTAGTCCAAATTACAGCCGGCACTCTGCCGGATTGTTGTTAAAATGCTTGAAATTTCCAAATTAGTTATATGATAAAAGTAAAAATAGCCTAAACCTCAAATAAAGTTTTTGAACAAATAAATCAAGAACTATAATGAAATAAGATAAGATTAGGTGCTCCGGCACACAGTGTAGCACTCCTTGCTCGACTACATTATAGACGGGTGAGGGGTGTTACATTCAATTCTTGGTGGCTTAGAATTGAATCCCTTAGAAAGTCCATGATCATACCATATTATTTGTTTACCCATGTATGCATAATATGTGTATGAATGTATGTAAGTATATGATATATGCATGTCAATTGGATAACGTGCAAAGTGAGACCATAATAGTAATTAAGTCGACCTCAAAATCTTCCAAATAAATGATTAAGTTGGAAATGGTATAATTAAAGTAATTATATCATGGCCCTTCATTGAGGCAATTATTTTAAGAAATTTTCAATACTTACATGTGATGCATTTATTTAAGAGATTTTTTTAAGAATAATTGTTAAGTATAAGATGTTGTAGATATGTAAATAGTTGGTGGCCAATAATGGATGTGCCTGAGAACATTAAAATTTTTTGCATGATTACTAGTTCAATGGGATCAACTTAAGTAATGCAAGATAAATCAATAATGGATGTGCCTGAGATTTTGAGCATTAGGGGCTAAATAAATGATTGAACATCACATGAGATATGATGGGCAAGGAGTTGCTCACTTATAGTTTATTGTGATTCCAATAATGGATGTGCTTGAGGATGATCAATAAGACTGTAAGAATTCAATCACCCACTAGAAATCTGTGATACCCCTCACTCGACTACAGTGTAGCCAAGCAAGGCATGCTACATTTGGTGTCGGAGCACCCTATCTTATCTTACTTTATTCCTTTAATCATTTTCAAGTTATTATCTTTTAATATCAATCATTTTTTGACGGATAAACAAATAGAGTTTCCCCTATTTTATTATCGTTTGAAGTGTTTTACTATTCATATGTTTGAAAATTTCAATAATATTTTAAAATAAAAATCTCATCCTTACTAATCATAATCATCTGATCAGTTCAAATATTCTCTATATAATTCAATTTCACATTCATTTCCATACTTTATCATTCATGCTCCATTCACATATCAAAATTCTCATATTTCCATTAATTTACATAATTTACAAAATAATTACATAATCTCATAATTTACATGATGTATAAATTGATTAAATATGAAATAGCCAAACTAATGTGAGCCCTATCTACATGCATTGTTGAGGAGGTGACAAACTTCTACACTTCTGACACTTCTGCAGATCAGAACTCCAAAATCTCTGTTTAATATTTGCTAGGCTTTACCTTCAGTACCTGCGCGAGGAAACAAATCCATTGCGCTAAGCATTACTGCTTAGTGGTGCAATAATATAACAAGAAAATAATATATATAAAATACAGATGAAAATTTGTATAAGTTAATGAAATATAAGAATTCTGATATTTGAGTTGAATATCTAATCATAATGATTCAGAATGAGATTGAGTTTGAGAAATTTTGAGACTGAATCTGAATTTGAGAAACTATTGAGAATGCTTTGAGATAATCTGAGTTATGAATTTGAGTATATATTGAAATTGTTTTTGGCAGGTTCAGAAGAACTGTTAGTCCAAATTACAGCCGGCACTCTGCCAGATTATTGTTAAAATGTTTGAAATTTCCAAATTAGTTATATGATAAAAGTAAAAGTAGCCTAGACCTCAGATAAAGTTTTTGAACAAATAAATCAAGAACTATAATGAAAAAAGATAAGATTAGGTGCTCCGGCACGCCTGTAGACCCTTATTTTGTGATGAGCATGTGCATTGAGGCCGTGGGAAACCCGATGATGAAAAATTATATGACTGTAAAATGTAATTGGAGGCATGAAGCTGAATTATTAATTCCGTGGCATGATCTTGAAAATAATAATAATAATAATAATAATAATAATAATAATAATAATAATAAAGTTTTCAGAAAATTAATTTAATTAAATTTAAATAAAATTTTATTTTGTTTAAATTTAATATGGGTAGTTCTTAAATGGATTTAATTAAGTTTAATTGGGCTCCATAGGCCTAAGAAAGCCTAGTTAGGAATTTTAAATGGGACCCGTTTAATTATTTTCTGAAAATTAAAATAACAAAATATCTCTCTCCTCCTTGGCCCCACTCTCTTCCTCACTCTCTATTGGTGTCACCCCATTTCCCTCTCTTTCTATTGGTTGGAACACCTCACCCATATTCCATTCTCATCCAAATTCATCAATCCTAGTCATTTAAGTTATCTGAACTTTATCACACTAGGACTCCAAACCCTACCACACCTCTTCCTCACTCCCTATTGGTGTCTTCCATTTTTTTCTGTCTTCCTATTGGTTGAAACACTTCATCCATATCCCAGTCTTATTCGAATTCTGCAATCGTAGTTGTTCAAGTCATCTAAACTTTATCACCCTAAGACTCTAAACCCTATCACACTTCTCTCTCAAAACCCTATAAATACCCTACTAGAGAAGGGAAGAAAGGAGGATGGGAGGAAAGAGGAAGAGAAAATTCAGAGCTATAGGAAATTTAGAGATATTCAAGACCCTTTGAGTTCTTCCTTATTTTTTTCTTTTCTTCAAGAAGATTTTCATACAAGATTTCTGGAAGGTCAGTTTTTATTGTTTCCTTTTCTAGATCTATGCCACACAACATTTTAATTCTATGCTCCTTGTCTTCAATTTATTTTATATGTTCATATTGATCATGTAGTCATGTTTAATTTGAGGGGATACACAACTCTGCACATGTTTAGTTTCTGTCTCTCGTATTTTTATTATTTTTCTTTATTTTATGAATCTGTAAAAAATTTGTAAAAATTATATTCATATTCTACACGAAATTCCATTAATTTTAGGCTCAAGAATCACTAAAAAAGCTTTAATATTTTGTAAGTTATGGCTGTTTGAAGTTAGGATTCCTGTAAAATCTGATTTGCAGGATATCCGACTTGTGGAGCCCATATCTCCCTTGTTCCTTAATATTTTTGTGCAAATCTAGTGTCTAAAATTAACTTCAGAATCTTATGAATCTTTTTCAATTGGCTTTGCATTCATATCTATTGTGGTTAATGAGTTATGAATTTTACAAAAAAATAGTACGATTCTGTCACTTAGAAAAGTTACGATTTATGTAGACCATTCGGCTAGGGTTTTGTTTGATTTATAAATTTTATGATCTTTTATGATATGTAGGCTATCTTCTGTAATTTTTTTAATGATTTTTAGGCATGTATAACTATTTTTAAAAAATCGGATTTCTTGCTACCATTAATCTGTCAGAATTTAGAAATTGTATATTTATGCATATTCTTATATTTTCTTTGGTTTTAATTGATATTTTATTTATTTTTCTGTGTTCTTTTAATTTAAGAAGTGTTATGAAGTGTTTGGATCATGTTAGAAGACTTAGACTATTAGGTAGTTGTAACTAATTAGGATTCTTAACCCTTTAGGAGACTAGAGTTAAAATCCAATGTAAATTGTTATTAATATTTTCTTTATTTCTTTTATTTTCTTTAGTTTCGTTATTTTTTATTACAAACAAAATTGGTAAGTAGCCCTAAGATAAGTACCAAAGAGGGCATTTGCGTGGAGCTTATATGGAGCTAAACGGGAGTAAGCCAGGGATATTATTGCCATACTAGAAGAGAAGACCCTTTTTTAAGGGTAGCTTGCCCCAATGGCAACTGCATTTACCAACAGGTAAGTAGCTCTAGACTTCTCGAATAACCATTAGCATGAAATTGTAGTAATAATTGAACTTTTATTTGGTAAATTAAAATTAACTTTGTTTTTAATTTAACTGGCTTTTGTATGTAATTAATTTAAATAAATACTTTGTAAATTAAAATTAATCTTGTTTGTAAATTAAACTAACATTGGCATGTAAATAAATTTAATTTAATATTTGGTAATTGTAAAGTAAATTTGCATGTTAGAAATCTTTATTAGGTTGTGATTGTTTGGGCCTTATGTGATATTAGAATAAATTACACATGTACATAATTAACTTAGTTTAATTATCCTTAGGGTAACTTGGTGAAAATTAATTAATTATGTTAAATAGAAACGAAGGATTATTTGAAATTGAATTTGTTTGTAAATTAAATTCTCAATAATAAATTAATTTTAGTCATCTGGTAAATATCATTTAAATAATTAGCAACCCCATAGATAGGAATTACTTGTGCATGAAAATTGTGTGTAAACAACAATCCTTTTGTGAATTACTTGCGTGTGTAGGATTAGAATTGCATTTTTAGGATAAAGTTTAATAAAGGAATAATAAACAAGACTTCTAGAAACATTGGTAGAGGACTGGCACTCGAATTAACGAGGTTAGACCAGGCGTAAGGGGTACCTAACACCTTCCCTTTACGTACCCACTATCCCGAACCTAGACATTGGGCTATGGTAATGACGGTTGTGGAAACTCTGCAAGAAGTAAGTTGCCATCCATGACCCTCGGAAGAAACACTGAATATGTCCCGGTTATTACCCGGGTGGCGACTCGCTCATCTATGCCTTCGTGGCATAAATCCTTAGTACCGTGGTAGTGTTATGGGAAGATGGTACTTGCCAGTGGTTTGATTCTATTAGGATTGTATGAAGTGCATGTCTAGGAAATGCTGCCTAAGGAGGTGGTACTTAAGTGAGACCATTGTGACTCCACCATCTTTCCTGGGCATTACCTGGTGCATTTTATATAATTTTAATGGATGATATTTCGCCTCACGCCCCCTCCTACAGTTTGGCGAATCCACTGGGCAATAAATGGATAGTTACTCCAACATGTTTCTATTAGTCTAATATTATTTCTTTGTTAAACTTTTTGCATTGCACTACACTATCACACGGATCACCCTTACCCTTTTTAGCCTCACTAGTATTAGCCAAGGAGACCATAACTCCACTCGAGCTATGACGAATTGGTGAATACTAGCACCCCATGCCCATACCTTCGAGTATATAAAAGAGCCACAGCTCTGGCCGTTGTGCTTAATGGACAAGCTCTCGCATGGGTGACCCTTTTCCTACCCGATGAAGCCCATGAGCCATAGATTTCAACCCTAGGCACCTCATAGATTTTTGTTGTGCTGGATTTATAATCTTACTATTTAAACTATAAGTTCTAGTGGTAGTTGAGATGAACCTAGGCCTATGCATAAACCCAATGTGTGTATAGGCCTAAGTCCATTTCAAAACCCGTGTTAAGCAAGAGGATGCTTACTTATGGTTAAACTTTAAGGATACAAATCCTTTGATTGTGAGGGAAGGATCGTCCTGGACCACCCCTGTTGGTGTGTCCAGTGTACCATAGTCTAAGATAGAATTTTTTTCTTACCCTGCACGTGAGAGTTGAAGGTATAAGGGGGCGAAGATTCAGTTCTAGAGATTTTTTTTTTTTCAGTTTTGATTCAGTCTTTGGTTCGATTTTAGTTCAGTTTATATGGTCTGGTTTTGGTTCAGTTTTGGTTCTATTGGTATGGTTTGGTTTTGATTTTATAAAAGTAAAGGCAAAAAAAAAAAAAGAAAAAAAAGAAAAAAAATGGTCCATTCATGCATTGCATTCATGTACATAGCATGCTTAGGTTAACCCTTAAATCCTATTTTTTTGAGTAAACATAGCCTCAAAACACACCAAAGAGATTTTCAATTAGGTCACTTGGGTTAGAAAAGGGAAGAGACTAGTAAGGATTTCACCTGCACTACTTAAGATAGAAGAAACTATGGCCGTGCTTGATGAAATATTGAACGACAAGATGTTTGAGCTAGAAGAGACAATTGTGGTCAACTTTAGAAAGAGGCCCCAAGGTAGGCCATTAAGTGACATTAAAGTTATTGAGGTTCAAATTGTGTCTCACACCCTAAGGAGATTTTTTCTAATTCAGCTAACTCTTATCTGAAGTTTTGGAGTGTCTCAAAGCTCAAGACCTCCTATAGCTCTTAGCACCCAGACCACTACCAAATCGACTCCCACTGTAACACCCTCCTTGTAGCAACTCCGTACATTCTACTGTTCTGGTGAACAGTGTCTGTTCAGACAGCTAGAACGTTCGGAAAAATATTTTAACTAAAGTGAGGGACCAAAATTAACTCAAATATTAAATAGAAAAATTTAGTAAAAATTTTAGAAATAAAATACAACCAAATTAAACGAGCCGGTGCCCTAGCGATGGATAACCCAGAGTGAAGTTGCGGTTCTCGCAACTAGGAGCCCTAGACCCAGGGGAAAAATTATGAGATAATTTTTGAGACTCCAAAGAAGGGTTATTGAGGTTCCCATGGCATTAGAATGGCAAGAAAATACTTAGAAAAATTTTTCAATCGGTACAGATAATTTTGACCCGTTAAGCCAAACGGAGGGCATTTTGGTCATTTCGCCTTCAGAGGTGATTTTTGGCCGACTTGTCCGGTTGAGTAAATTATTAATATGAAATAAAATATGAATAAACATTACTAGAAATTAAATTGGAAATGAGTAGTGGAGAAAAGAAAAGAAAAATGAGGAAAAAGGCTTATTTATGACATCATGGTGATGTCATTAAAAGCTATAACCAATCACCTTTAAACAACTAATTAACCAACTAATAAAAGAGACTAAATGAAGACCAAAATAACCAAAAATTACAGCAGCCATCTCCCTCCCCAAAAACCAGCCGAAACCCTTGCAATACCCAACCTCCATTAAAGCTTCAAGCAAGCTCCTTTTCTCCCATTGTTACACCACTAAACCCTAAATCCCTTTCATTAAAACTTGACCACATCTCTTGGGAGAGTATTTGGCAGCCTAGAAAAGGAAAGAAAGTGAAGATTTAACTTGGGAAAAAATCTGCCACTTAAAGGTTAGTGCATCTATACACCTAAAACTCCTTACTTTCATGATTAAGGACTTGAATTTAGTGAGAAATTGTAGTTTAAATGAATAAAAGTTGTGTGTATGGCCACCATAAATTTTGGCTGTCCTATTGAAGGAATAGAAATGGAGTGTTTTGATGGACTTAAGGTGGATTAGAGGTTATGTTTAAACCATCTATGCATGTGGTTAGTGAATGGGTTAGTAATTAAGGTGTGTTGTGAAAACCTATAATGGGAACTAGGGTTTTAAGGGTGAAAATTGGACTTGGCATTTGAATTGATTAATGGACATTCTAATGGACAATTAGTGACCATTTAAGGCAAGTTAATCATAATTTGAAGTGAGTTAATGCATGGCAAAACTGAAATGGAGGGCTGCCTAAAGACAGCAGCATGGTGGCTGAGATTCCAGCCCACTTAGACAGCCATAACTTTGGCTTTGTAGGTCCAATTGGTGTTTGGCCAATTGGACATGAAACTAGACTTATAATGGCACATTTTTTCTGAAGAAACCATGCCCAAAAGACCAAAGCAAGTGGACCAAAAGTTGGCTCCAATCCGGATACCCTGCAACAACACCTGCAGAAATGACCAATCATTTGGCCATAACTCACTGTAGATATGGTCAATTGACCTGAAATTTTTACAGCAACAAGTTAAGACATAGACAAACAACTTTCATGAAGAAACCTACCCCAAATTATGACCATAACCTATCCAACCAAGCAGTGGCAGTCACTGTTCATGGTACTGTAGATTTGGTAATTCTGCAGTTTTAGCAATCCTGCCAGCTGTAGTTTTTGGACCATATCTGGAGCTACAAAACTCCAAATGGAGTGATTCAAAAAAGGAAATTCAACTAGACAAAATAAGGAACAACTTTCATGTTTGCCATTTCTTCAAATTCCCACTGTAACAGTGCTTAATGGAACAGCAAACTTAGGCTTCAAAAACTGAAATTTCTGCCCTCTTAATTTTAAGTTAGAAATGGTAATGGTGACCAATTCCAACAAGTTTTAAATGCAAAATGTGGTATGTTGGGAGTGCCAAAACCAATGTACCTAATTTCTACCTAAAAGTCAACATTTTAGTTGACCAAAGAGGTGAATAGTGACACCGAAACTTGAAATTCAAAGATTGAAGAATTTCAAAGTATCAAATGCCCTAGTATACCTAACAAGATTGGTTTGGATAGTTTGGCATGCCAATAGGGTTCAGTTAGCAGTACTGCAAATGGCAATATGCCATTCTGTGATTTCATGTCTTCTAGCCATTCTGACCTTGTATTGAGATGTGGCCTTGTGCCTAATATTATTTACAGCTTGTTAGCTGTTCTGTTGCACACCGGGAGATACATATGTGACCGATGGTGTGACGGCCCGAGGTACTTGATACCCAGTGCCAGTTTACCCGTTTATCCAGTCCAGTCATCTAGTATAGGTTACTTGGGCAACCAAATGAATGAAAATGGACAAAGTTAAAGAAATAAATGAATATAACAAATACAAAACAAATAAGACATATACATTCAATACATATTTATTTTCTGCTATTTTCTTTTATTTTATTATTGCACCACTAAGCATTATTGCTTAGCGCGTTGCTTTTGCCACGCGTAGGTTCTGGAGATACAGATCGAGAGCCCAGTAGATCGCAGACTGGGTGAGTCCATCCTGCAGCTTTGCACAGTGTCCGTGTCACCTCAACTTCTACAGTGCATTGGTAGGACATTAGGTGTCATTTTGGTATTTTGTAACTAATTTTTATTTTCTCATATGTAATTGAACTTATGTAATGTATTTTGAACTTCATGTAAATAATGAAGATTTGTGGTTATGTATGGAAAAATTTGAGTATTTATTCATTGCTTATACATGAGTACCCTGAGAAATGATTGATTGAAAAAATATTGAGTTTGTGATGACATTGGAGTTTGAGAAATGATTGAATATGAATATTGGAAGTGTTTTTCACAGGTTCCGAAGAACTATTTTCTCCATTTTTAGTCGGTACTATGCCGGATTTTCTTTAAAATTTTCGGAACCTCAAATAAATTATAATTTCAATAAATGACTTAAATAAATAATATTTCACAAGTTATATTCAAAACCATGATAAAAATTAATTAAGGTAAAATAGAGAGTGCCGGTACACCGTGTGACATTGCTTACTCGGATACACTGTATACGGGTATGGGGTGTCACATTTAGTGGTATCAGAGCACGGTTTAGGCGTTTCTGGGCCTAGATTGAGTCCATACTATGCATTGCATTTGTAAGAGTCGATGTGAAACTAATACAGATCTGTTTGTCTTTGTTAAATAGGATATGGACCCTTCATCTCAAAGTGCAGTCGAGGAGGAAGTGGAGAGTCATGCTTCACCTGCAGCAGCTAAAACTGGGGGCATGGGAGAACCTGCTCCACCAGCTCAAGCAGAGCCTGCTCAGCCTCCACAGGCCATGTTCCAGCAAATGGCCGATTTTTTTAGACAAATGGCCGGAGTAATACCAGCACCACCACCACCTCCACCTCCACAGCAGAAATCACACCTGGAAAGGCTAAGAAAGTTTGGAGCAGTGGACTTTTTCGGTAAGAGAGAAGATGACTTCGTTGCAGCCGAGAATTGGTTGAACAGAACGGGCAGAGTTCTAAAACAACTCCACTGCACCCCAGAGCAAAACCTAGAGGCTGCCATATCCCTGTTGCAAGATGATGCCTACGAATGGTGGGATACTGTGTCCAGTGAAGTGCAGCCAGAAGCTATAACTTGGGACTTCTTTCTCTCAGAATTCAAGAAGAAATATGTGGGTACTGTATACCTGGAAGAGAGAAGAAGAGAGTTCATTAATCTGAAGCAGAGACAGCTATTAGTGGCTGAGTATGAGAAGGAATTCGTCCGATTAAGCCGCTATGGAAGGGAGATAGTCCCTAATGAAGCTGAAAGATGTAAGAGATTTGAAGAGGGACTAAATGACAACATAAAGATCCAGCTCACTGCCTTGGGAATCACGGAATTTAGCAAGTTAGTGGAAGCTGCAATAAAGGTTGAAAAAGTAAGAATCAGTGAGCAGACCAGAAGGGATAGACAGCAGAAGAGGGGCCTGGGTCAGTCTAGTTCATCTCCTGCACCTGGGAAGAAGTTTAGAGGTCCATTTGCACAGTGTTCTGGCCAGCCACAAGGTCAGGGTCAGTCTCAGGGGCCCAGGCCACAGTTCACCCCTAGGAGAGGTCAGTCCACACCATTAGTGGGCAGCTCTCCAGGGATGGGGTTCAGGGGACCAGCCCCAACATCTTCTGCATGTCCACACTGTCTGAAATGGCACAAGGGGGAATATTGGAGAGTAACTGGTGCCTGCTTAAGATGTGGGTCGACAGAGCATCAGCTGAGGAACTGCCCACGCAGAACTACTACAGCTGCTCTAACACAAGCAGACAGACCTGCTCCTACACCATAGAGGGGTAGAAAATCTGGTAAGTCTGAGGCTGTAGGACCATCACAGAGGTCTGCATCTGAGCCAGCAGAGAGGCCTGACAGCAGACCACCTACAAGAGCTTATGCTATTAGAGCTCAGGAGGAGCAAGATGCCCCAGACGTCATCAGGGGTACGTTCTCCCTCTACAATACACTTGTGCATGCATTGGTGGATCCAGGATCCACTCATTCATATATCTGCATCAGCCTACCCGTAGAAAGGGGGATACTAGTAGGGGAGAGTGACCAAGACATTCTGGTCACTAATCCATTGGGCCACAGTGTAGTGGTGAACAAAGTATACAAGGGTTGCCCATTAAGGATTCAGGGGTATGAATTCTTGGCAGACCTGATTGAGTTGCCCTTCCATGAGTTTGACGTGATTTTGGGAATGGACCGGTTGTCACGTCATCAGGCAATAGTTGATTGTAAATTGAAGAGAATTTCTCTGAAAACTTCTGAGGGTAATGAGATCACTGTTGTGGGTGAAAGGACTGATTTCCTGTCCAATGTTATCTCAGCCACAGTTTGTGACACCCCTTACCCGTGTACAGTATACCCGAGTAAGTAATGCCACACGGTGTACCGGCACGCTCTAATATTCCTCAATTAATTTATATCATGCTTTTGCATATAATTTATGAAATACAATTTATTTGAGCCATTTATCAAAAGTATTATTCATTTAAGGTTCCGAAAATTTTAAAGAAAATCCGGCGGAGTACCGGCTAAAAATGGAGAAAACTGCTTTCTGAACTGTGAAAACACTTTCAAATAATTTTCAAACAAACCCAACTTCAATTCATCAACAGAGTCTCAATATCAAAAACTCAACAATATTTCTCAATTTCAGTTCTCAATAGCCTTTTCATTTCTCAACATCCATTTCTCAGGGTTCTCATATATATAAATAACAATTAAAAGCTCAAATTACTTCCATACATAACCATAAATCTTTATTATTTACATGAACCTCAAAATACACTACATAATCCCAAATACATATGAGAAAATAAAAATTTAATTACAAAATGACAAAATGACACCTAGTGCCCTACCAATGCACTGCTGGTAGTGAGGTGACACGGACACTGTGCAGATCTGCAGGATGAACTCACCCAGTCTGCGGTCTACTGGGCTCACGATCGGGATCTCCAGTACCTATGCGTGGCGAAAGCAACGCGCTAAGCAATAATGCTTAGTGGTGCAATAATATAATAAAAGAAAATAGCAAGAAAATGAATATATAGTGAATGTGTATGATTCATTTGTTTAGTATGGTTATATATACATTAATTCAGTAACTTTGTTCACTTTCATTCATTTGGTTGCCCAAGTAACCTACACTAGACGATCGGATGGATAACGGGTAACCGCACTGGGTATCAAGTACCTCGCCGTCACACCATCGGTCACATATGCATCTCCGTGTGCAAATGTAATAGCTAACAAGCTGTAATATATCAGGCACAAGGCCAAAGCTCAATATAAAGTCAGAATGGCTAAAAGCCATAAAATCATAGAATGGCATATTGCCATGTGCAGTACTGCTAACTGAACCCTATTGGCATGCCAAACTATCCAAACCAATCATGTTAGGTATACTAGGGCATTTGAAACTTTTAAATTCTTCAATTTGTGAATTTCAAATTTTTAGTGTCACTATTCATCATATTGGTCAACAAAAATGTTGACTTTTAGAATAAAAATATGTACATCGACTTTGGCACTCCCTACATACCACATTTGGCATTCCAAACTTGTTGGCATTAAGCATTTATACCATTTCAAAGTTTAAACCAACACAAGCAGAATTTTCAGTTTTGGTGAGTCAACTTCACTGTTCCATTGGACACTGTTACTGTGGAAATTTGAAGAAATGTAAAACATGAAAGTTGTTCCTTATTTTGTCTAGTTAAATTTCCTTTTTTTGAATCACTCCATTTGGAGTTTTGTAGCTCCAGATATGGTTCAAAAACCACAGCTGGCCGGATGTGCATTCTGCAGAAATTACCATATCTACAGTAACATAAACAGTGACTGCCACTGCCATTTGGGTTAGGTTCTGGCCATAATTTGGGGTAGGTTCCTTCATGAAAGTTGTTTGTCTATGTCTTAACTTGTTGCTGTAAAAATTTCAGGTCAATTGACCAAATCTACAGTGAGTTATGGCCAAATGAACAGTTACTATTCATTTGGTCAATTCTGCAGAGGTAGTTGCAGGGTGTCCGGATTGGGGACAAGTTTTGGTCCTCTTGATTTGGTCTTTTGGGCATGGTTTCTTCAGCAAAAATGTGCCATTATAAGCCTAGTTTCATGTCCAATTGGCCAAACACCAATTGGACTAACACAGCCAAAGTTATGGCTGTGTAAGTGGACTGAATTTTCAGTCCCTCTGCTGCTGTCCTAGGGCAGCTTACTCCTTCTCTTTGCAATCCTATTTTTCAGTCCATTTTATGGTCAACATACCTAAAATGGTCACTAATTGACCATTAAAATGTGCTCTAACAATTTCCTAAGCCAAGTCAATTTTTCACTCTTCAAAACCCTAGTTCCATTATAGGTTTTCACAACACCTTAAATACTAGCTCCTTCAACAATCACATGCACACATGGTTTAAACTTGGTCTATAGCCCACCTTAAGTCCATCAAAACAATCAAAATAATTCCTTCACAAGGGCTGCCAAAAATTCATAGTATATATACACATAGTTCTTGTTCATTTTAGTTGCAATTCTCACTCAATACAAGTTACAATTCATGAAAATAAGAAGTTTTAAGTGTCTAATGCACTAACCTTGATTAGGGCAGATTTTTCCCAAGAAATTCCTTCACTTTCTTGGCTTTTCTTGGCTGCCAAACACTCCAACAAGGTGTGGGGGTAATTTTTATTGAAGGGATCTAGGGTTTTTGGTGCAAGATAAGCAAGGTTTCAAAGCTTGGAAGCTTGAACTATGGTGGAAACCCTCTCTTTTCTCTCTCTACGTTTTTGGCTGGTTTTGTGGAAGGAGATGGCTGCTGGATCTTTGATGAATTTAGTCTTCAATTTGTCTCTTTATTAGTTAGTCAAATAAGGGCTTAATTGTGATTGGTTGGTAATTATAAATGACATCACCATGATGTCATAAATAGCCCTTTTTCCTCAATTTCTTTTCTTTCCTCCACTACTCAATTTCAATTTAATTTCTAGTAATGTTTATTCATATTTTATGTCATATTAATTATTTACTCAACTGGACAAGTCGGCCAAAAATCACCTCTGAAGGTGAAATGACCAAAATGCCCTCCGTTTGGCTTAACGGGTCAAAATTGTCTGTACCGATTGAAAAATTTTTCTAAGTATTTTCTTGGCATTCTAATGCCATGAGAACCTCAATAACCCTTCTCTAGAGTCCCAAAAATTATTTTATAATTTTTTCCCCGGGTCTAGGGCTTCGTTATAGAACCGCAACTTCCTCTCGTTACCCATCGCTTGGGCACCTACTGCTTAACTCGGTTGTATTTTATTCCTAAAATTTTTACTAAATTTTTCTTATTAATATTTGAGTTAATTATGGTTCCTGACTTTAATTTAAATATTTTTCCGGACATTCTAGCTATCCGGACCGACACCGGTCACCGGAACAGTAGGATGTACGGAGTAGTTACCGGGAGGGTGTTACAACTCTTCCCCTCTGATTTAAATTTCGTCCTCGAAATTTACCTGATGCAAACAGTTGAGGGAACTATTGCCTCATCGTCTCTTCACTTTCCCAAGTTGCCTCCTCGGTGTTGTGGTGCCTCCAAAGCACTTTCACCAATGGAATTTGCTTGTTTCTCAACTCTTTCACTTCCCGAGCTAGGATTCGTAGAGGTTATTCTTCATATGTCAAATCCGGTTGTATTTCAATTTCTTCTCTGGAGATGACATGTGAAGGGTCTGAGCGATATCTTCTAAGCATGGATACGTGGAACACATTGTGGATCTTGTCCAGCTCTGGTGGTAAAGCTAGCCTATAGGCCACTGGACCCACACGTTCAATGACTTCATATGGGCCAATGAACCTAGGGCTTAACTTACCTTTCCTTCCAAACCTCAATACCTTCTTCCATGGTGACACCTTGAGGAACACTTTGTCGCCAACCCCATATTCTATTTCTTTCCTCTTCAGGTCGGCATAAGATTTCTGTCTGTCTGAGGCAACCTTTAAGTTGGCTTTGATTGATTTCACCTTTCTCACTGTTTCACCATGTCCGCCCTACCGTTTGTCTTCGCCAATTCAGTCCAAAGACACTAGAGTTCTACATTTTCTCCCATACAAAGGCTTCATATGGGGCAATTTGGATGCTAGCTTGGTAGCTATTGTTGTATGCAAATTCGCGCTGGGAGGTATCTATCCCAACTTCCTCAAACTCAATGACACAACTCCTCAAAGATATCCTCAAGGACCTGACATATATTTCATGTTATTGTTATCATTTCAATTCAATATTTGTATCAATTTCATTAGTTTCAATTATTTACCTGGATTACTCTTTCTGATTGCCCATCCGTCTAAGGATGGAAAGCTGTGCTGAAGTGGAGTTGTGTACCCAAGGATTCATGCAACTTCTTCCAAAATCTCGATGTAAACCTTGGGTCTCGATCAGATATGATGGAAAGTGGAATTCCATGCAGTCTAACTATCTCACTGATATACAATTCTGCTAACTTCTCCAGTGAGTAGTCAGTCCTAACTGGCAGAAAGTGTGCTGACTTGGTCAATCTATCCACTATTACCCATGCTGCATCATGTTTCTTCTGGGTGAGAGGTAGACCACTTACAAAATCCATGGTGATTCGATCCCATTTCCATTCAGGTATGCGTATAGGCTGTAGCAAACCTGATGGAACTTGATGTTCTGCCTTGACTTGCTGACATGTCAAACATTTAGTCACATAGTCAGCTATGTCCCTCTTCATACCAGGCCACCAATACTGAAGCTTCAGATCATGGTACATCTTTGTACTTCCTGGGTGCATAGCATATACACTGGTGTGTGCCTCTTTTAGAATACTGGCCTTCAATTCCCCATTATCTGGTACACACAGTCTTCCCTTGTGATACAGACACCCATCTACTTTCATCTCATAGTCAGTTGCTTTTTCTTCTGAGATTTTGCTCATAACAACCCTTAGCTTCTCATCTGCCTTTTGCCCATCCAAAATCTGCTGTAGCAGGTTTGGCCTCACTTGCAACTCAGCCAAAATAGTTCCATCTCGAATCAAAGTTAGACGGGTATTCAATGATCTCAAAGCTGTGATGGACTTTCTGCTCAAAGCATCAGCAACTACATTTGCCTTCCCAGGATGATAGTCAATCACACAATCATAGTCCTTCAGGAACTCAATCCATCGCCTCTGTCTAAGGTTGAGCTCCCTCTGAGTTGGCAAATATTTTAGACTCTTGTGGTCTATGTAAATGTAGCACTTTTCACCATACAAGTAATGCCTCCATATCTTTAGTGCGAAGATAATTGCTGCAAGCTCTAGATCATGGGTAGGGTAGTTCTGTTTATGTGGCCTTAACTGCCTGGAAGCATAGGCGACCACCTTCCCCTCTTGCATCAATACACACCCTAACCCATTATGAGAGGCATCACTGTAGACCACGAAGTCCTTTCCTGACACTGGCTGTGTTAACACGGGTGCCTCTGTCAACATAGCCTTCAACCTCTCAAAATTGGTCTGACACTTGTCATTCCAGTCAAATCTGACATTCTTGTGTAATAACTTGGTCATTGGAGCAGCTATTAGGGAAAATCCTTTCACAAATCTTCTGTAATACCCAGCTAGCCCCAAGAAGCTTCTGACCTCAGTTGTATTCCTGGGAGGCTTCCATTCCATCACTGCTTCTATTTTCTTGGGATCCACCCTAATCCCATCAGCTGACACTATGTGTCCAAGGAATGCAATCTCACTCAACCAAAAGTCACACTTGGACAACTTAGCATACAATTTCTTTTCTCTCAGGGTTTGCAGAACAATCCTCAAATGCTCATCATGGTCTTCACTGGTCTTGGAATACACCAAAATATCGTCAATAAAGACCACTACGAACCGATCTAGGTATGGATGGAATATACGGTTCATAAGGTCCATAAATGCCGCTGGTGCATTTGTTAGGCCAAAGGGCATCACTAGGAACTCATAATGCCCATACCAGGTCCTGAATGCAGTCTTGGGCACATCTACATCCTTCACCCTCAACTGATGATACTCGATCCGAGATCAATCTTAGAAAATACTCGCTTCCCTTCAACCGATCAAACAGATCATCAATTCTAGGCAACGGATATTTGTTCTTCACGTCACTTTATTCAATCGCCAGTAATCAATGCATAGCCTCAAAGTCCCATCCTTCTTTTTCACAAACAAAGACCTTGAGCTCCCCATGGTGACACATCGGGCGTATGAACCCCTTTATCTAACAACTCTTGCAATCGAAGTTTTCAACTCTCTCAATTCTGGGTGCCATCCTATAAGGAGCAATGGAAATGGGTGTCAGATCTGCAGTTGTCTCAATAACAAATTCAACTTCCCTTTCTCGTGGCAAACCGTGCAACTCTTCAGAAATACCTGCAGGAAGTCTCTTACTGTGGGTATGTCACTCAAGTTTGGCTTAGCCTGCCTAGTATCCACCACATGTGCTAGGTAGGCTTCATAGCCTTTTCTCATCATTCTTCTTGCAACTGTGGCTGAGATGACATTGGACAAGAAATCTGTCCTTTCCCCCACAACTGTGATCTCATTACCCTCTGAAGTTTTCAGAGAAATTCTCTTCAATTTGCAATCAACTATTGCCTGATGACGTGACAACCAGTCCATTCCCAAGATCACGTCAAACTCATGGAAGGGCAACTCAATCAGGTCTGCCAAGAATTCATACCCCTGAATCCTTAACGGGCAACCCTTGTATACTTTGTTCACTACCACTCTGTGACCCAATGGATTAGTGACCAGAATGTCTTGGTCACTCTCCCCTACTAGTATCCCCCTTTCTACGGGTAGGTTGATGCAAATGTAGGAATGAGTAGATCCTGGATCTACCAATGCATGCACAGGTGTAGTGTAGAGGAAGAACGTACCCCTGATGACGTCCGGGGCATCTTGCTCCTCCTGAGCTCTTAAGGCATAATTTCTCGGCAGTGGTCCATTATCCGCCTCTCTGCTCGCTCATACTGAGCCTCCGAGATGGTCCCATAGCTTCGATTTACTGGACCTTCTACCCTTGGTGGTGCAGAGCAGTGCATGCTCGCTTGTGTTGGAGCAATCGTAGTAGTTCTGCGTGGGCGGTTCTTCAATCGATGCTCTGTTGACCCACACCTCAAGCAAGCACCGATTACTCCAACATTCCCTTGTGCCATTTCGGGCAATGCGACACGCAGAAGATGCCGGGCTGGTCCTCACCCCATCCCTGGAGAGCTGCCCACTGATGGTGTGGACTGACCTCTCCTAGGGGTGAACTGTGGCCTGGGCCCCTGAGACTGACCTTGACCCTGTGGCTGAGCTGAACTCTGTGCAGGAGGACCCTTGAACTTCTTCCCAAATGTAGGAGCTGAACTAGACTGACCCGGGCCCCTCTTCTGCTGTCTATCCCTTCTGGTCTGCTCACTGATTCTCACTTTTTCCACCTTTATTGTAGCTTCCACTAACTTGGTAAATTCTGTGATTCCCAAGGCAGTGAGCTGGATCTTGATGTTGTCATTTAGTCCCTCTTCAAATCTCTTGCACCTTTCAGCTTCATTAGGGACTATCTCCCTTCCATAGCGGCTCAATCTTACGAATTCCTTCTCATATTCGGCCACTGACAGCTGTCTCTGCCTCAGGTTAATAAACTCTCTTCTTCTCTCTTCCAGGTATACAGTACCCACATATTTCTTCTTGAATTCAGAGAGGAAGAAGTCCCAAGTTACAGCTTCTGGCTGCACTTCACTGGACACCGTGTCCCACCACTCATAAGCATCATCTTGCAACAGAGATATGGCAGCCTCTAAATTTTGCTCTGGAGTGCAGTGGAGTTGTTTTAGAACTCTGCCCATTCTGTTCAACCAATTCTCGGCTGCAACAGAGTCATCTTCTCTCTTGCCATAGAAATCCACTGCCCCAAACTTTCTTAACCTTTCCAGGTGTGATTTCTGCTGTGGAGCTGGTAGTGGTGGTGGTGGTGCTGGCATTACCCCAGCCATTTGTCTAAAGAAGTCGGCCATTTGTTGGAACATGGCCTGTGGAGGCTGAGCAGGCTCTGCTTGAGCTGGTGGAGCAGATTCTCTCATGCCCCCAGTCTCAGCTGCTGCAGGTGGAGCATGACTCTCCACTTCCTCCTCAACGGCTCTCTGAGATGAAGGATCCATATCCTATTCAAAATAAGAAAGATAAACAGATCTGCGTTAGTGTCACCTCGACTCTTACAAATGCAATGCATGGTATGGACTCAATCTAGGCCCAGAAACGCCTAAACCGTGCTCTGATACCACTAAATGTGACACCCCTTACCCGTGTACAGTATACACGAGTAAGTAATGCCACACGGTGTACCAGCACACTCTAATATTCCTCAATTAATTTATATCATGCTTTTGCATATAATTTATGAAATACAATTTATTTGAGCCATTTATCAAAAGTATTATTCATTTAAGGTTCCGAAAATTTTAAAGAAAATCCGGCGGAGTACCGGCTAAAAATGGAGAAAACCGTTCTTCGGAACCTGTGAAAACACTTCCAAATAATTTTCAAACAAACCCAACTTCAATTCATCAACAGAGTCTCAATATCAAAAACTCAACAATATTTCTCAATTTCAGTTCTCAATAGCCTTTTCATTTCTCAACATCCATTTCTCAGGGTTCTCATATATATAAATAACAATTAAAAGCTCAAATTACTTCCATACATAACCATAAATCTTTATTATTTACATGAACCTCAAAATACACTACATAATCCCAAATACATATGAGAAAATAAAAATTTAATTACAAAATGACAAAATGACACCTAGTGCCCTACCAATGCACTGCTGGTAGTGAGGTGACACGGACACTGTGCAGATCTGCAGGATGAACTCACCCAGTCTGCGGTCTACTGGGCTCACGATCGGGATCTCCAGTACCTATGCGTGGCAAAAGCAACGCGCTAAGCAATAATGCTTAGTGGTGCAATAATATAATAAAAGAAAATAGCAAGAAAACGAATATATAGTGAATGTGTATGATTCATTTGTTTAGTATGGTTATATATACATTAATTCAGTAACTTTGTTCACTTTCATTCATTTGGTTGCCCAAGTAACCTACACTAGGCATCGGATCGATAACGGGTAAACTGGCACTGGGTATCAAGTACCTCGGGCCGTCACACCATCGGTCACATATGCATCTCCCGATGTGCAACAGAATAGCTAACAAGCTGTAAATATATCAGGCACAAGGCCAAAGCTCAATATAAAGTCAGAATGGCTAAAAGCCATAAAATCATAGAATGGCATATTGCCATGTGCGATCGCTAATCGAACCCTATTGGCATGCCAAACTATCCAAACCAATCATGTTAGGTATACTAGGGCATTTGAAACTTTTAAATTCTTCAATTTGTGAATTTCAAATTTTTAGTGTCACTATTCATCTTATTGGTCAATAAAAATGTTGACTTTTAGAATAAAAATATGTACATCGACTTTGGCACTCCCTACATACCACATTTGGCATTCCAAACTTGTTGGCATTAAGCATTTATACCATTTCAAAGTTTAAACCAACACAAGCAGAATTTTCAGTTTTGGTGAGTCAACTTCACTGTTCCATTGGACACTGTTACTGTGGAAATTTGAAGAAATGTAAAACATAAAAGTTGTTCCTTATTTTGTCTAGTTGAATTTCCTTTTTTTGAATCACTCCATTTGGAGTTTTGTAGCTCCAGATATGGTTCAAAAACCACAGCTGGCCGGATGTGCATTCTGCAGAAATTACCATATCTACAGTAACATAAACAGTGATTGCCACTGCCATTTGGGTTAGGTTCTGGCCATAATTTGGGGTAGGTTCCTTCATGAAAGTTGTTTGTCTATGTCGTAGTTGCTGTAAAAATGTCAGGTCAATTGACCAAATCTACAGTGAGTAATTGCCAAATGAACAGTTACTGTTCATTTGGTCAATTCTGCAGAGGCAGTTGCAGGGTGTCCGGATTGGGGACAAGTTTTGGTCCTCTTGCTTTGGTCTTTTGGGCATGGTTTCTTCAGAAAAAATGTGCCATTATAAGCCTAGTTTCATGTCCAATTGGCCAAACACCAATTGGACTAACACAGCCAAAGTTATGGCTATGTAAGTGGACTGAATTTTCAGTTCCTCTGCTGCTGTCCTAGGGCAGCTTACTCCTTCTCTTTGCAATCCTATTTTTCAGTCCATTTTATGGTCAACATACCTAAAATGGTCACTAATTGACCATTAAAATGTGCTCTAACAATTTCCTAAGCCAAGTCAATTTTTCACTCTTCAAAACCTTAGTTCCATTATAGGTTTTTACAACACCTTAAATACTAGCTCCTTCAACAATCACATGCACACATGGTTTAAACTTGGTCTATAGCCCACCTTAAGTCCATCAAAACAATCAAAATAATTCCTTCACAAGGGCTGCCAAAAATTCATAGTATATATACACATAGTTCTTGTTCATTTTAGTTGCAATTCTCACTCAATACAAGTTACAATTCATGAAAATAAGAAGTTTTAAGTGTCTAATGCACTAACCTTGATTAGGGCAGATTTTTCCCAAGCAATTCCTTCACTTTCTTGGCTTTTCTTGGCTGCCAAACACTCCAACAAGGTGTGGGGGTAATTTTTATTGAAGGGATCTAGGGTTTTTGGTGCAAGATAAGCAAGGTTTCAAAGCTTGGAAGCTTGAACTATGGTGGAAACCCTCTCTTTTCTCTCTCTACGTTTTTGGCTGGTTTTGGGGAAGGAGATGGCTGCTGGATCTTTGATGAATTTAGTCTTCAATTTGTCTCTTTATTAGTTAGTCAAATAAGGGCTTAATTGTGATTGGTTGGTAATTATAAATGACATCACCATGATGTCATAAATAGCCCTTTTTCCTCAATTTCTTTTCTTTCCTCCACTACTCAATTTCAATTTAATTTCTAGTAATGTTTATTCATATTTTATGTCATATTAATTATTTACTCAACTGGACAAGTTGGCCAAAAATCACCTCTGAAGGCGAAATGACCAAAATGCCCTCCGTTTGGCTTAACGGGTCAAAATTGTCTGTACCGATTGAAAAATTTTTCTAAGTATTTTCTTGGCATTCTAATGCCATGGGAACCTCAATAACCCTTCTCTGGAGTCCCAAAAATTATTTTATAATTTTTCCCCCGGGTCTAGGGCTCCTCGTTGCGAGAACCGCAACTTCCCTCTGGTTACCCATTGCTTGGGCACCGGCTCGTTTAACTCGGTTGTATTTTATTCCTAAAATTTTTACTAAATTTTTCTTATTAATATTTGAGTTAATTATGGTTCCTGACTTTAATTTAAATATTTTTCCGGACATTCTAGCTGTCCGGACCGACACCGGTCACCGGAACAGTAGGATGTACGGAGTAGTTACCGGGAGGGTGTTACACAGTTGCAAGAAGAATGATGAGAAAAGGCTGTGAAGCCTACCTAGCATATGTGGTAGATACTAGGCAGGCTAAGCCAAACCTGAGTGATATACCCACAGTAAGAGACTTCCCAGAGGTATTTCCTGAAGAATTGCCTGGTTTGCCACTAGAAAGGGAAGTTGAATTTGCTATTGAGACACTGCCGGGTACAGCACCCATTTCCATTGCTCCTTATAGGAAGGCACCCATGGAATTGAGGGAGTTGAAAACTCAGTTGCAAGAGTTACTTGATAAGGGGTTCATACGCCCCAGTGTGTCAGCATGGGGAGCTCCAGTGCTGTTTGTGAAAAAGAAGGATGGGACTTTGAGGCTATGTATCGATTACCGGTAGTTGAATAAAGTGACTGTGAAGAATAAATATCCGTTGCCTAGAATTGATGATCTGTTTGATCAGTTGAAGGGAGCAGGAGTATTTTCTAAGATTGATATCAGATCAGGGTATCATCAGTTGAGGGTGAAGGATGTAGATGTGCCCAAGACTGCATTCAGGACCCGGTATGGGCATTATGAATTTCTGGTGATGCCCTTTGGCCTAACAAATGCACCAGCGGCATTCATGGACCTTATGAACTGTATCTTTCATCCATACCTAGATTGGTTCGTAGTGGTCTTTATTGATGATATTTTGGTGTATTCCAAGACCAGTGAAGAGCATGATGAACATTTGAGGATTGTTCTGCAAACCCTGAGAGAAAAGAAGCTGTATGCTAAGTTGTCCAAGTGTGATTTTTGGTTGAATGAGATTGCATTCCTTGGACATATAGTGTCAGCTGATGGGATTAGGGTGGATCCCAAGAAAATAGAAGCAGTGATGGAATGGAAGCCTCCCAGGAATACAACTGAGTTCAGAAGCTTCTTGGGGCTAGCTGGGTATTACAGGAGGTTTGTGAAGGGATTTTCCTTAATAGCTGCTCCAATGACCAAGTTGTTACACAAGAATGTCAGATTTGACTGGAATGACAAGTGTCAGACCAGTTTTGAGAAGTTGAAGGCTATGCTGACAGAGGCACCAGTGTTACCACAGCCAGTGTCAACACAGCCAGTGTCAGGAAAGGGCTTTGTGGTCTACAGTGATGCCTCACATAATGGGCTAGGGTGTGTATTGATGCAAGAGGGGAAAGTTATTGCCTATGCTTCCAGGCAGCTAAGGCCACATGAACAAAATTACCCTACCCATGATCTAGAGCTTGCAGCAATTATCTTCGCACTGAAGATATGGAGGCAATACTTGTATGGTGAAAAGTGCTACATTTACACAGACCACAAAAGTCTAAAATATTTGCCAACCCAGAAGGAGCTCAACCTTAGACAGAGACGGTGGATTGAGTTCCTGAAGGACTATGATTGTGTAATTGACTACCATCCTGGGAAGGCAAATGTAGTTGCAGATGCTTTGAGCAGAAAATCCATCACAGCTTTGAGATTATTGAATGCCCGTCAAACTTTGATTTGAGATGGAGCTATTTTGGCTGAGTTGCAAGTGAGGCCAAACCTGCTACAGCAGATTTTAGGTGGGCAGAAAGTAGATGAGAAGCTAATGGCTATTATGAGCAAAATCCCAGATGGAAAAGCAACTGACTATGGGGTGAAAGCAGATGGGTGTCTGTATTACAAAGGAAGACTGTGTGTACCAGATAATGGGGAATTGAAGGCCAGTATTCTGAAAGAGGAACACACCAGTGTATATACTATGCACCCAGGAAGTACGAAGATGTATCATGATCTGAAGCTTTAGTATTAGTGGCCTGGTATGAAGAAAGACATAGCTAACTATGTGACTAAATGCTTGACATGTCAGCAAGTCAAGGCAGAACATCAAGTTCCATCGGGTTTGCTACAGCCTATATGCATACCTGAATGGAAATGGGATCGGGTCACCATGAATTTTGTAAGTGGTCTACCTCTCACCCAGAAGAAACATGATGCAGCATGGGTGATAGTTGATAGATTGACAAAGTCAGCACACTTTCTCGCGATTAGGACCGACTACTCATCAAGAAGTTAGCAGAATTGTATATCAGTGAGATAGTTAGACTGCATGGAATTCCACTTTCCATCATATCTGATCGAGACCCAAGGTTTACATCGAGATTTTGGAAGAAGTTGCATGAGTCCTTGGGTACACAACTCCACTTCAAAGATGACTTTCCATCCTCAGACGGATGGGCAATCAGAAAGAGTAATCCAGGTAAACAATTGAAACCAATGGAATTGATACAAATATTGAATTGAAATGATAACAATAACATGAAATATATGTCAGGTTCTTGAGGATATCTTTGAGGAGTTGTGTCATTGAGTTTGAGGAAGTTGGGATAGGTACCTCCCATCGCGTAATTTGCATACAACAATAGCTACCAAGCTAGTATCCAAATGGCCCCATATGAAGCCTTGTATGGGAGAAAATGTAGAACTCCAGGTGTCTTTGGGTGAATTGGCGAAGACAACTGGTAGGGCTGCACTGGTGAAGCGGTGAGGAGAAAGTGAAACTAATCAAAGCCAATCAAGGTTGCCTCGCATGCATGTAAATCTTATGCCGACCTGAAGAGAAAAGAAATAGAATATGCGGTTGGCGATAAAGTGTTCCTCAAGGTGTCACCGTGGAAGAAGGTATTGAGGTTTGGAAGAAAAGGTAAGTTAAGCCCTAGGTTCATTGGCCCAAATGAAGTCATTGAGCGTGTGGGTCCAGTGGCCTATAGGCTAGCTTTACCACCAGAGCTAGACAAGATCCACAATGTGTTCCACGTGTCCATGCTCAGAAGATACCGCTCAGATCCTTCACATGTCATCTCCAGAGAAGAAATTGAAATACAACCGGATTTGACATATGAAGAAGAACCTCTACGGATCCTGGCTCGGGAAGTGAAAGAGTTGAGAAACAAACAGATTCCACTGGTGAAAGTGCTTTGGAGGCACCACAACACCGAGGAGGCAACTTGGGAAAGTGAAGAGACGATGAGGCAACAGTTCCCTCAACTGTTTGCATCAGGTAAATTTCGAGGATGAAATTTAAATTAGAGGGGAAGAGTTGTAACACCCTCCCTGTATCAACTCCGTACATTCTACTGTTCCGGTGACCAGTGTCTGTCCGGATAGCTAGAACGTTCGGAAAAATATTTTAACTAAAGTGAGCGACCAAAATTAACTCAAATATTAAATAGAAAAATTTAGTAAAAATTTTAGAAATAAAATACAACCAAATTAAATGAGCCGGTGCCCTAGCGATGGGTAACCAAGAGTGAAGTTGCGGTTCTCGCAACTAGGAGCCCTAGACCCGGGGGAAAAATTATGAGATAATTTTTGGGACTCCAAAGAAGGGTTATTGAGGTTCCCATGGCATTAGAATGGCAAGAAAATACTTAGAAAAATTTTTCAATCGGTACAGACAATTTTGACCCGTTAAGCCAAACGGAGGGCATTTTGGTCATTTCGCCTTCAGAGGTGATTTTTGGCCGACTTGTCCGGTTGAGTAAATAATTAATATGACATAAAATATGAATAAACATTACTAAAAATTAAATTGGAAATGAGTAGTGGAGAAAAGAAAAGAAAATGAGGAAAAAGGCTTATTTATGACATCATGGTGATGTCATTAAAAGCTATAACCAATCACCTTTAAACAACTAATTAACCAACTAATAAAAGAGACTAAATGAAGACCAAAATAACCAAAAATTACAGCAGCCATCTCCCTCCCCAAAAACTAGCCAAAACCCTTGCAATACCCAACCTCCATTAAAGCTTCAAGCAAGCTCCTTTTCTCCCATTGTTACACCACTAAACCCTAAACCCCTTTCATTAAAACTTGACCACATCTCTTGGGAGAGTATTTGGCAGCCTAGAAAAGGAAAGAAAGTGAAGATTTAACTTGGGAAAAAATCTGCCACTTAAAGGTTAGTGCATCTATACACCTAAAACTCCTTACTTTCATGATTAAGGACTTGAATTTAGTGAGAAATTATAGTTTAAATGAATAAAAGTTGTGTGTATGGCCACCATAAATTTTGGCTGTCCTATTGAAGGAATAGAAATGGAGTGTTTTGATGGACTTAAGGTGGATTAGAGGTTATGTTTAAACCATCTATGCATATGGTTAGTGAATGGGTTAGTAATTAAGGTGTGTTGTGAAAACCTATAATGGGAACTAGGGTTTTAAGGGTGAAAATTGGACTTGGCATTTGAATTGATTAATGGACATTCTAATGGCCAATTAGTGACCATTTAAGGCAAGTTAATCATAATTTGAAGTGAGTTAATGCATGGCAAAACTGAAATGGAGGGCTGCCTAAAGATAGCAGCATGGTGGCTGAGATTCCAGCCCACTTAGACAGCCATAACTTTGGCTGTGTAGGTCCAATTGGTGTTTGGCCAATTGGAAATGAAACTAGACTTATAATGGCACATTTTTGCTGAAGAAACTATGCCCAAAAGACCAAAGCAAGTGGACCAAAAGTTGGCTCCAATCCGGATACCCTCCAACAGCACCTGCAGAAATGACCAAATGAATAGTAACTGTTCATTTGGCTATAACTCACTGTAGATATGGTCAATTGACCTGAAATTTTTACAGCAACAAGTTAAGACATAGAAAAACAACTTTCATGAAGAAACCTACCCCAAATTATGACCAGAACCTATCCAACCAAGCAGTGGCAGTCACTGTTCATGGTACTGTAGATTTGGTAATTCTGCAGTTTTGCAATCCGGCCAGCTGTGGTTTTTGGACCATATCTGGAGCTACAAAACTCCAAATGGAGTGATTCAAAAAAGGAAATTCAACTAGAAAAAATAAGGAACAACTTTCATGTTTGCCATTTCTTCAAATTCCACTGTAATAGTGCTTAATGGAACAGTAAACTTAGGCTTCAAAAACTGAAATTTCTGCCCTCTTAATTTTAAGTTAGAAATGGTAATGGTGACCAATTCCAACAAGTTTTAAATGTAAAATGTGGTATGTTGGGAGTGCCAAAACCAATGTACCTAATTTCTACCTAAAAGTCAACATTTTAGTTGACCAAAGAGGTGAATAGTGACACCAAAACTTGAAATTCAAAGATTGAAGAATTTTAAAGTATCAAATGCCCTAGTATACCTAACAAGATTGGTTTAGATAGTTTGGCATGCCAATAGGGTTCAATTAGCAGTACTGCAAATGGCAATATGCCATTCTGTGATTTCATGGCTTCTAGCCATTCTGACCTTGTATTGAGATGTGGCCTTGTGCCTAATATTATTCTGACTTGTTAGCTTACATTGCCTACGAGGAGATGCATATGTGACCGATGGTGTGACGGCCCGAGGTACTTGATACCCAGTGCCAGTTTACCCGTTTATCCAGTCCAGTCGTCTAGTGTAGGTTACTTGGGCAACCAAATGAATGAAAATGGACAAAGTTAAAGAAATAAATGAATATAACAAATACAAAACAAATAAGACATATACATTCAATACATATTTATTTTCTGCTATTTTCTTTTATTTTATTATTGCACCACTAAGCATTATTGCTTAGCGCGTTGCTTTTGCCACGCGTAGGTTCTGGAGATACAAATCGAGAGCCCAGTAGACCGCAGACTGGGTGAGTCCATCCTGCAGCTCTGCACAGTGTCCGTGTCACCTCAACTTCTACAGTGCATTGGTAGGACACTAGGTGTCATTTTGGTATTTTGTAACTAATTTTTATTTTCTCATATGTAATTGAACTTATGTAATGTATTTTGAACTTCATGTAAATAATGAAGATTTATGGTTATGTATGGAAAAATTTGAGTATTTATTCATTGCTTATACATGAGTACCTTGAGAAATGATTGATTGAAAAAATATTGAGTTTGTGATGACATTGGCGTTTGAGAAATGATTGAATATGAATATTGGAAGTGTTTTTCACAGGTTCCGAAGAACTGTTTTCTCCATTTTTAGCCGATACTCTGCCGGATTTTCTTTAAAATTTTCGGAACCTCAAATAAATTATAATTTCAATAAATGACTTAAATAAATAATATTTCACAAGTTATATTCAAAACCATGATAAAAATTAATTAAGGTAAAATAGAGTGTGCCGGTACACCGTGTGACATTGCTTACTCGGATACACTGTATACGGGTATGGGGTGTCACACCCACCTAGCTATGATATCAACCAATGTTACCGGTCCTACCAAGCCCACAGTCATGACACCGACTGATGCTTTCAACTTAAGCATGATATCTAAGACCTAATTGATGCTAAAAGGATGATTGACCCAGAAAATCAACCTAGAAGCCCCATGCCTAGCCAAAATTTCCACCTACACCAGGTCACTACATGATCTCCATCACCCTAAAAAACCCTAACAAAATTACTAACTTTATCCAACCCATCCAAAAGCCCAATGAACTTATCCAACCCATCCGAAAGCCCAGTGAACCTATCCAACCCATCCAAAAGCTCAATGAACCTCAGTCTATAATGGTTGTTGACATTTGTGATAATTCTAGCTATAATGAGGGTCCTTTAGATGTTTAGACCAATTTTGATGAGGAGGTAGTTGCATGACAACTAGATGGTTTAGTTCCACTAGTGTCTGATTTTCAAGTTGTTGAGATCTATAAAAACTTGATAGATCTAAAAGTGGCTACTATGAAGAAAGGGATGGAGTTTTTTCTTAGCACAGGCCTAGGAGAAAGTATAGATGGTCTGGTGACTTTTCTTGAGATGATGGGACAGATCACGAGTTATGGTTTGGGCTATGAGCCAACAGAAAAGGAAGAAGAGCCAAAGCCTCCTAAGTTCTTGAAAGAGGGGGCAATTACCTTGACATATGATTAGGGGTTATCACATGTGAAAGAATTAGAGCAGAAAATCAACACCATTGATCTAAAAACTGCATGGAAGCCAGGAACCTAAAGTTACACTCCCAAGTTTGAGTTTGTCTTTTGTAATGCTCACAGTAGTGATACTGATGTTTCCAATTCTTATGTACTTGATAAAGATTTTGAGGTAAAGATCAATAACATAACCAATCCTTTTACTTACTTGTTTGATGTTTATTCTAATAGGCGTATGCATGGCATTCATAATCATTTAGAATTTATTTCTATTAATATATCAAAATCAATCTCTATTAATTTGGGTACACCAAATAATCTTAAAGACATTAAGTTAGCTGAAGATTTAACCCAAGAAGAAAGAGATAAATTTATAGCCTTGTTAACAAAGTACCAAGAAGCACATACCTCGAGCTTAAAATCAGATGGCCGATTCCCAAGCCACGCTGGTGTCCCCATAGGAAAAGAGTGATCAAAAGTTGACTTAGCTAGTTATCCTAATGAGGAGTAAAATTTCATGCTATGAAGGATTAATAGTAGCACATGTGGACCTGGAGGGAGAAGGAAAATGATATGAAGACATAAGGAGGTCTCTGGAAGTGAGAGAATACTCGCAATAAGCCTACAAAAGAGATAGAGCAAAATTCATAGATTAGCCACTCAATTTACTTTAGCTGGGGGGCAATTCTACAAACTCTTATGTGTGATAGAAAAATAGGCTGAGCAAATAATGAAAAAAGTACATGCAGGAAATGTGTAGTTCCCATATGAATGGAAATGTTCTAGTTGGAAAAAAATGTTCAAAACATATAAGGATTGGCCTGAAAAACTCCCTTATATTCTTTAAGGTTATCGTAGTACTGCAAGGACATTAACGGGGGCAACCCCATTCTCTTTAGTGTATGGGACTAAAGTAGTGCTATCCATTAAGCAAGAGGTCAAATCCTTAAGAGTGATGCTAGAAGCTAAGATCCTAAAAAATGAGTGGGTTTAGAAGAGATATGAAGAACTAACTTTGATTAAAAGAGAATGTGAGCCTTGTGTCATATGCAGGCTTATCAGAGGAAGATAGCTAGAGCCTTTAATAAGAAGGTGAATCCAAGAAAGATCAAAGAGAGAGACATGGTTTTGAAACAAGCTAGCCCCGCCCCTTTTGATTTAAGAGAAAAGTTTAACCCAAGATAGGATGGTCCATACATAGTCAAAAGGATCTTTCTACTGTAAGAATATCAGACCTGGATGGGAATAAATTTCAAGAACCAGTCAATTTAGACAGGCTTAAATGGTACTTTGTGTGAGACAGGCCCACTAGGCTGAAAACCTGGAAAAGGCAGTCTAGGAAAAAGTAAGGGTCAAAGAAAAAAAGAAAAGAAAAGAAAAAATGCTAGATTGAAAACCTACAAAAGGCGGTCTAGGCAAAAGGAGAGATGAGAGAAGATCCAGATGGAAAACCTGAAAAGGCCATTCGGCAGGTTATAAAGCTTATTTCTCACTTTGAAAGGTTAGAAATTTGGTAAAACTAAATGTAAGAGGGAGTAATAGTGTACCTGAATAAATAAAGAAGTTTTTATTGCATTAACTAGGAATAGGTTTTATTTAATTATGATTGTGAATGTTTGTGTCTTGAGGGATACATTAAAAGATTAAGTAATTGAATTGCATTGTTTTGATTTAACCTATTGTATTGTGAGCATGATAGAATAGGTGCTTGATATGAATATCCTGGTGATTGTCTAATTTTTTTTTTTTAAAAAAAAAGAGAAAAAGAACAAGAAAAAGAAAAGAAAAAAAGAAAGCTCGCTAAGTGGAAAACCCGAAAGGGCCGCTTAGGCAAAAGTTAGAGTAAGCCCGCTGAAATGAAAACTCAAAAGAGCATTTCAGGCAAAAGTTAGGGCACAGAGAATAGAGCTCATGGAAGATAAATGAGTCGAGCCATAAACCATGGGGGGAGAAAAGAAAAAGAAAAATGAGAGGGAAATTGTATTGTGACTTTAAGGAAGTCTTTTTTGGTGAACGGTTTTCCTCAAAAATTTTGAGGCTAAAAGAAAGTTTTTGCAAAAGAGGCCCCTCAGAGGACTATGTTTTTTTTTTTTATAGAATCTCTAGTAAAATTTGCATGCCCATGATAGGAAGTAGCATACAGGAAGCACAAAAATCACAGAGAAAGTTTTGAAACCTAGTCATCCCAATTTTTTTTAAATCGTGAATTAGATATTTTGGTAAGTCCTTAGACGTTGTTTAGGGTGCACGACATAGTTGTGTAAGGCATAGAAGAACATGCATTAACATGTCACCTGTAGGTGTATAAGGCGTAGAATAACATGCATCACCACAGTTTCAAGTGTCGAACTACGAGGGGGTCTGATTCTTCCTTAGGATAGCGAGGGGGATATGTAGGTAGTTTAGGACCGCGGTCCTAAATACGAACCCACAACATTTCATGACAGATGTTTTTTTGATAAGTCCTTAGACGTTGTTTAGGGCACATGGCATAGTTGTGTAAGGCGTAGAAGAACACGCATCAACATGTCACCTGTAGGTGTGTAAGGCGTAGAAGAACATGCATCACCACAGTTTCAAGTGTCGAACTACGAGGGGGTCTGATTCTTCCTTAGGATAGCGAGGGAGATACGTAGGTAGTTTAGGACCGCGGTCCTAAATACGAACCCACAACATTTCATGACAAATGTTTTTTTGGTAAGTCCTTAGACGTTGTTTAGGGCACATGGCATAGTTGTGTAAGGCGTAGAAGAACATGCATCAACATGTCACCTGTAGGTGTGTAAGGCGTAGAAGAACATGCATCAACATGTCACCTGTAGGTGTGTAAGGCGTAGAAGAACATGCATCACCACAGTTTCAAGTGTCGAACTACGAGTGGGTCTGATTCTTCCTCAGGATAGCGAGGGGAATACGTAGGTAGTTTAGGACTGCGGTCCTAAATACGATTCCACAACATTTCAAATCACACAGTTGCCATTGTTATGAGACCGTAGCTAGTCTCATGACACAGAGTGTATCGACAGAGCAAGATGCACTCAATTTTCACATGACACAGTTATCACTGTTATGAAACCGTAGCTAGTCTCATGACGCAGAGTGTATCGACAGAGCAAGATACACTCATTTTTTACATGACACAGTTATTAATGTTATGAGACCGTAGCTAGTCTCATAACATAGAGTATGTCGACCGAGTAAGATATACTTGATCCTCATAGCCAATGTTTCATAGTTATTAGAAATTTGAGTTTCACTTTGATGAAACTTGAGTAATGCTTTCGCATTGATTTCAACTTTTGCCAAAGTGGGGGGCAAACTGTAAACCCTTATTTTGTGATGAGTATGTGCATTGAGGCCGTGGGAAACCCGATGATGAAAAATTATATGACTGTAAAATGTAATTGGAGGCATGAAGCTGAATTATTAATTCCGTGGCATGATCTTGAAAATAATAATAATAATAATAAAGTTTTGAGAAAAATAATTAAATGGGTCCCATTTAAAATTCCTAACTAGGCTTTCTTAGGCCTATGGAGCCCAATTAAACTTAATTAAATCCATTTAAGAACTACCCATATTAAATTTAAACAAAATAAAATTTTATTTTGTTTAAATTTAATATGGGTAGTTCTTAAATGGATTTAATTAAGTTTAATTGGGCTCTATAGGTCTAAGAAAGCCTAGTTAGGAATTTTAAATGGGACCCATTTAATTATTTTCTGAAAATTAAAATAACAAAATATCTCTCTCCTCCTTGGCCCCACTCTCTTCCTTACTCTCTATTGGTGTCACCCCATTTCCCTCTCTTTCTATTGGTTGGAACACCTCACCCATATTCCATTCTCATCCAAATTCATCAATCCTAGTCATTTAAGTTATCTGAACTTTATCACACTAGGACTCCAAACCCTACCACACCTCTTCCTCACTCCCTATTGGTGTCTTCCATTTTTTTCTGTCTTCCTATTGGTTGAAACACCTCATCCATATCCCAGTCTTATTCAAATTCTGCAATCGTAGTTGTTTAAGTCATCTAAACTTTATCACCCTAAGACTCCAAACCCTATCACACTTCTCTCTCAAAACCCTATAAATACCCTACTAGAGAAGGGAAGAAAGGAGGATGGGAGGAAAGAGGAAGAGAAAATTCAGAGCTATAGGAAATTTAGAGATATTCAAGACTCTTTGAGTTCTTCCTTACTTTTTTCTTTTCTTCAAGAAGATTTTCATACAAGATTTCTGGAAGGTCAGTTCTTATTGTTTTCTTTTCAAAAACTATGCCACACATTATTTTAATTCTATGCTCCTTGTCTTCAATTTATTTTATATGTTCATATTGATCATGTAGTCATTCTTAATTTGAGGGGATACACAACCCTGCACATGTTTAGTTTCTGTCTCTCATATTTTTATTATTTTTCTTTATTTTCTGAATCTGTAAAAAATTTGTAAAAATTATATTCATATTCTACACGAAATTCCATTAATTTTAGGCTCAAGAATCACTAAAAAAGCTTTAATATTTTGTAAGTTATGGCTGTTTGAAGTTAGGGTTCCTGCAAAATCTGATTTGCAGGATATCCGACTTGTGGAGCCCATATCTCCCTTGTTCCTTAATATTTTTGTGCAAATCTAGTGTCTAAAATTAACTTCAGAATCTTATGAATATTTTCCAATTGGCTTTGCATTCATATCTATTGTGGTTAATGAGTTATGAATTTTACAAAAAAATAGTACGATTCTGTCACTTAGAAAAGTTACGATTTATGTAGACCATTCGGCTAGGGTTTTGTTTGATTTATAAATTTTATGATCTTTTATGATATGTAGGCTGTCTTCTGTAATTTTTTTAATGATTTTTAGGCATGTATAACTATTTTTAAAAAATCGGATTTCTTGCTACTGTTAATCTGCCAGAATTTAGAAATTGTATATTTATGCATGTTCTTGTATTTTCTTGGGTTTTAATTGATATTTGATCTATTTTTCTGTGTTCTTTTAATTCAAGAAGTGTTATGAAGTGTTTGGATCATGTTAGAAGACTTAGACTATTAGGTAGTTGTAACTAATTAGGATTCTTAACCCTTTAGGAGACTAGAGTTAAAATCCAATGTAAATTGTTATTAATATTTTCTTTATTTCTTTTATTTTCTTTAGTTTCTTTATTTTTTATTACAAACAAAATTGGTAAGTAGCCCTAAGGTAAGTACCAAAGAGGGCATTTGCGTGGAGCTTATATGGAGCTAAACGGGAGTAAGCCAGGGATATTATTGCCATACTAGAAGAGAAGACCCTTTTTTAAGGGTAGCTTGCCCCAATGGCAACTGCATTTACCAACAAGTAGTAGCTCTAGACTTCTCGAATAACCATTAACATAAAATATAGTAATAATAGAACTTTTATTTGGTAAATTAAAATTAACTTTGTTTTTAGTTTAACTGGCTTTTGCATGTAATTAATTTAAATAAATACTTTGTAAATTAAAATTAATCTTGTTTGTAAATTAAACTAACATTGGCATGTAAATAAATTTAATTTAATATTTGGTAATTGTAAAGTAAATTTGCATGTTAGAAATCTTTATTAGGTTGTGATTGTTTGGGCCTTATGTGATATTAGAATAAATTACACATCTACATAATTAACTTAGTTTAATTATCCTTAGGGTAACTTGGTGAAAATTAATTAATTATGTTAAATAGAAACGAAGGGTTATTTGAAATTAAATTTGTTTGTAAATTAAATTCTCAATAATAAATTAATTTTAGTCATTTGGTAAATATCATTTAAATAATTAGCAACCCCATAGATAGGAATTACTTGTGCATGAAAATTGTGTGTAAACAACAATCCTTTTGTGAATTACTTGCGTGTGTAGGATTAGAATTGCATTTTTAGGATAAAGTTTAATAAAGGAATAATAAACAAGACTTCTAGAAACATTAGTAGAGGACTGGCACTCGAATTAATGAGGTTAGACCAGGCGTAAGGGGTGCCTAACACCTTCCCCTTACGTACCCACTATCCCGAACCTAGACATTGGGCTATGGTAATGACGGTTGTGGAAACTCTGCAAGGAGTAAGTTGCCATCCATGACCCTCGGAAGAAACACTAAATATGTCCCGATTATTACCCGGGTGGCGACTCCTGTCTATCTATGCCTTCGTGGCATAAATCCTTAGTACCATGGTAGTGTTATGGGAAGACGGTACTTACCAGTGGTTTGATTCTATTAGGATTGTATGAAGTGCATGTCTAGGAAATGCTGCCTAAGGAGGTGGTACTTAAGTGAGACCATTGTGACTCCACCATCTTTCCTGGGCATTTCCTGGTGCATTTTATATAATTTTAATGGATGATATTTCGCCTCACGCCCCCTCCTACAACGCCGTGTAGCACGCCTTGCTCGACTACACTGTAGACGGGTGAGGGGTGTTACATTCAATTCTTGGTGGCTTAGAATTGAATCCCTTAAAAAGTCCATGATCATACCATATTATTTGTTTACCCATGTATGCATAAGATGTGTATGAATGTATGTAAGTATATGATATATGCATGTCAATTGGATAACATGCAAAGTGAGACCATAATAGTAATTAAGTCGACCACAAAATCTTCCAAATAAATGATTAAGTTGGAAATGGTATAATTAAAGTAATTATATCATGGCCCTTCTTTGAGGCAATTATTTTAAGAAATTTTAAATACTTGCATGTGATGCATTTATTTAAGAGATTTTCTTAAGAATAATTGTTACGTATAATATGTTATAAATATGTAAATAGTTGGTGGCCAATAATGGATGTGCCTGAGGACATTAAAATTATTTGCATGATTACCAGCTCAATGGGATCAACTTAACTAAATAAATCAATAATGGATGTGCCTGAGATTTTGAGTATTAGGGGCTAAATAAATGTTGGAACCTCACATGAGATATGATGGGCAAGGAGTTGCTCACTTATAGTTTATAGTGATTCCAATAATGGATGTGCTTGAGGATGATCAATAAGACTATAAGAATTCAATCACCCACTAGAAATCTGGGATATCCCTCACCCGACTACAGTGTAGCCGAGCAAGGTGTGCTACATTCAGTGCCTGAGCACCCTATCTTATCTTACTTTATTCCTTTAATCATTTTCAAGTTATTATTTTTTAATATCAATCATTTTTTGACGGAGAAACAAATGGAGTTTCCCCTATTTTATTATCGTTTGATGTGTTTTACTATTCACGTGTTTGAAAATTTCAATAATATTTTAAAATAAAAATCTCATCCTTACTAATCATAATCATCTGATCAGTTCAAATATTCTCTATATAATTCAATTTCACATTCATTTCCATACTTTATCATTCATGCTCCATTCACATATCAAAATTCTCATATCTCCATTAATTTACATAATTTACAAAATAATTACATAATCCTATAATTTACATGATGTATAAATTGATTAAATATGAAATAGCCAAACTAATGTGAGCCCTATCTACATGCATTGTTGAGGAGGTGACAAACTTCTACACTTCTGACACTTCTGCAGATCAGAACTCCAAAATCTCTGTTTAATATTTGCTAGGCTTTACCTTCAGTACCTGCGCGAGGAAACAAATCCATTGTGCTAAGCATTACTGCTTAGTGGTGCAATAATATAACAAGAAAATAATATATACAAAATACAGATGCAAATTTGTATAAGTTAATGAAATATAAGAATTCTGATATTTGAGTTGAATATCTAATCATAATGATTCAGAATGAGATTGAGTTTGAGAAATTTTGAGATTGAATTTGAATTTGAGAAACTGTTGAGAATGCTTTGAGATAATCTGAGTTATGAATTTGAGTATATATTGAAATTATTTTTGGCAGGTTCAGAAGAACTGTTAGTCCAAATTACAGACGGCACTTTGCCAGATTATTGTTAAAATGTTTGAAATTTCCAAATTAGTTATATGATAAAAGTAAAATTAGCCTAAATCTCAGATAAAGTTTTTAAACAAATAAATCAAGAACTATAATGAAATCAGATAAGATTAGGTGCTCCGGCACGCCGTGTAGCACACCTTGCTCGACTACACTGTAGACGGGTGAGGGGTGTTACATTCAATTCTTGGTGACTTAAAATTGAATCCGTTAGAAAGTCCATGATCATACCATATTATTTTTTATCCATGTATGCATAAGATGTGTATGAATGTATGTAAGTATATGATATATGCATGTGAATTGGATAACGTGCAAAGTGAGACCATAATAGTAATTAAGTCGACCACAAAATCTTCCAAATAAATGATTAAGTTGGAAATGGTATAATTAAAGTAATTATATCATGGCCCTTCTTTGAGGTAATTATTTTAAGAAATTTTAAATACTTGCATGTGATGCATTTATTTAAGAGATTTTCTTAAGAATAATTGTTAAGTATAAGATGTTGTAAATATGTAAATAGTTGGTGGCCAATAATGGATGTGCCGGAGGACATTAAAATTATTTGCATGATTACCAGCTCAATGGGATCAACTTAACTAATGCAAGATAAATCAATAATGGATGTGCCTGAGATTTTGAGCATTAGGGGCTAATAAATGATTGAACCTCACATGAGATATGATGGGCAAGGAGTTGCTCACTTATAGTTTATTTTGATTCCAATAATGGATGTGCTTGAGGATGATCAATAAGACTATAAGAATTCAATCACCCACTAGAAATCTATGATACCCCTCACCCAATTACAGTATAGCCGAGCAAGTCGTGCTATATTGGGTGCCGGAGCACCCTATCTTATCTTACTTTATTCCTTTAATCATTTTCAAGTCATTATCTTTTAATATCAATCATTTTTCGACGGAGAAACAAATGGAGTTTCCCCTATTTTATTATCGTTTGACGTGTTTTACTATTCATGTGTTTGAAAATTTCAATAATATTTTAAAATAAAAATCTCATCCTTACTAATTATAATCATCTGATCAGTTCAAATATTCTCTATATAATTCAATTTCACATTCATTTCCATACTTTATCATTCATGCTCCATTCACATGTCAAAATTCTCATATTTCCATTAATTTACATAATTTGCAAAATAATTACATAATTTCATAATTTATATGATGTATAAATTGATTGCATATGAAATAGCCAAACTAATGTGAGCCCTATCTACATACATTACTGAGGAGGTGACAAACTTCTATACTTCTGACACTTCTGCAGATCAGAACTCCGAAATCTCTGTTTAATATTCACTAGGCTTTACCTTCAGTGCCTGCGCGAAAAAATAAATCCATCGTGCTAAGCATTGCTGCTTAGTGGTGCAATAATATAATAAGAAAATAATATATACAAAATACAGATGGAAATAAAACCTAATTTGCGTAATCAGGAATTATTTTTATTTCAAATGGAATTCCTAATATTAATTATCTTTTGTCATATTATATTGTTCTTTGGAATAGCTTGTTTCCTAAATTTACTGTAGTGATATATAAAATACGAAATATATTAGTATATTACTTTTCTATTCATGTTATTTCAGAAGATGCAGTTGGAATTATTTATTTAAATGATATCTATTTTGCTAATCTTTTTATCCTTTCACTCAATATTTCCTAGATGTTTGGATCATTTCATAGTAAATAAAATTTTAAAACTAATTCTAGTTTCTTTCTTATTCATTCATTTAATTCACATTATTCTTAACAAATTTCACTGCCCAAGTAATCTACGACAGGCTGACTAAACTGGATAACGGATTGTTGGCATTGGACACTGTGGTGCCTCGGGCCATCATACCATGGGATGCGAAACGTCAACCACGTATGCAATCAGAATGGCTAAAAGCCATGATAACACATAATTGGGCATAAAAGCCATGAGTGCAGGCATAAAGCCATGAATACGGGCATAAAGCCATGAATACAAGCATAAAGCTTTTCACAGTACTGCTAAAATAATACCTTATTGGCATGCCAATCTATCCAATCTGACACATGTGTCTAGGCAATACATGGGCACATAGTACCATTAAATGTTAATATATTGTGTTTTATGACTTCATTATTTTATGACAAATTCCAATTATACTTTATACATTCATTTGATCGCAATTCACATCAATTATCCTTCTATACCATTGTACTCAAAGTACTTTTCCTTTCTACAATAATGAGAACTAATGTCTCATTCATACATTAACATGATCCATTTATTCATTACACTATTTATATAACTTATCATTTGCAATTTAAGTTTTGGTCCCTTGCATTAATATTATTGAGGTTACTATTCACTTGACCATTTCCCTTCAAAGGTTGACTTTTTAATTCATAATAGATTTGTTAAGCCTAAGTTCACCAAGATACCACATTTTGCATTTTATTTTTGTTGGCATTGATTGCCAATACTATTTCAAAGCTTAGTGTTGATTATTTAAAATTTTCAGATTTCAAGCACTAAGGTTACTGTTTCATTAGTCATTTGTACAGTAAGAATTTGATAAAATTTTCTTCATGAAAGTTGTTCCTTTATGTGTCATATTTAATTCCCTTTTTGAATCACTCCATTTGGGGTTTTGTAGCTCACGTTATGGCCTAAATACCATAACTGGCCGGATAGGGCAGTACCCAGAATTTTTGGGCAGAATCCATTATGGCAATTTTGGTGTCTTGAGTTTGGTGGGCAATTTCATTAAGTTCTGGTCACAATTTGAAGTTATGTCCTTTATGAAAGTTGTCCTAAATTGTCTAAGCTTTCTATTAATATAAATTTCAGGTCAATTGGACCTTTCTACACTGAGTTATGACCAAATGAATAAACACTATTTATTTGGTCATTTTGCCCAGGTAAAATGTGTGTTACTCAGATTTGGTCAGTTTTTAGGGCATTCTAAGTTTGGTTTCTAGATAGGGTTCCTTCATCAAAGTTGTGCCATTATATGTCTAATTTCATGTCCAATTGGCCTTGCACCAATTGAACCTACACAACTCAAGTTATAGCTGTCCAACCTTGCTGGACTCCCATCCAGACCTGCAAGGTACATTAGATGGCATACCTAACCTCAATTCCCTTTGCACCATTCACTCAATTTCCTACTCAAACATGACCAAATGGTCACTAATTGACCATTAAAACTTCATTTCACCAATACATGAGCAAAATCCTAAATTTGTTTCCCAAACCCTAACTCTCAATTCTAGGTTCACCCAATACTTATCAAATTAAGCAAACTAATCAATTTCTAATTTATGTTTACACATCAATCACCATTTTTAAGCCTTTCAAATCCATCAAAACTATCAAACTACCATTCCCATAAAGCTGGCAAAAAAAAAAATCCAATTCTTCATTCATGCATCATTTATATCATTTTTCATGAATTTCATTTTCATTCAACTTAGTTTTAACATATGAAAAATAAAATAAGCAAAAGTAAGGCACTAACCTCTTTGAGCAGAATTTTTCCTTAGCTAACTTTAATTTTTCCTTCACTTTTTCCTCTTCAAATTGCTGCCTCTAACTTGCTGAAGGTGTAAGATCAATTTTTCATGAAGAGGTTATGAGGTTTTTATGGTGTAGTTGAGTGAGAAATGGAGCTTGGGTGATGCAGCAATGGAGGACTCTTTCTCTTTCTCTTTGGTTCATTTTGCTTCGACAGCTTTGGGAAGAAGAAGGCTGCTGATTTCTTTGTTTTTATCTCATTTTTGCTTCATTTTTATCCATTTAGTTAATTTGTTAAATTGTGATTTGGTGGGAGTGCTTAGTGACATAAGCATGAGGTTATTAATCTACTTATATTTCATTTTTCTTTTTCTTTCATTTTTACTCATTTTCAATTAAATTTTTAGCAATATTTATTCATATTTTATGTCACAATAATTATTTACTTAATTGGATAAGTCGGTCAAAAATTATCTCCGAAGACGAAATGACCAAAATGCCCTCCGTTTGGCTTATTGAGCCAAAATCGTCTGTACCAATCAAAAAATTTTTCTAAGTCTTTTCTTGGCATTCTAATGCCATCGAAACCCCAATGACTTTTCTCTGGAGTCCCAAAAATTATTTTATGAATTTTCTCTCAGGTTTAGGGCTCCTAGCTGCGAAGACCGTAACTTCCCACTAGGTTACCCATCGCTAGGGCACCGGCTCATTTAACTTGGTTGTATTTTATTTCTAAAATTTTTCCTAAATTTTTCTTACACTTATTTGGTTTCTTTATGACTCCTCACTCTAGTCTAAATATTTTTCCAGACGTTCTAGCTGTTCAGACTGACACCGGTCACCGAAACAGTAGAATATACGGAATTACTCCAGTGAGAGTGTTACAAAATCCATCCAACTAGGATTTTCGTTTCCTACTTTGGAAGTGTAAGATTGGCCAAGTTAGTGGGAGGACCAATTTGATTAAAAGACCATAATCATTTTGGTTAATTACTTGATACATTTACTAATTAATCTAGTTATTTTCTATAGTTAATTTTTCTGATAATAATGCACACACAACATCTACCACCATCCAATATCCTTGAGAGCATACTTAATCATAATAGGTTGACGGGACCTAAACTTTCTTATTGGCTCAGAAATTTAAGACTTGTCCTGAGCCTAGAATGTATTAAATATATTTTAGACTCTAAGGTTTTTGGTCTCTTACCTCTAGAGGCCACTCAAGAGGAACTAGACACTTTGGGCAAGTGGAAATAGCATGATATGAGAGCCAAATGTTAGATGCTTACTTCTATGACTAATGAGTTACAAAGGTAGTATGAAAATATGCAGAATGCAACTGAGATCCTCCTTCACCTACAAGAGTTGTATGGTGAGCACAGCAGGAATGCTAGATATGAGATATCTAGACAGCTATTCCAAATAAGGATGTCTGAGGGACAGAATGTAGGAGATCATGTCTAAAAGATGATTCAGCTTATTGAGTAGTTGGAATATCTTGATTTTCACATGGATTTCCAATTACAGATGGATCTGATCCTTCAGTCCCTGCCTGAGTCATTTAGGAATTTTGTGACAAATTTTCATATGACAAAGCAAGAGTGCACTTTGGCTGGGTTGCTTAACATGCTGGTTATTGCCCAAAAGAATATGCCGGGCAATAAAGAAAAAGAAGTGGCTTTGATTGCATCTTCTTTTTCTGTTAGAAAGTGCAAAAAGAAGAAGGGCAATAAGAATAAGAAACCTCAAATTCCTAGACCTTCCAAGAAGATAGCTAAACAAAAGGGCAAGATTGAAGCTGACAAAGGCAAGGAAAAATGTTTCCACTACCAGAAGGATGAGCACTAAAAAAGGCACTGCCTAGAGTATCTTGCTTCTCTAAAGGACAAGAAGGATAGACCTTCACAAGGTATGTCTGTGTCTTGTTATTTAGATTCTGATGATACTCATAGTTCATCTACAGCTTGGGTATTAGATACTGATGTTAGTTCCTGCATATCTCTTACATTACTTATGATATGCAGGAACTAGCAAGTAGTAGCAGCTTGCAGTAATGAGATATTAGACTTCGGGTTGGCAATGGCTCAACTGTTAAAGTTTTAGCCATAGGATCTAAATCTTTATACATGTATAGACATGTTTTGTATTTAAATAATGTTTTGTCTATACCTGATGCTTTTAAGAATATTATTTCTATATCTAGTTTGACTAGAAATGGCTATGAATTTCAGTTCACAAATGATATATTTATTTTGAAAATAAATATGTTGGGTCGGGTTATATGCATGATGGACTTTATTATTTAGATAATAATGTTAAATATAAATCTAATGCAAGCAATCTAAATGAATGTAATGCCATGATGAAAATCAACTTAAGTTCAAAATATAGTTGACACTTAAGATTAGGTCATGTTGCAGAAGATATGATTGCAAAGCTAGAGAAAATGGGGATTTTATCCTCATTGGGTTCTGAGCCTACTCCAACTTGTGAATCTTGCCTTCAAAGCAAAATGACTAGATCACCTTTTGTTGGACAAGGGCTAAGAGCTGAAAATATTTTAGAACTTATACATAGTGATGTATGTGGTCCATTTAAGGAAATGGCTAGAGGTGGTTTTCATTATTTTATTACCTTTACTGATAATAAATCAAGGTTTGGGTATTTGTATTTGATGAAATACAAACATGAATCCTTTGAAAAGTTCAAAGAATTTAAAAGTGAAGTAGAAAATCAAATAGGAAAAAGTATTAAAACTCTTCGATCAGATCATGAAGGTGAATACTTAAGTACTGAATTTGATGAATACTTGAAAGAGCATGGCATTATCTCCCAGCTGACTCCTTTAGGAATACCACAATTGAATGGGGTATCTAAAAGGAGAAATCATACCCTATTAGATATGGTACGCAGTATGATGAGCTATACTGATATGCCATTCTCCTTTTGGAGATTTGCATTAGAATCAGCTTTGTATATTCTGAATAGGATTCCATCAAAATCAGTCTCTTTCACACCTTATGAGATATGGCATGGAAGAAAACCGAGTCTTAAGCATGTTAAGATTTGGGGTTGTCCAGCTTATATTAAAAAGTGGAACACTGATAAATTGGAAACCAAATAAGAAAAAGGTCGATTTGTTAAATATCCAAAAGAAAGTTTTGGATATTATTTTTATTTGCCTACATCACAAAAGGTTGTGGTAAGCAGAGATGCCATATTTCTTAAACAACAGTTTATTCAAAAAGGTGGCAAAGGAAGGCAAATAGAGTTAGAATTGGATAATTCTGATAAACCAACAGATTAAATGGATATAGATCCATCTAGTCAACCTATACCTATTGATGAAACATCTACAGTAATTCCTTGCAGATCGACCAAGATATCTCACCCACCAGAGAGATATGATTTTCTTCATGAAAATGAACAAGAGCTATTTACTCATGAAGAAATAGATCATAAAGATGATCCTCTTACCTATGAAGAAGCTATATCAAATATAGACTCTTCAAAATGGATTGAAGCCAATCCGAAATTGATTCCATGCATAAGAACAAAGTTTGGGACCTTGTTGACCCACCTAAAGGTATTGTACCTATAGGGAATAAATGGGTTTTCAAGAAGAAAATTAGTTCTGATGGAAAGGTAAAGACCTATAAAGCAAGGAAAGTTGCGAAAGGGTTTCACCAAAGGCAAGGAATCGACTATAAGGAGACTTTCTCATCTGTTGCCATGCTTAAATCAAGTAGGATTTTATTAGCAATAGTGCATACTATGATTATGAGATTTGGAAGATGGCTGTCAAAACAGCTTTTCTCAATGGAAACATTGATGAAAACATTTTCACAGAACAACCTAGAGGTTTGAATTCTAAGATGGTTCCAAGGTATGTAAGCTAAAATGATCCATTTATGGGTTGAAACAAGCTTTGAGGAGTTGGAACATCTATTTTGATGAAGTCATTAAATCATTTGGTTTTATCAAAAATATGGATGAGCCATGTGTATATAAGAAGGTTAGTGAGAGTGTTGTCACTTTTCTTATTTTATATGTAGATGACATTTTATTGATAGGTAATGACATGGGTATGTTGACAACTGTCAAGGTATGGTTGTCAAATACATTCTCCATGAAAGACTTAGGGAAGGCAAGCTATATTCTTGGAATTCGCATCTGTAGAGATGGAGCGAAAAGAATAATTGGTTTATCCCAAAGTCTCTACTTGGAAAATGTGTTAAAGAGGTTTAACATGCTTGATTCCAAGAGAGGATTGTTACCAGTAAGACATAGTATCCACCTTTTTAAAGAGATGTCTCCAAAGACAACAAAAAAAAGAGATAAAATGGCCAGAATTCCATATGCTTCTGCTATTGAAAGTTTAATGTATGCAATGTTGTGTACTTAGCCGGATATCGCATATGTTGTTAGTTTGACTAGCAGGTTTCAATCCAATTCAGGTTTGGAACATTGGATAGCTGTCAAGAATATCCTTAAGTACTTGAGAAGAACTAAGGATTTATTCTTGATTTATAGAGGTGGTGACTTACAATTGGATAGTTATACTGATTCTGATTTTCAATCAGATATCGATGATAAAAAGTCTACCTCTGGGTTTGTGTTCATTTGTAATGGAGGTGAAGTCAGTTGGAAGAGTTCCAAACAGAGTACAACTGTTGATTCCACTACAGAGGCCGAGTACTTTGCTATATCAGATGATGCAAAAGAGGCTGTTTGGATAAAAAAGTTTGTGATAGAACTTGCAATAGTTCATTCCATTGAGTCAGCAGTTCCTCTCTACTGTGACGACAATGTAGTGGTCATACAAGCTAAGGAACCCCAGTCTCACCAGAAATCCAAACACATAGAAAGGCACTACCACATTATCAGAGAGATAATTGGGCGAGGTGATGTAGCCATACAAAAAATAGCATCGATCGAAAATCCAGCTGACCCATTCACAAAGCCTATGTCACAAACTCAGTTAGACCGACATCTTGAGAAGATGGGCCTAAGATATTGTAATGAATGGTTCTAGTGCTAGTGGGAGATTGTTGGTAGTATGCCCTAGAGCATATCATTTTTTATGTATATTGTACATATTTTATTAATAAAAAGGCATTTTCATTTTTTGGTTTACATAAACTATTTATGTGTAATTGAAAAGGTCCATTGATATTTTATTAGAAATCCTATTCTTAAGTTGTTAAGAATATGAGTGACAGTATTTCTAGCACAAAGTATCATAAACCGGTTCACAATCGAGGATACTTCACAAAGGACATGACTTATCCAGAAAGATTATAATCATGTTTGTTTCCAAGGTATTTATATGAGATATAAATAAGGTGGAGTGGTGAGTCTCATGCCACATAACAAATATGATAGGCACTTATACATGACAAGTAGGCCAAACCAGTGATGCATATGACAAGAACATGGAGTTTACTCTTATCAATGCATTGTCATATATCATATTAGTGCATATAATCTTTAGACCTGAGATAATATAGTTATCTTATATATAAGTGGTTTGAGTTTGATACTGCTTTCATACTTGTATTAGGTATGGGTATATGGGATGTGTTGGCTCCTACTAGTTACATATGGAGATAGGTGTTGATCAAGATGGAATCCGTTACCCTAAGTAAATAGGGATAAAATCCTATGTTCATTTAATTATTCTTGATGTTTCAAGTTCCTGGCCAGGACAGATAGATTTAGTCAGAAAAGAGTTTCCGACAAGAAAATCTAATTAATCAAGAATTGGAATTAAAAGAGAACATAATGTTCATAGCAAATGGGGTTTGACATTAACCATGACTCCAACTCGAATTGGGATTTTATAACAGAGAGATTCTAGTGCATGGTAACATATGATTAAAGGTTCATTTAATGTATTCCTTATTACTGATTGGGTGGCCATGGCATACTATGCTAGGTGTCAACCATGGTCTATGAGATGCCTGAAATAATTTAGAGAAATCATTTATGGTAAGAAAGAGTTCTAATGATATTAAGAGTTAATATCATTTCTCATTGCTTATAAGTAATGAGCCTAGTAAGTCACACATCTACACAAGCTAACCACCATTTAAAATGTGATTTAATTGATTAATTAAAGAGTTTAATTAATTAATTAAAGAGGTTTGGTTTGCAATAAGATTGCAAAGTCTCTAGCATGACTTGAAACCAAATATAGGTTATTGGATGTATAGTATAAATTAAATTTATATTTAATTTGATTAAATATGAATCAAATTATGAGAAATTAATTAATGGAGATTAATTAATTAATTTATTTATATTTGATATAAATTGATTTAAAGAAGAGAAATTATAATTTTGGATTGAGAACTCAAATTAAAAAGTAAGGGAAAATTGGTCTTTTCACATGGTGACATGTCACACCATGAGATGGTGACACATGGCACCTTATGATCTTGTTACTTGTCTTCCTATGATAGAAGACCATGTGTCATGATTTAAATGGAGCTTGACACTTGACTTCATAGGATTAAATCAAATAATAACAAGATGAGATATTGTGATGACATGTGGCAAGATAGTTAGGGTTTGACCTAAGTATATAAAGAAAAGTTAAAAAGAAAAATCAGCCACCTCTCTCTGTTCTCTTATGTTGGACGGCAACATGCTCTCTTCCTCTCCTCTTTAATTTCTCAATTGATTCAAGGGAAAAACTTTGATTTCCTCTTGAATTAAAATTATTAGAAAGTGTTTCTAACTCTCAATACATTCATACAACCTTCACAAAGTATAAATCCGATCTCAAAATTGGTTGACAAGGCTTGAGAAGCCAATCTAGGGGCTTCCATTGCAACTTTGGTGTGTGCTTATGGTGGATAAATTGGAGGGACAACATTTGGGGTCCTAAGAACATCCTGGATTTGCTTCAATTGTGCATCAAGAGGTTAATACATAAAAATCCCTCTTTTAGTTAGGGTTTATATGATTAAATGTTAATTCACAATCTTTAATGGCAAATAAAATTTTTAATGCATGCTAAAATATGTTTTGGTATGCAATTGGGCATTGGAAATTGATTAGGATCATAAGACAATTGGCATGGTGCATGTAACCTTAGAAATAATTTTTGAAATTCAAGGTTCTAATGCCCATTAATCCACGCTTCCACTCCTTCATGTGTAACTCTTATCGATCGAAGTGTGGAGTGGCATGTGTTGAGCTGCAATAAACTTGTGGATACTAAATGAAACAGGTTTGAGTTGTTATTATGGCATTGAGAGAAAGCAGCATTGCTCCAATGCCTAGAATCGAGGAAGAGATGGGTTTATTGGTGTTTGGTTGAGAGTGAAGTGGATAGAAAGAGGTGCTAATCGAAGAAGAAGAAGGTGTGCTGAAAGGGAGGAACATGAGATGGCGAGGCTATGTTTTGAGGTTTATCTTGTCGTTGTATTGAATCGAAAAAGAGCTGGCCTAATGGTTTTGGTGGATAGGAGAAGGGAAAGTTCTGTAGCAATGTAGGTATGAATTTTTAGGGAACAGAGTTTGGGTGCCTAAGCTATATCGCTTTTTGGGGAGGTAGTATTTTCTCTAATTTTAAAAAAAAAATTTTCATTCTTCCTAAAAGATTGCTCTTCTAAAAATATGCTCTCTCCAAAATTCCTACTTTCCATCACCCTTTCTAAACTAGAGAATTAAGATGGTATTTATAGATGGCTAAAACCCTAAGATAAAGGGTTAGGATTTAAGGATGAAAATTGGAAGGATAAGATTAAAAAGTAAAAAATTTTATTGTTATTTCTTATTGGAAATTCCAAGATCAAAAAGTTGAGAATATGAGTGACAGAATTATCTTGTACAAGTGCTATAAATAATTGTTCACTATTAAAGATATTTTATTGGACACTATTTATCCGGCTAAACTATCATCTTTATTTGTTTCTGTGGATCAGCATGAGATACTAACAAAAGTGGAATGGTAAATCTCATGCCATCTGACATTATGATGTCGAGACAATATAATGGGCATTTATAAGATAAGTAGTGTAACGCCCCACTTTAGATAGTCCAGTACATTCTACTATTCCGGCGACTAATGTCTGTTTAGACAACTGGGATGTCTAGAACTACCCTTAAATTTAAGTAAGAAGTCATAATTTAAATTAATAAAGATCAAGCAAGGTTGAAGAAAAAAATAAAAAAAGTGGATTATAAAGCAGTTAAATGAGCATAAGTCCCGGTGATGGGTAACTCCACTAGGAAGTGATTATGGGTCTGATTGCTTCTCTAATTCATGTAGGATCTTGTAAGATTCTTAATTGAGGCTTAATTGAAGTATTGTTATGAATTAATAAGTCAAAGAAATGAAAAGAAATAAGTTCAAATAAGCAGAGTAAAAACTAAAAGTGAAAAATAGAGTTAAGGACTTATTGGGCATTATGGAAAGACGAACAGAAACCCGGTAAGAGCAAAATTTGGTCAATTAAATTTAAAAAGTCAAATATTGACCAAAGATGTGATTAATTAAGTCAATAAAGTGAGATTAATTTAATTAATCATGGTTAAGAAAATTAAACCTAATTATCTAAATAGTCAAACTTAATGATTATGAATTTCACCTTATTTACAAGTTTGCCATTCCCAAAATTTACAAGTTTGCCATTAGGAATTTAAAATAATATAATATCTAATAATCAAGACAAATTGTCATCTTCATCTTCTTCTTCTCCATGGCCGAACCACCTTCCTTCTCTTCCACCATTTTTATTTCTTCATAGCTTGAATTCCCATCCCTTTTCTCCACCTCCATCACTTAAGACAGTACTTAAGTTTTAATTTAGTGAGAGCACCACTTTTAAGCAAGAAATATTAAGGATTAGGAGGGTTACTAAGAAACCAAGTTGGGAAAAAACTCAAGGTAAGGAAAAACTTGAGTTGAACAAGCATGAGTTCATGTTATCATATCATACTTATGGCATAAAAGTGATATGTGATGAGAATTTCTCGAATTTCTTGATGGGGGAAATTTGGTCCAAGCTAGCAAGGATCAAGGGAAGAGTAATAAAATTGATTAGAGGTGATATTGAAGAGCCAAGAAAAGATTAGCAGCTTAAATTTAGGTATGTGCACTCTTAATACCTTAATCTCCTCTTGAAGTTGCTACTTAGGGTTTCATGTCAATTAGGGGTTTTGGCTAAATTGAATATAAATGTTTATTTTATAGATAGAAAAAAGATGTTCAGTTTGTGTAAATGATATAATGCCTATTTAGAATCATGTTGCTTGTTTTGTATTAAAGTATGCATTGTGAATGGGCATGTTAAGCAATCTGATTGAATTTGACCAGACTGGACTTTTAAGTTCATATCTTGAGTTTTATAATTTCAAATGGCCTGAAACTTGTGGCAAATTAAAGCTAAGATATAATGCTAAAATTTTCATGGAGATAAGTTGCTCAAATTTTGTGTGTAAATACCTTATATAATTGCTTGAAATTGAGTTACAAAATCTTGAACCTAGGAGCAGGGCACCCTGAACAATCCAGAGTAAAATGGGTATTACTTACCCTAGGAAATTCCAAATGAGGTGATTCTCAACTTTTTGAAAAGCTAAGACATAAAGGAACAACTTTCTTGAAGAATCAAATGACAAATTTCAATTACAATTTGTTCAAATCAGGACTCCAAAAACTATCCAAAACTTGTCCTGTGATCAGTAAAGTAGTACATCTGAACATAGCCTGTTTGTTTGGACATAACTTACTCTATAAAATTCCAAATGAGGTGAATCTTACCTTTTTGGAAAGCTAAAACATAGGGGAACAACTTTCATGAAGACCAATTTGATAAATTATGATTGAGACTTGACTAAAATTGAGTCCTAAAACCTATCTAGAAGCTACCTGCATTGTAGAAGGAGAAGGCAGATATGACTAGATCTTGGTTATTTGGTCATAACTTGTGATCTATAAATTAGAATTAAGTGATTAAAAAACTAAATGAAATTAAGACATAAATCTATAGATCTTATGAAGAAAGTATAAGCTAATTCTTGCATTTACTTGATCCAATTTCTGATGGAAAACTGTTTATACTTTTAGGAATTCACAAGATTGTGTCATGCTATTCATTAATACAAATTGCACATATATTTAGTATGCTTGAATGAATAGACTATACAAATACGAAAATGGCATGAGGATGTTAGCACACATATCTTGACACTTATATGAACAAAGAATGTTGAATTAATGTAAATTATGAAAGTTGAGCCAAGTAAGCCTAGACAATGAGTATAAGATTGGATAGGTGGGCATGCTATGGGTTAGAGCCACCGAGTGGTCAGTACCGAGAATAAAAAGTTAGTGTTATACTAGTCAGAGCCACCGAGTGGTCAATACCAAGAATGAAAGCCCGTGTTAAACTGACCAAAACCACCAAGAGGTCAGTGTCATGAGTCCCACTATCCAGTCTATATACCATCTATCATAGGTTACTATGAGTACTAGAGTAAAGTTTCGGATTGTGATCATAAAGACAATAAACTCAAATAAGATATGATAAGGTGCATGTCACCTCATTAAATGGTGTGAGTAGCAAGTATGGATTGATTGACCTACTTTTTTTTTTTTATGTAATGATGTTATATAATTGTTTTAAAACTTTTAAATACTCTTGCATGAATATTATGAGTATATGATGTGTTAAAGTGCACAAGGAAAATTATTTTGTTTTAAATTAAGAGTGCACCACTAAACTATTTAGCTTAGTGCGAAGACTAGTTTCCTTGCAAAGGTAAAGTAAACCAGGTGTAGATTTTGGCTAACAGAAGGTAGAGTGGATCTGCAGAAAAGTCTAGAGTCACCATATCTCGGACTTTTGGGTAGATGCATCATCATCATCCTCATTATATAGTTTTACTCATATGTGTGCGCATCTTATGTTGTAGACAATATTTTGTAAATATCATTTTTGGAAATTATAATCATAAGTATGTAAATTCAATGTAATAACATGAGTTGGTTAATACAGTTGTAAATTATAGATATCTCTTGTGTTTATGTAATCTTGGATGATGAAATTGATGTTGATGAAATTTGGTGATTATTATTGGATAGAAATGATATAGTAATTGAGGCTTGCATAGGTTATGAAATGTTTTAATAGGGAAATTGTTGAAATTTAGGGGAAACACTTGCAATTTCTCCATTTAACAAAAATAAATTAATTATTGTAAATTGATTTTGGAACAAATTGGGAGATAATAAATAATGACACAGAAATAGGTGCTCAGTGCACAGAATGTGGCATCCCTTTGCTCGGCCTCATTGTAGATTGAGTAAGGGGGTGTTACAAGTAGGCCAAACTAGTGATATATAGATTACATGTACATGGAGTTTACTCATGTCAATATATTGTCAACTAGATCATAACAGTGCATATAGTCACTTAACCTAAGATGTGACACCCCTCACCCGTCTACAGTGTAGCCGTGTGACATCCTCACTACAGCTAGTCCGTACAGTCTACTGCTCCGGTGACCAATGTCGGTCCGGGCAGCTAGAATGTTTGAAATTTTAAATAGACTAGAGTGAGGAGTTATAAAGAAACTAAATAATACTCATAAAAATCAAGGAAAATTTATAGGAATGACATACACTAGGGTTAAACGAGCCAAAACACCAGGGATGGGTAACCCGAAAGGGAAGTGACGGTGAAGGCCGTTAGCAACCCTAGACCCGGGGAAAAAATTATAAAATAATTATTGGGACTCCAGAGAAAGGTCATTGAGGTTCTTATGGCATTAGAATGCCAAGGAAATGCTTAGAAGAATTTTTCTATCGGTATAGACAATTTTGGCTCGTTAAGCCAAACGGAGGGCATTTTGGTCATTTCGTCTTCAGAGATGATTTTTGGCCAACTTGTCCAGTTAAATAAATAATTTATATGACATAAAATATGAATAAATATGGATGAAAAATTAATTGCAAATGAGTAGAAAAGAAAAGAAAATAAAATAAAAGAAAAGTGGAATTATGACATCACATGATGTCATTAATGAGCTCTCCACCAATCACAACTTAACAAAATCAATTAAGAGATAAAATGGACACAAAATAAGATAAAAACAAAAAAGAGAAGTCCAGCCACTTCTTCTTCAGCCAGCCGAATTGCTTGGGAGAGAGAGGAGAGAAAAAAACCTCCATGAAAGCTTGATCAAGCTTGAATCCCCACCCTTTCTCACCATAAAAGCCCTAGTTGTCTTCACAAAAAATTCACCCCACACCTTGAGTAAGCTTTGGGCAGCAAAATTTTGAAGAAAAACTAAAGTTTTGCAAGACCCAAACTTAGTTCCAAAGAAGTTAGTGACCAATCCTTGCTTTCTTTTTGAAATTCATGTTTAGGGACAAAAATTGAGCTAGAAAATGAGAGAAAATTAAATGAAATTGATGATTAAGTAAACCCCCCATTTTCAGTAGCTATGTGAAGGGTAGGGTTTTGATTGTTTTTCTTGAATAAATTTAGTATTGTGGCTGCCCTTAACACTAACTTATTATTTAGAATGGTGAAAGGTAAGTGAATGCATGAATTGAGATGGAATGGGTTTGGGTTTGGGTATAAAATGGAGACTTTGATCATGTAATGATTAAAGTGAGTTTTAATGGTCAATTAGTGACCATTTGGTTCTGTTTAAATAAAAAATGAAGTGTGTTGAGTAGTGGAGTTTGGGTTTGGTGTGGCTGCCCATGATGACCTGCAGAATTGGACATGAGACTAGCAAGTTTGGGCAGCCATAACTTGAATTGTAGAGGTTCAATTGGTGCAAGGCCAATTGGACATGAAACTAGACACATAATGGCACAACTTTGGTGAAGAAAACATGCCCATAAAACCAAACCAAGTGGACCAAAAGCTTACCCTAATTCGGGTGACCTGCAGTCTGCCTGGGCAAAATGACCAAATGAATAGTATTTGGTCATTTGCCCATAAATCAGTGTAGAAAGGTTCAATTGACCTGAAATTTTACCAAAAACAAACTAAGATATATACCAACAACTTTCATGAAGAAACCTAACCCAAATTATGACCAGAACACATTCAAAAAGTGAGTTGCAGTCACTGTTCATTACACTGTAGATATGGTTAGTCCAGAAATTCTGGACAAAATTTCAATCCTGCCAGTTGTGGTTTTTGGACCATAACTTGAGCTACAAAACTCCAAATGGAGTGATTCAAAAAAGGAAATGCAACGAGACAAAATAAGGAACAACTTTCATGTTGATCAGTTTGCCAAATTCCCACTGAAAAAATGACTAATGGAACAGTAAAGACGAAGCATGAAAACTGAAAATTCTATCCAATTAGCATTAAGCTTAGAAATGGTATTGACAACCAATACCAACAAGTTTAAAATGCAAAATGTGGTATGTTGATGATATTAAAACCAATATACCTATTTCCTATGCAAAAGTCAACATTTTTGTTGACCAATGAATGGAATAGTAACACTAAAACTTAAATTTCAAAAATTGTAAAACTTAAAAGTGTAAAATGCCCTAGTATACCTAACAAGATTGGTTTGGATAGCTTGGCATGCCAATAGGGTTCTGTTAGCAGTACTGCATATGGCTTCATGCCATTTTGTGTTTCATGGCTTCCCATGCCATTCTGTGACATAATAGCCTTTGGCTATGTTATTTGAGTTGATATACTTGGGTTTTAACCCTGACAATTATTACAGCTTATTAGTTGTTCTGTTGCACACCAGGAGACACAATGTGACCGATGGTGTGATGGTCCGAGGTACTTAGTACCCAATGCTAGTTTACCCGTTTATCCAATCCAGTCGACTGATATAGGTTACTCAGGCAATGATAATAAACCTTACCAAATTTTAATTGAATAATACTGCAAATAATATCAGAAATTAAGTCTACTAAAAAATGTAAACATACATTCTGCATACTTTGTTTTATTTTATTTTATCTAAGCAGAATTGCTTAGCGCGTCGCTTTTACTACGCGCAGGTACTGGAGACCTAGCTGGGGAGCGTAGTAGACATCAGACAGGGTGAGCCTTTAGAGCTGTATCCAGAGTCCAGAGTCACCTCACCTCTGCAGTGCATATGGTAGGACATTAGGATTTTGGGTAGCATTTTATATTTTGCATTTTGTATTAGCTTTGGGTTGTAACTATAAACTCTTGTAATTATGTAATGATGTAAATATATGAAATTTCATATTATTGGAATTTTCTGTATATTATGTTGAGAAATATTTATGAATGTGCTTCCAGCACTGAAGTGAAAAGAAAAATTTCTGAAAATAGTGTTGTGATTTGAGATTGAGATTTTGAGACTGACTTGAATGTGTATAATGGAGTTTGGATTTGGAAATTATATTGGAAGTGTTTTTAAACAGGTTCAGAAGAACTGTTTTTCCAATTTATAGCCGGCACTCTGCCGGATTTTCTATAAAATTTGCAGAAAAATTTAGATTTATCAAAAATTGAAAATAAATGAATTAAAAGGGATAAATTGTAATAGAAACATAAATTGGTACTCCGGCACACTGAGTAGCATAACTTGCTCGGCTACACTGTAGATGGGTAAGGGGTGTCACAAGCCGAGCAAGGCATGTCACATTCGGTGCCGGAGCACCCTATCTTATCTTACTTTATTCCTTTAATAATTTTGTTCTCGTTATATTTTAATATCAATTATTTTTTTAAGGAGAAACCAGTAGAGTTTTCCCTATTTTATTATCGTTTGGCATATTTCACTATTTACCTGTTTAAAAATCTCAACAATATTTTTATAATAAAATCTTATCCATACTAATCATAATTATCTCATCAATTCGAATATCCTCTATATAATTCAATTTCATATTCATTTCTATACATTCCCATTCATTCTCAACTCATATGTAAAATTTTCAATCTTCATTAATTTACATTATATATAATTTAATCACATATGAACTAACCTATTTATTAATTTATATCACATAAATATTACTTACAAATTCTTAGTTTACATTACAACATACAAAATATTTTTACAAACAAAATACATAATGTGATTTACATGGGCCCTATCTACGTGCATTGCTGAGAAGGTGACAACTTTGAACACTTCTGATACTTCTACAGATCCGGACTCCAAAATCCCAGTCTAATATCCACTAGACTTTATCTTCAGTACCTGCGCGAGAAAACAAATCAATCGCGCTAAGCATTGCTACTTAGTGGTGCGATAATATAACAAGAAAATAATATATACAAATAAAGAAAGAAGGGATCATAATTTGGATACTCTAGAAATTAATCTAATTTAATAAAATACTTCTAGTATCAACTATCTTTTGTTCTAATTTATTCCTCTTCAGAAGCGCTTAATTCCTAAATTCACAGTAATAATATACCATCCCCAAAAATTCTAAGAATATTATTCTTAGCTTTATATTGCTATGAAAAAGTGCATTTGTAATGTTTATTTAAGTTATATTTCTATTGCTAATCTTTTTATCGTTTCATTCAGTACTTTCTACTAAATAACTATTCTTATTTATTTTAGGTCGTCTTACTCATTTATTTAATTTCTAATATTTTAATTGCTAATATTATTAACTTATTTCAATAAATTTCACTGCCCAAGTAACTTATGACAGGCTGACTAAATTGGATAAGTCGGTCGTTGGCACTGGACACTGCGATGCCTAAAGCCGTCATACCATGGGATGTGAAATGCGAAACATCAACCATGTATGCAGTGGCTAAAAAGCCATGATAACATATCAGTATGGCTAAAAGCCATGATAATAAGTAATCAAGCATTAAAGCCATGAGTGCGGGCATAAAGCCATAAATATAGGCATAAAGCCTTATGCAGTATTGCTAAAATAATACCCTATTAGCATGCCAATCTATCCAATCTGACATACGTGTCTAGGCAATACATGGGCATATTAGTACCATTAAGCATTAATATGTATTATTATGTCATTGTTTCATTATAAGGTTCAATTACAATTGATAAAATTTTATTCTATTTCCAGTAAAAACAAAAATTCCTAAATCACAATTACACATAATTCATGCATTTCTCGTAGTTTATACATTGATTATTCCACTCATGATAATTGCGATTTACATCGATCAATTTTCGTGTACTATTTGTACATCGAAATATTTTCTTAAGGCTCTCCATATGGGTTATTCCTTTATGTCCTAGAGTCACTAAAGTTCAACAATTTTTAATTCACTAATTGTACTATATATATTAGTACTAATAATAGCTTCTTTAATTCCTTTTATTATTACTCATGTTTTTGGGGTTACTATTCATACATTACTATTCACTCAATTTGTTGACTTTTTCATACATAATAGTTACATGAGTTCTAACCACATGTGATTACCACATTTTGGTTCACAAAAGTGTTGGTATTGGTTGCCAATCAATACTTCAAACCAATAGGAAATAAATCAAAACTTTCATTTTTAAGTACTAGAGTTCACTGTTTCATTAGGCAATTCTACAATGAGAATTTGGCCAAATGTTCTTAATTAAAGTTGTTCCTTAATGTGTCTAGTTAAATTTCCATTTTTGAATCACTCCATTTGGAGTTTTTTATATCAAGTTATGGTCAATTTACCATAACTGGCCAGATTGGTCCTTACCCAGATTTTCTGGGCAAATTTGGTTCTGCCAGATTTGGTGTCCTAATTTGGACTAGCAATTTGAATTGGTTAGGATCAGAATTTGAGTTTCTGTTCTTCATAAAAGTTATTCTAAATTATCTAAGCTTTCCATTGATATAAAATCCAGGTCAATTAGACCTTTCTACACTGAGTTATGAGCAAATGAACAAACACTGTTCATTTGGTCACTTTTACCAGGTCCAGAATTGGTTACCCGAATTTGGCCAATTTTTAGATCATCCTAAGTCTATTTTCTGGGCAAGGTTGCTTCATCAAAGTTGTGTCAAATTGTCTTAGGTTTTATCTTCAATTGGTCTCACACCAATTTGAGCAACACAACTCTACTTATGACCTAAAAACCACACTGGACTCAAGGTCTAAGAAATCCTACATAAACACAACACTCCTAATACCACCATTCCACACTACTACCAACCTCAAATCACATTCCATGCAGTTCAAATAGACCATAATTGATCTCAACAACATCAATTTATTAATATATCATCAAATTCCCAATTTCCATACTAAACCCTAACTTATAACTTTTGTCAATCTCATGCAACATATATACAACATCATCCAACTCAATATACACATCAATTAACATTAATCTACAAGTTTAATTGCAACTAAACCTTTTAAACCCTAACCTCTCATGGCTGCCAAAAATTGATCTTTCAATTCCTCATATTCTTTTAATTCCATAAGATTTCAACTTAATTTAGCATACTTACAACACTTATAAAAGAGAGAAGACTTAGATAGTGTACTAACCTTATGAGCAGAATTTTCCCTCATCCAATCTTCAATTTTCCTTCACTTTCTTGGCTTTTCTTGGCAGCCAAACACTTTCCCAAGAGGTGTAGACAAGTTTTAATGAAGGCAATTTAGGGTTTAGTGGTGTGAATCATGAGAATGGAAGAGAGATGAAAGAAAAATTTTCATGGAGAGAGAGAGGAGATTTTCGGCCAACAAGGGAAAAGAGGAAGATGAAGTAAATTTTTGGTCCAATTAACTTGTTTTTATCCCTTTAAAATGTTTGTCTAATTCCTATTGGTTAGAATTTTAATTTGTTTATTTATGACATCATGCTTATGCAAAAATTAACTTTTTCAATTTCATTTCCTTTTCTTCCTTTTCCTACTCATTTTTAATTTAATTTTTAGCAATATTTATTCATATTTTTTATCATATAACTTATTTACTCAATTGGACAATTTGGTCAAAAATCATCTCTAAAGGTGAAATGATCAAAATGCCCTTCGTTTAACTTATTAAGTTAAAATTATCTGTTCCAATTGATAAAATTCTCCTAACCTTTTCTTGGCATTCTAATACTATCTAGGGTGTCGTAACTCTTCTCTGGCATCCCATAAATTATTTCACTGGGTTTGCCCCGGGTTTAGGGCTACTAGCTGTGAAGACAGCAACTTCCTGTTAGGTCACCTATCGCTAGGGCACCGGCTCATTTAACTTTATAATATTTTATTTCTAAAATTTTTCCTTAATTTTTCTTATACTTATTTAAATTATTTATGACTCCTCACTCTAGTCTAAATACAATTCCAGACATCCTAACTGTCTGGACAGACCTTGGTCACCGGAACAGTAGAACATACGAACTAGCTAATGTGAGGGCGTTACAATTCTTCCCCTCTAACAAAAATTTTGTCCTCGAAATTTACTCTGTGTAAATAGTCGAGGAGCTGCTATCTCCTTATTTCTTCACCTTACTAGAGAAAACAGATCTGCATTAGTGTCACCTCGACTCATATGAATGCAATACATGTTATGCACACGATCTTATTCTATCTATCGATGCCTAGGAACACCTAAACTATGCTCTGATACCACTAAATGTCACACCCCTCACCCGTTTACAGTGTAACCGAGCAAGGCATGTCACACTTGGTGCCGGAGCATCCTATCTTACCTTACTTTATTCCTTTAATAATTTTGTTCTCGTTATATTTTAATATCAATTATTTTTCTAAGTAGAAACCAGTGGAGTTTCCCCTATTTTATTATCGTTTGGCATATTTTACTATTTACCTATTTAAAAATCTCAACAATATTTTTACAATAAAATCTTATCCATACTAATCATAATTATCTCATCAATTCGAATATCCTCTATAAAATTCAATTTCATATTCATTTCCATACATTCCCATTCATTCTCAACTCATATGTGAAAATTTTCAATCTTCATTAATTTATATTATATACAATTTAATCACATATGAACTAACCAATTTATTAATTTACATCACGTAAATATTACTTACAAATTCTTAGTTTACATTATAGCATATGAAATATTTTTACATACAGAATACATAATGTGATCTACATGGGCCATATCTATATGCATTGCTGAAGAGGTGACAACCTTGTACACTTTTGAAACTTCTACAGATCCGGACTCCAAAATCCCAGTCTAATATCCACTAGGCTTTATCTTCAGTGTCTACGCAAGGAAACAAATCCATCGCGCTAAGCATTGCTGCTTAGTGTTACGATAATATAATAAGAAAGTAATATATACAAATAAAGAAAGAATGGATCATAATTTGGATACTCTGGAAATTAATCTAATTTAATATAATACTTCTAGTATCAACTATCTTTTATTCTAATTTATTCCTCTTCAGAAGTGCTTAATTCCTAAATTCACAGTAATAATATACCATCCCCAAAAATTCCAAGAATATTATTCTTAGCTTTATATTATTTTGAAAAAGTGCATTTGTAATACTTATTTAAGTTATATTTCTATTGCTAATCTTTTTATCATTTCATTCAGTACTTTCTACTAAATATCTATTCTTATTTATTTTAGGTCGTCTTACTCATTTATTTAATTTCTAATATTTTTAATTGCTAATATTCTTAACTTATTTCAATAAATTTCACTGCCCAAGTAACCTATGACAGGCTGACTAAATTGGATAAGTGGGTCATTGGCATTGGATACCGCGGTGCCTCAAGTCGTCATACCATGGGATGTGAAATGCGGAATGTCAACCATGTATGTAGTCAGTATGGCTAAAAAGCCATGATAACATATCAGTATGGCTAAAAGCCATGATAACAAGTAATCAGGCATAAAAGCCATGAGTGCAGGCATAAAGCCATAAATACAGGCATAAAGCCTTATGCAGTACTGCTAAAATAATACCCTATTAGCATGCCAATCTATCCAATCTGACACACATGTCTAGGCAATACATGGGCATATTAGTACCATTAAGCATTAATATGTATTATTATGTCATTGTTTCATTATAAGGTTCAATTACAATTGATAAAATTTTATTCTATTTCTAGTAAAACCATAAATTCCTAAATCACAATTACACATAATTCATGCATTTCTTGTAGTTTATACATTCATTATTCCATTCATGATAATTGCGATTCACATCGATCAATTTTCGTGTACTATTTGAACATTGAAATATTTTCTTAAGGCCCTCCATATGGGTTATTCCTTTATGTCCTAGAGTCACTAAAGTTTAAGAATTTTTAATTCACTAATTATACTATATATATTAGTACTCATAATAGCTTCTTTAATTCATTTTATTATTCCTTATGTTTTTGGGGTTACCATTCACATACTACTATTCACTCAATTTATTAACTTTTTCATACATAATAGTTATATGAGTTATAACCACATTGATTACCACATTTTGGTTTACAAAAGTGTTGGCATTGGTTGCCAATCAATACTTCAAACCAATAGGAAATAAATCAAAAATTTCAGTTTTAGGTGCTAGAGTTCACTGTTCCATTAGGCAATTCTACAGTGAGAATTTGGCCAAATGTTCTTAATCAAAGTTATTCCTTATTGTGTCTAGTTAAATTTCCCTTTTTGAATTACTCCATTTGGAGTTTTGTACCTCAAGTAAAGGTCAATTTACCATAACCGGCTAGATTGGTCCTTACCCAGAGTTTTTGGGCAAATTTAGTTCTACCAAATTTGGTGTCCTAATTTGGACTAGCAATTTGAATTGGTTAGGATCAGAATTTGAGTTTCTGTTCTTCATGAAAGTTGTTCTAAATTATCTAAGCTTTCCATTGATAAAAAATTCAGGTCAATTGGACCTTTTTACACAGAGTTATGAGCAAATGAACAGTTTTGGTCACTTTTACCAGGTCCAGAATTGGTTACCTGGATTTGGCCAATTTTTAGATCATCCTAAGTCTATTTTATGGGCAAGGTTGCTTCATCAAAGTTGTGTCAAATTGTCTTAGGTTTCATCTCCAATTAGTCTCATACCAATTTGAGTAAGACAACTCTACTTATGACCTAAAAACCACACTGGACTCAAGGTCTAGGAAATCTTACATAAACACAACACTCCCAATACCACAATTCACCTTACTACCAACCTCAAATCACATTCCATGTAGTTCAAATAGTACATAATTGATCTCAACAGCATCAATTTATTAATATATCATCAAATTCCTAATTTCCATACTAAACCCTAACTTATAACTTTTGTAAATCTCATGCAACACATATACAACATCATCTAACTCAATATACACATTAATTAACATTAATCTACAAGTTTAATTGCAACTAAACCTTCAAAACCCTAACCTCTCATGGCTGCCAAAAATTGATCTTTCAATTCCTCCTCATATTCTTTTAATTCCATAAGATTTCAACTTAGTTTAGCATACTTACAACACTTATAGAAGAGAGAAGACTTGGATAGTGCACTAAACTTGTGAGTAGAATTTTCCCTCATCCAATCTTCAATTTTCCTTCATTTTCTTGGCTTTTCTTAGCAGCCAAACACTTTCTCAAGAGGGGTAGACAAGTTTTAATGAAGGCAATTTAGGGTTTAGTGGTGTGAATCTTGAGAATGGAAGAGAGATGAAAGAAAAATTTTCATGGAGAGAGAGAGGAGATTTTCGACCAACAAGGGAAAAGAGGACGATGAAGTAAATTTTTGGTCCAATTAACTTGTTTTTATCCCTTTAAAATGTTTGTCTAATTCCTATTGGTTAGAATTTTAATTTGTTTATATATGACATCATGCTTATGTTAGGCTTATGCAAAAATTAACTTTTTCAATTTCATTTCCTTTTCTTCCTTTTCCTACTCATTTTTAATTTAATTTTTAGCAATATTTATTCACATTTTTTATCATATAACTTATTTACTCAATTGGACAAGTTGGTCAAAAATCATCTCTAAAGGTGAAATGACAAAAATGCCCTTCGTTTAACTTGTTAAGCTAAAATTGTCTGTACCAATTGATAAAATTCTCCTAACCTTTTCTTCGCATTCTAATACTACCTAGGGCACCGTAACTCTTCTTTGGCATCCCAAAAATTATTTCACTAGGTTTCCCTCGGGTTTAGGGCTACTAGCTATGAAGACAGCAACTTCCCGTTAGGTCACCCATCACTAGGGCACCGGTTCATTTAACTTTGTTATATTTTATTTCTAAAATTTTTCCTTAATTTTTCTTATACTTATTTAAATTATTTATGACTCCTCACTCTAGTCTAAATACAATTCCAAACATCCTAGCTGTCCAGACAGACCTTGGTCACCGGAACAGTAGAACGTATGGACTAGCTAAGGTAAGGGCATTACATAAGATGACACGGTTGTCTTGTATACAGGTAATTTAAGTTTAATACTACTTACATGCTTATACTATGTATGGGTATATCAGTGTGTGTCTTATTTGAATAGTTATATATGGAGATAGGTGTTCAGTCAAGATGGGATCTGTTACCCTAAATGAATATGGATAAAGTCTTATGCTATCTAAATTATTCTTAATAAACAAAGTTCCTGGCCAATACGTATGGACTTAGTTAGAAAAGAGTTTCTAATGAAAAGTCATATTAATTAAGAATTAGAATTAAGATGATGATATATGATCCAAAGCAATTAGGTTTTAACATGTATTGTGGCCCCAGCTACGATCAGGACTTTGCAATGGATAGACTTTAATGCATGATATGTATGATTAAGGTTCTATGGAATGGGATGAATTTCATTCATCACTTCATCACTGATTGGGTAATCAAGACACAATATACTAGGTGTCAATCATGATTTATGAGAACCAAGAGTAGAAAAGGGAATTTTAATCCAAGTATGGAAAGAGTTCCAATGGTATTAAAGAGTTAATATCATTCTCATTGCCAATTAATTATGAATCTAAGAAGTCACACACAATAGAACTTAAGTGATCAAGCTAATATTAATTTGATTGATTGATTAAAAGGTTTAATTGATTATTAAATTAATGAATTTAGTTTACAATAAAGTTACAAAGTCCCTAATATGACTTGAAACTAGATTCAAAGAATTGGGTCAATTATAAGAAAATTAGCTGATATTTAAAATGTTGAAATATGAGCTTAATTAATTAAAGGAGTTTAATTAAAGAATAATTTATATGTGTGATATAAATTATTAAGGAAGAAGAAATAAATGTGGCTTACCGAGAAATGCTACCCTATGGCATGGGCCATGCCACAACCTAAGCAAATGTTGCATGGGGCATGTAACAGTAACATGAGGCATGTTGTACCCAAGAAAATGTTGCTTGGTGAATGCAAGTGTTCCATGGGGTGTGTTGGTATGGCATGGGGCATGTAATACCTTATGCCTTAAGAGAAAGAAGAAAGCTTAGTGGGTTTTAAAGTCTCTTGACATGTGATATCATGAGGCATGGTGAGTGGGAGACAAAAGAAGAACTTGTATGACAAGTGACAAGGTTGTCTCTTAAAAGGACAATATTCTTCCTCCACACACATGGTTTAGGGATTTAGAAACCCTAAATTGGAGAGAATTCCCTCAATTTCAGGGACATGGAAATCCATAAACAATAAATAGAAAACCCACATGTAAAAGATGCTAAATTTAGAGGTCCGAGTTTCTTCTTCTTCCTCATTTTCTCTCAGAAGCCAAAGAACTTTCTTCCTCCATTTTCTTCCTAAGGAAAGTCAAGAGATATTAGAAGTTGCTACTTTTGAATTTGAATTAAAGAAATTGTTTTTCTAACTACCCATGTAAAACCTAAGACCTAGAAAACCCAATCCTTGTTTTTGGTTGGATGAATAGAAGAAAAGACAAAAGGAAGGGTTTATGGCTCAAAGGTTGGGCTTCTTGATCACAAGGGTGCATGTGGACAAAGAAGAGGGCTTACACTTGGAGGTCTTGCTTCTTGGAGGGTGGAATTTGATTTTGCGCCCCAACGGGTAAGAAATTCCTAAGCTTAGTTTAGGATTTTTCTTTTTAAGCTTCCTAATTCCAAAATGGGCTTGAGATCAATTGATGTTACAAGTGTTGTAATCACTTGTTTAATGCATTTGATGCTTAATAATAGTAAAAATTAGATTGGCATATGATGCATGTCACTTAGGTTATTGCCTAATCGCGCACCCTCCATTGTGGTGTGCCTTTCAATAATTAATGCTAGTGTATGAAGTAAAATTTATTTAATATAAATCAAGTCATTTCAAGTTATTATAATAATAATTAGTATAAAGCTAATAATTAAATATTTTTAAGCTAAACAAATAATTAAATGAATATAAGAGAAAAAAAAAATGGGAAAAAATTGAATGGTTATATAAGTCATGCTTAAGTGGTTGAAGAGTTTTATTTATTTATTTATTTATTTTTTGATACTTAATGCTGCTGTGTATTCTTGGTCATAAAATGAGAGTCACTGAATTTCGAATAGCCTACAATCATAAGAAACAGTAAGGTTGACAGCCACTCTGATGCTCAAGTTAAACAGTGTTTTAAGTCGTGTTATCAAGAGTAATGTAACAATGGAAAATGGCTAAGAGTGTAAAAGAATGTACTTGAGTAGGTGCTATAGACCTATTTTTATGGTGATAGGAGGTAACTAGTGCTAATCTTAGAATTCTATTGGCCAATCCCAAGCTCTTAACTTGCCATATGCAACGAAATTTTATCATGTCAACATGATTCCTGGTGAAGATCACACTAACCCAACATAATGGCATTTATCTTGTATCCACGTGCTTCCAATCTTTGACCTGTAGTGTAACACCCTCCCTGTAGCAACTCCGTACATTCTACTGTTCCGGTGACCGGTGTCGGTCCGGACAGCTAGAACGTCCAGAAAAATATTTAAACTAAAGTCAGGAACCATAATTAACTCAAATATTAATAAGAAAAAAATTTAGTAAAAATTTTAGAAATAAAATACAACCAAGTTAAACGAGCCGGTGCCCTAGCGAGGGGTAAACCAGAGGGAAGTTGCGGTTCTCGCAACGAGGAGCCCTAGACCCGGGGAAAAATTCATAAAATAATTTTTGGGACTCCAGAGAAGGGTCATTGAGGTTCCTATGGCATTAGAATGCCAAGAAAATATTTAGAAAAATTTTTCAATCGGTACAGACAATTTTGACCCGTTAAGCCAAACGGAGGGCATTTTGGTCATTTCGCCTTCAGAGGTGATTTTTGGCCGACTTGTCCAGTTGAGTAAATAATTAATATGACATAAAATATGGATAAACATTACTAGAAATTAAATTGAAGATGAGTAGTGGAGGAAAGAAAAGAAAGTGAAGAAAAAGCTTATTTATGACATCATTGGGATGTCATTTAAAATTGCCAACCAATCACCATTAAGTAACCATTTGACTAACTAATAAAAGAGCTAAATAAAGACCAAGGAAGACCAAAAACCAGCTGCCTTCTCTTCAGCCAAAAACGTGAGTTTCTCTTCTTCCTCCCTCCATTGATGTTCAATCAAGCAAGCTTAATTTCCTACCTTGTTTCACCATAAAACCCTAACCCCACTTCATTAAAATTTTACCCTACACCTTAAACAAGCTTTTGGCAGCCAAGAAGAGGAAAGAAAGAGAAGTTTGAGTTGGGAAAAAAACTGCCCTATTCAAGGTTAGTGCACTATATACCTAAAACTCTTTAATTTCATGAAATGGAACTTGAATTTAGTAAGAAAATGTAATTTAAATGAACAAAATTCATGTGTATGTGTACATGAGTTTTGGCTGCCCTAGTGAAGGAATAGGAAGGAGTGTTTTTGATGAGCTTGAAGTGAACTAGAATCATGTAGGAAGTTTATAAACATAAGAATAATAAGTTGGTATGCTAACTAAGGCATTTTGTAGAAAACCTAATGTGAAGCTAGGGTTTTGGGGAGTGAAAATTGACTTGGCTTAGGAAATTGTTAGAGCACATTTTAATGGTCAATTAGTGACCATCTTAGGTAAGTTGACCATAAAATGGACTGAAAAATAGGATTGCAAAGTGAAGTTGCAGGCTGCCCTAGGACAGCAGCAGAGGGACTGAAAATTCAGTCCACTTGCACTGCCATAACTTGGGCTGTGTAGGTCCAATTGATGTTTGGCCAATTGGACATGAAACTAGGCTTGTAATGGCACATTTTTGCTGAAGAAACCATGCCCAAAAGACCAAAGCAAGAGGACCAAAACTTGGCCCCAATCCGGACACCCTGCAACAGCCCCTGCAGAAATGACCAAATGAACAGTAACTGTTCATTTGGCCATAACTCACTGGAGATATGGTCAATTGACCTGAAATTTTTACAGCAACAAGTTAAGACATAGAAAAACAACTTTCATGAAGGAACCTACCCCAAATTATGGCCATAACCTAACCCAAATGGCAGTGGCAGTCACTGTTCATGTTACTGTAGATATGGTAATTTCTGCAGAATGGAAATCCGGCCAGCTGTGGTTTTTGGACCATATCTGGAGCTACAAAACTCTAAATGGAGTGATTCAAAAAAGGAAATTCAACTAGACAAAATAAGGAACAACTTTCATGTTTTCCATTTCTTCAAATTCCCACTGTAACAGTTCCAAATGGAACAGTAAAGTTATGGTATAAAATCTAAAAAATCTGCTCCTTTTGTTTAATGCTTAGAAATGGTATTTAACGCTCAATGCCAACAAGTTTTAAATACAAAATGTGGTATGTTGGGAGTGCCAAAACCAATGTACCTAATTTCTACCTAAAAGTCAACATTTTAGTTGACCATAGAGGTGAATAGTAACACCGAAACTTGAAATTCAAAGATTGAAGAATTTTAAAGTATCGAATGCCCTAGTATACCTAACAAGATTGGTTTGGATAGTTTGGCATGCCAATAGGGTTCAGTTAGCAGTACTGCACATGGCAAAATGCCATTCCGTGATTTTATGGCTTTTAGCCATTTTGACATTATATTGAGACTTGGCCTCGTGCCTAATATTATTTACAGCTTGTTAGCTGTTCTGTTGCACACCGGGAGATGCATATGTGACCGATGGTGTGACGGCCCGAGGTACTAGATACCCAAAGGCGCTTACCCGTTATCCATCCGATGCGTCTAGTGTAGGTTACTTGGGGCAACCAAATGAATAAAAGTGAACAAAGTTAATGAAATAATGAATATACCAACACCAAACAAAGAAAGCATACACATTCTATACACATTTATTTTCTTGCTATTTTCCTTTATTATATTATTGCACCACTAAGCATTATTGCTTAGCGCGTTGCTTTTGCCATGCGTAGGTACCGGAGATTCCGATCGTGAGCCCAGTAGACCACGATCGGGTGAGTCCATCCTGCAGCTTACGCACGATGTCCTTGTCACCTCAACTTCGATTGCATTGGTAGGACATTAGGTGTCATTTTGACATTTTGTAACTTAACTTTGTTTTTCTCATATGTAATTAAACTTGTGTAATGTATATTGATGTTTATGTAAATTATGAAAATTGTACTTGTGAATGGAAATGTAAATGTTACTTGTGATTTATATGTGATCATCACATGTGATGGATGATTGAGAACTGGAATTGAAATGTTGTTGAGATCTTAATATTGAGATTTTGTTGATAAATTGAAGTTGGGATTGTTTGGAAATTATTTGGAAGTATTTTTAACAGGTTCCGAAGAACTGTTTTCTCCATTTTTAGTCGGTACTCCGCCGGATTTTCTTTAAAATTTTCGGAACCCCAAATAAATAATAATTTCGATAAATGGCTTAAATAAATCATATTTCATAAATTAGCTTCAAAAGCATGACACAAATTAAGTAAGGTATATTAGAGTGTGCCAGTACACCGTGTGGCATTACTTACTCGGGTATACTATACACGGGTAAGGGGTGTCACATGTAGTGTCGATTTCTTGATCACCAACTTATCATAATCTGATATGCTCTTGGTGGAAAGGTCTGAACAATCTCTAATTAGACTTGAACCGTCACTTGGTTTGTGAAAAGTTACGATCTTTCCAAGTTCAGATCAGGTAAGTCTAACCCACCAGAGATTAAATTTTAGGCTGGACTATATCAATACTAATCAGAAGACTAGAACATCAAAGAGGAAAAGAAATAACATCATTTGTAACTAAATAGACAATAGCTAGTAAAGCTTCCTCGACCCACACTTGAGTATCAACCATTACTAAATCCATTTGAGCTAATGCATTAGCTAGTTTTTTTTACCTCCAAGAGGGATGAACAACCATAATCATTTGCAGAACTATCGCTTTAAAGCCGAACAATCAGAAATCATAGTACCAAGGCTATCACAATGAGTAGCCTCTGACTATAGAAGATCTATGTAGAATTTACAGTCCAATTCTACCATAACTAAAAAGAAAGAAAAATTACTCGCCAATTACAAACCAAAAGCCATAGCAATAGCTTTTGAAACATAAGAAGACCAATTAGCAACCATATGACGTGATGCACAAGCTAAAACATGGATCACAAAATTTCTAAAGATCACACCCAAGCCAACATAACCATCTCCCCAGCAACTTGCATCCAAGTTCATTTTAATCATGCCTGGCGGAGGAGGAATCCACCCCACAGAGACATCAGGACCTAAGCCAGGTAGCATCGATTGTTGCACAATTGATTGCTCTCCACCCAAATCAATCATCATATATGAAGCACAATGAAATAAATTAATATTAAAAAATTTTTTAAGCACCTAAAGAAAGAGGGTGTTTGGGAATGGAGTGTAGGCATGTCCAACCGATCGGTTTGGGTTCAAACCAAATTGAAATACTCAAGTGCCAAATAAATGAAATTTAACCGAATAGAATGAAAGACCTAACTAAACCAAACTAAATAAAAAATTTTCAATTCAGTTTCTTTTCTTTTTTTTTGGTTTCAATTTCAAATGGGATTAGACTTTGGCTTACAAAGTCAAAAATTTATGCATCAAAAAGGAAACATAAGGTTCAAATGCAAAGAGGGGAAATACAAGAAATTCAAAGAATAAAATTGATCAACAACCAACTTAAAAATTAAGAAAACTCAAAAACAATTCAGTGTAGAATAGGATTAAGAATTCATAAGCAAACAAGAGAAATACAAACCCAACTAAAAAATTACAAGCAAAAAAACCTAACTCGATAAGGTGAAATGCAATAACAAATTCAAAAGAATCAAAATTACATGCAAAGGGAAAAAAAAAAAAAGAAAATTTTTGAGAAAATCAAAGGGAAAAAGTACAAAAAATTACAACATATTTTAGCATAACCCATAGCTTAAAGAAGGAGAAGATGTAACACCCTCATACTAAGTAGTCCTATACATTCTACTGTTCCGGTGACTAATATCTGTCCGGAAAACTAGAATGTCTAGAACTATACTTAAATCATATAGAGAAGCCACAAATAAAATAGATAAAGATCGAATAAAAATAAAAGAAATGGAGTACCAATAGGTTAAATGAGCCTAGGTCACAGCGATGAGTGACCTATATGGGAAGTGACTATAAGTTCAGTTGCTACCCTAAATTCGTGTGGGACCCCATGACATCCTTAGTTGAGGGTTAATTTTGAAACTACTGGAATTAAAAAATTAAACAAATAAAGAGGGAATAAGTACAATTAAGTGAATCAGAACCTTAAGACTCATCGGGCATTATGGAAAAAGATGGATTATAACCAGATGAGGGACATTTTGGTCAATTCACTCTAAGAATAGATTTTTGACCTAAATGTCCATTAAAATGTGTGAGCTTAAAAATATTGAAAAAAGGAATTAAAAATGGGAAATGTGTATGGAAAAGAAAAGAAATGAAAATTTCTAATTTTAATTATTATTATGACATCATAATGACTCAAGCATGACACAATTAAATATTGTAGTTTAAATAATTAAAATTAGACAATTATCTAAATAATTATAAGCAGACAAAATAGGGAATTAAAAAGGAAACAAATCCATTTCTTCTTCCCATTGTGGCCTGCTCCATTCCCTCTCTCTCTCCCTTTTCTTTTCATTTCCATCATTGATGACCACTTCAAGCTCTTAAAACCCTAGTTTTACTTCATAAACTTCATAGCCACCAAAGTAAAGTCATGCTATTTGACCTTGGTAGGAAGATAGGGAAAAAGAAAAATCAAAGAAAGTGAAGATTAGAAGATACAAAAATCTGCTCAATAAGGTAAGTAGGCAATCAAGTCTTCCTAATCCTATAATTCATTGAATTAAGTTTAAATTTAGAGAATTGAAATGGAAAATGGAAGAAATATGGTATGAATTGTGAGAGGGAATTTTGGCCATCCTAGATAAATTAGGGTTTTTAGTGAGTTGATGAAATTAAACTTGAATTCAAGTTTAGGTAATGATGTATGCTTGATTGGTGTGTTTGGATTGCATGAATTGCATAAATTTGTGATGAAATGGAAATTAGGGTTTTGTGATATGTTGCTCAATGGATGTTTATAAGGCCAAATTCTGGTCATTTGGTGTACTTTGGTTGTGAATTGATATTGTTTTGGGTGAGGGAAATGATGAATTAGTAGGGTGCAAGTGTGCTGGAATGGACACTTGAGTCCAGCACACTTAAATGCCCATAAGATGAGCTACACAACTCTAATTGGTGTGAAACTAATTGGAAATGAAATATAAGACATAGAGCTAGAATTTTTAAGGAGATATACTGCCCAAAAAATGACCATAAGTTGCCCTAAATTTGACTTGAATCCGGATTGCAATTTTGGACCTGACAAAAAATGACTAAATGAATAGTACTTCATAAATTATGCATAACTCACTCTAGAAAACTCCCAATTAGGTGATTTTTGAACCAATGGAAACTTGAGACATAGGAGAACAATTCTTATGTGGACTATAGAGCTAAGTTATGACCCTAAGTTGATCAAATTGCTAGATAAATTTGGTTTAGCAAATATGCCCTAATTCTGGACTAAGCTGGAAATCCTGAACAATGAGCCATTCGCCTAGTTTTGGCAAAATTGCCATAACTTGGGCTACAAAAATGCAAATTAGGTGATTCTAAAGCCAAAATTCTCATAAGACATAAAACTAAAAACTTCATGTTTTGACCAAAACCCAGTTCTTAAGACAAGATAGGGGAATTGTTGAGATAAATCAGGAATCCTAAATCTAAAATTCCTGCTCCTTAGCCAATTGACCTTATGACCTCTGAATGGTTATCAGACCATAACTTCCTCTACAAAACTCCAATTGAAGTGATTCAAAATGATATGGAAACCTAAGACAAAGATATAAAACATTGGTTTGGGGACCAGGGCTAAAGTTTGAGCTTGAGATGCACAAATATAGAATGCAAAGTTATGATACAAATCTGGAAAACCTGGAATCTCAAGATATGACACCTGGAATAGTGTTTAGTAATTTGGCCATAACTTGAGATCCAGAACTCCAAATTAAGTGATTCAAATTGGAAAATAAACCTAAGACATAGAGGAAAAAGTGTTATGAAGATCACTTTCTCAAATTATAACTGGAACTTGGTTAAAATGGGGTTGCAAAGTCAGGTTAAAATGGGGTTGTAAAGTCAGGGTTTTAAACTGTCCTGAACCAGAATTTATTAAAATTGTATAGCCAACTTAGAAAATTCATTAGGCATTCATTGAATAACTTTTAGAGATAATTGGGATGAGCATTGACACATTTTAATTGTAAGTTTCAGTAGAAAAGGAGACCTTGAGAGACAAGGAAAAGTAAATCAAGAGAAAGGAAATCCATTGAGGTTTGTGTACAACTAACCCTTTTTCTATGTTTTAAAATTTGAAATTGATTTAAATGGATTATATGAATGAATTATGATTTTCCCTTACAATTGTGAACTTTAATTTTATGAAATAAATTTGTGAATGTGGAAAGACGGATATTGGCCCTTTTATATCATTGTAGCAAGGGGGTGGGCAAGTTTTGAATGAATTTAGAAGTGTTTGAGAAATTTGTGTTTTGCCAACCCTTTGTGGGTTTTATGATGATTTGAATTTGATTATTGTTTTGCAAATGTGATTATTGATTAAGAAATCTTCGAAAATTATTTTTAAACCATAGTTAACATAACAGTCCCTTTCGGTTTTCCCCATTAGTAATGGCTATTTGGGATTTGATAATTAATTATGATTGTGTGCCCCCATTAATAACGATTAGTAGGGTAAGACTATATAAATACTCATTAGCTAGCTAGCCCTTCCCTCATTAATAACGATTAGTGAGGTTGATTTGCTTTGTCGTTGTGTACAACACGGTATTGATCGTGAAATTTTGTTTCATGGTCTAAACTGTGCGTTCTTGGCAATACCTATTCTTTGTGAATTGTGAATTATGAATTCTTAAATGAAATGTGAGTTTAAGTAAATATTATTATTGATTTGGAATTATGATAATATTTCTTTAGTTATGGAAATTTTGATTTATTATTTTTGATAAATTATGCTTTATAATGTATTTTAAATGCTTAATTGTGTACCACTGAGTGTCATACTCAACGATGGCTGTTTCATGCTATCGCAGGTAAGGAGAAAGAAAAAGCTACAGAGTGAGCAGCGTGGAGCAGTACTAGATATAGTTTCGGGTATATATTAGGTATACCATTTTGTAGATTTATTTTGATGTAATTTGACATGTATGTATATAGCAGACAAATGAGCAGTTGTACAAATGAAACTGTAATAATATTTTGTTAACTTTTGGTTGTAAATTTGTATAGAACATTTATTTTGATTTGTATATGAGAAATATATATTTCTTTGATGTTGGTTGAATGAAAGAAGATGACTTGAGTTGATTGAGTTTTAAATTGTGTACGATATATTTCTATAAATTGATTTTCACAGGTTTAGAAGAACTGTTTTTACCTAGTTTTAGCCATCACCACCCGAATTTTTCGTAAAATTTTAAAAATGCTAAATTATTTCTAAATAAATTTTAGAATATATAACCAACCCAAAGACCCTTTAATAATTCTTTTCTCATCATTTTCATTTAAATATGAAATGAAATTATTTTAAAATCCCTTGCTACTTAATGGGTTATCAGTAAGTGAAGTTCGGAAATTAATTAGGTATACTATGAGATCATGTTATGCCTTACAGAGGGGTAAGGTGCGACAGAAGATTGAGGTGATGACAATGGAGACTGCATCTCATAAGACTGAGGGAGATGGAGGACATCATAAGACGGAGAGAGAGGGAGATGGAGGTCTACCAGTCTGGGTGAGACCACTTCTCGCGACTAATGGTGAGAGCCAAAGCTGGGTCGATGCGATGGACTAATGGAAATTGAGGCTGCAAGGGAGCAAGAATGCCAAAGCCTTATTGATGGCAACAACAGGAAGGTCTTACGTTAAAATTGGATTAGGGTTGATGAAAAAAACAAAAATAGGGAAAAGAAGGGAAGGGAAAAATCTAGGCGGGGCTTGGCCTGTAATGTATCTATACTTGCTCTTTCTCTTGGGCCTAAGCCTTCAAATTTTAGTTGTTAGATATGTATTTAGTTCAGAGCAAAAGGCATTCATTTCAGTTATTTTTATTTTTTAATCTTAACAACCAAACTAAACTTAAAAATTGAAAATCTCTTAAAATACTAATTAAAATCAAACAAAATTTATAAATAATCCAATCAAAAATCAATTTAAATTTATTTGATTTGATTTTTTAATTAAAACCTATAAATGATCACCCCTAGTGTAGTGAGATGCTCGTTCGCACTATGTAAGTTGGCATTCTTAAAACCTAGGAATTCACTAATTTAAAAGAAAATCAATCACATCAAAATTAATGAATAGAATTCATTAATTTAAAAGAAAATTAATCACAGTGAAGTTAAAGAATTCATTATATTACATGAATATAGGAATGTGTATAATATCCAATACCCATAGACAGTAGTCCCATTCTTCTAAACTAATCACTAATTCAAAATGAAATTTCATAAAAGCATGGAAATATAAATCTAAAGTAAAAAATGAAATATCAAGAAACAGGCGTCCCACTGCACAGCAATACTCAGAATATCCATAAATTCCTCATAAGCAGGCGTCCAACACACAGCAACAACATAGGGCAGCACAACTGCACAAATATAAAGAAAAAAATAAATAAATAATTTTTTATAAAAAATAAATAAATTGCATGCAAATAAAGTAAAATTGTCGACTAAAAAAGAAGATTATAAAAAGCTTTCATTCAAATTTAATTTTTTATTCTTTAAAAAAAATTAAATAATCTTCCATTGCTTTAATAATTTTTTTTCTATAAGTTTGATTGCTCAATTAAAATAAATTTATTTTAATTTCTAAAATACATTATTTTGAATCGCATTTTAATGTTTGAAAATTTCAAATTATTAATTTTATTTTTGAAACATAAAAATTGAGGAGATAGGTGCCATTTTGTCTAAAAACTAACGGACTCAAACTATAATAAAAGTACAAAATTTTAAAAAAATTTAAATTAATTTTAAAAAGGCCAATATATATATATATATATATATATATATATATATATATATATATATATATAAATATAAAGGAGAAAAGTATAAAAATTAGTAAAAAATTTTAAAATACAATTATTATATGTACAAAAATTTTATATAAATCTTATCATAATCAATAATTAAAATTTATCATTGTATATATAATTATTGCATAGAATAATTTTCTAAAATTAGACAGAGAAAAAGAGAAAAGGTTACGATGTTAATTACCATCCTTTCCAGAAGCCATCACCCCTGGATTTGGCTTGCAGTGGAACAGGCCGTTGGGTCTGAGTCTCACCATCTTTGGTTGGGTAACCAGCCGGTGGTGGTGCTGCATATGCATCTGCAGCAGGAGCATATGCTGCTTCCAATTCAACAATATGAAAAATATCACTATATATTTGTGAAATAATATGAAGAGAAATACTATAAAAAATTTATAATTTTTACATATTGATCTAAAATTAGTACAAAAGAGCTAAGTGACAAAAAATATTATATAATTAACGCCCATTAATTTGATATTAAGGTTTAATTATCTTTATCATTAAATTTATAAAATAACTCATCAATAATATTAGTCTTGTACATATAATAAGCTATATCTTTCATATTTTTCAATTATATCATATCTCTTAATTATAAAAATTAATCAACATTATCATTTCCCTTTTGGCATAAAAAAGATGTCATTTGCGAGATTTAAACCTGAAATATATTTCTGAAATTAAACAAAAGAATTGCATATTCTCGAATGTATATTAGAAATTATAGAAAACAAATGAAAGAAGGAAATAACATATGGAATGGAATATGCACCTGTGGCTTGATTCTGACTCATTTTTGTATGAAAGGCTCTTGAGTATTACTTATTAGAAGAAGAAAAAATGGTTGAGATGAGAGACTTAGGAAATATATCGAAAATGAAGATAAAAATGAGTTGGGAAATTTGCAAATTAATGAGATATATAAATATGGAAGGCAAAGGATCGGTTGCTTCGTAGAGGAGCTAAGCGAGGACGGCGACAACGCGTGGGAAAGAATTAATTAAATATTTAGGATTACCACAATCAACTGCTCCGGCAACTAATCTCTTTTGGTTGTGGGCAACAACTACAAGCAACTGCTGCCAAAGATGATGATATCAATGACTACTTTATATAAAGTCATTTTCAGTTAAAAAAAAAAAAATTCAGTTCAACTAATTTGTCCATATATAGAGAAATCAAAGACTTCTTAAATAATTTTATTTATGTGGGCCATCATGCGCGATAGTTGCGATTAAGCAAACGAGTAGACTTGTTTGTTTTTTTCAATCACTTTTAAATTGAATATTAAATTCCTATCCTTTAACAAACAACAAAAAGAGAATTACCAAATTACCCCCTTCTCTCTCTTATATATATATATATATATATATATATATATATATATATATATATATATATATTAGTTTTTATTTTTTGTGTTGTAGTCATATTCTGAAAATTTTTCTTTATTTTCTTAAAAATTAGTATATTATATAATTTTAGCAAAGGCTATAAAACATACACATATATATTTATCAATCTTAGATTGAGATTACAAAACATATATAAATGCAATCACCCTTAACTTCTAATAATATATATGACATGTGAATCTAATTATTTATTTATCATGTATATTTTATATAACACAAATAAATAGAAATTAAAATAGTAGAAATTATCTAGAACATAATAATTTACTACAAAAATAAAAGATAATTTCTTATCAATATAGATAAATTATAAATAATTTATAGATTATAATAATTATTAATTATTATAAATAAATTATCTTCTTTTAAAATATATTTATATCTGATCAAGTTAAACTATAATTTTAATATAAAAAGTCTTCTATTATCTCTTATTTTAATGATTGAATTATTTGTTTAATTTTTAATTTTTTTAATTTAATTGTATTTTTAGAATTAAATTTATAATATTATAATTAACATAAATAGTTTGTTTATTCGCACATTCAACTCTATTTTTATATATAATTATTATTTAACAAATTCCAAGATGAAAAGACGCATTGGATGTAACTAAGATGTTAACCAAGTGGCCTTCCATTCAAATATATATATATATATATATATATATATATATATATATATATATAATTTATTAGTCAATTGATTTATAATTAATTAACTCATTAAGATACTAAATTAGGGTAAGTTTCACCTTTGTTTTAATGTGGACGACTACATGATTACATTTTAACAAATGATTATTCAATTTGCAAAAAAAATAAATACTTAACAAACTTCTTCTTAGAATAGAGACTTCATAAAATATTCAATTAATGACAAGAAAGCAAAAATCCATAAATGAAAGTACCTGGGGTTAGTTTGCCAACCGCAGTAAGAGATATGAAATCAAGAGTAGTAAACTTAGGCTGCTCAACTTTAGTATCCAAATAGCCTACCTTTCTATGTCCGCAAATTATGCAATTCCAACCCCTTCAAAATCATTCATAGATGGGGAAAAACATTTTATCGTATAATGTATGTAATTTAAGGAAAATTCACATAAAATAGCTTGCGCATATATCAAGAATTATGTAAATAAAAATATATTAACCATATTACATGAACTTCAATTCTAGACTCGCCATATGTATTAAGCATAACATAAAATAGCTCATTATATTTACACCAATGATATATCTTCAAGAAAGAGTTCAATGCATCTTCTTTGGATGGTAGACACTCACAATACTAAAAGCAACCAAATGCAAAGCAGCTTTTGTATAAATATGAAGCCAATGGAGCAAATAGATAATCTTCCAATGTCAACATTATAATCTCAATAAATAAATAAAAAATATTAATAATAACAATGTAATCTCAATTTAGAGAATTCATCAAACTAAAATAAAATTTCTAACATTGCTATAATTCTATACCAATTTAATTTCGCAAAATATGCATGATTTATTTAATTTTTATCATAAATGTATGATATTAAATTATAAAATTTTAAAATTTAGAATTATAATTATATTGGAATAATAACTATAATTATAATATAATTATAATTATAGAATTATAATTTTACATATGAATATTTTGCCATTAATAATTTTCTAACATAATTTCCGATTGCAAATCAATTGGAGCAAATATGTAACACCTGCCACCCAAGGGTGGCCGAATACATGTTCAAAGTCAGGACATATACTAAAAGGGATGAGAGAAATAAGATTAGTAATAAAAGTAAGTAAAGGTAAGCAAAGAGAGGGAGAGGGGAGAGGGGAGAGGGGGGGGGGGGGGGGGGGTGGGTGGTGGGTTGGTGGTTGGGGTGTGTTTGCTGTAATAGGCAACTTCGACCATCGTAGTTCCTTTTTATATAAAAGGAGGGGAAAACCCTACTTTGTTTCACTTTTCCCCCACTTGCCTCCCTAAACCTAATCACCACCTCCCCCAAAAGCTTCTTCTTCTTCTTCTTCTTTTTCTTCTTCTTCTTCTTCTTTTCTCTTCCATTCTTTCAAATCTCCAACTCTCAAGTGTTCCCAACATCCAAAGTCTTCTTTTAACTCCTTAATGTGCTAGAATCCTTTCTTTTTGCTTGTTCAATATAACTTGAGTTTAAAGAAGGGCTATAAAGGAATTATTATTCTAGCAAACTCTAAGAGTTTGGAGTAGATACTTATGCTCTTTACCCTACTTTCTACTTTGTTAAATGTTACCTGGAAAAATGTAGAAAGATTAAAGGAAGTTTTGGCTATATTGGAGAATAGTTAGGCTTAGGGTAAATTAATAAGAAATTGTAAATTTGAGTTATGATGTGAAATTAAGTTATTTTATGGTTATAAAAGTGTATAATAGTTTATGATGGTGATTGGAACTTGATTTGGTGTTGAGAAAGCAAAATGGAACGAAACCTAGTTTGGGAATGAAGGTTGTAAAACCTAGCATTGGTGGCCGAAGCATAACTTTAGCAGTGGAAGACTGCATTAATAGCCATGTATATAGTGCATGGGAACTTCAGTCGTGAAACTTCTTACAACTTAGTAAATCATGCTTTCACACATTCTCTTTTATTAACCATAGTGATTGGACTGCAGAAGAAGCTAAGGACCTTAACTAGAGAATGGGATTATTGTATTAGGTTTATTGTAGGCCTCGGATGGGCATTTTAATGATTGCTGTAGTCCTGAGGCCCTGTGTTATGTTACTTTATAAGAAGGATAACTTTAATTATAGGAGAGACTCTACTGGATTTTTGGAAGGATAGCAAAGCAAATTAAAGTAATCAAATAATTAAAGTCAATATATGAATAAGTCTCTAATAAATGTTAGTATATCTTTATAGGTTCTTTCAACCAAAGAAGTTGGTAGCTTTAGTAGAATTAATAGTAGTAAAAGGGTCGCCCAATCTATGAGTAGAACTTACTCCACTATTTTTAATTAAATTATTAAATTTTTTTATCATGCTAATGCACGTTCATGCATCATAGTGGTCATGTGATATATTATAATTATAATTGCATAATTTATTATGTATTTTTAGTAATTGCATATCACAAATATGTTAAATTTTTAATTACGATAGGTTGGTAGATCTTAGAAAACCCATCGGTTCCTAATGGGGAAATAAAGGAAAAGGAAAAGGAAAAGAAAAGGCATTCATGCATATGAGTGAAGAAAAATGGTTAAACCAACTTTTATTTCTTGTTTTTTGATGAAGATTACATAGCTCTTATATACAAATAGTGTATCTGTCTAAATCCTAAAGTTTTGCTATTACAATTAATTTTAATTATACAAAATCAATAAAAGATGGTAAGAATCCATATGATTATGTATACGTAGTAGGAAATCCAGTATTTCCTCTTTTGAATCCACATCCATATCCCGTACTACTCCCCCTTAAGTTGGAGCATGGAGAGTGGAAATGCCCAACTTGTCTAGCAATCGACGAAAGCAATCTATCACAAGAACCTTGGTGAATATGTCTACTAACTGATGTTGTGATGATATGGATTTAGGTGTGATGAGTTGGGATTGGATATGCTGCAGAATGAAGTGACAATCTATTTTAATGTGTTTGGTTTTTCATGGAAGATTGGGTTTGCTGCAATGTGTAAAGTTGCAAGATTGTCACAAAACAAAGGGATAGGTGAATTGCTTGGAACTTGGAGATCTCATAGCAATCTTTTGTGCCAAACAACTTCACTAGTGGTGGTGGCCATTACTCGATATTCAGCCTTAGTAGATGATTAAGATACCACATTTTGTTTCTTAGAATGCTAGGAAATGGAAGCTAATATAAGAAAGACAATATAACTTATGGTTGAGTGGTCTGATTGGGCAACCAGCCCAATCAACATCACTATATGCTTGTAAATGTAAGGTGCTATTGAAAGGAAACATTATGCCTTGTCCAGGATTAACTTTTAAATAACACAACACTCGATAGGCTGTATCTAGGTAAGGCTACCTTAGAGCATGCATAAACTGACTAAGAATGTGTACAACATAACTAATGTCTGGACGAGTGATTGTGACATAAAGTAAATGTCCTATGAGTTTGTGATATTCTCTTGGGTCTTTACAAATAACACTAGAGTCAAATGAGAGCTTACGCTATTGTTCCATTGGAGAGGAAAGTGGTTTGCGTCCTATTAGACTGCTTTGGGATAAGAAGTCAAGAGCATATTTGTGCTGACTTAAAGCAATCCTTGATGAAGAATGAGCAACTTCGATTCCAAGAAAATATTTGAGCTTCCTAAGGTCCTTAATGTGAAACTTTGCATTCAGGTAGTTTTTCTATTTAGCAGTACAAGTAGAGTTTGTTACTTTGGCTATTACTGTAACACCCCTATGTTTGGTAGTGCGTTCTCATCGTCTGACCGGTGTCGATCACCGGGATACTAGGATGCCTAGAACTACATTTAAATGTTAGTGAGGAGACATAAAATAATGAAATACAAGAAAGGAAAATACAAGAAAAATAAAGGAAAAATAATAGCAATGAAATGTAACCAAGTTAAATGAGCCGAAAACCGTAGCGATGGGTGACCGCACGGGGAAGTTACGGCGCAGGCAATAGTCGACCCCAAGACTGCAGTGAACCCTCAGAATTTAGTTTTGAGACATAATTAAAGACTTATTGAAGTATAAATGCCATTAGAAATATCAAAGAAAAATTAATTAATTAGTACAAAGAAAAACGAGAAATCGAGAAACCGACAAAAATCAGTGTTACCAAAAAATCGGGAATACAATCCGAATAGGGGCATTGTGGTCATTTGACACCCTGAGTTGCCTTTTGACCTAAATGTCCATTAAAAATAAATAGTAATAAAGTTTGAAAATGCCATGAAAAAGATGAAATATTATGTGTTGTATAAATAAGGAAAATTATGGGTATAATGTGAATAAATGAAAGTTTAACATTAAATTAGATTTTTTAATCACTTAGTGCTCCACTAACATATGATCATTGACACATATCTAAGCTTTGGACAGCCACCTCCACTAAACAGCCTTCTTCCTCATCCTTTCTTCTTCATTGCCAAACCAAACTCTCCCAAGCTCTCATCCATGGCCGTCCACCATGCAAGGGCAAATCCACCATCATCAAGCCATCAATTCTTCTAGGTTTCTTCACTAAAGTTGTTCTATACAACTTGGGTAGCAATTAAGGAGCAAGAAAGATAGGTTTTGGTGGAATTTTGAGGAAGTCCAAAAGAGGTAAGTGGGTGTTTTCATTTCTTGTTTCATTAAAATTGTAACTAAGGTTGTGGTTGTTTGATTTATGGAAGAAGTTTTGAGTTTTGATAAGTTAAGGTGCTACTCCATTTCGGCAGCCATGGGAATTCATCATGTATAGCTTGTCTTTGTGTAACACCCCTATGTTCTATAGTGCGTTCTACTGTTCCTGTGACCAGTGTTGTCCGGACAGCTAGGATGCCTACAACTACACTTCGATATAAGTGAGGAGACATAAAATAATGAAATACAAGAAAAGACAATACAAGAAAAACAAAGAAAAAATAATAGCAAAGAAATGTAACCAAGTTAAGCGAGCCGAGAACCCTAGCGATGGGTGACCGCACGGGGAAGTCACGGCGTGGACCGTTGACTAGTCCTGGACCGCGGGGAACCCTGGAAATTAATTTTAAGACTTAAAGGGACATCAATTGAAGTATAAATATCATTAGAAATATCAAAGAAAAATTAAATAATTAGTACAAAGAAAAGTGAGAAATCGAAAAACGGACAAAACCCGGTGTTACCGAAAAATCGGGAATGCAACCCGAACAGGGGCATTGTGGTCATTTGACACCCCGAGTTGTCTTTTGACCTAAATTTCCATAAAAAATAAATAATATTACACTTGGAAAATATAATGAAAAATTAATTTAGGGGTACCTAATGTAAATAGCAAAAATGGGGAGTTAAATGTGGGAAATTGAAACTTTTGAATAAATTAACATTAAACTTGCAATAGTGCTCCACTAACTCATTAAAGTGGACCATTTAATCTTCATCTTGGACCAGCAGATTGTCATCTTCCTCATTTCTCAAAATTCAGCCAAAAATGGAGAAGGGAAGAACTCCATTGCCGCATGGTTTTGGAGCTCCATGCAAGGGTGATCCAAGCTTCTTTCTCTCCACTTCCCTTCATTAAAGTTAATCCTCACACCATGGGCAGTAGATAGGCAGCAAGAAGATCAAGTTTTGGTGAAGTTTTGAAGAGTTTCCAAAGTGGTAAGTATGTATTTTTTATTAGTGCTTCATTAAAGTTTGTGAGGAGGTTATGGGTGTTTGATTTATGGAGAAATTTTTGAGGTTTGATGTTGAATAGGAGTGTGTACTTTTGGCAGCCATGGAAGCACCTTGAAGGCAGTTTATTTGTGCTTGTAAATGGTGAATTAAATGATTGATTAAATGTATATTGTGTAGGAAATTGTTTGGGTAATGTATACTTAGTATATGTAAATGTAAAATGAGATTTAAAGCTTGGAAAGTAATGGAATGTAAGTGTACCATTGTGGCAGTTTGCTAACTCTTGAGGAATGCTGGAATTCATTCTTGGTTTATGGAATAATGATGTTAAAATGTGTTGGTTGTTATGGCAGTTTGAGTGTGTGTAAGGTGGTGTGAAGTGGGACATGTAAATGAGCATAAAAAGGTGATTGAATTGTTGTAAATTGGATTGAAAAAAATTCTGCACTTGTTGGTGTATGTTGAATGTAATTGTAAGCTACCAAAATGACCTATAATATGTTATAAATTATATTTAGGCTGTGGTACAACCAGAATTGGTTTGAAGGTTAAGTTTGGTGAGTGTTAAAAGTGAGGCTTGATGTGTATGCAAGAATTTCAATAAGGCAGTTTGAGTTTTAGGCTTATAACTTTAAGTGTGTGACTCCAATTGGTATGAAACCAATTGGAGGTGAAACTAGGCACAAAATGTGCCAACTTTCATGAAGAAAGCTTACAAAAATTCTGTTTGCAAGGTAGCTTGAAAAATAACCAAATCCGGATTAAGTGCAAATGAGGCCTGAAAATTGACCATTTGGGCAGCAGTTAGTGTTTAGGCCATAACTCACTCAAAACAGGTCCAATTGACCTGAAATTTTAACCATGAATAGTTAAGACCAATATCTACAAGTCTTATGGAGACACCAAAGCCCAGAAATGACCATAAGAAAGTCAAACAGCTTGCACAAGTTCGGATCTAAAAACTGGCCGAACCTAAAATGACCTAAAGTGACCTAAAATGACCAATTTTGGTGCAATTTGACCAGCAATAGTAAAATGACCATAACTTGGTCTACATAACTCAGAATGACCTGAATTTTTGCCCCGCGTGCAATAAGACATAGATCTACAAGTTTGTAGTTTTGACTGAAATCCAAAAACCAAGGGAACTAGGTCGTCCGGTTAGGTCAAACTAGTATCCCGGAATCCAGCAAATTGCAAGAAAATGCAGTATACATGGAAATGAACTTGGTAACATGTACCGACCCTAAAAGACTATCGAATGTGACATATTAGTAACGTTAAAACCTAAATTAACTAAAACGCATCGAGGGTCATATATTAAGTTGATTAAGCAAATAATAGCGTTCAGTGAATTATTTATCAAACATTATCGTTAGAGACAATTTAATTAGTACTGAAACACTTCAAATTGTGTTTCTCAGTTAGCAAAGACTCAGGGAGAGGGAAGAAAACACTAAGTCAAGACCAAGAGACAGTTATCAGAGGTTTGTGCACAACTAGTTCTTAATTGATTTTGTTTGAATATTTCATATGATTAAATGACATACTTTTCTTATGTATTTTGTTTAACAAGCATTGGATTTAATTCAATGATTATTGAAAATTGTTATAGTATGTATGAATTTAGATTTGTGAAATGGTATTTCCCCAAGTATTAAGCATTGTTATGGATTGAATAAATTATGTTTTGGAAAATTGTGATAGAACATGTTTTGAATTGTGATAGTAATTTTCATGGAAAATGCAAATTTATTATTTGAATTGTGGTGAGCATAAAAAAATTATTGGATATTGGAATTAAATTTGAATCGAATTGTATTGTGATTTATGCTCACTAAAAGGATTGTGATATTGTTTTATATCTCACTATAGATGCTTGACTAGGTTATTACCCGTCTCTCTCATTTGTTGAGAAGACAATGGAGTTAGTTGTGTTTTGATTACCATGGTACGTGCACAGGCTTAGATTTTCCTCTGATTTGAGGTTAGATCTAAGTTTATTTTATCGTTATGGCCCTTGCGGAAGATTCATTATTGTGATGGTACTGTGCATGATGATTCGACCTCCCCGACCATAGGGAGTTAGAATCTGATTTGACCTCCCCGACCATAGGGAGTTAGAATCACATCGAATATGGCCCTTTCGGATTAGTCTTGCATAGTTAGTGAGATAAAGATTGATTTTTGAGATACAAGATGGTTTTTGAGATACATAATGATTTTTTGGAGATACAGAATGGCTTTTGAATGGTAAAGAATTGTGATTTCAATTATGGTTATGTATAATCGATTTTGTTGGAATTACTTAAATGGTTAGTCATGATTTGATAAATTGAATTTTGTGATCAAAGTCATTTATACAAATGATTTACATTATTGGCAATGAATATTTTGAGTTTTGGAATTTGATGAGTATTCAGATTTCCAAATTATTTACTGTAAATTTTGTCAATCTATATTGTACTATGTTTTAAATTATAGTTGTGCACCACTGAGTTCACCACTCAGCGATAGCTTTGTATGCCGTCGCAGGTAAAAAGAGCATAGAGCAGTGAATAAGTTTCTTTGAAGACATATTCCGATCAGCTCCAGGTATATCATAGGTGTGACACCCCTTACCCGGCTACAGTGTATCCGAGTAAGCTATGTCACACGGTGTACCGGCACACTCTATTTTACCTTAATTAATTTTTATCATAGTTTTGAATATAGTTTGTGAAATATAGCTCATTTATTGAAATTATAATTTATTTGAGGTTCCGGAAATTTTATAGAAAATCCAGCAGAATACCGGCTAAAAATGGAGAAAACAGTTCTTCGAAACCTGTTAAAAACACTTCCAAATAATTTCCAAACAATCTCAACTGCAATTCATCAACAAAGTCTCAATATCAAAATCTCAACAACATTTCTCAATTTCAGTTCTCAATCATCCATCACATGTGATAATCAAGTATAAATCGCAAATAGATATTTACTTTTCCATTCACAAATACAATTACCATAATTTACATGAACATCAATATACATTACACAAGTTTAATTACATATGAGAAAATCAAAATTTATTTACAGAATGCCAAAATGACACCTAGTGTCCTACCAATGCACTGCAGAAGTTGAGGTGACACGAACACTGTGCAGAACTGCAGGATGGACTCACCCAGTCTGCGGTCTACTGGGCTCACGATCTGTATCTCCAGAACCTACGCGTGGCAAAAGCAACGCGCTAAGCAATAATGCTTAGTGGTGCAATAATAAAATAAAAGAAATAGCAAGAAATAAATATGTAACAAATGTATATGTTTTATTTGTTTGGTATTTGTATATCATTTACTTTGTCCACTTTTATTCATTTGGTTGCCCCAAGTAACCTATACTGAACGACTGGACTGGATAAACGGGTAAACTGGCACTGGGTATCAAGTACCTCGGGCCGTCACACCATCGGTCACATATGTATCTCCCAGGCAAATGTAACAGCTAACAAGTCAGAATAATATCAGGCACAAGGCCAAATCTCAATACAAGGTCAGAATGGCTAAAAGCCATAAAATCATAGAATGGCATATTGCCATGTGCGATCGCTAATCGAACCCTATTGGCATGCCAAACTATCCAAACCAATCTTGTTAGGTATACTAGGGCATTTGAAACTTTTAAATTCTTCACTTTGTGAATTTCAAGTTTTGGTGTCACTATTCACCTCATTGGTCAACAAAAATGTTGACTTTTAGGTAGAAAATAGGTACATTGGTTTTGGCACTCCCAACATACCACATTTTGCATTTAAAACTTGTTGGAATTGGTCACCATTACCATTTCTAACTTAAAACCAAGAGGGCAGAAATTTCAGTTTTCGAAGCCTAAGTTTACTGTTCCATTAAGCACTGTTACAGTGGGAATTTGAAGAAATGGCAAACATGAAAGTTGTTCCTTATTTTGTCTAGTTGAATTTCCTTTTTTGAATCACTCCATTTGGAGTTTGTAGCTCTAGATATGGTCCAAAAACCACAGCTGGCCGGATTGCCAAAACTGTAGAGTTACCAAATCTACAGTACATGAACAGTGACTGCCACTGCTTGGTTGGATAGGTTCTGATCATAATTTGGGGTAGGTTTCTTCATGAAAGTTGTTTTTCTATGTCTTAACTTGTTTCTGTAAAAATTTCAAGTCAATTGACCATATCTACAGTGAGTTATGGCCACTGTTCATTTGGTCATTTCTGCAGGTGCTGTTGCAGGGTATCCGGATTGGGGCCAACTTTTGGTCCACTTGCTTTGGTCTTTTGGGCATGCTTTCTTCAGAAAAAATGTGCCATTATAAGCCTAGTTTCATGTACAATTGGCCAAACACCAATTGGCCAAACACCAATTGGACCTACACAGCCAAAGTTATGGCTGTGTAAGTGGGCTGGAATCACAGCCACCATTGCTGCTGTCCCTAGGCAGCATACTCATTCACTTTGCCATGCTATATTTCAGTCCAAATTATGGTCAACTTACCTAAAATGGTCACTAATTGACCATTAAAATGTTCTCTAACAATTTCCTAAGCCAAGCTAAATTTTCACTTCTCAAAACCCTAATTTCCATATGAGTTTTCACAACATGCTTTAATTAACTATCTCATTCACTAACCACATGCATACATGGTTTAAACATAATCTCTAATCCACTTTAAATCCATCAAAACACTCCATTATTGTTCCTTCAATAGGGCTGCCGAAATCCATGGTATGTATACACATAATTTTTGTTCATTTAAGTTACAAATCCTTACTCAATTCAAGTCACTATCATGGAATATAAGAGTTTTAAGTAAATAGGTGCACTAACCTCTTGTAGGCAGATTTTTCCCAAGTTAAATCTTCACTTTCTTTCCTTTTCTAGGCTGCCAAACACTTTCCCAAGATGAGTGGACAAATTTTAATGAAAGGGGTTTAGGGTTTATGGTGAAAAGAAGAGAGAAATTGAGCTTTGATTGAAGTTGTCAATGGAGGTTAGGCTATGGGCAAGGGTTTCGGCTGCATGAGGAAGAGGATGGCTGCTGTTTGCTTTTGATTATTTTGGTCTTCATTTTGTCTCTTTTATTAGTTAATGAATTGGTTGTTTGAATGCAATTGGTTATAGCTTTTAATGACATCATCATGATGTCATAAATAAGCCTTTTTCCTTATTTTCTTTTCTTTTCTTCACTACTCATTTTTAATTTAATTTCTAGTAATGTTTATTCATATTTTATGTCATATTAATTATTTACTCAACTGGACAAGTCGGCCAAAAATCACCTCTGAAGACGAAATGACCAAAATGCCCTCCGTTTGGCTTAACGGGTCAAAATTATCTGTACCGATTGAAAAATTTTTCTAAGTATTTTCTTGGCATTCTAATACCATGGGAACCTCAATAACCCTTCTCTGGAGTCCCAAAAATTATTTTATAATTTTTCCCCCGGGTCTAGGACTCCTAGTTGCGAGAGCCGCAACTTCCCCTCTGGGTTACCCATCGCTAGGGCACCGGCTCGTTTAACTTGGTTGTATTTTAATTCTAAAATTTTTACTAAATTTTTCTTATCAATATTTGAGTTAATTATGGTTCCTCACTTTAGTTTAAATATTTTTCCGGACGTTCTAGCTGTCCGGACCGACACCGTCACCGAATAAAGAGAATGTACGGAGTTGCTACCGGGAGGGTGTTACAACTCTTCCCCTCTAATTTAAATTTCGTCCTCGAAATTTACCTGATGCAAACAGTTGAGGGAACTATTGCCTCATCGTCTCTTCACTTTCCCAAGTTGCCTCTTCAGTGTTGTGGTGCCTTCAAAGCACTTTCACCAGTGGAATCCGCTTATTTCTCAACTCTTTTACTTCCTGAGCCAGGATCCGTAGAGGTTCTTCTTCATAAGTCAAATCCGGTTGTATTTCAATTTCTTTCCTAGAGATGACATGTGAAGGATCTGAGCGGTATCTTCTGAGCATGGATACGTGAAACACATTGTGGATCTTCTCCAACTCTGGAGGTAAAGCTAGCTTATAGGCCACTGGACCCACACGTTCAATGACTTCATATGGGCCAATGAACCTAGGGCTTAACTTACCTTTCCTTCCAAACCTCAATACCTTCTTCCACGGTGACACCTTGAGGAACACTTTGTCGCCAACTGTGTATTCTATTTCTTTTCTCTTCAAGTCGGCATAGGATTTCTGTCTATCTGAGGCAACCTTCAGATTGGCTTTGATTAGTTTTACTTTCTCCTCAGTCTGTTTCACCAGGTCTGGCCCCACCAGTTTGTCTTCGCCCAATTCAGTCCAAAGACACTGGAGTTCTACATTTTCTCCCATACAGTGCTTCATATGGGGCCATTTGGATACTAGCTTGGTAGCTATTGTTGTATGCAAATTCTGCCAGTGGGAGGTACCTATCCCAACTTCCCTCAAACTCAATGACACAACTCCTCAGCATATCCTCAAGGACATGACATATATTTCATGTTATTGTTATCATTTTAGTTCAATATTTGTATTAATTCAATTGGTTCAATTGTTTACCTGGATTACTCTTTCTGATTGCCCATCCGTCTGAGGATGGAAAGCTGTGCTGAAGTGGAGTTGTGTACCCAAGGATTCATGCAACTTCTTCCAAAATCTCGATGTGAACCTTGGGTCTCGATCAGATATGATGGAAAGTGGAATTCCATGCAGTCTAACTATCTCACTGATATACAATTCTGCTAACTTTTCCAGTGAGTAGTCAGTCATAACTGGCAGAAAGTGTGCTGACTTCGTCAATCTATCCACTATCACCCATGCTGCGTCATGTTTCTTCTGGGTGAGAGGTAGACCACTTACAAAATCCATGGGTGAGAGGTAGGCTGTAGCAATCCTGATGGAACTTGATGTTCTGCCTTGACTTGCTGACATGTCAAGCATTTAGTCACGTAGTCATCTATGTCTTTCTTCATACCAGGCCACCAATACTGAAGCTTCAGATCATGATACATCTTTGTACTTCCTGGGTGCATAGCATATACACTGGTGTGTGCCTCTTTTAGAATACTGGCCTTTAATTCCCCATCATCTGGTACACACAATCTTCCTTTGTAATACAGACACCCATCTGCTTTCACCTCATAGTCAGTTGCTTTTCCCTTTGAGATTTTGCTCATAATAGCCATTAACTTTTCATCCGCTTTCGCCCATCTAAAATCAGAGAGTGTTTGGCCTCACTTGCAACTCAGCCAAAATAGCTCCATCTCGAATCAAAGTTAGACGGGCATTCAATGATCTCAAAGCTGTGATGGACTTTCTGCTCAAAGCATCAGCAACTACAATCGCCTTCCCAGGATGATAGTCAATCACACAATCATAGTCCTTCAGGAACTCAATCCATCGCCTCTGTCTAAGGTTGAGCTCCTTCTGAGTTGACAAGTATTTTAGGCTTTTGTGGTCCGTGTAAATGTAACACTTTTCACCATATAAGTAATGCCTCCATATCTTCAGTGAGAAGATAATTGCTGCAAGCTCTAGATCATGGGTAGGGTAGTTCTGTTCATGTGGCCTTAGCTGCCTGGAAGCATAAGCGACCACCTTCCCCTCTTGCTTCAATACACACCCTAACCCATTATGAGAGGCATCACTGTAGACCACGAAGTCCTTTCCTAACACTGGCTGTGTTAACATTGGTGCCTCTATCAACATAGCCTTCAACTTCTCAAAACTGGTCTGACACTTGTCATTCCAGTCAAATCTGACATTCTTGTGTAACAACTTGGTCATTGGAGCAGCTATTAGGGAAATTCCTTTCACAAATCTTCTGTAATACCCAGCTAGTCCCAAGAAGCTTCTGACCTCAGTTGTATTTCTGGGAGGCTTCCATTCCATCACTGCTTCTATTTTCTTGGGATCCACCCTAATCCCTTCAGCTGACACTATGTGTCCAAGGAATGCAATCTCATTCAACCAAAAGTCACACTTGGACAACTTAGCATACAGCTTCTTTTCTATCAGGGTTTGCAGAACAATCCTCAAATGCTCATCATGTTCTCCACTGGTCTTGGAATACACCAAAATATCATCAATAAAGACCACTACGAACCGATCTAGGTGTGGATGGAAGATACGGTTCATAAGGTCCATGAATGCCGCTGGTGCATTTGTTAGGCCAAAGGGCATCACCAGAAACTCATAATGCCCATACCGGGTCCTGAATGCAGTCTTGGGCACATCTACATCCTTCACCCTCAACTGATGATACCCTGATCTGAGATCAATCTTAGAAAATACTCCTGCTCCCTTCAACTGATCAAACAGATCATCAATTCAAGGCAATGGATATTTGTTCTTCACAGTCACTTTATTCAACTGCCGGTAATCGATGCATAGCCTCAAAGTCCCATCCTTCTTCTTTACAAACAGCACTGGAGCTCCCCATAGTGACACACTGGGGCGTATGAACCCCTTATCAAGCAACTCTTGCAACTGAGTTTTCAACTCTCTCAATTCAGTGGGTGCCATCCTATAAGGAGCAATGGAAATGGGTGCTGTACCTAGCACTGTCTCAATAGCAAATTCAACTTCCCTTTCTGGTGGCAAACCAGGTAATTCTTTAGGAAATATCTCCGGAAAATCTCTTACTGTGGGTATATCACTCAAGTTTGGCTTAGCCTGCCTAGTATCCACTACATGTGCTAGGTAGGCTTCACAGCCTTTTCTCATCATTTTTCTTGCAACTGTGGCTGAGATAACGTTGGACAAGAAATCTGTCCTTTCCCCCACAACTGTGATCTCATTACCTTCAGAAATTTTCAAAGAAATTCTCTTCAATTTGCAATCAACTATTGCCTGATGACATGACAACCAGTCCATTCCCAAAATCACGTCGAACTCGTGGAAGGGCAACTCAATCAGGTCTGCCAAGAATTCATACCCCTGAATCCTTAACGGGCAACCCTTGTATACTTTGTTAACCACTACACTGTGGCCCAATGGATTAGTGACCAGAATGTCTTGGTCACTCTCCCCTACTAGTATCCCCCTTTCTATGGGTAGGTTAATGCAGATGTATGAATGAGTGGATCCTGGATCCACCAATGCATGCACAGATGTATTGTAGAGGGAGAACGTACCCTTGATGACGTCTAGGGCATCTTGCTCCTCCTGAGCTCTCAGGGCATAAGCTCTGGCAGGTGGTCTGTTATCTGGCCTCTCTGCCGCTCGATGCAGCCTCGTGATGGTCCCACGCCTCAGATTTGCCGATTTTCTACCCTCTCGTGGTGCAGAGCAGTCCGCTCGCTTGTGTTGGAGCAAACAGTCGCTGCGTGGGACGCTTCTTCAATCGATGCTCACGACCCACACCTTAAGCGAGCACCGCCATTACTCCAACACTCCCCCTTATGCTACTTCGTGCAGCGGTGTGGACATGCAGAAGTTGCTGGGGCTGGTCCCCTGAACCCCATCCCTGGAGAGCTGCCCACTGATGGTGTGGACTGACCTCTCCTAGGGGTAACCGTGGCTCGGCCCCGAGACCGACTTCGATCAGGTGGCTGTCTTGAACTCTGGCGTGTGGACCCTTGAACCTCTTCCTGCATGCGGGAGATGAACTAGACCGACTGCCCTCTTCTCTGCCTATCCCTTCTGGTCTGCTCACTGATTCTTACTTTTTCAACCTTTATTGCAGTTTCCACTAACTTGGTAAATTCTATGATTCCCAGGGCAGTGAGCTGGATCTTTATGTTGTCATTTAGTCCCTCTTCAAATCTCTTACACCTTTCAACTTCATTAGGGACTATCTCCCTTCCGTAGCGGCTTAATCTAACGAATTCCTTCTCATACTCGGCCACTGACAGCTGTCTCTGCCTCAGGTTAATGAATTCCCTTCTTCTCTCTTCTAGGTATACAGTACCCACATATTTCTTCTTAAATTCGGAGAGGAAGAAGTCCCAAGTTATAACTTTTGGCTGCACTTCACTGGATACCGTGTCCCACCATTCATAAGCATCATCTTGTAATAGAGATATGACAGCTTCTAAATTTTGTTCAGGAGTGCAGTGGAGTTGTTTTAAGACTCTGCCTGTTCTGTTCAACCAATTTTCGGCTGCAACAGAATCATCTTCTCTCTTGCCAAAGAAATCCACTGCTCCAAACTTTCTTAGCCTTTCCAGGTGTGATTTCTGCTGTGGAGCTGGTGGTGGTGGTGGTGCTGGCATTACCCCAGCCATTTGTCTGAAAAATTCGGCCATTTGCTGGAACATGGCCTGTGGAGGCTGAGCAGGTTCTCCCATACCCCCAGTCTCAGCTGCTGCAGGTGGAGCATGACTCTCCACTTCCTCCTCAACTGCCCTCTGAGATGTAGGGTCCATATCCTATTCAAAATAACAAAGACAAACATATCTGCATTAGTGTCACCTCGACTCTTACAAATGCAATGCATGGTATGGACTCAATCTAGGCCCAGAAACGCCTAAACCGTGCTTTGATACCACTAAATGTGACACCCCTTACCCGGCTACAGTGTATCCGAGTAAGCTATGTCACACGGTGTACCGGCACACTCTATTTTACCTTAATTAATTTTTATCATTGTTTTGAATATAGTTTGTGAAATATAGTTCATTTATTGAAATTATAATTTATTTGAGGTTCCGAAAATTTTATAGAAAATCCAGCAGAATACCGGCTAAAAAATGGAGAAAACAATTCTTCGAAACCTGTTAAAAACACTTCCAAATAATTTCCAAACAATCCCAACTTCAATTCATCAACAAAGTCTCAATATCAAAATCTCAACAACATTTCTCAATTTCAGTTCTCAATCATCCATCACATGTGATAATCAAGTATAAATCGCAAATAGATATTTACTTTTCCATTCACAAATACAATTACCATAATTTACATGAACATCAATATACATTACACAAGTTTAATTACATATTAGAAAATCAAAATTTATTTACAGAATGCCAAAATGACACCTAGTGTCCTACCAATGCACTGCAGAAGTTGAGGTGACACGAACACCGCAAGTGCACTGCAGATGGACTCACCCGCCTACCACGGCCCATCGGGCTCACGATCTGTATCTCCAGAACCTACGCATGGCAAAAGCAACGCGCTAAGCAATAATGCTTAGTGCTGCAATAATAAAATAAAAGAAATAGCAAGAAATAAATATGTAACAAATGTATATATTTTATTTGTTTGGTATTTGTATATCATTTACTTTGTCCACTTTTATTCATTTGGTTGCCCCAAGTAACCTATACTGAACGACTGGATTGGATAAACGGGTAAACTGGCACTAGGTATCAAGTACCTCGGGCCGTCACACCATCGGTCACATATGTATCTCCCAGGCAAATGTAACTAACAAGTCAGAATAATATCAGGCACAAGGCCAAATCTCAATGCAAGGTCAGAATGGCTAAAAGCCATAAAATCATAGAATGGCATATTGCCATGTGCAGTACTGCTAACTGAACCCTATTGGCATGCCAAACTATCCAAACCAATCTTGTTAGGTATACTAGGGCATTTGAAACTTTTAAATTCTTTACTTTGTGAATTTCAAGTTTTGGTGTCACTATTCACCTCATTGGTCAACAAAAATGTTGAATTTTAGGTAGAAAATAGGTACATTGGTTTTGGCACTCCCAACATACCACATTTTACATTTAAAACTTGTTGGAATTGGTCACCATTACCATTTCTAACTTAAAACCAAGAGGGCAGAAATTTTAGTTTTCGAAGCCTAAGTTTACTGTTCCATTAAGCACTGTTACAGTGGGAATTTGAAGAAATGGAAAACATGAAAGTTGTTCCTTATTTTGTCTAGTTAAATTTCCTTTTTTGAATCACTCTATTTGGAGTTTTGTAGCTCCAGATATGGTCCAAAAACCACAGCTGGCCGGATTGCCAAAACTGCAGAGTTACCAAATCTACAGTACCATGAACAGTGACTGCCACTGCTTGGTTGGAAAGGTTATGGTCATAATTTGGGGTAGGTTTTTTCATTAAAGTTGTTTGTCTATGTCTTAACTTGTTGCTGTAAAAATTTCAGGTCAATTGACCATATATACAATGAGTTATGCCCAAATGAACAGTTACTGTTCATTTGGTCATTTCTGCAGGTGCTGTTGCAGGGTATCCGGATTGGGGCTAACTTTTGGTCCACTTGCTTTAGTCTTTTGGGCATGGTTTCTTCAGCAAAAATGTGCCATTATAAGCCTAGTTTCATGTCCAATTGGCCAAACACCAATCGGACCTACACAGCCAAAGTTATGGCTGTGTAAGTGGGCTAGAATCACAGCCACCATTGCTGCTGTCCCTAGGCAGCATACTCATTCACTTTGCCATGCTATATTTCAGTCCAAATTATGGTCAACTTACCTAAAATGGTCACTAATTGACCATTAAAATGTTCTCTAACAATTTCCTAAGCCAAGCCAAATTTTCACTTCTCAAAACCCTAATTTCCATATGAGTTTTCACAACATGCTTTAATTAACTATCTCATTCACTAACCACATGCATACATGGTTTAAACATAATCTCTAATCCACTTTAAATCCATCAAAACACTCCATTATTGTTCCTTCAATAGGGCTGCCGAAATCCATGGTATGTATACACATAATTTTTGTTCATTTAAGTTACAAATCCTTACTCAATTCAAGTCACTATCATGGAATATAAGAGTTTTAAGTAAATAGGTGCACTAACCTCTTGTAGGCAGATTTTTTCCAAGTTAAATCTTCACTTTCTTTCCTTTTCTAGGCTGCCAAACACTCTCCCAAGATGAGTGGACAAATTTTAATGAAAGGGGTTTAGGGTTTATGGTGAAAAGAAGAGAGAAATTGAGCTTTGATTGAAGTTGTCAATGGAGGTTAGGCTATGGGCAAGGGTTTCGGCTGCATGAGGAAGAGGATGGCTGCTGTTTGCTTTTGATTATTTTGGTCTTCATTTTGTCTCTTTTATTAGTTAATGAATTGGTTGTTTGAATGCAATTGGTTATAGCTTTTAATGACATCATCATGATGTCATAAATAAGCCTTTTTCCTCATTTTCTTTTCTTTTCTTCACTACTCATTTTCAATTTAATTTCTAGTAATGTTTATTCATATTTTATGTCATATTAATTATTTAATCAACTGGACAAGTTGGCCAAAAATCACCTCTGAAGGTGAAATGACCAAAATGCCCTCCGTTTGGCTTAACGGGTCAAAAATGTCTGTACCGATTGAAAATTTTTTCTAAGTATTTTCTTGGCATTCTAATGCCATGGGAACCTCAATAACCCTTCTCTGGAGTCCCAAAAATTATTTTATAAATTTTCCCCCGGGTCTAGGGCTCCTAGTTGCAAGAGCTGCAACTTCCCTCTGGGTTACCCATCGCTAGGGCACCGGCTCGTTTAACTTGGTTGTATTTTAATTCTAAAATTTTTACTAAATTTTTCTTATCAATATTTGAGTTAATTATGGTTCCTCACTTTAGTTTAAATATTTTTCCGGACGTTCTAGCTGTCCGGACCGACACCGGTCACCGGAACAGTAGAATGTACGGAGTTGCTACCGGGAGGGTGTTACAATAGGTATACCCATGTACATAGGTTTTGATGTATGCATGTAATAATATGTATGTAAATTATTTGAGCAGTTGTATAAAAACTCTTGTAAAACATTTTGGTATGTAATTAAATGTAAATTATTGTAAATATAAATTTGAGATTTCATTTACTTGAATAGTTTTGTAACATAAATTTTGAGTCTTATAATCAATGAAATATTTCTTCATGATGAGATTGGTTTGAAAATGAATTGATTGTTTATTGAGAATTGAATTGTGAATTGAAATAAAGTTTATTGGAGTTGTATTTGAGAAAACATATTGGGAGCATTTTCTTTTGCAGGATTGAAGAACTGTTTTCTCAAAATACAGCCGGCACTTTGCCGAAATTTAAAAAAAAAAAAATTTATAACACCAGATTTTAATCTATGACTTAAATTCCCAAAAATTATTTTAAAATCCCTTGTAGTATATTTAATGGATTATCGGTAGGAGAAGTACGGTAATTCATTAGCTATACTACGGGATCATGTTACATCTTATAGAGGAGTAGGGTGTGACACTTTGCATGTAAATGGTTGTTTGAGATGTTAAATTAAGTGCTTATATGTATTGAAGTTGATTCCCATGTATAAAGTTTGAATGGTGAGCTTGAAAAGTGAAAATGAAAGTTTGGTGTGAATGTGTTACTTGGGCAGCCTCATAATGGAAATGGGCAATGTTTAAGTTCATGAAATGTTGTTGAAGTATTGTACAAAAAAATGGCAGCATGTGTATGTGGAATAGTAGTGATAAGACATGTAATTTGATGATGGAAGTATATGTAATAATTAGAAGTATTTATGTATATATATTGTTGGGTTTGAACCTTGTGAATAATGAGTGCAATTGGTGCATTGTGAAATTGTTATATTCTGTCCAAGTTGACGTATAATGTAAAGAATTGAATGGTTATGGTTAGTGCCAAATACAGAATGGTATGGAGAAGTGAGGAGATAGTTGGTAAATGTGTGTTTGTTTTGGTGTTTCAAAGGCATGTAGAGGATAGTGTACAAATGGGCCTATAACCCTAAGTGTGTGACTCTAATTGGTATGAGGCCAATTAGAGGTGAAACTAGGCACAAAATGTGCCAACTTTCATGAAGAAAGCCTATCTAAATTCTATCCAGAAAGTGACTTGAGAAATGACCAAATCCAGATTAGTGACTTGAACGCCTGAAAATTGACCATTTGGGCAGCAATTAGTGTTTTGGCCATAACTCACTCAAAACAGGTCCAAATGACCTGAAATTTTTACCATGGATAGATTAGACATATAGCTACAACTCTTATGAAGACACCAAAACCCAGAAATGACCATAAATAAATCAAAATGCTTGCACAATTTCCGGTATAAAACTGCTAGAACCGGAAATGACCTAAAAATGACATAAGTTTGCCATTTTAGTGCAATTTGATCAACAATTGTAAAATGACCATAACTTGGCCTAGTAAACTCCAAATGACCAAAAATTTGTGGCAAAATTTCACTAAGACATAGACCTACAAGTTTGTAAGTCGAACCAGAAATCGAAAACTGAGGGAACTAGGTCGTCCGGCTAGGTCAAAATAGCATACCGAAATCCGATAAATTGCAAGAAAATGCAATACATTGAAAAATGGAATTGGTAACTTATACTAACAGTAAAGGACTATAAAATGTGACATATTGGTAACATTAAACCTAATTCACCTAGAGTGCATCAAATGTCAACATTATAGGTTGACTAAGGAAAATAATAGTATTAAATAAATTAATTACTGAACCTTATTGTTAGAGACAATTTAAATGAGTACTGAAACACTTTAAATTGCGTGTTTCAGTTAGCAAAGACTCAAGGAAGGGGAAAGAAACACTGAGTCAGGGCCAAGAGGTTACTCTTCAGAGGTTTGTGCACAACAGTTATTTCTTTTGAATTTTCAATTAAAATAAATTATGACTATTTGTATATTATTATTTTAAATTGTGGAAAATTGTTTGAATGGAAATTTGATGGATACTTATTGCTTGAAAAATATTGCAGATGGTTTGAAACCACAGCTATCGTGTATATTTGATTGAATTCCTCGCTAGCTTGTCTAGTGGGACGAATTGACTTTGAATTCCCTTTCTGGCTGAAGTGTTGTGGTGTGTGCCTGTTGAGGACGAATAGGATGAGTACTCATTTATTTGCTAGCTAGCTATGTTATTCCTCACTAGCCATTGACTTTTAGGACGAATTGGACTATGGAATCATAATTAAACTGTGTGTGTGATTTATTGATATTCATTGAGATATTGTGAAATGGAGTTTAAATTCTTTATGACATTCTCTGTCTTTTGAATTCAACTATGATTTTAAGTATCCACAGTTTATATGATTTATGGTTTATGGTTTTAAATTGCATTTTCTTAATGTTGTGCACCACTGATACATTGGCTCAGCGATAGCTTTTTCATTGCTGTCACAGGTAGATAGACGGACAGAGCAGCAAAGCAGGCTGCTTATGCTACATTTTGAGATTTTACCGAGTATATTGAGTATACCATATTTTGTAGTTTTTGTTGTAATGTATGTGTACTGTATGTATATATTGTACTTGGTCTTGAGCAGTTGTAAATTAAAATTGTAAATTATTTTGACTTGTAAAAATATTGTGACATATTTCTTTTATCTCAGCTTTGGGAAACACTGGAAAATTGATGTTGAATTGAGTTGAGAAATTTATTGTGTTGAACTATTATTGGAGTTTGGGATTGAAGAAATATATATTGGAAATGCTTTTTACAGGTTTTTGAAGAACTATTTTATTCAAAATACAGATGGTACTTTGCCAAAATTTTTATAGAATTACTGATACTCAGATTTGTTATTTGGTTTCACTCAAGTAAAAAATTTTTTTTAACACCTATCAAAAGTGCTCACCACTGTAAAAAGAAATAAGAAAAGATTTAAAATCCCTTATAGTGTATTTAATGAGTTATCAGTAGGCGAAGTTTGGTAATTCATTAGGTATACTACGGGATCATGTTATGCCTTACAGAGGGGTAGGGTGTGACAATTACATCGTCGACATATATAAGAACAACAACACAAGATTGTCCTCGCATGAAGGTGAACAGAGAATAATCAGCAGCGAATTGTTGAAACTTGATAGCAAGTAGGGCAGTAGTGAATTTGTGGTACTAGTTTTTAAATGCTTGGCGAAGTCCATATAAAGATTTTTGTAACCAAGAGACCTTATGCTCCCCTTACTTTACAAGCCCTTGAGGTATCTTCATATAAACTTCCTCTTATAAGTCTCTGTGTAAGGAGGCATTATTTACATCCAACTGATGTAATTCCTAATTTTGATTAGACGCAATAGCTAATAAATAATAAACAGTAACTAACTTTATTAACAAGAGCAAAAGTTTCATGGAAATTAATTGCCTCAATTTTAGTTTATCCTTTGGCAACCAACCGCACCTTATAGTGCTCAATGCTTCCATCTGGTCTATATTTGATTTTATAAACCCACTTAGAGTTGATGGCTCATTTGCTAGGCAACAAAGATTTTAAAACCCAAGTGCAGTTAGCCTCCAAAGATGTAATTTCTTTTATCATGGCATCTCACTAATGCTTTTGTTTAATGGCCTGGAAATAATTTCTTGGCTTATCATTTAAAGAGATGGCCGATAAGAAGGCAGTGTGAACAGTAGAAAATTTTAAATAAGAAATTGAGTGAGATAAAGGATATACCATCAAGTTAGCCAAAGGAGTGGTTGAGGAGCTCTAGTCATTTGGAGGACTAAGAAAGGGAGGCAAAGTGTAGTGATAGTAGAATAATAGGCGAGATACCTTCTACTACCTTTTGCTCAAAGGTGATTGATTTGCTTTAACCATATTTTTCGATGCTTGTATGTCAGTGGATGACACCATTATAGAGGGAGTTATCTCGTGTATCTGAAACTCGACATGAATGGATAAGACATTCTCATTCAGAGTAAGAGATTACACAACACTAGATTGCAGTCCATCCAATGGTAAATTTAGCTTTGCTCAAGTTTCTTCAATTGGCATGAGGCCATCTAAGGAATTGTGTTCATATTATTGAACAGAATGTCCATTGTAGTAGTCCTGTCTATACTAGTTAATGAGTCACTAGAAACTGTTGGGATGAATGCAAATGGAAAATTATCTGCTAAGAAGCTGACATCTCTGGAAACATAAATCTTATTGTCTTCATGATCATAAATCTTGTAAAATTTCTTACCATTTTGATATCCAACAAAAATACCTAGTTTAACACGTGGGGCAAATTTATCATATGGCTTATCATTCACATGACCATAACAAAGGCACCCAAAATCCCTTAGATGGTCATATGTTGGCTTCTTTCCAATTAGCACTTCATATGGTGTGTAATTCTAGAAAACTGTGAGTGGCATGCAATTAATTAAATATGTAACAGTTAGAACACACATACCCCAAAAAGACTTAGGAAGGATGGCCTTAAACATTAATGCTTGGGCAACTTCTAAAAGATGTCTGTGCTTACGTTCAACCACTTCATTTTGTTATGGTGTGTACATGTAACTAGTTTGATGATCTATTCCATGATTAGAATAATAGCTTCTCAAATCTCCATGGCTGAATTCTGGACCATTATCTGTTTGCAAAACCTTAATTTTCGAGTTGAACTATGTGTTAACCCAATTAAAAAATTATAACAAATATCCCTTAGTTTCGAACTTGTGTTTCATGAGAAAAAACCAAGTTGCTTGACTAAAATCATCCACTATTGTCAAATATATTATGGGCCAAAAAAAAGATTTTATTTTATACGATCGCCAAATATCACAATGAAACATACCAAAAGCATGCATAGTTTTATTTATGCTGATAGGAAATGATAATCGCATCTATTTAGCCTTACAGCAAGCATCACAAACCAAAGTATCTTTACTATTAAAAGAAACACACAAATTTGGAACCAAAGAAATCTGACTTATTGATAAATGCCCTAAACATCGATGCCATAGACTCACAGTAGCTAATTGAGTTGCTATTAATGCCTTCCCTTTTGCTCTCCACCCACTCCAATCAGCTTTCTTGAGTTTAAGTCTTGAATGACAAAGAAATTAGAATTGAAGGTTAGTGAACAATTTAAGCATCATGCCAACTTGCTAACTAACAGTAAATTGAAGTGAGAATCTGGTACTCTAAGAACTCTTTTAAGAATCAATCTTTTATCAGTAGCAGCACTACCTAACACATGCACGACTACCATATTGCCATTAGGAATCTATACCGGTGTACATTAGGGGAAAATAGCACGTTTGACATTGAGTCAATGTTGTGTGTTTTGTTGTGTGTAGCCCTCGTTTCAATAATCCATGCATCTTTCGTCTTACCAGAGAAATTAGAGGTTGTTGCCATGTTTATAGATGAATTACTATTTGGTACATCTTGTCCATTTGGCAATGCCATCAATTGTTGATGTTGTGCATGAGTTAATCTAGGAATGAATGAGTTAACACCATCCACAATAGCAAGAGCTCTCCCTAATGATGCTTTTAGGGCTGGCTTGTCCCATTAATGCCCATTTGATTATTGTTATCGACCTCTTTACTTTTTATTTCGTTTCCCAGGTTGACACCAATCTGATGGATAGCCAATTACCTTGTAATAGAACTCCTTACTATGATTTGTCTTTCCACAATGTGTGCATCGTGGAAATTAACCACAATTTGCATCCTCATTTTTCTTTATCAACTATCATTTCTTTTGGATAGCAAAGTAGTAGCTTTGATGTTTAGAGCATGATATCCTACAACCAAATGTTGTTTCTCCTCTTGGGCAGCAATGCCATGTGCCCTTCCAAGATTTGGCAATGGATCAATGCTCAGAATTTGAGATCATACAATAGTGTATGCTTCATCAAGTCCCATTAAAAAATCAAATACCTTTTCTTCCTCTCACATGGCATGCATTTGTTTTGCTACTCTGCAAACACATTCACATGTGCATACTGGAACTAGACTAAGCCCTTGTAATTCCCCCCAAATGGCATTTAATTTACCATGATAGGAAGAAACTGATGATTTCTTTTGTTGCAGAAGTGTGATGGTATGTTTCAAGTCATAAACTCTCGAAGCTATTCCTTGAGTAAATCTTTCTTCCAAATCCTTCCATATCTCCCTTATTGTCTCAACATGTACTGCATTACCTTGAAATTCCTTGGCAAGTACATTTGTGAACCAAGAGATGATAATTGAATTGCACTGGATCCATTACTGAAAATCTGGAGAACTAACATTTGGTTTCTCTAATGTTCCATCAATAAAACCGATTTTATTTTTAGAACAAAGAGCATTTGTGAAGCTTTATCTCTATGTGAAATAGTTATCACCACTCTCACTTAGAGGTTGTGTCACAAAAATTAGTCCTGGATGATCGAATGGATGCAAGTAGTATGGAGAAGAGGTATTAGATGCCTTGTATTGATTGGCACTCATAACCAATTCCCCAACACGTTTGCCACTAATCATTGTTTGAATTTTCTTCTGCCTTGATAAAAAAAAAAAAATCAAGCTACGATTTTGTAACCTGCTCTGATACCATGAAGAAAAATGGTTAAATCAACTTGTATTTCTTGTATACAGCTAGTGTATTTATCTAGATCCTAAAGTTTTGATATTACAATTAATTATAATTATACAAAATCAATAAAAGATCGTGAGAATCCCTATGATTATGTATATGCATTGGGAAATCCAATATTTCCTTTTATGAATCCTCATCCATATCCGGTATTAATGAGCTAATTGAACTATGTTAAAAGATACCAAGTGAAGTAATTATGTGTCTCTAACATCTAGGTACCAAGGTTATGTAACCCACCTCAGGTAAGATAAGACTTTTGTGTCCCTAGTATCCATTATGTGTATGAATGTTAAAAGGAATTTATGAGGAGCTTTTTTAATGGGCTAGACATATTGGAAATGTAATGATGATTATTATGATGTGGTTGGGGAACCACTGGTGACATGAATGACCTTGTTATGAATTATTTGTGTTGTGTAAATATCATGTGATTGCGACATTTTATGTGCTTGGATATAACTATTTTATATCTTATTTTATTTCCCTAAAGTATGCTTTTACTCATTGAGCCTCTAGCTCATTCATTTTTTTTTTGTCTTCCCTTTTAGGGACAAGCATAGATGATATAGTTAGCAAATTTTTGTTAACTAAGTTCCAGAAGCCATTGCCTCAATTTTGCTTAGTGATAAATGTATATTTTATGGGACTCCATTTATAATGACATGTAAATTTTGTTATTTTGGATACTATGCTTTTCCTTATAACATTTTGTTATAAAAAGGAAATTGTAATTATTAATTATATTAAATAAACTATTTATATGAGTTGTATGGGTTTTTAATGAAATTTTGATACAAATAAGGCTTTCTACGAATTCTGATGGCCTTATACCTTCAAGTGCTCTAGTTAGGGCTAACGAGAATTTGGTTCAAACCGAAATAACCAATCAAAACGAATTGAATTAAATTTTTGATTTGATTTATTAAGTAATTCGATTTAGTTTTATTTTAAAAAAAAATCAATTTAAATGGCTCAGTTCGGGTTTTAAGGATGAAAAAATTAGTCAAACTGAACTGATCGAATAAATATAATTTCATAAGCTACATGATACATATGTTGTGTTTGGCATACTGGTTTAAGGTGTAAGACCTATTAAAAGTTTTGGTGTTGTAATGTTTTGTTCTTTTATTTTATTATTATTATTTTTTTAACTTAACACAACATAGGTTAAATCACAACAATTCATTTCAATTAATCTAAGCCGTCCAAGTTAGTGTATATAACTAAAACATTCTCATCCTTCTCATATGAGAAAAAGCATGCATACATATGAGCTCATTGTAGCATGTTAAAAGTTATTAGGTAAGGCAATTATGTGTCTCTAATGTTTGGTACCAAGGCTATAAAATCCGCCTTATGTAAGATAAGACTTTTTTGTCCCTGTATCCATTATGCGTATGTATGTTAAAAAAGAAAAAGTTACAAGGAGCTTCTTAATAGGCCAGACACATTGGAAATGTAATGATGATTATTATGATGTGGTTGGGAACCACTGGTGACATGAACTACCTTATTATGAATTGTTTGTTCTGTGTAAATATCATGTGATTACTACATTTCATGTGCTTGATATATCTATTTTATGTCTTTCTTTATTTCCCTAAAGTATGTGTGACACCCCTTACCCGTTTATAGTGTAGCTGAGCAAGGTATATCACACTCGGTGCCAGAGCGCCTTAACTTATCTTATTACATTTCTTAGTAATCATATTTAAATTTTGTTAATTTAGATTTAATTAATTATTCGGATAAACTGACGAAATTTCCCCTAATTTATTAATACTTTGATGATTCCCCACCTGTGTGAAATAATTATCTCTATATATATTCTCAAACTCATTTTCTCATTCAGAATATCAATAAATTTCACTCACAAGAATCCATATGGAATTTCTATATCATTTCCATTCATACACAATTTATATATGAAATTACAAACTTTATTAATTTATAATAATGTACATGTACAAATTTTGAAAATATATATTTCATGTCCAAAATTTAATTACAAGGACCAAAAATAAAATACAAGCTGGTGGACTTTACAAAATATGCACTACTGAGGAGGTGACACTCGGGACCCAAATGCAGATGAAAAACCTCTAACTCTCAATCTATGGTCTACTGGGCTCTCTGTCCTGATCTGCAGTACCTACGCGTGGTAAAAAGCGACGTGCTAAGCATAAAGCTTAGTGGTGCCAATATAATATAAAAATAAAATAAATAAATAAATACAATAAATTTTACTGTTAATTTATGCAGACTAAAATTTTAGTAATTATTTATAATATCCTTAATTTAGTGATTTTTATGTTCATTATATGGTTACAAATTTTTAACACTTATTTTCATTGCTTAAGTAACTTACACTAGTTGACTGGACTGGATAAATGGGTAAACTAGCACTGGGTACCAAATACCTCGAGCCATCACACCATCGGTCACATAGTGTCTGCCAGGTGTATAACAGAATGGCTAACAAGCCATAATAATCATTGGGCATAAAGCCAAGTATGTTAAGACTAGCAAAATAGCCATAGGCCATACTATCACAAAATGGCACTAAAGCCATGAATCACGAAATAGCATAAAGCCATAGGTAGTACTATAATCGAAACCCTATTGGCATGCCAACCTATCCAAACCAATCATACTAGGCATATTAGGGCATATTAACAAAGTTAGGTTTTGGTTTCTTGGTATTTGATATTATAATGGTTACTATTCACATTACTATTCATGCAAAAATATTGACTTTTTCACAATTAATAGGTATGCCATTTCTAAACACACGGTCATACCACATTTTGGGTCACAATTTCATTAGCATTGGTTGCCAATTGTAATTCAAAGCTTATTGGAAGAAATTTTAATTTTTCAGATTTAGTCACTTATGTTTACTATTCCATTAGACCATCCTACAGTGGGAATTTGACTAAATTTTCTTCATCAAAATTGCTCCTTAATGTGTCTACTTTAACTTCCCTTTTTAAATTACTCTATTTGGAGTTTTGTAACTTAAGTTATGGCATTTTTACCATAACTAGCCGGATTAGTCATTGTTCAGAATTTATGGGCAAATTTGGTTCTGACAGTTTTGGTGAGCTAACTTTGGTTAGAAATTTGAATAGGTTATGGTCAGAATTTGGGTTTCTGTTCTTCATGAAAGCTTTCCTTACTATGTCTAAGCTTTCCATGGGTTCAAGAATCAGGTCATTTGGACCTCTCTACACAAAGTTATGGCCATTTGAATAAATACTATTCATTTGGTCATTTTTCCATCTCTAGATTTTGGTTACCCAGATTTAGACAAATTTTTGGTCACTCTAAGTTAGTTTTCTTAGCAGGGTCTCTTCATGAAAATTATGATATTATGTCCCTAATTTCACCTCCAATTGGCCTTATACCAATTGAAGCTACACAAATCAACTTATTGCTACCCAAACTCACTGGACTCAAGTCCAGAATTTCTGGCACATAAGGCAGCACCTCTAATTCCTGATTCAATGCCACAATCAATTTCATTTTATGGTCAAATCCTCTCAAATGTTCACTAATTGACCATTAGAACATCAATTCATCAATAAATTAGCAAAACCCTGATTTTATCTCAAACCCTAATTTTCAAAGTTTCAATTTCCTCCCACATACACAAATTAAGGTTCCAACTTAGAAAAACTTATCAAGCTCATCACCAATCACTTTAATTTACTTGAAAATTTATATAACCCTAACCCACATCATGGCTACCAAAATTTAGAGTAGGTCTAACATGCATAATTTGTTTCAATTCCAATAATTTTTTACTCAATTCATGGTCCTAACAAAGAATATAAAAAGAGAGAGAAAGGAATTGGCACCAACCTTGAAGTGAGCCAATTCCAAGCTTGCTAAATCTCTTTGTTTCCACTTCTTTTGGCTGCCTAGTGCTTGTTCAAGGTGTAAGGATTAATTTTAGTGAAGACAACTAGAAGTTTTGGGGTGAGATAAGGAAGAAAATGAAGCTTACAAGTTTATTAATGGTGGAAAGCTCTTGAAGGAGTTTCGACCAACTGAAGAAAGGGAGAAGACAACTGAATTTTCTTTTATTTTTATCCCTTTTTAATGGTTTTATGTATGCTTGTTTCATTTTGATTGGTTGTAAATTTTTAATGACATCATTCTTACTTATGCATGATATCATAATTGCATTTTAATTTCATTTTGTTTTCATTTCCTTTTTCTCTCTTCCCTATCATTTTTAATTAAATTTTTATCTATATTTATTCACATTTTCTGTCATATACCTCACTTACTTAAATGGACAAGTTGGTTAAAAGTCATTTCTGAAGGTAAAATGACCGAAATGCCTTTCATTTTGTTTACCGAGTTAAGATTGTATGTACCGATTTACAAAATGTTCTTAGTATTTTCTTAGCATTCTATTATCATCTAAGCCTCAATAATTCTTCACTGGAGTCTCAAAAATTATTTCACAGGTTTCCCCATGGGTCTAGGGTCGCTAACTGTCTTCACAGCTGCTTCCTATTAGGGTTACCCATTGCCGTAGCTTCGGCTCATTTAAACTTATTGCATCTCTTTTCTTAAAATTTTCCTTAATTTTTATTATCATTATTTGGCTTATTATGACTCCTCACTTTAGTTTAAATATAGTTCTAGATATTCTGACTATCCGGACAGACATTGATCACCAGAATAGTAGAATGTACGGACTATCTAAAGTGAGGGCGTTACAGTATGCTTCTGTTCACTGAGCCCCTAACTCACTGAGCCTTAGGGACAAGCATAGAAGATATAGTCAGCAAATTTTGTTTAACTAAGTTCCATAAGCCATTGCCTTAATTTTGCTTAATGGTAAATACGTATTTTATGGGACTCTATTTTGTAATGACATGTAAATTTTGTTATTTTGGATACTATGCTTTGCCATATAATATTTTGTAATATAAAGGAATTTGTAATTAGTAATTATGTTAAATAAACTATTTATATGAGTTGTATGGGTTTTAAATGAGATTTTGATACAAAAAAGGCTTGCTACAAATTCTGATGGTCTTATGCCTTCTAGTGCTCTTGCTAGGGCTATGCAGAATTTGGTTCAAACCGAAATAACCAATCAAATCAAATTGAATTTAAATTTTGGTTCAATTTATTAAGTAATTTAGTTCGGTTTTATTTTTTAAAAAATTGATTTAAACAGCTCGGTTTGATTTTTAAGGATGAAAAAATTAGTTAAACTGAACTAACAGAATAAATATAATTTCATAAGCTACATGATACATATGTCGTGTTTAGCTTAGTTTTTTAAGGCATGGGATCTATTAAAAGGTCTGATGTTGTAATTTTTTTTTTAACTTAACACATATTAAATCATGACCATTTATTTCAATTCATCTTTGCCATCCAAGTTAGTGTATACAACTATAGTATTCTCACCCTCCTCATATGCCCTAGCTGCCATGCCACTCTCCACCTCAAAGTAGCCAACAGAACTTGTCTTACACAAGCATCATCTCCATTAGCCATTAGCCCATCACCACCTTCATTCCCTTCAGAAGACAACTAATTTAAGACACTTCTCCCTTCTTTTAAATGTATCTCCACTTCTTGCCATATCCAGTCAAGCCTCGCTAAAATGGCTATATCAAGTCGATCATCTTCAACCTCCAAGCAAGCATCATCACAACCTTCAAGCCCTTCACCTTCAGCCATTGTCACGTGGAGTCCACCTCCACCCTTGAGTGCTCGCCATTTGGGATTGGGTATTTGAGTTTATAATTGATTTGTGATTTATGATTTTTAATTATTTTAGTCGTATTTATGTTTGTATTTTCTATATTTCTCTTATTTTTTCTTCTGTGTTTTTCATTCATTTTATGAATTATGAGGCTTGAACTTTGGGCATGTAGTACGATATGAATTCTCTAAAAATGTTTGAACTTTGACCTTGTTGGGTATGTAACACCCCTATGTTTGGTAGTGCGTGTTACTGTTCCAGTGACCAGTGTTGTCCGGACAGCTAGGATGCCTAGAACTACACTTAGATATAGATAAGGAGACATAAAATAATGAAATACAAGAAAAGAAAATACAAGAAAAATAAAGGAAAAATAATAGCAATGAAATGTAACCAAGTTAAACGAGCCGAGAACCCTAGGGATGGGTGACCGCACCGGGAAGTCGCGGTGTGGACCGTTGACTAGCCCTGGACTCCGGGGAACCCTGGAAAATATTTTTAAGACTTAAATAGACACCTATTGAAGTATAAATACCATTAGAAATATCAAAGAAAAATTTATTAATTAGTACAAAGAAAAGTGAGAAATCGAGAAAACGATAAAAATCGGTATTACCAAAAAATAGGGAATACAACCCGAACAGGGGCATTGTGGTCATTTGACACCCGAGTTGTCTTTTGACCTAAATGTTCATTAAAAATACATGATATTACACTTGGAAAATGTCATGAAAAATTAAATTGATGATACATAGTTTAAATAGCAAAAATTGGGAGTTAAATGTGGGAATATGAAACTTTAGAATAAACAACCATTAAATTAACACATAGTGCTCCACTAACTCACCAAAGTGGACCACTACATCTTCATTTGGAAAGCAGATTATCATCTTCCTCACCTCTCAAAGAACCAGCCGAAATGCTCCCAAGGAAAACCTCCATTGCCATCCACCTTGAAGCTTCATGCAAGCATGATCCAACCATGGAAACCTCAATTTCGGGTCCAAAAACTGGCCGAACCAAAATTGACCTAAAAATGAGCTAAAGTGACCAATTTTGGTACATTCTGACCAGCAATAGTAAAACGACCATAACTTGGTCTACATAACTCAGAATGACCTGAAATTTTGCCCCACGTGCAATAAGACATAGATCTACAAGTTTGTAGTTTTGACCAAAACTCGAAAACCGAAGGAACTAGGTCATCCGGTTAGGTCAAATTAGTATACCGAAATTCGACAAATTGAAATAAAATGCACTATACATGGAAATAAATTGGGTAACATGTACCAATACTAAAAGGCTATTAAATATGACACATTGATAACATTAAAACCTAATTCACCTAGAATGCATCGAGGGTCAACATCTTAGGTTGACTAAGGAAATAATAGAATTCAATGAATTAATTATTAAGTATTATCGTTAGAGACAGTTTAAATGAGTACTGAAACACTTCAAATTGTGTTTCTTAGTTAGCAAAGACTCAGGGAAGGGGAAGGAAACACTGAGTCAGAGCCAAGAGACAGTTATCAGAGGTTTGTGCATAACAATTATTTCTTTTGAATTTTTCAATTAAAATAAATTATGACTATTTGTATATTGTTGTTTTAAATTGTGAAAATGTGTTTGAATGGATACTTATTGCTTGGAAAGCATTGTAAATGGTTTGAAAATATGGAAAATTGTTTGAATGATATTTGATGGATACTTATTGATTGAAAAGCATTGTAAATGGTTTGAAACCACAGCTATCATATATATTGATTGTATTCCTCGCTAGCTTGTCTAGTGGGACGAATTGAATTTCCTCTCTGGATGAAGTGTTGAGGTGTGTGCCTGTTGAGGACGAATAGAATGAGTACTCATATTTTTACTAGCTAGCTATGTTATTCCTCATTAGCCATCGGCTTTTGGGATGAATTGAATTTCTCATTAGCCATCGGCTTTTGAGACGAATTAAACTTTGGAATATGATTAAGCTGTGAGTGATTTATTGATATGTATTATGAGATTGTGAAATGGAGTTTAAATTCTTATTGACATTTACTGTCTTTTGAATTTAACCATGTTTTGATTATTGAGATTTATTGTGATATTGTGAAATGGAGTTTAAATTCTTTATGACATTCATTGTCTTTGAATTTAACTATGGTTTTAAGTATCCACTATTTATATGACTTATGATTTGTGATTTAAAGTTGTATGGTTTATGTTGTGCACCACTGAGACGTTGTCTCAGCGATAGCTTTTCATTGCTGTCGCAGGTAGACAGACTGATAGGGTAGCAGACTAGGCTGCTAGGGAAACACTGAGAGTTCATCGGGTATATTGAGTATACCATATTCTGCATTTTGTATTGTAATGTATGTTCACTGTATGTATATAGTATTTTTTGTTTTGAGCAGTTGTAAACTAAAATTGTACATTGAAGTTGTAAAATAAATTGTGAATTACTTTGGCTTGTAAAATTTGTACTATATTTCTTTTATCTCAGCCTTGGAAATATTGAAAAAAATTATTGTGCAATTGAGCTGGCAATTTTTGAGAAACATATTGTGTTGATTAAATGTTGGAGTTTGAGATTGAGAAATATATTTGAAGTGCCTTTTATAGGTTTTTGAAGAACTGTTTTATTCAAAATACAGATGGCACTCCGCCAAAATTTTTATAGAAATTCCTAATAATTCAAATGTGTTAACTGTTTCCCTTTAGTTCAAAAAAAATTTTTTAACGCCTGTAAATAGTGCTCACCACTAGAAAAAGAAGTAAGAAAATTTTTAAAATCCCTTGTAATGTATTTTATGGGTTATCAGTAGATGAAGTTGGTAATTCATTAGGTATACTACGGGATCATGTTATGCCTTACAGAGGGGTAGGGTGTGACAGGGTATGAATTGTGAGATTTGGACTTTGGCCATATTTTTCTTCTATGTTTTTCGATCCTTGTATGAATTCTCTGTACTGTTTGAGATTAATTTGAGAATAAAAAAAATGACTGGTGGAAAACCATTCCCCAAAGTCTGGTAGAGCCTGCAGTGCTAAGATGGAATGATTTTCTACGAGAGTTCAGACAAAAATATGTCCCTGATGCTTATGTGGACCAGAAGCTACAAAAGTTTTTAAGTCTGAAACAGTGGAGTAGATCAGTGGCTGAATATGAAAGGGAATTTTCCTGCCTGAGCCATTATGCAGTAAGTCTACTTTCTACCAGCAGGGAGAGATGTAAAAGGTTTGAAACTGGCTTGAAGCCCAGTATCAGATTACAAGTGGTCGGATTCAAACAAAACAAATTCTCTGAGCTTATTTCTCAAGCACTAGAGTTAGAAAGAATTGAATCTGAAGCGGCCCCAGAGAAAAAGACATTAGAGAAAACAGAGAAAGAGGGAAAATCAGTAGAACAGAGTTCCAGTGGTCCTACTGGAAAGAGGAAGAACCATGGGGGACATAGCAGAGGTGGTAAGAAGTCCGGTAGGGGAAAATATTCAGGATAGAAACCTCCTCTATCTGGTCAGCAGAGTACCAGAGGTTCCTACCCTCCCCGCCAATGTGAAACTTGTGGAAGAAATCATGGTGGGGTATGCTACAAGGCTATTGGAGCCTGTTATAACTGTGGAGGCACAGGACACTTTGCCAAGGACTGCACTAGTACTCGCAGAGTTAGACCACCTCCTACTACTGTGGAAGGGTCAGTTCAGAGCCCTGTCACTAGAAGTTCACAGCCACCCAGCAGAGGTAGAGGCAGGGGTAGAGGTAGCCTAGTAGGCAACCAAGGCACAGTGAAACAATCAGAGCAAGACAGTGCTCTAGTCAGAGTCTATGTAATGAGACAGAGAGAAGAGGTCGAGATATCTGATGTTGTGGCTGGTACCTTCTCAACCTTTAATCAAGATGTGTTTGTGTTATTTGATCCGGGTTCTACCCATTCTTATGTGAGTGCTAGCATCATTGATTGCATTGCTGTTCCATATACAAAAATAGACTTTGAGGTGCTAGTAACAAGTCCGTTAGGACAGGAGGTCAGGGTTAATAGAATGTATAAGGATTGTCCTTCGGTGATCCAAGGACATACTTTTCTGTCTAATCTCATTGAAATGCCCTTCAGAGATTATGATATTATCTTGGGTATGGATTGGTTAGCCAGGCATCACGCCATGATTGACTGTAGACTAAAGACAATCACTTTTGGTCTCCCTCAGTACAGTGATGTGGTAATACATGGGGAGAGGCAGCTATTGCCATCAAACATCATTTCAGCTGCACTAGCCAGAAAAATGATCAGAAAGGGGTGTGAAGCATACTTGGCACATGTGGTAGACACCCAAGTGGGGAGTCCAGCATTGAGGGACATCCCTACAGTATATGACTTTCCAGATGTGTTTCCTGATGAATTGCCAGGATTACCTGCGGAAAGAGAGGTGCAGTTTGAAATTAATGTTCTGCCTGTGTGGATCCAATCTCTATAACACCATACAGAATGGCACCAGCAGAGTTGAAGGAGTTGAAGGTACAATTGCAAGAACTACTTGAAAAGGGCTTCATCCGCCCTAGTGTGTCACCTTGGGGAGTGCCAGTATTGTTTATTAAGAAGAAAGATGGCACCCTCCGCTTATGTATTGACTACCGGCAGTTAAGTAAGGTGACAATAAAGAACAGATATCCATTGCCTCATATTGATGATCTGTTTGATCAGTTGAAGGATGCAGCTGTATTCTCCAAAATTGATTTTTGATCTGGTTATTATCAGTTGAAAGTGCAAGAGCAGAGTATTCCAAAAACTGCTTTCAGAACTCGGTATGGCCACTATGAGTTTCTAGTAATGCCATTCGGGTTAACTAATGCTCCAGCTGCTTTTATAGATTTGATGAACACTATTTTCAGACCATATTTCGACCAATTTGTGGTGGTGTTTATTGATGATATTTTGATATATTCGAGGAATGCAGAGGAGCATGACAGACATTTGCGGATTGTACCGCAGACCTTAAGGGAGAAATAGCTATACACTAAATTGTCAAAATGTGAATTTTTTCTGAAAGAAATCTCCTTCTTGGGACATGTTGTGTCAGCTGAAGGGATCAAGGTAGATTCCAGCAGGGTAGAAGCTATCCTTAATTGGAAACCACCCAGGAATATCACAGAAATTCGCAGTTTTCTAGGTTTAGCTGGATATTACTGCCGGTTTGTGAAAGGGTTTTCTATGTTATCTTCTCCACTGACCAAGCTGCTTCGGAAAGATGTAAAATTTCAGTGGACAGATAAATGTCAGCAGAGTTTTGATGAGTTAAATAGGTGTTTAACTGAAGCTCCAGTCCTTACTTTACCTACTCTGGGTAAAGAATACACAATTTATAGTGATGCTTCTCACAATGGGTTAGGCTGTGTACTGATGCAAGATCGGAATGTCATTGCTTATGCATCACACCAGCTCAAACTATCACACCCTACTCCTCGTAAGATGTAACATGTTTCCATAGTACACCTAATGAATTACCGTACTTCACCTACAGATAACCCATTAAATATACTACAAGGGATTTTAAAACAAAACTTCGTTCGTTTTTTTTTTTTTTAAATTGGTGGGTAAAATTTTTTTTCAAATTTTAAAAACCTTTATTTAAAGTCCAACATAAATTTAATTTTTAGATATTTAAAATCTCCACAATTTTTACAAAAATTTCAGCAGAGTGCCATCTGTATTTAGAGAAAACAGTTCTTCAAAACCTGAAAATAAAGACACTCCCAATATATTTCTCAATCATAACTCTATTTGCAACCACAAAACTTCAAATCAATAGCCATAGCAACACTTCAATTCAAAATCCAAATTTCAAATCAAGAATTAATATCTCAAAACATTTCATAACTCATGCACATTGCATTTTAAATCATTAATTTACAATCATAACTTAATTTACAGATGCAAAATCTCAAAAATAATATTATTACAATTTTATCTATACAATTGCTCAAATTACAGAGATACATATGCATACTATCATATTTACATCAAACTAAACTACCAGGGTATAGACAAATATCCGTACAAAAATTCTTCAATTGTGCTCCTCTTTAATCAGAGTACCGCTCATTGCTATGTCCTTTTCTCTATCTGCAACAGCAAGTTAAAGCTATCACTGAGTATATAAATACTCAGTGGTGCACAATAAAGCATAAAATGATAATATAAAACATTTATGAACAAATCATTATTCAAAAATCTCATAATCGTATTTCACAATTCTTTTTTCTCAAATCACATTTATAACAAATCATAATTTTCAAAGCTTAATATAGCACAACTTGATCAAACAATTTAATAAACATAGTATTGCCAAACAATAACACAACTTAGGCCATGACACAAAATTTTCGAACAAATCGTGTGTACATCACGACAAGGCATACTCACCCCACTAATCGAAATCAATAAGAGAGGTGGCTAGCTAGCTAATGAGTACTCATCCAAACTCGCCCTTCAGATTGGAAAGCCAGAGAGGGAGGAAAGTGATCAAATATCAAACTCACCCCACAAGTGGAGGAGGAACATATTAATATTGTCATGCCAAGTGTGAATTAAAAACAATTTAAATCAAATTATTTAAATATTTTATACAATTCACAATTCATATTCATTCTAAACTTTTCATTTATAAAGTAGGCAACACACTATTTTTCAAATAAGATTTTCAAAGCCATAACAATCAAAATTATTCACAACATTTTTTTCAAGAATTGTCAAGTAGAAACAAAGAATTTTAAGTTTATTATGCACAAACCTGACGTGAGTCGCCTCTAGGCCTTGACTCAGTCCCTTATACCTTTCGAGTCTTTTTCAGCTGAAACACAAAATTTATAGTGTTTCAGTATCTTATTTCATGATAAATCTAATAATTAATTATAAATATTTAATTCTAGCCCAAATATACTTAAACTAACATTCTTGGAAATTTTCATTTTGGAGTTACTATTTATGGTACTATTCAAGTCAATTATTGACTTTCTAGAGCTTAATAGGTATGGGAATTCCAACTTCACCCACATACCACATTTTGGTCACTAAATTTGTTGGTTTTGGTTGTTTACTCAAATTCTAAGTCTTTTAGGCAAATTTGCAAATTTTCAGTTTTAGTATCTTAAGTTGCACTGTTCCATTGGTCATTTTTCTGTTAGAATTTGGCAAAACTTTCTTCATAGAAAATGTTCCCTATTGTCTTAAGTTTATTGTCCTTTTTGAATCACTCCAATTAGAGTTTTGTAGCTTAAGTTATAGCCATTTGCACCATAGCTGCCGGATTGGACTCAACCTAGATTTCTGAGCAATTTTTGGTTCTGGCAGTTTTAGGTCACCAACTTTGGGTGGCCAAATGACTTAGTTAATGGCATAATTTGGGTTTGTGTTCTTCATGAAAGTTTTATGTCTATATCTCATCTGTTCACTGGTAAAATTTCAGGTCATTTGGACCTGCCTAGCTTAAGTTATGGCCAAATGAACAAACACTGTTCATTTGGTCATTTTGTACAGGGCAGACTGAGATTTTCCGGATTTGGTCAATTCGTTCACTAGGTTTTGGTCACTTTTTGGGCATGGTTCCTAAATGAAAATTGTGTCATTTAGTGTCTATTTTCATTCCCAATTGGTCTCATACCAATTGGACTTGTAAATTTTCAGTTTTGGTCCCTCAAAGGGACCTGGCAGCATGACCACATTGAATCCGAATTTAACCTTAACTCCAACACTTCCAACACACTTCATTTGGTCACAAATGACCATTTCTCACTTCAAACTAGATCAAATACATCATTTCACCATTTCTCCAAATTTTTGCCTCTAAACCCTAGGTGCCAAACCCTAAACATACTAATTCATTGCATTTAGTCAAATCCAAGCATCTCAACATCACCACAACATTCATATAAGCTTGCCTACACTTATTGTCCAATCAAATTCATGCACTACCATAGCAAAATCTAGCTTATCAAAATCCATGTTTAGTCCTCCAACAATTAATTTCATTTCATTTTAAGTTTATTTCTAAGTTAGTTAAGCTATAAACACAATTAATTCAACTAGAAAATCAAATTTAGTTTACTAACCTTAGTGCAGAATTTTCTTTCCTTCAAACCTCTTCCTTTCTTCTTTTTTTTGTTGTCAAAACCTCTATCAAGGTTTGAAATCAAGGTTTAATGTTGGAGGTTTAACTTTCTATGGTGGAATTGGGGATTTGATCAAGCTCAAAATGAGCTTTAATGGAGCTTTTGGGTGAGGGAGAGGGAGAGTGAAAGTGGGGCAGCACTTAAGGAAAGAAGAAGACTTTTAATTTTTTTTTTCTTTTCTTTTCTTTCTTTTATGCCTTAGGAAGACCATAAATCAATTTAATTAAATTTGTTAATTATAACATTTATGGCATCATGCATGATGTCATCTTCCTTCACTTTTTTATTTTCTCTTTTTTTTCATTTATTTTTCTATTAGTTCTTTAATTTAATTCTCGACTCTGAAATTTTCTTTTCTCCGATTTTATTTGACAGTTAGGTCAGGAGTCAGCTCTCGGGGTCAATTGACCAAATTGCCCCTCATCAGTTTAATCGGATTTGCAAATAATTCAATATTTCTTTTGGCTCCCTGACCTAATTATTTGACTGACTTAACAATTCTTTTTTGTGATTTTCTCTTTTCCACTATGTTCGTAATGGTCCTAAGGACCACAGCGTCACATTTTATGGTTCAAAATTTGAGTTTAAATTGACTTCGCAACCCTTCCTGAAAAGGTCACCCATCGCTGTGACTCTCGGCTCGTTTAACTTCTTATGTTCTGTTTTTTTTATTTATACTTAACTAATTGGCAATTACTAATTGTTTGTGTTTATGGCTTATCTAGTTTCTTAAGTGTAGTTCTAATCCCCTTAATTATCTGGACCGACACCGGTCACCGGAATAGTGAAATATACCAGGCTATACAAATAGGGGTGTTACAATTCTTCCCCCCTTAAAATAATTTCGTCCTTGAAATTTTACTTGGTATCAGTCTCTGAATAGTTGTGGGTGCTGTCTCTTCATGTCCTATTTACGCTCCTAAGTAGCTTCCTGGCCTGAATGATGGTTCCTTAGCACTTTAACTAATACTATTTACTTATCGATTGCTCACCTCGTGTGCCAAGTTTCTTACTGTTCTATTTATTTTTATCTATCGATATTCTATAGCTTATTTTGCACTGATGTGTAGTCATTATTTTCTTTTGTACTGAACTATAACCTTTCAATATTCTAACTTTAGAGTTTTAAATCCCAAGTTAGGATTTTCAAACTCCTTTCTAATAAGAAAACTTTATCTTATCATAACTGTACCAAAACAGATGCCGTTTGCAACTATTCTTATTCTTGTGTACTATTGGGTAGTATGTAGCTCTACACAATAAATCCCAAGTCAAGATCAGAATCTGCACTTACAAAGACAAACATCAAGAATATTGCATAGTTACTACGATACATCCCAATAGAACAAACTTCCCTATATCTTATTTCTTTTAAATTCACTAATATCTTGAACTTATTTTGATTATGATACCCACTGACATCTATCAGCAGTAATACCCTTACCCGTATCTAAGGTAGCTATATTACTATAACTTACTTTTAGGTTCTCTTTCCTTACATAATTAGGCTTACTAATTAATTTTACAAATTCTTGTGTGCTAGCAAATACTTTTCACTGACAAACTCTTCCAAAATTAATTTTAAAAAGACTAGTCACTAACATATCAAATTTTATTTTATTTTTTTTTATACATATACATATCTCAGTTAAGAATTGAGAAAATACCAGCAACCATACCAGAAGTCTCATCCTCGTCCCTCTGTCGCATAGTGTATACTCTTACTGGAGCATCACCTTGTCCTGGTTGATTCACAGTACTCTGACTTCCAGGTGTACTACCCCTACCTCTGCCTCTACCTCTACTAACTGTTGGTAAACTCTTCAGGGTAGAAACTTGGGTTGATCCTTCTGCCGTGGTAAATGATCCATAACGGCGTAGACTTATACAATCCTTAGCAAAATGACCAGTCCCTCCACAATTGAAACATGCTCCTATAGCTCTATAACATACTCCACTATGTGGTTTACCACAAGTCTCACAAAGTCGATCCGATAGCGTATTTCTGCGTCTCTGTTGAGTTTGCTGATCGGATTGGGATGGTTTCTATCTAAAAGATATACCTCTACCAGATTCGCGCGAGCTGGATTCTCCAAAATGTTTTCTTTTCCCAACCACTCTTAGTAGCTTGACCAGTAACCTTTTCAGCTTTCTCTTTCACTTGTGTACTCTTTTTCACTGCCCATTTTGATTCTATCCTTTCCAGTTCCAGGGCTTATGAAATCAATTAAGAAAAATTCTGGTGTCGGAATCCTACCACTTGCATTCTCAAGCTAGGCCTCAATCCAGCCTCAAACCTCTTACACCGATCTCTGGGGGTGGAGACTAAGCTTCTAGCATAATGGCTTAGCCTTGAAAAGTCCTGCTCATACTCTGCTACTGTTCTATCCCCTTGCTTCAAACTTAAAAACTCTTGTAGCTTCATGTCTACATAAGTATCAGGGACCCACTTTTGCCGAAATTCCCTTAAAAAGTCTGCCCATGTGAGGATTGGTGGCTCTACCAGACTGTAGGGGATGGTCTTCCACCACTCATATGCATCCCCTTGCATAAGTGATACTGAATATTCAAACTTCAACTCTTCAGCACACTGTAGTTTTCTGAAAACCCGTTCCATCCTCTCTAACCACTGTTCTGCTTTTCAGTGGATCCACTATTCCTCTGAATTCTGTAGCCCCAAATTTTGTTAGTTTCTCATATTGTCAAGCCGGAGGCTGTAGTTGTGCTACAGATGCTTGTGTCTGTGCTTGAGGTGGCACATTTCCCTCCATTTGTTGAAAGAACACAGTCATCTGCTGTGCAAACTGTAGACCCTTATTTTGTGATGAGTATGTGCATTGAGGTCGTGGGAAACCCGATGATGAAAAATTATATAACTGTAAGATGTAATTGGAGGCATGGAGCTGAATTATTAATTTTGTGGCATGAACTTGAAAAAAATAAAAATAATAATAAAGTTTTGGGGAAATTAATTTAATTAAATTTAAATAAAATTTTATTTTGTTTAAATTTAATATGGGTAGTTCTTAAATGGATCTAAATAAGTTTAATTGGGCTTTATGGGCCTAAGAAAGCCTAGTTAGGAATTTTAAATGGGACCCATTTAATTATTTTCTAAAAATTAAAATAATAAAATATCTCTCTCCTCCTTGGCCCCACTCTCTTCCTCACTCCCTATTGGTGCCTTCCATTTTTTCCTATCTTCCTATTGGTTGAAACACCTCACCCATATCCCAGTCTTATTCGAATTCTGCAATCGTAGTTGTTTAAGTCATTTAAACTTTATCACCCTAAGACTCCAAACCCTACCACATCTCTTCCTCATTCCCTATTGGTGCCTTCCATTTTTTCCTGTCTTCCTATTGGTTGAAACACCTCACCCATATCCCAGTCTTATTCGAATTCTGTAATCATAGTTGTTTAAGTCATCTAAACTTTATCATCCTCATACTCCAAACCCTATCACACCTCTCTCCCAAAACCCTATAAATACCCTACTGGAGAAGGGAAGAGGGGGATGATGGGAGGAAAGAGGAAGAGAAAATTCAGAGCTATAGGAAATTTAGAGATATTCAAGACTCTTTGAGTTCTTCCTTATTTTTTTCTTTTCTTCAAGAAGATTTTCATACAAGATTTCTGGAAGGTCAGTTTTTATTGTTTTCTTTTCAAGATCTATGCCACACAATATTTTAATTCTATGCTCTTTGTCTTCAATTTATTTTATATGTTCATATAGATCATGTAATCATGTTTAATTTGAGGGGATACACAACTCTGCACATGTTTAGTTTCTGTCTCTCGTACTTTTATTATTTTTCTTTATTTTCTTTATTTTTTTTATTTACAAACAAAATTGGTAAGTAGCCCTAAGGTAAGTACCAAAGAGGGCATTTGCGCGGAGCTTATATGGAGCTAAACGGGAGTAAGCCAGGGATATCATTGCCATACTAGAAGAGAAGACCCTTTTTTAAGGGTAGCTTGCCCCAATGGCAACTGCATTTACCAACAGGTAAGTAGCTCTAAAACTTCTCGAATAACCATTGGCATTAAATTGTAGTAATTATAGACCTTTTATTCGGTAAATTAAAATTAACTTTGTTTTTAATTTAACTGATTTTTGCATGTAATTCATTTAAATAAATACTTTGCAAATTAAAATCAATATTGTTTGTAAATTAAACTAACATTGGCAGTAAATAAATTTAATTTAATATTTGGTAATTATAAAATAAATTTGCATGTTAGAAATCTTTATTAGGTTGTGATTGTTTGGGCCTTATGTGATATTAGAATAAATTACACATGTACATAATTAACTTAGTTCAATTATCCTTAGGGTAACTTGGTGAAAATTAATTAATTAGGTTAAATAGAAGCGTAGGGTTATTTGAAATTGAATTTGTTTGTAAATTAAATTCTCAATAATAAATTAATTTTAGTCATCTGGTAAATATCATTTAAATAATTAGCAACCCCATAGATAGGAATTACTTGTTCATGAAAATTGTGTGTAAACAACAACCCTTTTTGTGAATTACTTGCGTATGTAAGATTAGAATTGCATTTTTTAGGATAAAGTTTAATAAAGGAATAATAAACAAGACTTCTAGAAATATTAGTAGAGGACTGACACTCGAATTAACGAGGTTAGACCAGGCGTAAGGGGTGCCTAACACCTTCCCCTTACGTACCCAGTATCCCGAACCTAGACATTGGGCTATGGTAATGACGGTTGTGGAAACTCTGCAAGGAGTAAGTTGCCATCCATGACCCTCGGAAGAAACACTGAATATGTCCCGGTTATTACCCGGGTGGCGACTCCTGTCTATCTATGCCTTCGTGGCATAAATCCTTAGTACCGTGGTAGTGTTATGGGAAGACGGTACTTACCAGTGGTTTGATTCTATTAGGATTGTATGAAGTGCATGTTTAGGAAATGTTGTCTAAGGAGGTGGTACTTAAGTGAGACCATTGTGACTCCACCATCTTTCCTGGGCATTACCTGGTGCATTTTATATAATTCTAATGGATGATATTTCGCCTCACGCCCCTTGCCCTACAGTTTGGCGACTCCACTGGGGACTAAATGGATAGTTACTCCAACATGTTTCTATTAGTCTAATATTATTCCTTTATTAAACTTTTTGCATTGCACTACACTATCACACGGATCACCCTTACCTTTTTAGCCTTGTTAGTACTAGCCAAGGAGACCATGGTTCTACTAGAGCTATGACGAATTGGTGAATGCTAGCACCCCATGCCCGTACCTTCGAGTATATAAAAGAGCCACAGCTCCGGCCGTTGTGCTTAATGGACAAGCTCTCGCATGGGTGACCCTTTTCCTACCCGATGAAGCCCATGAGCCATAGATTTCAGCCCTAGGTACCCCGTAGATTTTTATTGTGCTGGATTTATAACCTTACTGTTTAAACCATAAGTTCTAGTGGTAGTTAAGATGAACCTAGGCCTATGCATAAACCCAATGTGTGTATAGGCCCAAGTCCATTTTAAAACCCATGTTAAGCAAGAGGATGCTTACTTATGGTTAAACTTTAAGGATATAAATCCTTTGTTTGTGAGGGGAGGATCGTCCTGGACCACCCCTGTTGGTGTGTCCAGTGTACCATAGCCTAGGACAGAATTTTTGCTTACCCTGTACGTGAGAGTTGAAGGTATAAGGGGGCGAAGATTCAGTTCTTGAGATTTTTTTTTTCAGTTTTGATTCAGTCTTTGGTCCGATGTTAGTTCAGTTTATATGATCTGGTTTTGGTTCAGTTTTGTCCTATTGGTATGGTTCGGTTTTGATTTTATAAAAGTAAAAGCAAAAAAAAAAAAAAGGAAAAAAAAGAAAAAATTATCCATTCATGCCTTGCACTCATGTACATAGCATGTTTAGGTTAACCCTAAAATCCTATTTTTTGAGAAAACATAGCCTCAAAGCACACTAAAGAGACTTCCAATCAGGTCACTTGGGTTAGGGAAGGGAAGAGACTAGTAAGGATTTCACGTGTACTATTTAAGATGGAAGAAACTATGGCCGTGCTTGATGAAATATTGAATGCCAAGATGTTTGAGCTAGAAGAGAAAATTGTGGTCAACTTTAGAAAGAGGCCTCGAGGCAGGCCAATTAAGTGGCATTAAAGTTATTGAGGTTCAAATTGTGTCTCACACCCCCAAGAAGATTTTTCCAATTCAGCCAACCCTTATCTGAAGTTTTGGAGCGTCTCAAAGCTCAAGACCTCCTACAGCTCTTATCACCCAGACCACTACCAAATCTACTCCCACCTAGCTATGATATCAACCAATGTTGCCAGTTCTACTAAGCCCACAGTTATGAAACTGGCTGATGCTTTCAACTTAAGCATGATATCTAAGACCTAATTGATGCCAAAAGGATAATTGACCCAGAAAATCAACCCAAAAGCCCCATGCCTAGCCAAAATTTCCACCTACACCAGGTCTCTACATGATTTCCATCACCCCAAATAACCCTAACAGAATTATTTACTTTATCCAACCCATCCAAAAGCCCAATGAACTTATCCAACCCATCCAAAAGCCCAGTGAACCTATCCAACCCATCCAAAAGCCCAATGAACCTCAATCTATAATGGTTGTTGACATTTGTGATAATTCTAGCTATGATGAGGGTCCTTTAGATGTTTGGACCAATTTTGATGAGGAGGTAGTTGCATTACAACTAGATGGTTCAATTCCACTAGTGTTTGATTTTCAAGTTGTTGGGATCTATAAAAACTAGATGGATCTAAAAGTGGCTACTATGAAGAAAGGGATGAAGTTTTTCTTAGCACAGGCCTAAGAGAAAGTATAGATGGTCTGGTGACTTTTCTTGAGATGAAAGGGCAGATCACGAGTCATGGTTTGGGCTATGAGCCAATAGAAGAGAAAGAAGAGCCAAAGCCTCCTAAGTTCTTGAAAGAGGGGGCAATTACTTGAACATATGATTAGGGGTCACTACATGTGAAAGAATTAGAGTAGAAAATGAGCACCATTAATCTAAAGACTGCATGGAAGCCAAGCACCTAAAGCTACACTCCTAAGTTTGAGTTTATCTTTTACAATGCTCACAGTAGTGATACTGATGTTTTCAATGTACTTGATAAAGATTTTGAGGCAAAGATCAATAACATGACCAGTCCTTTTGCTTACTTGTTCGATGTTTATTCTAATGGGCATATGCATAGCATTTATAATCATTTAGAATCAGTTTCTATTAATGCATCAAAATCGATCTCTATTAATTTGGGTACACCAATAATCCTAAATACATTAAGTTAGCTGAAGATTTAACCCAAAAAGAAAGAGATAAATTTATAGCCTTGTTAACAAAGTACCAAGAAGCACATGTCTCGAGCTTAAAATCAGATGGCCAACTCCAAAGCCATGCTGGTGTCCTCATAGGAAAAGAGTGATCAAACGTTGACTTAGCTAGTTATCCTAATGAGGAGTAAAATTTCGTGCTATGAAGGATTAATAGTAACACATGTGGACCTAGAGGGAGAAAGAAAATGATATGAAGACATAAGGAGGTCTCTGGAAGTGAGAGAATACTCACAATAAGCCAACAAAAAAGATAGAGCAACAATTCATAGATTAGTCGCTCAACTTACTTTAACTGGGGGGCAATTCTACAAACTCTTATGTGTGATAGAAAAATAGCCTGAGCAAATAATGAAAGAAATACATGCAGGAATGTGTGGTCCCCATATGAATGGAAAGGTTCTAGTTGGGAAAAAAAATGTTCGAAATATATAAGGATAGGCCTGAAAAAACTCCTTCTTTAAGGTTATTGTAGTACTGCAAGGAAATTCACTTGGGCAACCCCATTCTCTTTAAGGTGAAGCCAAGAAAGATCAAAGAGGGAGACGTGATTTTGAAACAAACTCGGCCCATCCCTTTTGATCCAAGAGGAAAGTTTAAGCCAAACTGGGATGGTCCATACATAGTCAAAAAGATCTTGCTACTGTAAGAATATCAGACCTGGATGGGAATGAATTTCAAGAACCAATCAATTTAGACAGGCTTAAATGGTACTTTGTGTGAGACAGGCCAGCTAGGCTGAAAACCTGCAAAAGACGGTCTAAGCAAAAGTAAGGGTCAAAGAAAAAAGAACGAAAGAAAAAAAAAAAAGAAAAGAAAAGAAAAAATGCTAGATTGAAAACCTACAAAAGGCAGTCTAGGCAAAAGGAGAGATGAGAGAAGATCTGGATGGAAAACCTGAAAAAGCCATTCGGCAGGTTATAAAGCTTATTTCTAACTTTGGAAGGTTAGAAATTTAGCAAAACTAAATGTAAGAGGGAGTAATGGTGTACCTGAATAAATAAAGAAGTTTTTATTGCATTAACCAGGAATAGGTTTTATTGAATTATGATTGTGAATGTTTTGTGTCTTGAGGGATATATCAAAAGATTAAGTAATTGAACACAAACTCTTATGTGTGATAGAAAAATAGCCTGAGCAAATAATGAAAGAAATACATGCAGGAATGTGTGGTCCCCATATGAATGGAAAGGTTCTAGTTGGGAAAAAAGATGTTCGAAATATATAAGGATAGGCCTGAAAAAACTCCTTCTTCAAGGTTATTGTAGTACTGCAAGGACATTCACGGGGGCAACCCCATTCTCTTTAAGGTGAAGCCAAGAAAGATCAAAGAGGGAGACGTGATTTTGAAACAAACTCGGCCCATCCCTTTTGATCCAAGAGGAAAGTTTAAGCCAAACTGGGATGGTCCATACATAGTCAAAAAGATCTTGCTACTGTAAGAATATCAGACCTGGATGGGAATGAATTTCAAGAACCAATCAATTTAGACAGGCTTAAATGGTACTTTGTGTGAGACAGGCCAGCTAGGCTGAAAACCTGCAAAAGACGGTCTAAGCAAAAGTAAGGGTCAAAGAAAAAAGAACGAAAGAAAAAAAAAGAAAAAAGAAAAGAAAAGAAAAGAAAAAATGCTAGATTGAAAACCTACAAAAGGCAGTCTAGGCAAAAGGAGAGATGAGAGAAGATCTGGATGGAAAACCTGAAAAAGCCATTCGGCAGGTTATAAAGCTTATTTCTAACTTTGGAAGGTTAGAAATTTAGCAAAACTAAATGTAAGAGGGAGTAATGGTGTACCTGAATAAATAAAGAAGTTTTTATTGCATTAACCAGGAATAGGTTTTATTGAATTATGATTGTGAATGTTTTGTGTCTTGAGGGATATATCAAAAGATTAAGTAATTGAACACAAACTCTTATGTGTGATAGAAAAATAGCCTGAGCAAATAATGAAAGAAATACATGCAGGAATGTGTGGTCCCCATATGAATGGAAAGGTTCTAGTTGGGAAAAAAGATGTTCGAAATATATAAGGATAGGCCTGAAAAAACTCCTTCTTCAAGGTTATTGTAGTACTGCAAGGACATTCACGGGGGCAACCCCATTCTCTTTAAGGTGAAGCCAAGAAAGATCAAAGAGGGAGACGTGATTTTGAAACAAACTCGGCCCATCCCTTTTGATCCAAGAGGAAAGTTTAAGCCAAACTGGGATGGTCCATACATAGTCAAAAAGATCTTGCTACTGTAAGAATATCAGACCTGGATGGGAATGAATTTCAAGAACCAATCAATTTAGACAGGCTTAAATGGTACTTTGTGTGAGACAGGCCAGCTAGGCTGAAAACCTGCAAAAGACGGTCTAAGCAAAAGTAAGGGTCAAAGAAAAAAGAACGAAAGAAAAAAAAAAAAGAAAAGAAAAGAAAAAATGCTAGATTGAAAACCTACAAAAGGCAGTCTAGGCAAAAGGAGAGATGAGAGAAGATCTGGATGGAAAACCTGAAAAAGCCATTCGGCAGGTTATAAAGCTTATTTCTAACTTTGGAAGGTTAGAAATTTAGCAAAACTAAATGTAAGAGGGAGTAATGGTGTACCTGAATAAATAAAGAAGTTTTTATTGCATTAACCAGGAATAGGTTTTATTGAATTATGATTGTGAATGTTTTGTGTCTTGAGGGATATATCAAAAGATTAAGTAATTGAACACAAACTCTTATGTGTGATAGAAAAATAGCCTGAGCAAATAATGAAAGAAATACATGCAGGAATGTGTGGTCCCCATATGAATGGAAAGGTTCTAGTTGGGAAAAAAGATGTTCGAAATATATAAGGATAGGCCTGAAAAAACTCCTTCTTCAAGGTTATTGTAGTACTGCAAGGACATTCACGGGGGCAACCCCATTCTCTTTAAGGTGAAGCCAAGAAAGATCAAAGAGGGAGACGTGATTTTGAAACAAACTCGGCCCATCCCTTTTGATCCAATAGGAAAGTTTAAGCCAAAGCGGGATGGTCCATACATAGTCAAAAGATCTTGCTCTGTAAGAATATCAGACCTGGATGGGAATGAATTTCAAGAACCAATCAATTTAGACAGGCTTAAATGGTACTTTGTGTGAGACAGGCCAGCTAGGCTGAAAACCTGCAAAAGACGGTCTAAGCAAAAGTAAGGGTCAAAGAAAAAAGAACGAAAGAAAAAAAAAAAAGAAAAAAGAAAAGAAAAGAAAAGAAAAAATGCTAGATTGAAAACCTACAAAAGGCAGTCTAGGCAAAAGGAGAGATGAGAGAAGATCTGGATGGAAAACCTGAAAAAGCCATTCGGCAGGTTATAAAGCTTATTTCTAACTTTGGAAGGTTAGAAATTTAGCAAAACTAAATGTAAGAGGGAGTAATGGTGTACCTGAATAAATAAAGAAGTTTTTATTGCATTAACCAGGAATAGGTTTTATTGAATTATGATTGTGAATGTTTTGTGTCTTGAGGGATATATCAAAAGATTAAGTAATTGAACTGCATTGTTTTGATTTAACCTATTGTCTTGTGAGCATGATAGAATAGGTGCTTGATATGAATATCCTGGTGATTGTCTAATTTCAAAAAAAGAGAAAAAGAACAAGAAAAAGAAAAGAAAAAAAAGAGAGCTCGCTAAGTGGAAAACCTAAAAGGGTTGCTTAGGCAAAAGTTAGAGCAAGCCCGCTGAGATGAAAACCCAAAAGGGCATTTCAGGCAAAAGTTAGGGCACAGAGAATGAAGTTCATGGAAGAGAAATGAGTCAAGGCAGAAATCATGGGGGGAGAGAAGAAAAAGAAAAATCAGAGAGAAATTATACTTGATCCTCATAGCCAATGTTTCATAGTTATTAGAAATTTGAGTTTCACTTTGAAGAAACTTGAGCAATGCTTTCGCATTGATTTCAACTTTCGCCAAAGTGGGGGGCAAACTGTAGACCCTTATTTTGTGATGAGTATGTGCATTGAGGTCGTGGGAAACCCGATGATGAAAAATTATATAACTGTAAGATGTAATTGGAGGCATGGAGCTGAATTATTAATTTTGTGGCATGATCTTGAAAAAAATAAAAATAATAATAAAGTTTTGGGGAAATTAATTTAATTAAATTTAAATAAAATTTTATTTTGTTTAAATTTAATATGGGTAGTTCTTAAATGGATCTAAATAAGTTTAATTGGGCTTTATGGGCCTAAGAAAGCCTAGTTAGGAATTTTAAATGGGACCCATTTAATTATTTTCTAAAAATTAAAATAATAAAATATCTCTCTCCTCCTTGGCCCCACTCTCTTCCTCACTCCCTATTGGTGCCTTCCATTTTTTCCTATCTTCCTATTGGTTGAAACACCTCACCCATATCCCAGTCTTATTCGAATTCTGCAATCGTAGTTGTTTAAGTCATTTAAACTTTATCACCCTAAGACTCCAAACCCTACCACATCTCTTCCTCATTCCCTATTGGTGCCTTCCATTTTTTCCTGTCTTCCTATTGGTTGAAACACCTCACCCATATCCCAGTCTTATTCGAATTCTGTAATCATAGTTGTTTAAGTCATCTAAACTTTATCATCCTCAGACTCCAAACCCTATCACACCTCTCTCCCAAAACCCTATAAATACCCTCTTTGGAGAAGGGAAGAGGGGGATGATGGGAGGAAAGAGGAAGAGAAAATTCAGAGCTATAGGAAATTTAGAGATATTCAAGACTCTTTGAGTTCTTCCTTATTTTTTTCTTTTCTTCAAGAAGATTTTCATACAAGATTTCTGGAAGGTCAGTTTTTATTGTTTTCTTTTCAAGATCTATGCCACACAATATTTTAATTCTATGCTCTTTGTCTTCAATTTATTTTATATGTTCATATAGATCATGTAATCATGTTTAATTTGAGGGGATACACAACTCTGCACATGTTTAGTTTCTGTCTCTCGTACTTTTATTATTTTTCTTTATTTTCTTTATTTTTTTTATTTACAAACAAAATTGGTAAGTAGCCCTAAGGTAAGTACCAAAGAGGGCATTTGCGTGGAGCTTATATGGAGCTAAACGGGAGTAAGCCAGGGATATCATTGCCATACTAGAAGAGAAGACCCTTTTTTAAGGGTAGCTTGCCCCAATGGCAACTGCATTTACCAACAGGTAAGTAGCTCTAAAACTTCTCGAATAACCATTGGCATTAAATTGTAGTAATTATAGACCTTTTATTCGGTAAATTAAAATTAACTTTGTTTTTAATTTAACTGATTTTTGCATGTAATTCATTTAAATAAATACTTTGCAAATTAAAATCAATATTGTTTGTAAATTAAACTAACATTGGCAGTAAATAAATTTAATTTAATATTTGGTAATTATAAAATAAATTTGCATGTTAGAAATCTTTATTAGGTTGTGATTGTTTGGGCCTTATGTGATATTAGAATAAATTACACATGTACATAATTAACTTAGTTCAATTATCCTTAGGGTAACTTGGTGAAAATTAATTAATTAGGTTAAATAGAAACGTAGGGTTATTTGAAATTGAATTTGTTTGTAAATTAAATTCTCAATAATAAATTAATTTTAGTCATCTGGTAAATATCATTTAAATAATTAGCAACCCCATAGATAGGAATTACTTGTTCATGAAAATTGTGTGTAAACAACAACCCTTTTTGTGAATTACTTGCGTGTGTAAGATTAGAATTGCATTTTTTAGGATAAAGTTTAATAAAGGAATAATAAACAAGACTTCTAGAAATATTAGTAGAGGACTGACACTCGAATTAACGAGGTTAGACCAGGCGTAAGGGGTGCCTAACACCTTCCCCTTACGTACCCAGTATCCCGAACCTAGACATTGGGCTATGGTAATGACGGTTGTGGAAACTCTGCAAGGAGTAAGTTGCCATCCATGACCCTCGGAAGAAACACTGAATATGTCCCGGTTATTACCCGGGTGGCGACTCCTGTCTATCTATGCCTTCGTGGCATAAATCCTTAGTACCGTGGTAGTGTTATGGGAAGACGGTACTTACCAGTGGTTTGATTCTATTAGGATTGTATGAAGTGCATGTTTAGGAAATGTTGTCTAAGGAGGTGGTACTTAAGTGAGACCATTGTGACTCCACCATCTTTCCTGGGCATTACCTGGTGCATTTTATATAATTCTAATGGATGATATTTCGCCTCACGCCCCTTGCCCTACACAAACTGAGGAGGGAACTGCGGTGCTTGAGGAGGAGCTGGAGTGACTAACCCACTCACATTCTGGAGTGCTGGGGCTTCTCCTCGGGCCTCAGCCTCGATAGATTGCTCTACGGAATGATCTCCCTCTTCCATTCCGTTTTTCAAAAATTTTCTACTCTCTGATAACAAACACAAGGAGGTTGACCTCCGTTAGTGCATATTCATGATGTAAATATGTCATATATATCAAACATTTGAGCAGTTGTATTTACCGACAAAATATTTCAAATTTACAGTTCAAAATTTATTTTAAAACCTTTGTTCTGTTACCACTAAACATGTCACACCCTACTCCTCGTAAGATATAACATGTTCCCGTAGTACACCTAATGAATTACCATACTTCACCTACCGATAACCCATTAAATATACTACAAGGGATTTTAAAACAAAACTTCGTTCGTTTTTTTTTTTAAATTGGTGGGTAAATTTTTTTTTCAAATTTTAAAAACCTATATTTAAAGTCCAACATAAATTTAATTTTTAGATATTTAAAATCTCCACAATTTTTATAAAAATTTCAGCAGAGTGCCGTCTGTATTTAAAGAAAATAGTTCTTCAAAACCTAAAAATAAAGACACTCCCAATATATTTCTCAATCATAACTCCATTTGCAACCACCAAACTTCAAATCAACAGCAATAACAACACTTCAATTCAAAATCCAAATTTCAAATCAAGAATTAATATCTCAAAACATTTCATAACTCATGCACATTACATTTTAAATCATTAATTTACAAACATAAGTTAATTTACAGATGCAAAATCTCAAAAATAATATTATTACAATTTTATCTATACAACTGCTCAAATTACAGAGAGACATATGCATACTATCATATTTACATCAAACTAAACTACCAGGGTATAGACAAATACCAGTACAAAAATTCTTCACTTGTGCTCCTCTCTAACTGTAGCAGCTCGCTCTGCTGCTATGTTCTTTTCTCTATCTGCGATAGCAAGTGAAAGTTATCGCTGAGTATATAAATACTCAGTGGTGCACAATAAAGCATAAAATGCATAATATAAAACATTTATGAACAAATCATCATTCAAAAATCTCATAATCATATTTCACAATTTTTTTTCTCAAATCACATTTATAACAAATCATAATTTTCAAAGCTTAATATAGCACAACTTGATCAAACAATTTAATAAACATAGTGTTGCCAAACAATAACACAACTTAGGCCATAACACAAAATTTCTGAACATGTCGTGTGTACATCACGACAAGGCATACTCACCCCACTAATCAAAATCAATGAGGGAGGTGGCTAGCTAGCTAATGAGTGCTCATCCAAACTCCCCCCTCAGACTGGAAAGCCAGAGAGGGAGGAAAGTGATCAAATATCAAGCTCACCCCATAAGTGGAGGAGGAACATATTAATATTGTCATGCCAAGTGTGAATTAAAAACAATTTAAATCAAATTATTTAAATATTTTATACAATTCACAATTCATATTCATTCCAAACTTTTCATTTATAAAGTAGGCAACACACTATTTTTCAAATAAGATTTTCAAAGCCATAATAATCAAAATTATTCACAACATTTATTTCAAGAATTGTCAAGTAGAAACAAAGAATTTTAAGTTTATTGTGCACAAACCTGACGTGAGTCGCCTCTAGGCCTTAATTCAGTCCCTTATACCTTTCGGGTCTTTTTCAGCTGAAACACAAAATTTATAGTATTTTTGTATCTTATTTCACAATAAATCCAATAATTAATTCATAAATACATAATTCTAGCCCAAATATGCTTAAACTAATATTCTTGGAAATTTTCATTTTGGAGTTACTATTCATAGTACTATTCAAGTTAATTGTTGACTTTCTAAGGCTTAATGGGTATGGGAATTCCAACTTCACCCACATACCACATTTTGGTCACTAAATTTGTTTGTTTTGGTTGTTTACTCAAATTCTAAGTCTTTTAGGCAAATTTGCAAATTTTCAGTTTTGGTGTCTTATGTTGCACTGTTCCATTGTTCATTTTTCTGTTAGAATTTGATAAAATGTTCTTCATAGAAAATGTTCCCTATTGTCTTAAGTTTATTCTCCTTTTTTAATCACTCCAATTAGAGTTTTGTAGCTCAAATTATAGCCATTTGAACCATAGTTGCCAGATTGGACTCAACCCAGATTTCTGGGCAATTTTTGGTTCTGTCAGTTTTAGGTCACCAAATTTGGGTGGCCAAATGACTTAGTTAATGGCATAATTTGGGTTTGTGTTCTTCATGAAAGTTTTATGTCTATATCTCATCTATTCACTGGTGAAATTTCAGGTCATTTAGACCTGCCTAGCTCAAGTTATGGACAAATGAACAAACACTGTTCATTTGGTCATTTTGTACAGGGTAGACTGAGATTTTCCGGATTTGGTCAATTTGTTTACTAGGTTTTGGTCACTTTTTAGGTATGGTTCCTAAATGAAAATTGTGTCATTTAGCGTCTATTTTCATTCCCAATTGGTCTCATACCAATTGGACTTGTAAATTTTTAGTTTTGGTCCCTCAAAGGGACCTGGCAGCATGACCACATTGAATCTGAATTTAACCTTAACTCCAACACTTCCAACACAATTCATTTGGTCACAAATGACCATTTCTCAGTTCAAACTAGATCAAATACATCATTTCACCATTTCTCCAAATTTTTGCCTCAAAACCCTAGGTGCCAAACCCTAACCATACTAATTCATTGCATTTAATCAAATCCAAGCATCTCAACATCACCTCTACATTCATATAAGCTTGCCTACACTTATTATCCAATCAAATTCATGCACTACCATAGCAAACCCTAGCTGATCAAAATCCATGTTTAGTCCTCCAACAATTAATTTCATTTCATTTTAAGTTTATTTCTAAGTTAGTTAAGCTATAAACACAATTAATTCAACTAGAAAATCTAGTTTAGTTTACTAACCTTAGTGCAGAATTTTCTTTCCTTCAAACCTCTTCCTTTCTTCTTTTTTTTGTTGTCAAATCCTCTATCAAGGCTTGAAATCAAGGTTTAATGTTGGAGGTTTAACTTTCTATGGTGGAATTGGGGATTTGATCAAGCTCAAAATGAGCTTTAATGGAGGTTTTGGGTGAGGGAGAGGGAGAGTGAAAGTGGGGCGGCACTTAGGGAAAGAAGAAGACTTTTAATTTTTTTTTTCTTTTCTTTTCTTTCTTTTATGCCTTAGGAAGACCATAAATCAATTTAATTAAATTTGTTAATTATAACATTTATGGCATCATGCATTATGTCATGCATGATGTCATCTTCCTTCACTTTTTTATTTTCTCTTTTTTTTTTCATTTATTTTTCTATTAGCTCTTTAATTTAATTCCCGACTCCGAAATTTTCTTTTCTCCAATTTTATTTGACAGTTAGGTCAGGAGTCAGCTCTCGGGGTCAATTGACCAAATTGCCCCTCGCCGGTTCAACCGGGTTTGCAAATAATTCAATATTTCTTCCAACTCCCTGACCTAATTATTTGACTGACTTAACAATTCTTTTTTGTGATTTTCTCTTTTCCACTGTGTTCGTAATGGTCTTAAGGACCGCAACGTCACATTTTATGGTTGGAAATTTGGGTTTAAATTGACTTCACAACCCTTCCCGAGAAGGTCACCCATCGCTGTGACTCTCGGCTCGTTTAACTTCTTATGTTCTGTTTTTCTTATTTATACTTAACTAATTGGCAATTACTAATTACTTGTGTTTATGGCTTATCTAGTTGTCGTAAGTGTGATTCTAATTCCCTTAATTGTCCGGACCGACACCGGTCATCGGAATAGTGAAATATAGCAGGCTATAAAAATTAGGGTGTTACAAAAACCGCATGTGAGGAACTACCCAGCACATGATTTAGAGCTAGCAGCTATTGTTTTTGCTCTGAAGATCTGGAGACACTATTTGTATGGAGAGAAATGCTATATTTACACAGATCACAAGAGCTTGAAGTACTTAGGCACTCAGAAGGAATTGAACTTGAGGCAGAGGAGATGGTTAGAACTGATTAAAGACTATGATTGCTTAATAGACTATCAGCCAGGGAAAGCAAATGTGGTAGCTGACGTCTTAATTCGTAAGAATATAGCAAGTCTCAGAGTTTCTCCTTTGTCCATGGTATATGAGTTGAAAGCACAGCATGCCAGTTTAGAGATTGATGATGAGGGACAAACAGTAGTTGCATGGCATGTACAACCAGTGTTGATTGATCAGATCAGAATGGCTGCTCAGAGTGATGATAAATATCAGAAGTTACTGAAGGAAGTCCAGCAAGGCAAGAAACCTGAATTCTCTGTGAGAGATGATGGTTTATTGCTATATCAGGACAGAATGTGCATTCCTAGTGATGTTGACTTGAAACAAAGCATTATGAAGGAAGCACATGAGTCTCCTTTTGCTATGCACCCTGGTGGAACTAAAATGTACAGAGGGCTGAAAGAGCATTACTGGTGGATGGGTATGAAGAGGGATATAGCTGAATTTGTTTCCAAATGCCTAACTTGTCAGTAAGTAAAGGCATAACATCAAGTTCCAGCTGGTTTGTTACATCCATTGCCAGTACCAGAGTGGAAATGGGAACGGATAACTATGGATTTTATTACGGGACTTCCGAGGACACAGAATAGTGATAATGTAGTATGGGTTATAATTGATAGACTGACCAAGTCTGCTTACTTTTTGCCAGTTTGGATGGACTATAGCCTGGAAAGATTGGCCAGATTGTACATATATGAAATTGTAAAATTGCATGGAGTGCCAGTATCGATTGTATCTGAAAAAGATCCTAGGTTCACTTTTAGATTCAGGGGTAGTCTTCAGAGAGCCCTAGGAACTAGATTGAACTTCAACACAGCATTCCACCCACAGACAGATGGCCAATCTGAGAGGGTAATTCAGATATTGGAGGATATGCTACGGGCTTGTGTGATTGAGTTTAAAGGTAGTTGGGATACACACTTGCCTTTGATTGAGTTTGCTTATAACAACAGCTACCAATCAAGCATTGGGATGCCTCCATATGAAGCTTTGTATGACAGAAAGTGCAGAACTCCCTTATGTTGGGATGAAGTTGGTAAAAGAAAGATGATTGGACCAGAAATTGTTCAGCAGACAGAGGAAAAGAACAGATTGATCAAAGATAGACTCAAGGCTGCATCAGACCGTCAGAAGTCCTATGTTGATTTGAAGAGAAGAGACATTGAATATGCAGTGGGTGATAAGGTATTCCTTAAAGTTTCTCCTTGGAAGAGGATTATAAGATTTGGCAGAAAGGGGAAACTGAGTCCTCATTTCATCGGACCATATGAGGTTCTGGAAAGAGTGGGTCCTTTGGCATATCGGTTAGCATTACCTCCGGAGCTATAAAGGATACACAGTGTCTTCCATGTGTCCATATTAAGGAGGTATAGATCTGACCCATCTCATATTCTATCAGTTGAAGAAATTGAGGTAAATCCAGACCTCTCATATGAGGAAGAACCCATAGAAATTCTGGCTTATGAGGTGAAGCAGATGAGGAATAAACAGATACACTTGGTTAAAGTGTTGTGGAGCTATCATTCAGGCTAGGAAGCTACGTGGGAACGTGAAGAGGATATGAGGAGACAGCACCCACAGCTGTTCAGAGACTAATGCCAGGTAAAATTTCAAGGTGAAATTTATTTTAAGGGGGAGAGAATTGTAACACCCCTATGTTCGATAGTGCGTTCTACTGTTCCAGTGACCAGTGTTGTCCGGACAGCTAGGATGCCTAGAACTACACTTAGATATAGATGAGGAGACATAAAATAATGAAATACAAGAAAAGAAAATACAAGAAAAATAAAGGAAAAATAATAGCAATGAAATGTAACCAAGTTAAACGAGCTGAGAACCCTAGCGATGGGTGACTGCACCGGGAAGTCGTGGCGTGGACCGTTGACTAGCCCTGGACCTCGGGGAACCCTGGAAAATATTTTTAAGACTTAAATAGACACCTATTGAAGTATAAATACCATTAGAAATATTAAAGAAAAATTTATTAATTAGTACAAAGAAAAGTGAAAAATCGAGAAAACGACAAAAATCGGTGTTACCGAAAAATCGGGAATGCAACTTGAACAGGGACATTGTGATCATTTGACACCCCGGGTTGTCTTTTGACCTAAATGTTCATTAAAAATACATGATATTACACTTGGAAAATGTCATAAAAAATTAAATTGGTGGTACATAGTTTAAATAGAAAAAATTGGGAATTAAATGTGGGAATATGAAATTTTAGAATAAACAACCATTAAATTAACATATCCTCCACTAACTCACCTAAGTGGACCACTACATCTTCATTTGGACAGCAGATTATCATCTTCCTCAGCTCTCAAAGAACTAGCCGAAATGCTCCCAAGGAAAACCTCCATTGCCGTCCACCTTGAAGCTTCATGCAAGCATGATCGAACCATGGAAACCTCAAGCTCCCTTCACTAAAAGTTGTCCATACACCTTGGGCAGTAGATAGACAGCAAGAAGATCAAGTTTATTCAAGGTTTTGAAGAGTTTCCAAAGTGGTAAATAGATATTTTTGATGCTTGCTTCATTAAAGTTTGTGTGGATGTTATGGGTAGTTGAATTGTGGAAAGATTTTTGGAGTTTGATATTTTAAGGGAGATGTATATTTTTGGCAGCCATGGAAACTCCTTAAGAACAATTTATCCTTGCATGTAAATGGTAGATTAAAGTGTTGATGAAGTATTTATGTGTGTAGGAATAAATTGGGTGGTGTATACTAAATGTATATGTGAATGTACACTTGATTTTGGAAGCTTGGAAGTTAATTGAGAGAGATGTATGAATCGGCAACTTGAAGTGTGAACAAAAAAATGTTATTTCATGGTTTGGTTTATGGAATTATATGGTTGAATTATGGTGCTTGTCATGGCAGCTTGTACATGTGTATTAAGGTGTGAGTGTGGACATGTAAATGAGCTAGGTTATGTGGCTAAATTGTTTGTAATTTGGACTTGGTAAATTCTGGACTATGATGTGCAAATTGAGTGTGGTTATAAGCTGCCAAAATGACCAACAATGTGAAGTAAAATGTGTTTAGGTTATGGTACAAACCAGAATTGGCATGAATGTGTAACTTGGTAATGTTAAATGTGTCCTTTGATGAGTGATGGACAATGTGCAATAGGGCAGTGTGTATTTTGGCTTAGAAGCTTAAGTGTGTGGCTCCAATTGGTATGAGACCAATTGGAGGTGAAACTAGGCACAAAAAGTGCCAACTTTCATGAAGGAAGCTTACCAAAATTCTACTTGGAAGGTAACTTGAAAAATGACCAAATCCGGATTAGTGCATTTAAGGCCTGAAAATTGACTATTTGGGCAGCAGTTAGTTTTTTGGCCATAACTCACTCAAAACAGGTCCAATTGATCTGAAATTTTTACCATGAATAGTTGAGACATATATCTACAAGTCTTATGAAGACACCAAAGCCCAGAAATGACCATAAGCAAGTCAAATAGCTTGCACAATTCGGGTCCAAAAACTAGCCGAACCAAAATTGACCTAAAAATGACCTAAAGTGACCAATTTTGGTACATTCTGACCAGTAATAGTAAAACGATCATAACTTGGTCTACATAACTCAGAATGACCTGAAAATTTGCCCCACATGTAATAAGACATAGATATATAAGTTTGTAGTTTTGACCAAAACTCAAAAACCAAGGGAACTAGGTCATCCGATTAGGTCAAATTAGTATACCGGAATCCGACAAATTGCAATAAAATGCACTATACATGGAAATGAATTGGGTAACATGTACCAATACTAAAAGGCTATTAAATATGACATATTGATAACATTAAAACCTAATTCACCTAGAATGCATCGAGGGTCAACATCTTAGGTTGACTAAGGAAATAATAGAATTCAATGAATTAATTATTAAGCATTATCGTTAGAGACAGTTTAAATGAGTACCGAAACACTTCAAATTGTGTTTCTCAGTTAGCAAAGACTCAGGGAAGGGGAAGAAAACACTGAGTCAGAGCCAAGAGACAGTTATCAGAGGTTTGTGCACAACAATTATTTCTTTTGAATATTTCAATTGAAATAAATTATGACTATTTATATATTATTGTTTTAAATTATGGAAATGTGTTTGAATGGATACTTATTGCTTGGAAAGCATTGTAAATGGTTTAAAGCTGTGAAAAATTGTTTGAATGATATTTGATGGATACTTATTGATTGAAAAGCATTGTAAATGGTTTGAAACCACAACTATCATGTATATTGATTGTATTCCTCGCTAGCTTGTCTAGTAGAACGAATTGAATTCTCTCTCTGGCTGAAGTGTTGAGGTGTGTGCCTGTTGAAGATGAATAGAATGAGCACTCATATTTTTGCTAGCTAGCTATGTTATTCCTCATTAGCCATCGGCTTTCGGGACGAATTGAACTTTGGAACATGATTAAGCTGTGCGTGATTTATTGATATGTATTGTGAGATTGTGAAATTGAGTTTAAATTCTTATTGACATTTACTGTCTTTTGAATTTAACCATGTTTTGATTATTGAGATTTATTGTGATATTGTGAAATGGAGTTTAAATTCTTTATGACATTCATTGTCTTTGAATTTAACTATGGTTTTAAGTATCCACTATTTATATGACTTATGATTTGTGATTTAAAGTTGTATTTGGTTTATGTTGTGCACCACTGAGACATTATCTCAGCGATAGCTTTTCATTCTTTGTCATGAGTAGACAGATGTGAGCGTGCAGACTAGGCTGCTAGGGCAACACTGAGAGTTCATCGGGTATATTGAGTATACCATATTCTGCATTTTGTATTGTAATGTATGGTCACTGTATGTATATAGTGTTTTTGGTTTTGAGCAGTTGTAAACTAAAATTGTACATTGAAGTTGTAAAATAAATTGTGAATTACTTTAGCTTGTAAAATTTGTACTATATTTCTTTTATCTCAGCCTTGGAAATATTGAAAAAAATTATTGTGCAATTGAGCTGGCAATTTTGAAGAAACATATTGTGTTGATTAAATATTGGAGTTTGAGATTGAGAAATATATTTGAAGTGCTTTTTACAGGTTTTTGAAGAACTGTTTTATTCAAAATACAGATGGCACTCCACCAAAATTTTTACAGAAATTCCTAATAATTCAAATGTGTTAACTGTTTCCCTTCAGTTCAAAAATTTTTTTTAACACCTGTAAATAGTGCTCACCACTATAAAAAGAAGTAAGAAAAGTTTTAAAATCCCTTGTAGTGTATTTAATGGGTTATCAGTAGATGAAGTTGATAATTCATTAGGTATACTATGGGATCATGTTATGCCTTACAGAGAGGTAGGGTGTGACAGGGTATGAATTGTGAGATTTCGACTTTGGCCATATTTTTCTTCTATGTTTTTCGATCCTTGTATGAATTCTTTGTACTATTTGAAATTAATTAGAGAATAAAAAAAATGATATTGTGTTATTTTGCTTCGTTGCTAAGGACAATTTTCTATAGTTTCTAAAGACAAATCGAATCAAAACGAATCGAATCAAATCGAATCGAATCAGTTTAGTTCACTTTGATTTTTCTTTGAAATTGGTTTTATTCAATGTAGATTTAAGCAACTTTGATTGATTCAGCTTTATTAGTTTAGTTCAATTTTAAATCGAATCGATCAAATGCTCAAATGTAGCTCTAGTGCCAATAGCAATCCAAATTCGAACTATTACAAAATAAATGTAATAATAATAATAATCATTATGAACAATTAATTAACTTTCTTAATAATTTATTGTACAAATAATTTATTAGGGTTTGTTAAAAAAAATTCCAAGAAAATACTGATTTATTAAATAATCGTTTATTATTAAAAAACATCACGGCAATTGTTATATATATATATATATATATATATATATATATATATATATATAACAAAATCATACTTTTACAAAAAAAAAAAAAAACCAATATTTTAATCTGGATGAAACTCTAATTATCTTGGAAAATAGGATCCTGATTTCTTTTTCCCTAAGAGATAGGATTTGCTCGATCTATCCATTGTGAATTAAAAAATTATCATTCATTGAAACTTTTCTCCTCATCCGCAAGGTCACCGCAATGCAATTTTAATTTATTGCTCCTTTCATAATCTTATACTTTCTTCTATTAAGCAAGTTTCTTTTTTTTTTTTTCTTAGCAAATTAATTTAAACAATTCTAATAAACAAGTTAAAAAAGTGATTATTTGTTTCAAACCCATATCTGGATTCATAGGCTAGTGGACTGCGGATCATTACAGGCAGATGCACTAACAGTGGATCATCTTGCTTCATTGGAGAAGGTATATCATCCTTTTATGGCCATTATTGTTTTTTAAATAGATTTAAATAAATTTTAGTTATTAATTTATTTGATGTGTTATGTGGTTTTTTCCTCTTTCATATTCATATCTGGCATGCTTAATTGATTTATTCATTGCTCATTTGCTATTTGCTTTAAAACGTTCTTTTGTTCTTATTTTCTTTTTTCATTGGGTTGTGGTAGTATTTAGAGAAAAAAAAAACTAGTTTAATTATTCAAATACAAATGGTTATCACTGACTATATTATATTTTTTTAACATTCATAAATTTGTTATCAACATCAATCTAGATTAACAATGAACTGGAGCATATATAAATAAAGTTGGGTTTTTTTATTTTTCTTCCTTGCTTAATTAATTAACTGTTAGAACTTTAAAATTGTTTAATTTGAAAATTAATTATTTTGAATTAATTCATAAAATTTCTGATTCCAGTACATTCTTCACATTGTGATCTGTTTATGCTTTATTTAACTTATTTTATAATAAAAATATCTTAGCTATATATATAAGATGTTTTCATAAATCATAAAATTATGTATATAACAAAATATGTCTAATTACTTTTAATTTATATTTTGATGCTCAATTTAAGTATAAATTAATTATAATTTATACCAAATATTGACAATGTATAATATATTTTCATTTTAAAACTTTTTTACAAATAATATTTATATTTTAATACAAATTAAATATTTATAAATTAATAATAAATTATAGATGCACGTGTAACGTATGTGCTATGAAAATCTATTTATCTATTATAGTATATGTATATATAACAGTGGAAAGGAAAGGGGAATAAATTAATTAAAAAAATAATAATCATAAATTAATCTTTCTTTTGATTGACTAAAAAATATATAAAATCATAAAATTTTGGTGTAACGTTCTAGTTGGTGACCGGTGTCAGTTCGGACAGCTAGAACGTCTGGAAAAATATTTAAACTAAAGTGAAATGTAGAAAAAATTTTAGAAATAAAATACAACTAAATTAAATGAGCCGGTGCCCTAGTTATGGGTAACCCAGTGGGAAGTTGCGGTTTTCGCAGTTAGAAGCCCTAAACCCAGGGAAAAATTCATGAAATAATTTTTGGGACTCCAGAGAAGAGTCATTGAGGTTTCGATGGCATTAGAATACCAAGAAAATGCTTAGAAAAATTTTTAGATCGGCATAGACGATTTTGGCTCGATAAGCCAAACAAAGAGCATTTGGTCATTTCTTCTTCAGAGATGATTTTTGAACAACTTATCCAATTAAGTAAATAAATTATATGACATAAAATGTGAATAAATATTCTTAAAAAAATTGAATTGAAAATGAATAGAAAGAAAAGAAAGGAAAAATGAAGAAAAATGGGACTTTTGACATCATATGATGTCATTATTAAAGCCTTCACCAATCAAATTTTACCAAGCTATAATAAGTCAACTTAAAGAGAGTTAAGTGGGCAAAAAAAAAAAAAAAAAGAAAAATCTTCATCCCCTACCTCTCTCAACCCAGCCAAAATCATCCCTAACCCCAAACCTCCATTAAAGCTTTATCAAGCTTTATACCTTACACAATTTCACCTCAAAATTCCTCACTCTCTTCACTAAAATTTTTCCTCAACCCTTAAACTCTCTCTAGCTAGCAAAAAGAAGAAGGAAAAAGGAAGGTTCTGTAAGCTTGGGAGTTAGCTCCAACAAGGTTAGTGCCATTTTGATTGCATAATAGTTGTGTATGGCTACCATTGAACATGATTTTGGTGTTTTAATTCATGGATTGTATGTATATAGAGAATTAAAATTGTTGGAGTTAGGGTTTGGGAAAAATCTATGGTTTTGCTCATGTATTGGTGAAAAAAAGTTTTGATGGTCAATTAGTGACCATTTGGTTATGTGTGATTAAGAGATGAAGTGATTTGTTCCATGGGAATTGAAGTTAGGTATGCTGTCCTTGGTGACCTGCAGGACTGGGTATGGGTCTAGCAGGTTTGGGCAGCTATAACTTGGAATGTGTAGGTTCAACTGGAGCAAGGCCAATTGGACATGAAATTAGATACATAATGGCACAATTTTGGTGAAGGAACTCTGTCCAGAAACTAAACATAGGATGCCCTAAAAATTGACCAAATCCGGTTAACTTATATTCTACCTGGGCAAAATGACCAAATGAACAGTATTCATTCATTTAGTCATAACTCAGTGTAGGAAGGTCCAATTGACCTGAATTTTTACCAGTAGAAAACTGAGACATAGCCCTACAACTTTCATGAAGAAAATAAACCAAAAATTTGACCATAACATGTCCAAAAACTGACTTGCACTCAGTGTACAAAAACTGCAGAATTGATTTTGCCCAGAATTTCTGGAAAAATTGCAATTCGGCCAGTTATGGTGTTTAGGCCATAACTTAAGCTATAAAACTCCAAATGGAGTGATTCAAAAAAAGAAATGTAACTAGACACAATAAGGAATAACTTTGATGAAGAATATTTGGCCAAATTCTCACTGTAAAATAGCCTAATGGAATAGTGAACTCTAGCACCCAAAACTAAAATTTCTGATTTATTCACCATTGGTTAGAAGTATGGATTGGCAACTAATGCCAACACTTTTGGGAACCAAAATGTGGTAAATTTATGTGATTAGGACTTATGCAGCTATTATGCATTGGAAAGTCAATAATTTGACCTAAATAGTAAAATGAATAGTAACCTTACATGTAAAGCATGAAAATTCAATCAATAACTTGGTAATGTGCCCTAGTATACCTAGCAAGATTAGTTTGGATAGGTTTGCATGTCAATAGGGTTCAGTTAGCAATACTGCACATGGCATTTTGTCATTTTGTGATTTTATGGCTTTTAGCTATTCTGATATTATGATGATACTTGGCCTTGTGCCTAATGTTATTATAGCTTAGTAGCTATTCTGTTGCACACCAAGAGACACTATGTGACCGATGGTGTAACGGCCCGAGGTACTTGGTACCCAGTGCCAGTTTATCCGTTTATCCAGTCCAGTCATCTAGTATAAGTTACTTAGGCAACCAAAAATGAAAGTTGATAAATTTAATGAAATAATGGATATAACAAGTCCCAAATAAATAAGACTATAAATAATTACCAAGAATTTGTCTGTATAAGACATCAATATACACACTGCATATTTATTTTCTTTAGTTCTTTTTATTTTATTATTGGCACCACTAAGTATTATTGCTTAGCGTGTTGCTTTTTGCTACGTGTAGGTACTGGAGATACGGAGCGCGATCCTAGTAGACCCCAGTCAGGGTGAGAGTCAGATCTGCTAGTGTCCTGTGTCACCTCTCAGCTACAGTGCATTGGTAGGATGCTAGGCTACATTTTGTATTTTGTGTTTTGTATTTTTGTAAATTTTGTAATTAAACTTCTATTTTGTCATGTATATTAAAACTTATGTGATTATGTATTAATGAAATTATATGTAAATGGTATTCGTAAATGAAAGTTGAGTATTTATTTATGATTTGAGTATAAATATGATGTGAATTGAATGATTGGAAAATTTGAGAAATTGTTGAAAATTGATGTGAGAAATTGGGAGTTGTGGAATAAAATGATTATTAGAAGTGTTTTTCACAGGTTCCGAAGAACTGTTTTCTTCATTTTTAGTTGGTACTCTGCCGGATTTTCTATAAAATTTTCGGAATCTCAAATGAATTTATAATTTCAATGAATGACTTAAATGAGTCAAATCTCCCAAACTGTATTTCATCATCATAAAGAAATAAATTAAGGAAGGATACAAATAATCCAGATAAAATATGGTGTTCCGGTACACAATGTGGCATATCTTGCTCGGCTATACTATAGACGGATAAGGGGTGTCACATTTAGTGGTATCAGAGCACGGTTTAGGCGTTTCTGGGTTTAGATCGATTCTATACCATGCATTGTAATTGTAAGAATCGAGGTGACACTAATGCAGATCTGTTTGTCTTTGTCATTTTGATTAGGATATGGACCCCATATCTTAGAGGACAGTTGAGAAGGAAGTGGAGAGTCATGCTCCACCTGCAGCAGCTGAAATTAGGGGTAAGGGAGAACCTGCTCCACCAGCTCTAGCAAAGCCTGCACAGCTTCCACAGGCCATGTTCCAGCAAATGGCCAAGTTTTTTAGACAAATGGTAGGGGTAATGCACCACCACCACCTCCACAGCAGAAATTCCATCTAGAAAAACTGAGGAAATTCGGAGCTGTGGAATTTTTGGGTAAGAGAGAAGAAGACTCAGTGGCAGCTGAAAATTAGTTAGACAGAACCATCCGAGTATTGAAGCAACTGCATTGCACCCCAGAGTAAAACTTAGAGGGTGTTGTGTCCCTACTCCAAGACGATGCCTATTAGTGGTGGGACACGGTATTTAGTGAGGTGCAGCCCAAGCAGATCACTTGGGAATTCTTCCTTGTTGAGTTCAAGAAGAAATATGTGGGCAGTGTGTACTTGGAAGACCGAAGAAGAGAGTTTATTAGCCTGAGGCAGAGGTAGCTATAGGTAGGAGAATATGAACGAGAATTTGTGAGATTAAGTAGGTATGGGAGAGAGATAGTTCCTACAGAAGCAGAGAGGTGCAGAAGGTTTGAAGAGGGACTAAATGACAACATAAAGATAATGATCACTACCTTGGGAATCACAAACTTCACGAAGTTAGTGGAAGCTATAGTAAAAGTTGAAAAAGTCAGAATAAGTGAGCAGATCAGGAGAGAGAGACAGCAGAAAAGGGGCCTGGGTCAGTCTAACTCATCTCCTGCACCTGGGAAGAAATTTAAAGGTCCACTTGCTCAGAGTTCAGGTCAGCCTCAAGGTCAAGGTCAGTCCCAGGGGCCCAGACCACAGTTTACACCTAGGAAAGGCCAGTCCATACCATCAGTGGGCAGCTCCCAGGGACGGTGTTCAGGGGACCAGCCCCAGCATCTTCTACTTCTCCACATTGCCTGAAATGGCATAAGGGGGAGTGTTGGAGAGTGACGAGTGCCTGCTTCAGGTGTGGGTCGACAGAGCATCAATTAAGGAACTGTCCACGCAAAACTGTAACAGCTGCTCCAGCACCTCAAAGGGGTAGGAAGTCTGGTAAATCTGAGGCAGTTGGTCCATCACAGAGACCTGCATCTGAGCCAGCCGAGAGGTCAGAGGCTAAAGCACCTACCAGAGCTTATGCCATAAGAGCTCAGGAAGAGCAAGATGCCCCGGACATTATTAGGGGTACGTTCTCCCTTTACAATACCTCTGTGCATGTCCTGGTGGATCTAGGATCCACTCATTCTTACATCTGCATCAACCTACCCATAGAAAGGGGGATACTAGTAGGAGAGAGTGACCAAGACATTATGGTCACTAATCCATTGGGCCACAGTGTAGTAGTGAATAAGGTATACAAAGGTTGCCCGTTAAGGATTCAGGGATATGAATTCTTGGCAGACCTTATTGAATTGCCTTTCCATGAGTTTGACGTGATTTTGGGAATGGACTAGTTGTCACATCATCAGGCAATGGTTGACTGTAAATTGAAGAGGATTTCCTTAAAAACTCATGTGGGTAATGAGATTACAGTTGTGGGGGAAAGGACAGATTTCTTGTCCAATGTCATCTCAGCCACAATTATAAGAAAACTGATGAGAAAAGGCTGTGAAGCCTACCTAGCACATGTAGTGGATACTAGGCAGGCTGAGCCAAATCTATGTGACATACCCACAGTAAGAGACTTCGCAAATGTGTTCTCTGAAGAATTGCCTCGCATACCACTAGAAAGGGAAGTCAAATTTGCTATTGAGATACTGCCGGGTGCAGCACCAATCTCTATTGCTCCTTATAGGATGGCACCTACTGAGTTAAAGGAGCTAAAAATCCAGTTGCAAGAGTTACTAGATAAGGGGTTCATACGCCCCAGTGTGTCACCATGGGGAGCTCTAGTGCTGTTTGTAAAGAAGAAGGATGGGACTTTGATGTTATATATCGATTATCGGCAGTTGAATAAAGTGACTGTGAAGAACAAATATACGTTGCCTAGAATTGATGATCTGTTTGATCAGTTGAAGGGAGCAGGAGTATTTTTTAAAATTGATCTCAGATCAAGGTATCATCAGTTGAGGGTGAAGGATGCAGATGTGCCAAAGACTGCATTCAGGACCCGGTATGGGCATTATGAGTTCCTGGTAATGCCCTTTGGCCTAACAAATGCACCAGCAGCATTCATGGACCTTATGAACCGCATCTTCCATCCATACCTAGATCGGTTTATAGTGGTCTTTATTGATGATATTTTGGTGTATTCCAAGACCAGGGCAGAACATGATGAGCATTTGAGGATTGTTCTACAAACCTTAAGAGAAAAGAAGCTGTATGCTAAGTTGTCCAAGTATGACTTATGGTGAGTGAGATTGCATTCCTTGGACATATATGAAGGAGTGGAAGCATGAAAAACATAAGTTTAGATCATTGAAATTCAAAATTTTTCATCTTGGGTCACATGCATCATGCAAGATTTATTTTTATCTATTTGATTTCAATGATAAACAGTATATTAAAACTCTTTTAATATATTTTTAGATATACATTTGCTATTTAAGATTTTAGAATTAACAGATTAATCCATTAAAACTCTAGATTAGATCAAGAACAAGTGCACTAATCTTTTGATGCACTGCAGTGTGTTTGACACCTTTGGGATGCGTCTTTAGGACACCAGATGTTGTCCCTCTCGCTTGTCCACACCAAGATCACCTATGGCAGCCCTTAAACAGCTTCTAAAGCTTTTTCTATGAATTAGAAAATCAAGTTTTGCCTTTTGAGAGATTACAGATGTAAATAGGACACTAGAAATAATTTATAGTATTTTTAATTCAAGAGATTGTTTGCTAATCTCTTTGAATTGATGAGCGATGAAGAAGAAGAGGGGAGAGGGCAGCCAAGGGTGGCAGCACAAAGAGAGAATAGCAGCCGACACATTTTACTCTTTCATAACAATACTTATATAGCTAGGTCATCACTTAAAACCCTTGCCACATGCCACCTTCTGATTGGCTCTAGGTTTAATTGACCCAATCACATTGTGCCAAGTGTCAAACCTATATTTAATATTGATTTTAATCATCTTACATGATTAAAAGACATATGGCAAGCTTATGTGTAGTGCCATGTGTCACCATCTCATGGTGCCACATGTCACCTTGTGAAATGACCAAAATACCCCTGTGTCTTAATTTTGAGTTCTCAACCCAAAATAATTATTTCTCTTCTTCTAATCAATTTATATCAAATATAAATTAATTAATTAATCTCTATTAATTAATTTCTCATTAATTAAATTCATATTTAAACACTTTAAATATAAATTTAACTTATACTATATATCCAATAACCTAGATTTGATTTCAAGCCATGCTAGGGACTTTGCAATCTAATTGCAAACCAAACCTATTTAATTAATCAATTAAACTCTTTAATTAATTAATTAAATCATATTTAATTTGGTGATTACTTGTGTATGTGTGTGACTTACTAGGCTCATTACTAATTGGCAATGAGCATGATATCAACTCTTAATATCATCAGAACTTTTTCTTGCCATAAATGATTTCTCTAAATCATTTTATACACCTCATAGACCATGGTTAACACCTAGCATAGATGCCATAGCCACCCAATTAGTAATAAGGTTTACCTTAAATGAACCTACAATCATATGTTACCATGCACTAGAATCTCTCTGTTACAAAATCCTAATTCGAGCTGGAGTCATGGTTTATGTCAAACCCCATTTGCTATTAATATTATGTTCTCTTTTAATTCCAGTTCTTGATTAAAAGGATTTTCTCATCAGAAACTTTTTTCTGATTAAATCTATTTGTCCTGGCCAGGAACTTGAAACATCAAGAACAATTAAATGAACATAGGATTTTATCCCTATTTACTTAGAGGATGTCACACCCTACCCCTTCGTAAGGCATAACATGATCCCTTAGTATACCTAATGAATTACCAACTTCGTCTACTGATAACCCATTAAATATACTACAAGGGATTTTAAAACTTTTCTTACTTCTTTTTATAGTGGTGAGCACTATTTACAGGTGTTAAAAATTTTTTTTTTAAACTGAAGTGAAACAGCTAACATATTTGAATTATTAGGAATTTCTGTAAAAATTTTGGCAGAGTGCCATTTGTATTTTAAATAAAGCAGTTCTTCAAAAAACCTATAAAAAGCACTTCAAATATATTTCTCAATCTCAAACTCCGACATTTAATCAACACAATGTGTTTTTCAACTCAAATCCACAAAAATTTTTTAGTATTTTCAAAGGTTGAGATAAAAGAAATATATCACAATATTTACAAACCAAAATAATTTACAATTTATTTTACAACTTCAATGTACAATTTTAATTTACAACTGCTCAAAACCAAGAACATTATATACATACAGTGAACATACATTACAATACAAAATGCAAACTATGGTATACTTAATATAACCGATGATCTCTCAGTGTAGTACTAGCAGCCTAGTCTGCTGCCCTGTCAGTCTATCTACCTGCGATAGCAATGAAAAGCTATCGCTGAGTAAAATTTACTTAGTGGTGCACAATAACAATTTGAAATGCGATATATAAATCTTTTATTGACAATTCACAAATCAAATGATTCACAATTCCATTTCACAATTTACAAAGTTCATATAACACAAATTTGATCAAATAACTGAGTAACACAGTTTTGCCTATCAATAACACAATTTGATCAAATAACTAAACAATATAGTTTTGCCAGTCAATAACACAATTTAATCAAATAACTGAATAATACAGTTTTGCCCATTAATAACATAATTTGATCAAATAACTGAATAATACAGTTTTGCCCATCAATAACACAATTTGATCAAATAACTGAATAACACAGTTTTGCCAATCAATGACACAATTTGATCAAATAGCTGAACAACACAGTTTTACCCATCAATAATACAATTTGATCAAATAACTGAAGAATACAGTGTTGCCAATCGATAACACAATTTAGTCCATGACACAATTTTTCCACACATGCCGTGTTGTACACCACGACAAGACACACTCAACTCAATAATTGAAATCAATGAGGGAGGAAGCTAGCTAAATAATGAGTACTCATCCACACTCACCTCAGACTGGCAAGTCAAAGAGGGAGGAACATAATCACACTCACCCCAGACTGATAAGTCAAAGAGGGAGAAATATATCACACTCACCCCATAAATGGAGGAGGAACATAGTAACAGTGTCATGCCAAGTGTGAATCAAAATAATTTCAAATCACAATATTTCATACAAACCATAAATCACATTTTATCTCAAAATTTCCATTTGCAAAGTTGCCAACACAATAATTTTCAAATAATATTCCCAAAACCAAAGCAATAAAAAATTATTCATAACTCATTTCTCCAAATAAATTTGCTAGTAAAAGCAGTGAATATAAAAGTATTGTGCACGGCACAATTTAAAACTATAATGTTCAATTAAATTTTTAAGTAGAAAATGAGAAGTCAAAATTATTGTGCACAAACACAATTTAAAACAATAACATACAAATAATCATAATTTATTTCAATTGAAAAATTCAAAAGAAATAACTATTGTGCACAAACCTCTGATAACTATCTCTTGGCTCTGACTCAGTGTTTCCTTCCCCTTCCCTGAGTCTTTGCTAACTGAAATACACAATTTGAAGTGTTTTAGTACTCATTTAAACTGTCTCTAATTATAATGCTTAATAATTAATTTATTGAATACTATTATTTCCTTAGTCAACCTAAGATGTTGACCCTCGATTTAGTCTAGGTAAATTAGGTGTTAATGTTACCAATGTGTCACATTTAATAGCCTTTTAGTGTTGGTACATGTTACCCAATTCATTTTCATGAATATTGCGTTTTATTGCAATTTGCCAGATTTCGATATACTAATTTGACCTAACTGGATGACCTAGTTCCCTCGGTTTTCGAGTTTCGATCAAAACTACAAACTTGTAGATCTATGTCTTATTGCACGCGGCACAAAATTTCAGGTCATTCTGAGTTTACTAGACCAAGTTATGGTCATTTTACTATTGCTGGTCAAAGTGCATCAAAATTGGTCACTTTAGGTCATTTTAGGTTCGGCTAGTTTTTGGACCCGAATTTGTGCAAGCTATTTGACTTGCTTATGGTCATTTCTGGGCTTTGGTGTCTTCATAAGACTTGTAGATATATGTCTCAACTATTCATGGTAAAAGTTTCAGGTCAATTGGACCTGTTTTGAGTGAGTTATGGCCAAAAAACTAACTGCTGCCCAAATGGTCAATTTTCAGGCCTTAAATGCACTAATCCGGATTTGGTCATTTTTCAAGTTACCTTCCAAGCAGAATTTTGGTAAGCTTCCTTCATGAAAGTTGGCACTTTTTGTGCCTAGTTTCACCTCCAATTGGTTTCATACCAATTGGAGCCACACACTTAAGGTTCTAGGCCAAAACACACACTGCCCTATTGCACATTGTCCATCACTCATCAAAGGATGCATTTAACACTTACCAATTTACACATTCATGCCATTTCTGTTTTGTACCATAACCTAAACACATTTCACAACACATTTTTGGTTATTTAGGCAGCTTATAACCACACTTAATATGTACCTTATAGTACAGAATTTACCAAGTTCAAATTACAAACAATTCAATCACATAACCTAGCTCATTTACATGTCCAAACTCAAACTCTTGCACACATGTACAAGCTGCCATAACAAGCACCATAATTCAATAATATAATTCCATAAACCAAGCCATGAAATACGTATTTTGGGTTCACACTTCAAGTTGCCGAATTGTAGTCTTCATCAATTTGCTTTCCAAGCTTCCAAAGTTAAGTGTACATTCACATATACATCTAATATACATCACCCAATTTATTCCTACACACATAAATACTTAATCAACCCTTTAATCTACCATTTACAAGCAAGGATAAACTGTTCTTATGGAGTTTCCATGGCTGCCAAAAATAAACATCTCTCCCTTAGAACATCAAACCTCAAAAATCTCTCCACAATTCAAGTACCCATAACATCCTTACAAACTTTAATGAAGCAAAAATAAAAAACACATACTACTTTGGAAACTCTTCAAAACTTCACCAAAACTTGGTCTTCTTGCTGCCTATCTACTGCCCAAGGTGTATGGACAACTTTTAATGAAGGAAAGTGCAAGGAAGGAGGCTTGGATCAAGCTTGCATGGAGCTCCAAAACCATGCGGCCATGGAGTTCTTCATTCCTCCATTTTCGGCTAAATTTGAGAGGTTGAAGAAGAAGATGAATATGCTATCCTAAATGAAGAGTAAGTGGTCCACTTATGTGAGTTAGTGGAGCACTATATAAGATTTAATATTAATTTAATCTAAAGTTTCATTTTCCTTCATTTAACTCTCAATTTTTGCTATTTACATTAGGTACCACCAATTTAATTTTTCATGACATTTTTCGAGTGTAATATCATGTATTTTTAATGGAAATTTAGGTCAAAAGACAACTCAGGGTGTCAAATGACCACAATGCCCCTGTTCGGATTGCATTCCTGATTTTTCGGTAACACTGAGTTTTATCGTTTTCTCGATTTCTCACTTTTCTTTGTACTAATTAATTTATTTTTCCTTGATATTTCTAATGGTATTTATACTTCAATAGACATTTATTTAAGTCCTAAAAATATTTTTCAGGGTTCCCCGCGGTCCAGGGCTAGTTAACGGTCCACGCCGCGACTTCCAGGTGCGGTCACCCATCGCTAGGGTTCTCGGCTCGTTTAACTTGGTTACATTTCATTGCTATTATTTTTCCTTTTTTTTTCTTATATTTTCTTTTCTTGTATTTCATTATTTTATGTCTCCTCACTCATATCTAAGTGTAGTTCTAGGCATCCTAGCTGTCCGGATAACACTGGTCACAGGAATAGTAGAATGCACTACTGAACATAGGGGTGTTACAGAGGAACAGATTCCATCTTGATCAACACCTACCTCCATATATAACTAGTAGGAGCCAACACATGGCCATATACCCATACATAGTACAAGTATGAAAGCAGTGTCAAACTCAAACCACCTATATATAAGATAACTATGCTATCTCAGGTCTAAAGATTATATGCACTAATATGATTTATGACAATACATTGACAAGAGTAAACTCCATGTGCTTGTCATAAATGTCACTGGTTCGACCTACTTATCATGTATAAGTGCCTATCATGTTTGTTATATGGCATGAGACTCACCATTCCATCTTATTTACATCTCATATAAATAATTTGGGAACAAATATGATTACAATATTTCTAGATAAGTCATGTCCTTATTGTGAAGTATCCTCGATTGTGAACCTATTTATGATACTTTGTACTAAAAATACTGTCACTCATATTCTTAACAACTTCATAATAGAATTTCTAACAAAATATCAATGGACCTTTTCTATTACACATAAATATATTATGTAAACGGAAAAGTGAAAATACCTTTTATTAATAAAACATGTACAAGATACATACTAAATGATATGCTCTAGGGCATACTACTAACAATATAGTGTCAGCTGATGGGATTAGAGTGGATCCCAAGAAAATAGAAGTAGTGATGGAATGGAAGCCTCCCAAAAATACAACTGAGGTCAGAAGTTTCTTAAGGCTAGCTGGCTATTATAGAAGATTTGTGAAGGAATTTTCTTTAATAACTGCTCCAATGACTAAGTTGTTACACAAGAATGTTAGATTTGACTGGAATGACAAGTGTCAGACTAGTTTTGAAAAGTTGAAGGCTACATTGACAGAGGCACCAGTGTTAGCACAGCCTTTGTCGGGAAAGATCTTTGTGGTCTACAGTGATGCCTCGCATAATGGGTTAGGGTGTGTATTGATGCAAGAGGGGAATGTGGTCGCCTATGCTTCCAGGCAGCTAAGGCCACGTGAACAGAATTACCCTACCCATGATCTAGAACTTGCAGCAATTATCTTCGCACTGAAGATATAGAGGCATTACTTGTATGGTGAAAAGTGCTACATTTACACAGACCACAAAAGTCTGAAATATTTGCCAACCCAAAAGGAGCTCAACCTTAGAAAGAAGCGATGGATTGAGTTCCTAAAGAACTATGATTGTGTGATTGACTACCATTCTGGGAAGGCAAATGCAGTTACTAATGCTTTGAGCAAAAAATCCATTACAGCTTTGAGATCATTGGATGCCCGACTATCCTTGGCTCGAGATGGAGTTATTTTGGCTGAGTTGCAAGTGAGGCCAAACCTGCTACAGCAGATTTTAGATGGGCAGAAGGTAGATGAGAAGTTAATGACTATTATGAGCAAAATCTCAGAAGGGAAGGCAACTGACTATGAGGTGAAATCAGATGGGCGTCTGTACTACAAAGGAAGAGTGTGTGTACCAGATGATGGGGAATTGAAAGCCAGTATTCTAAAAGAGGCACACACCAGTGTTTATGCTATGCACCCAGAGAGTACAAAAATGTATCATGATCTGAAGTTTCATTATTGGTGGCCTGGTATGAAGAAGGACATGATCCTTCTGTAAGGCATAACATGATCCTGTAGAATACCTAATGAACTACCAAACTTCACCTACCAATAACTCATTAAGTACCCTACAAGGGATTTTAAAACAATTTTTTTTACTTTTTGGATGTGGTGAGCATTTTGGTAGGAATTAAAAACATTTAATTGAAGTTTCAAAACTAGTAAAAATTTTTGTCCAATTTTATTTGTCCGCAAATTTTGGAAAAATTTCGGCAGAGTGCCGTTTGCATTTTGAGAAAACTGTTCCTCAAAAACCTATAAAAACACTTCTAATAATTGTTTCAACAACTCCCAACCACCAAAATGACTCAAGTCAACACAAATCAATTGAAGTCCATAATTCAACCAAAGTTGTCATCTCAAAATACTTCAGAAATTCATTCACATTGCATATAATACTTAATTTACAAATACAAATCTTAATTTATAAAAAGAAAATCCAAAATAACATTATTATAATTTACTGTACAACTGCTCAACTTTACATTAATACATATGACATTACAATATTTACATCAAATAACTACAAGGGCATAAACAAATGCCCGTACAAAAAGATTCGTGAAGTCCTTATCAATTCAGCAGCTCACCCTGCTGCTTTTTCCTTGCTCTTATCTGCGACAACAAAATAAGCTATCGCTGAGTATAAAAATACTCAGTGGTGCACAATAAAAAAATTCAAAATGCAGTATTTAAAACATTCATTGATAAATCACAGTTTGAATATTTCACAATCACATTTCATAAATTATCAAAACTCATTATAACACAATTTTAGTCAAATAATTTAATAAACATAGTGTTGCCAATCCATACACAACTTAAGCCATGACACAAAATTTCTGATCAATGCCGCGTTGCACACCACGACAAAGTAATCTACAACCTCACTAATCAAAATCAATGAGGGAGGTGGCTAGCTAGCTAATGAGTACTCATTCGATCTACAACCTCAACTGGTAAACCAGAGAGGGAGAAAAATAATCGATCTCAACCCAATAAATGGAGGAGGCATAATAAGGCACTGTCATGCTAAGTGTGAATCAGAAATCAATTTAAAACAATTTATTCAAATATTGCATGCAAAATCAAATTAATTTCCAAAGTCACATTTTCATTCACAAAGTGGCAACATAAAAGTTCTTAAACTCATAATTAACACAGAAATTTCATAGTGCATACTAAATCAAATTTTCAATGAGAAAATGATTAAATAGGGTTTATTGTGCACAAACCTGATGTGAGTCACCTCTAGGCCTTGACTTAGTCTCTTAGACCTTCCGGGTCTTTTTCAGCAGAAATACAAAATTTATAGTGTCTCAGTATCTTTGCCTCACAATAATTCCAATAATTAATTCATATATGTTTAATTCTAGCCCCAATATGCTTAAACTTATATTCTTGAAAATTTTCATGTTGAGGTTACTATTCATGGTACTATTCAAGTTAAAATATTGACTTTCTTATGCTTAAAAGGTATGGGAAATCCAATTATACCCACATACTACATTTTGGTTACCTAACTTATTGGTTTTGGTCATTTTCTCAAAACTTAAGTCTTTTAGGCAAACTTTCAAATTTTCAGTTTTGGTGACCTATTTTGCACTGTTCCATTGGTCATGTTGCTGTTAGAATTTGGCTAAGTTTTCTCCATAGAAATTGTTCCTTATTGTCTTAACTTTATTTTCCTTTTTAAATCACTCCATTTGGAGTTTTTTTAGCTCAAGTTATAGCCATTTGAAAATGGCTGGCCAGATTGGTCTAACCTAGATTTTCTGGGCACCAAAACTGGTTCTGGCAGTTTTAGGTCATTAATTTTGGGTGGCTAAATGACTTGGTTAAGGACATAATTTGGGTTTGTGTTCTTCATGGAAGTTGTAGGTTTATGTCTCAGCTTTCATCTGGTAAACTTTAAGGTCATTTGGACCTACCTAGCCCAAGTTATGGCCAAATGAACAAAAACTGTTCATTTGGTCATTTTTGTACAGGGCAGAACACCTATTTCCGGATTTGATCAATTTGTTAACTATCCTATGGTCACTTTCTGGGCATGATTCCTTAATGAAAAATGTGTCATTTTGTGTATGGTTTCATTCCCAATTAGCCTCACACCAATTGGGTTGGTAATTTTTCAGTTTTAGTCCCTGAAAGGGACCTTAGTCCTACTGCCTACAGAATGTCCATAACCAATCCGAATTTCCATTTGATTCCAACACTTCCAACATACCACAATTGGTCATACATGACCATTTTTCAGCTCAAACAAGCTCAAACACACCATTTGACTAATTCTCAAAATTTTGTCTCCCAAAACCCTAGGTCGAAAATCCTAACTCACTAATTTTGTTACATTTTACTAATTCAAAGCATATAAACATACTTTCTTAACTCATTCAAGCTTTCTAACATGTTTAATTCAATCAAACTCATGCAAATCATTCCCCTACATAGGCTGGCCGAAATTCACATATAGTCCTCCAACAATTGTTTTCTTTTCCATTTTTCATAATTTCTAAGTTTATTTAACTATAAACACCATAATTAAACTACAACTACAAAGTTTAGCTTACTAACCTTTCTCTTTGAAATTCAACCACCCAATCCTTCACTTTTCTTTCAAAATTTCTTGATCAATCTTCCTTTCTAGTTGCCCAAACAAGGTTTAATTAAGGAGCTTGCAATTTCTATGGCTGAAATTAGATTTCTTCAAGCTCACAAATGAGCTTTCATGGAGGTTTAGTGAAGGAAAGGGTGAGGGAGAAGTGAGCCGGCAATATAGAGAAGAAGACTTTTGTTTTATTTTTTTTTCTTTTCTTTTTTGAATTTTTAATCTACTTTAATCCACAATTATCCAATGAATTTTCAAATTTTCAATTATTAAGTTTATTGCATCATGCATGATGTCATGCATGATGCAATAAACCTTTTTACTTTTTCAACTTTTTCTTTTTTTTTTTATTTATTTATCTTTCCATTAGTTCTTTAATTTAATTCCTGATTTCAAAATTTTCTTTTCTCTGATTTTATTTAATAGTCAGGTCAGGAGTCAGCTCCAGGGGTCAATTGAGCAAATTGTCCCTCGCCAATTCAATCCGGTTTGCAAATAATTCAATATTTCTTTTGGATCCCTGACCTAATTATTTGATTGGCTTAACAATTCTTTTTCATGATTTTCTCTTTTCCACTGTGTTCGCAATAGTCCTAAGGACCACGGCGTCACATTTTACAGTTCTAAATTCGAGTTTAAATCGACCTCGTAGTCCTTCCCGAGAAGGTCACCCATCGCTGTAACTCTCGGCTTATTTAACTTCTTGTGTTCTGTTTTTCTTATTTATACTTAACCAAATGATAATTACTAATTATTTGTATTCAGGGCTTATTTAGTTGTCTTAGATGTGGTTCTAATCCCCTTAATTTTTCTGACCAATACCGATCACCGGAATAGTGAAATATACCAGGCTATACAAATAGGGGTGTTACAATTCTCCCTCCCCCCCCCCCCCCTTAAAATAAATTTCGTCTCGAAATTTTACCTGGTATCAATTTTTGAACAGCTGTGGGTGCTGTCTCCTCATGTCCTCCTCTCATTCCCAAGTAGTCTCCTGGCCTGAATGATGGTTCCACAGCACTTTCACTAATAGTATCTGCTTGTTCCGTAGCTGCTTCACCTCATAAGCCAGAATCTCTATGGGTTCTTCCTTATATGTGAGGTCTGGATTCACTTCAATCTCTTCTACTGGTAATACATGAGATGGGTCTGATCGATACCTCCTCAACATAGACACATGGAAGACGTTATGTATCTTCTCTAACTCTGGAGGTAGTGCCAAACAATATGCCAAAGGACCCACTCTCTCCAGAACCTCATATGGCCCGATCAAACGAGCACTCAGTTTCCCCTTTCTACCGAATCTCATAATCTTCTTCTAAGGGGAAACCTTGAGGAATACTTTGTCACCCACTGCATACTCAATATCCCTTCTCTTTAAATCAATATAAGACTTTTGACGGTTTGATGCAGTTTTAAGTCGATCTCTGATCAACCTGATCTTCTCTTCAGTTTGCTGAACAATTTCAGGCCCAATCATCTTCCTTTCACCTACTTCATCCCAACACAGGGGAGTTTTGCATTTTCTACCATACAAAGCTTCATATGGAGGCATCCCAATGCTTGATTGGTAGCTGTTGTTGTAAGCAAACTCAATCAAAGGCAAGTGTATGTCCCAACTGCCCTCAAATTCAATCACATAAGCCCGTAGCATGTCCTCCAAGATCTAAATTACCCTTTTAGACTAGCCATCTGTCTGTGGGTGGAATACCGTACTGAAGTTCAATCTAGTTCCTAGAGCTCTTTGAAGACTACCCCAGAATCTATAAGTGAACCTAAGATCTCTATCAGATATGAAGGATACTGGCACTCCATGCAGTTTTACTATCTCATTAATGTACAACTTGGCCAATCTTTCTAAACTGTAGTCCATCCGGACTGGTAGAAAATGAGCATACTTGGTCAGTCTGTCAATAATGGCTCATACTGCATCATGACTCTTTTGTGTCCTCGGAAGTCCCATCACAAAATCCATCGTTATTCTCTCCCATTTCCATTCCGGTATTGGTAGTGGATGTAACACCCTAGCGGGTACTTCATGCTCTGCCTTTACTTGTTGACAAGTTAGGCATTTGGAAACAAATTCTACCACATCTCTTTTCATACCCATCCACTAGTAATGCTCCTTTAGCCCTCTATACATTTTTGTGCCACCAGGGTGCATAGCAAAAGGAGACTCATGTGCTTCCTTCAAAATGATCTGTTTCAAGTCAACGTTATTAGGAACGCACATTCTGCCCTGGTGAAGCAGAAGACCGTCATCTCTTACTAAGAATTCTGGTTTCTTGCCCATTCCGACTTTTTCTAATAGCTTCCGATACTTCTGATCATTCTGAGCAGCCATTCTTATCTGATCAATCAACACTGGTTGTACATGCTATGCAACTGTTGTCTGCCCCTCATCATTAATCTCTAAGCTGGCATGTAATGATCTCAACTCATGTACCATAGACAAAGGAGTTGTGACACCCCTTACCCATCTACAGTGTATGTAACACCCCAAAGTTCGGTAGTGCATTCTACTGCTCCGGTGACCAGTGTTGTCCGGACAGCTAGGATGCCAAGAACTACACTTCAATATGAGAGAGGAGACATAAAATAATGAAATACAAGAAAAGAAAATACAAGAAAAACAAAGGAAAAATAATAGCAAAGAAATGTGATCAAGTTAAGCGAGCCGGGAAACCTAGCGATGGGTGACCGCACCGGGAAGTCACGGCGTGCACTGTTGACTAGCTACAGATTTGCGGGAACCACGGAAAACATTTTTAGGACTTAAATAGACCCTTGTTGAAGAATAAATATCATTAGAAAGATCAAAGAAAAATTAAATAATTAGTACAAAGAAAAGTGAGAAATCGAAAAGCAGACAAAATACGATTATTCTGAAAAATCGGGAACGTAACCCGAACAGGGGCATTATGGTCATTTGACATCCCGAAGTGTCTTTTGACATAAATGTCCATTAAAAATAAATAATATTACACTTAGAAAATGAAATGAAAAATTAAATTGGTGGTACCTAAAATAAATAGTGGAAAATCATGGGTTAATGTGGAATAAATGCACATTTGGCTTATTATATGATATAATTTTTTTAGTAGACCACTAAGGGGATTAATTAAATACATAGTGGGACATGTGTACACTTAAAATGCAGCTGAATAATTCATCTTCCTCATTTGCATTCAACTTGCCGAAATGAAGAACCTTGAAACCTCCATGGACGTGTTGTGTAAAGCTTGATTTCCTCTCTCCATTTCAACTCCAATCCTTTAAGTTCCTTCACAAAAAATGGTCTACACATCACAAGGAAGATATTGATACCAATTTTGAGAAGTTTGGTGAAGGTTTAGCAAGTTACAATTAAAGGTAAGTTTGCATTTTTGAGAATTTTCTTGTTAAACTTTATGTTTATGTTATGGGTGTTAGTTTTGTGAAGGAAATTTTGAAGTTTAAATAGTTATTGAGATAGCCATTTTTGGACAGCCATGGGGTCACACATTTGATGATTTATTATGCATATAGTTGATGAGAAATAATGTTGATCATGGTAAATTAATATCCTAATGAATTGTTTCACATATACATGGTGATTTTGGCACTTGGATGAGAATTGATGGATTGTAGGGCAATGTGGTGTTGAAGGACAATTTCGGCAGCCTTGGGGACACTTGAATAAATGTGTATATTCATGGGAGTGTTGGCAGAATTGTGGCATTAAGGAATGAAGGATATGTGTATGAAATTATTGTGTAAAGTGTATGTGAGAATTAGTGGTGTTTAGGTGTGTATGTAATGGTATTGAGATATTGTAAATGTGAATTATATTTGGTGTGTTGAGGGTAATGGTAATCTGCCCAAAATAATGTCAATGTAAAGTAGATTATACTGTGGTTAATGTACCAAAACAGATTGGTAGGGAAGTAAACAAATTGCAAAGTAAATGTGTGTAGTTGATGTGTGTTAAGCAAAGTAATCAAGGGCAGTGTACATTTTAGCCTATAACCTTAAATGTGTAACCTCAATTGGTATGAGACCAATTGGAGGTGAAACTAGGCACAAAATGTGCCAACTTTCATTGAGAAAACATACCAAAATTCTGCTTGCAAGGTGACCTAAGAAAATGACCAATTCGGATTAGGTGCAATTAGGACCTGAAAAATGACCAATTGGGTAGCAGTGAGTGTTTAGGCCATAACTCACTCAAACCAGGTACAATTGACCTGAACTTTTGACCAAGAATAGTTAAGACCCATACCTACAAGTCTTATGAAGACACCAAAGCCAGAAATGATCATAAGCAAGTCAAACAACTTGCACAAATTCGGGTCCAAAAACTGGCCGAACCAGAGTTGACCAAATTGACCTAAAATTGACCTAAAATGGTACCATTTGACCAGCAATAGTATAATGACCATAACTTGGTCTACTTAACTCGGATTGACCTGAAATTTTGCCCTGCGTGCAATAAGACCTAGATCTACAAGTTTGTAGTTTCGACCGAGACCCGAAAACTGAGGGAACTAGATCGTCCGGCTAGGTCAAACCAGTGTCCCGGAATCCAGCAATTTGCATTAAAATGCACTAAGCAAGGAAATGACTTTGGTAAAACGTACCAAACCTAAAACCCTATCGAATGTAACATATTAACGACACTAAGACCTAATTTACCTAAAACGCAATGAGGGTTGGTATATTAGGTGATTAAGTGAATAATTGAGTTCAGTGCATTATTTACCAAACACCATCGATAGAGACAGTTTAATTTAGCACTGAAACACTTCAAATTGTGTTTCTCAGTTAACAAGGACTCAGCAAAAAAGGGAAGGAAACACTGAGTCCAGATCAGGGAGACAATCATCAGAGGTTTGTGCACAACTAGTTTTCAACTGATTTTGCTCTGAATAATATTTCATATGATTAATTGTATGTTATTGTTTTAAATTGTATTTGTGCACAACGGCTATTTCTTTTGAATTTTTCAATTGAAATGAATTATGACTATTATACATTATTATTTTAAATTGTGTTTGTGCACAACTAGTTTTAACTGATTTTGTTCTGAATATTTTATATGATTAAATGACATATTTTCTTATGAACTATGTTTAACAGGCATTGGATTTAATTCAATTATTATTGAAATTGCTATAGTATGTATGATTTTAGCTTTGTGAAATGGTATTTCCACAAGTATTAAGCATTGTTATGGATTGAACAAAATATGTTTTGGAAAATTGTGATAGAACATGTTTTGAATTGTGATGGTAATTTTCATGGAAAAATGCAAATTTATGATTTGAATTGTGATGAGCATAAAAAAATTATTGGATATTAGAATTGACTTTGAATCGAATTATATTGTGATTTATGCTCACTAAATGGATTGTGATATTGTTTTATATCTCACTATAGATGCTTGACTAGGTTATTACCCGTCTCTCTCATTTGTTGAGAAGACAATGGAGTGAGTTGTGTTTTGATTACCATGGTACGTGCACAGGCTTAGATTTTCCTCTGATTTGAGGTTAGATCTAAGTTTATTTTATCGTTATGGCCCTGCGGAAGATTCATTATTGTGATGGTATCAGTGCACGATGATTCTACCTCCACGACCATAGGGAGTTAGAATCAGATTCGACCTCCCCGACCATAGGGAGTTAGAATCACATCGAATATGGCCCTTTCGGATTAGTCTTGCATAGTTAGTGAGATAAAGATTGATTTTTGAGATACATAATGACTTTTGAGATACAATATGATTTTTGAGATACATAATGACTTTTGAGATACAATATGATATTTGAGATACATAATGATTTTTGAGATACAGAATGGCTTTTGAATGGTAAGGAATGGTGATTTTAATTATGGTTTTATGTATAATTGATTTTGTTGGAATTACTTAAATGGATAGTCAAGATATGATAAATTGAATTTTGTGCTCCAAGTCATTTATACAAATGATTTACATTATTGGCAATGAGTATTTTGAGTTGTGAAATTTGATCGATTCGATTCTCAAATTATTTATGTAAAATTTGTCAATGTATATTGTACTATGTTTTAAATTATAGTTGTGCACCATCGAGTTCACCACTCAAGATAGCTTTGTATCTTGTCATGAGTAAGAAGAGCATAGAGCAGTAAGTAAATTTCGTTGAAGATATATTCGGATAAGCTCCAGGTATATCATAGGTATACCCATGTACATAGGTTTTGATGTAAGCATGTAATAATATGTATGTAAATTATTTGAGCAGTTGTATATAAAACTCTTGTAAAATATTTTGGTATGTAATCAAATGTAAATTATTGTAAATGTAAATTTGGGATTTCAATTATCTGAATAGTTTGTAATATAAATTTTGAGTCTTGAAATGAATGAGATATTTCTTTATGATGGGATTAGTTTGAAAATGAATTGATTGTGTATTGAGAATTGAATTGTGAATTGAATTGAAGTTACTGAAGTTGTATTTGAGAAAACATATTGGGAGCATTTTTCTTTTGCAGGATTGAAGAACTGTTTTCTCAAAATACAGCCGGCACTTTGCCGAAATTTTGAAAAAAATTTTATAACACCAGATTTTAATCGATGATTTAAATTGCACGAAATTGTTTTAAAATCCCTTGTAGTATATCTAATGGGTTATCGGTAGGCGAAGTACGGTAATTCATTAGGTGTACTACGGGATCATGTTACATCTTACAGAGGAGTAGGGTGTGACAGTGTAGCCGAGCAAGATATGCCACACAGTGTGCCGAAGCACCAAATCATATTTCAATTCAATTTACCCTTTTTACTTATTTATTTACAATTTTTTATTGATTTGAATTTTTCGTAAATTTTAATGAAAATCCGGTAGAGTGTCGGCTGTAAATTGGAAAAACAGTTTTTCTGAACCTGTTTAAAAGACACTTCCAATATAGTTTTCAATCTAGAACTCCAATACACACACATCTTAACTCAATCTCCAAATTTACACACTCTTTTCTATATTTTTGTTCACATCACTATTCAAATCACTTTCATGTATATTTCTCAAAATTTCAATAACATGAAATTTCATATATTTACATTATAAAATAATTTCAAGAGTTTATAGTTACAATCCAAAACTAATACAAAATGCAAAAAACAAAATGCTACCCAAAGTCCTAATGTCCTACCAAGTGCACTGCAGATGTGAGGTGACTCTAGACTTAGTATGCAGCTCTGAAAGTTCACCCGGTCTGATGTCTGCTGGGCTCCCCAGCTATGTATCCAGTACCTGCGCGTGGCAAAAGCGACGCGCTAATCAATTCTATTTAGTGGTGATAATATAAAATAAAATAACTAAAATAAAGTAAGTATGCAGAATGTATGTTTACATTTTTGGTAGACTTAATTTCTGATATTTATTGCAGTATTATTCGATTACGATTTGGTAAGATATATTATCATTGCCTGAGTAACTCCTACTAGTCGACTGGACTGGATAAACGGGCAAACTGGTATTGGGTACTAAGTACCTCAGACCATCACACTATGGATCACATTGTGTCTCCCAGTGTGCAACAGAACAGCTAATAAGCTATAATAATTATTAGGGATAAAACCCGAGTATAACAACTCAATCAACATAGCCAAAGGCTATTATATCACAGAATGGCACGTGAGGCCATAAAACATAGAATGGCATGAAGCCATATGCAGTACTGCTAACAGAACCCTATTGGCATGCTAACCTATCCAAACCAATCTTGCTAGGTGTACTAGGGCATGTTACACTATTAAATTATACAATTCTTGAAATTCAAGTTTAGGTGTTACTATTCAATTCATTAGTCAACAAAAATGTTGACTTTTACATGGACAATAGGTACATTGGTTTTAATACTCCTAACATACCACATTTTGCATTCTAAAATTATTGGTATTGGTTGCCAATACCATTTCTAAGCTTAATGTTAATTGTTCAAAATTTTCAGATTTCAAGCTTTGTGTTTACTATTCCATTAGTCATTTTTGCAGTAGGAATTTGGCAAAGTGGTCAACATGAAAGTTGTTCCTTATTTTGTCTAGTTACATTTATTTTTTTGAATCACTCAATTTGGAGTTTTGTAGCACAAGTTATGGCCCAAAAACCACAACTGGCCGGATTATAAATTTTCCAGATTTTCTGGACTGACCAAATCTATAGTATTTTGAGGAGTGACTTCAGGTCACTTTTTGAATATGTTATGTTCATAATTTGGGTTAGGTTTCTTCATGAAAGTTGTAGTTCTATATCTCAGCTTGTTTCTGGTAAAATTTTAGGTCAATTGGACCTTTCTACACTGAGTTATGACCAAATGACTAAACACTGTTTATTTGGTCATTTTACCCAGGCAGATTGCAGGTCACCCGGATTAGGGTAATATTTAGGTCAACTTGATTTGGTTTTCTAGGCATGGTTTCTTCACCAAAGTTGTGCCATTATGTGTCTAGTTTCATGTTAAATTGTCCTTGCACCAATTGAACCTTTACAACTCCAGTTATTGCTGCCCAAACTTGCTGGACTCATGCCTAGTACTGCAGGTCACCAAGGGCAGCCACGCTAACCTCAATGCCCACTACACAAACCACTTTATTTCTGATTCACACACAGAAAAATGGTCAATAATTGACCATTAAAACTTACTTTCACCATTACATGATCAAGGTCTCAAGTTCATGCTTAAACCCTAACCCTAATATCTCCAATCATGCATTTACCTTCCTTTCATTATCCTAAATAACATATTAGTGTTAAAGCAGCCACAATATCATTTTAATTCTCATAAATCTACAACTCAGCCAAGTTCAAGGCTGCCAAAATTTTGGGATGGATACACATGATGTTTGTTAAGTTTCTTTATAAATTTACACTTATTTTCACTCCTCCAACATGAATGGAAAGAGAAAGATCAAATTTAGTCACTAACCTCTAATGGAGCTAATCCAAAGCTTGCAAGAACTCTTCCTTTTGATTTCTTTTTGCTCCCAAAAGCTTTACTAAGATGAAAGAGAAAGCTTTTGTGTTAACACTTAGGGTTTTTGTTAGAAGAAAACTAGGGAAAGCAAGCTTTTGGTGAGCTTAGCAATGGAGGAGTGAGGGAGAGGCTTGAGGGACGTTTCGAAGAAGATGAGGATGGCTGCTGTTTTTTCTAGAATTCTGCCTCCTTTTCTCTATTTTAGTGTATTTTAATTATGTTTCTTTATTTTGATTGGCCATGCATTTTAATTACCTCATGCTTACATAAGCATGAAGTAATAAATCCCATTTTCTTTTCTTTTCTTGTCTACTTAATTTCAATTAAATTTTTAACAATATTTATTCATATTTTTTGTCATATAATTTATTTACATAAATAGACAAGTTGGTCAAAATTCATCTCTGAAGACAAAATGACCAAAATGCCCTCCGTTTGGCTTAACGGGCCAAAATTATGTGTACCGATTGATTAAATTTTCCTTGTGTTTTCTTAACATTTTATTGTCATTAGAACCCTAATAATCCTTCCCTGAGGTCCCAAAAATTATTTCATGAAGTTTTTCTCGGGTCTAGGGTTGCTAACAGCCTTCACCGTCACTTCCCCTTCGGGTTACTCATCACTAGGGTTTCGGCTCGTTTGACCTTAGTGTATTTCGTTCCTAAAAATTTTCCTTGATTTTTATGAGCATTATTTGGTTTATTTATAACTCCTCACTCTAGTCTATTTATAATTTCAAACATTCTAGCTGCCGAGACTGACATTGGTCGCCTGAACAGTAGACTGTATGGACTAGCTAAAGTGAGGATGTTACAACTCTTCCCCTTTAATAAAAATTTTGTCCTCAAAATTTACCTGATGCAAAAAGTTGAGGAAACTGTTGCCTCATCGTCTCTTCACTTTCCCAAGTTGCCTCTTCAGTGTTGTGGTGCCTCCAAAGCACTTTCACCAGTGGAATTTGTTTATTTCTCAGTTCCTTCACTTCCTGAGCTAGGATCCGTATAGGCTCTTCTGTATATGTTAAGTCCGGTTGGATTTCAATCTCTTCCATGGAGATGACATGTGAAGGGTCTGAGCAATATCTTCTTAGCATAGAAACATGAAATACATTATGGATTTTATCCAGTTCTGGTGGTAAAGCTAGCCGATAGGCCACTGGTCCCACACGTTCAATGACTTCATATGGGCCAATGAACCTAGGGCTTAACTTACCCTTTCTTCCAAACCGCAGTACTTTCTTCCACGGTGAGACTTTGAGAAACACTTTGTTGCCAACTGCATACTCTATCTCTTTTCTCTTCATGTCGGCATAAGATTTCTATCTATCTAACATAACCTTCAAATTTGCTTTGATTATTTTCACTTTCTCCTCAGTCTATTTTACCAGGTCTGGTCTTACCAGTTTATCTTCGCCCAATTCAGTCCAACATACTGGGGTTCTACACTTCCTCCCATACAGTGCTTCATATGGAGCCATTTGAATGCTAGCTTGGTAGCTATTATTATATGCAAATTCTGCCAGTGGGAGATATCTATCCCAACTCCCCTCGAACTCAATGACACAACTCCTCAGCATATCCTCCAGGATCTATTGCATAATTCACATTGTTACTATCATTTCAATTTGTAAATTGTGAAAATTCAATTAGGTTCTAGGTTTACCTGGATTACTCGTTCTGACTGTCCATCTATTTAAGGATGAAAAGCCGTGCTAAAACAGAGTTGTGTGCCCAAGGCTTTTTGCAGCTTTTTCCAAAATCTCGATGTAAACCTTGGGTCTCGGTCAAATATGATGGAAAGTGGGATTCCATGCAATCTAACTATCTCACTGATATACAATTTTGCTAGTTTCTTCAGTGAGTAGTTAGTCCTAACTGGCAGAAAATGTGCTGACTTTGTCAATCTGTCCACTATCACCCATACTGCATCATGCTTCTTCTGGGTGAGAGGTAGATCACTAACAAAATCCATAGTGACCCGGTCCCATTTCCATTCAGGTACGCTTATAAGCTGTAGCAATCCTGATGGAACTTGATATTCTGCTTTAACTTGCTGACATGTTAAACACTTAGTCACATAGTCAGCTATATCCTTCTTCATACCAGGCCACCAATAATGAGGCTTCAAATCATTATACATTTTTGTGTTTCCCGGGTGTATAGCATAAACACTAGTGTGTGTTTCTTTCAGAATACTAGTTTTTAGTTCCCCATCATCTGGTACACACACTCTTCCTCTATAATACAAACACCCATCTGCTTTCACCTCATAATCAGTTTCCTTCCCCTCTGGAATTTTACCCACAATAGCCATAAATTTATCATCGGCCTTTTGCCCATCTTGTATCTGCTGTAGCAGGTATGGCCTCACTTGTAACTCAGCCAAAATAGCTCCATTTTGAGCTAAGGACAGACGGGCAATTAGTGATCTTAAAGCTGTGATGGATTTTCTACTTAAGGCATCAGCAACTACATTTGCCTTCCCAGGATGATAATCTATCACACAATCATAGTCCTTTAGGAACTCAATCCATCACCTCTGTCTAAGATTGAGCTCCTTCTGGGTTGGCAAATATTTTAAACTCTTGTGGTTTGTATAGATATAACATTTTTCACCATATAAATAATGCCTCCATATCTTCAGTGCGAAGATAATTGCTGCTAACTCCAAGTCATGAGTAAGATAGTTCTGTTCATGTGGCCTTAACTGCCTGGAAGCATAAGTGACCACTTTTCCCTCTTGTATCAATACACACCCTAGCCCATTATGTGAGGCATCATTGTAGACCACAAAGTCTTTTCCTGACACTAGCTGTGTTAACACTGGTGCTTCTGTCAACATAGCTTTCAACCTCTCAAAACTGGCTTGGCACTTATCGTTCCAGCCAAATTTCACATTCTTATGCAATAACTTGGTCATTAGAGCAGCTATAAGAGAGAACCCCTTCACAAATCTTCTATAATACCCAGCTAGCCCTAAGAAACTTCTGACCTCAGTTGTATTTCTGCGAGGCTTCCATTCCATCACTGCATCTATCTTTTTGGGATCCACTCTAATCCCCTCAGCTGATACTATGTGTCCAAGAAAGGAGATTTCACTCATCTAGAAGTCACACTTGGACAACTTAGCATACAGCTTCTTTTCTCACAGGGTTTGCAGAACAATCCTCAAATGTTCATCATGTTCTTCCCTGGAATTGGAATACACCAGATATCATCAATAAAGACCACTACAAACCGATCTAAATATGGATGAAAGATACGATTCATAAGGTCCATAAATGCTGCTGGTGCGTTTGTTAACCCAAATGGCATCATTAGAAATTCATAATGCCCATACCGGGTTCTTAATGCAATTTTTGACACATCTGCATTCTTTACCCTCAACTGATGATACCCTGATCTGAGATCAATTTTTGAAAATACACCGGCTCCCTTCAACTGATCAAACAGATCGTCAATTCTAGGCAACGGATATTTATTCTTCACAGTTACCTTGTTCAACTGCCGGTAATCAATACACAATAACAAGGTTCCATCCTTCTTCTTCACAAACAGCACCGGAGCTCCCTATGGTGACACACTGGGGCGTATAAACCCCTTATCAAGCAACTCTTGTAACTAAATTTTCAGCTCTCTCAATTTAGTGGGTGCCATCCTATAAGGAGCAATAGAAATTAATGCTGTACCCGGCATTACCTCAATAGCAAACTCAATTTCACTTTCTGGTGTTAAACCAGGCAATTCTTTAGGAAACACATCTGGAAAGTCTCTTATTGTGGGTATATCACACAAATTCAGCTTAGCCAGCCTAATATCAACCACGTGTGCTAGGTAAGCTTCATAGCCTTTTCTCATCAATCTTCTTGCAACTGTAGCTGAGATAACATTAGACAGGAAATCTGTCCTTTCACCCACAACAGAAATCTCATTGCCCTCAGAAGTTTTTAGAGAAATCCTCTTCAATTTGCAATCAACTATTGTCTGATGACGTGACAACCAGTCCATTCCCAAAATCACATCAAACTCATGGAAGGGCAACTCAATTAGGTCTGCTGAGAATTCATACCCCTGAATCCTCTATGGGCAACCTTTGTACACTTTATTCACTACCACACTGTGGCCTAGTGGATTTGTGACCAGAATGTCTTGATCACTCTCTTCTACTGAAACTCCCCTCTCTACGGGTAGTTTGATGCAGATGTATGAATGAGTGGATCCTGGATCCACCAATGCATGCACAGAAGTGTTGTAGAGAGAAAATGTACTCCTGATGACGTCTGGGGCATCTTGCTCCTCCTGAGCTCTGATGGCATAGGCTCTGGCAGGTACTCTAGCCTCTGGCTTCTCAGCTGACTCTGATGCAGGCCTCAGTGATGGACCAGCTGCCTCAGATTTACTGGGCTTCCTACCTTTTTGTGGTGCAGGAGTAGGTCTGTCAGCTTGTGTCAGAGCAGCTGTAGTAGTCCTCTTCGGACAATTCTTGATCTGATGTTTTGTAGGTCCACACCGTAAGCATGCACCAGTCACTCGTCAACAGTCCCCCTTGTGCCACTTTTGGCAGTATGGACAGGCAGAAGATGCTGGGGCTGGTCCCCTAAACACCGTCCCTGGAGAGCTGCCCACTGATGGTGTGGACTGGCCTCTCCTAGGTGTGGACTGGTCTGGGCCCCTGGGACTGACCCTGACCTTGTGGTTGTCCTGAACCCTAAGCAGGAGGACCTTTACTCTTCTTACTGGGATTGGAGAATGAACTGGATTGACCTGGGCCCCTCTTTTGCTGTCTTTCCCTTCTAGTTTGCTCATTTATTCGGACCCTTTCTACTTTCGATGCAGCATTTACTAATTTGGCAAAATTTGTGATCTCCAATGCTGTTATCATGACTTTGAATTGTCATTGAGCCCTTCTTCGAACCTTCTAGACCTTTCTGCCTCTGTAGGGACTATCTCCCTCCCATACCTGCTCAGTCTGATGAATTCTCGCTCATACTCTACCACTGATAGTTGCCTCTGTCTCAGACTGATAAATTCTCTTCTTCTCTCTTCTAAATACACCTTACTGGCATACTTTTTCCTGAACTCTGTTAGGAAGTAATCCCAGGTGATCTGATCTGGTTGTATCTCACTGGTTACTGTGTCCCACCATTGGTATGCATCATCTTGAAGTAGGGATACAGCACCCTCCAGATTCTGCTCGGGGGTGCAATGAAGCTATTTCAGCACTCTGATTGTTCTATCCAACTAGTTTTTCGCTGTCATAGGGTCATCCTCCTTCTTTCCGAAGAAATCCACGGCCCCATGTTTTCATAGTTTCTCTAAATGGGACTTCTGTGGTGCTGGTGGAGGTTGTAGCTGTGGTTGTGGTGGTAGAATTGCCCCCATCAGTTGCCAGTAAAACTCGATCATTTGTTGAAATAGTGCAAACTGAGGTTGGGCAGGTGCCTCTGCTGGTGGAGCAGATTCTCCCCCTGCCCCCAGATTCAGCTCTTGGTGGAGCACGACTCTCCACCTCTTCATCAACTGCTCTTTGAGAAGCAGGATCCATATCCTAATCAAAATAAGAAAACAAATAAATCTGCATCAGTGTCACCTCAACACTTACAAATGTAATGCAATGCAATGGTATGCACTCTATCTAGGCCCAGAAACGTCTAAACCGATGCTTTGATACCATTAAATGTGACACCCCTTACCCGTCTACAGTGTAGCTGAGCAAGATATGCCACACAGTGTGCCAGAGTACCAAATCATATTTCAATTCAATTTACCCTTTTTACTTATTTATTTATAATTTTTAATTGATTTGAATTTTCCACAAATTTTAATGAAAATCCGGTAGAGTGCCAGCTGTAAATTGAAAAAACAGTTCTTCTGACCTGTTTAAAAGACACTTCCAATGTAGTTTTCAATCCAGAACTCCAATATACACACATCTCAACCTAATCTCTAAATTTACACACTATTTTCAATATTTTTGTTCACATCACTATTCAAATCACATTCATGTATATTTCTCAACATTTCATTTTTCAACATAATATATAGAAAATTTTAATAACATGAAATTTCATAGATTTCCATTATCAAATAATTTCGAGAGTTTATAGTTATAATCCAAAACTAATACAAAATGCAAAATACAAAATGCCACCCAAAGTCCTAATGTCCTACCAAGTGCACTACAGATGTGAGGTGACTCTAGACTCAGTATGTAGCTCTGAAAGTTCACCCGGTTTGATGTCTGCTGGGCTCCTCAGCTATGTCTCCAGTACCTACGCGTGGAAAAAGCGATGCACTAAGCAATTCTGCTTAGTGATGACAATATAAAATAAAATAACTAAAATAAAGTAAGTATGCAGAATGTATGTTTACATTTTTGGTAGACTTAATTTCTGATATTTATTGTAGTATTATTCGATTACAATTTGGTAAGATTTATTATCATTGCCCGAGTAAACCCTACTAGTCGACTGGACTGGATAAAAGGGTAAACTAGCACTGGGTACTAAGTACCTCAGACCATCACACCATTGGTCACATTGTGTCTCCCGGTGTGCAACAGAATAGCTAATAAGCTGTAATAATTATCAGGGATAGAACACGAGTATAACAACTTAATCAACATAGCCAAAGGCTATTATGTCACAGAATGGCACGTGAGGCCATAAAACACAGAATGGTATGAAGCCATATGCAGTACTGCTAACAGAACCCTATTGGGATGCCAACCTATCCAAACCAATCTTGCTAGGTGTACTAGGGCATGTTACACTCTTAAATTATACAATTCTTAAAATTCAAGTTTTGGTGTTACTATTCAATTCATTAGTCAACAAAAATGTTGACTTTTACATGGACAATAAGTACATTGATTTTAATACTCCCAACATATCACATTTTGCATTATAAAATTGTTGGTATTGGTTGCCAATACCATTTCTAAGCTTAATATTAATTGTTCAAAATTTTTAGATTTCAAGCTCTGTGTTTACTGTTCCATTAGTCATTTTTACAGTAGGAATTTGACAAAATGGTTAATATGAAAGTTGTTCCTTATTTTGTGTAGTTACATTTCTTTTTTTAAATTCCATTTGGAGTTTTGTAGCTCAAGTTATGGCCCAAAAACCACAACTGGCCGGATTACAAATTTTATAAGTTTTTCTGGACTAACCAAATCTACAATATTTTGAGCAATGACTGCAGGTCACTTTTTGAATATGTTATGGTCATAATTTGGGTTAGGTTTCTTCATGAAAGTTGTAGGTCTATATCTCAGCTTATTGCTGGTAAAATTTCAAGTCAATTGGACCTTTCTACACTGAGTTATGACCAAATGACTAAATACTATTCATTTTGTCATTTTACCCAGGCAGATTGCAGGTCACCCGTATTAGGGTAATCTTTAGGTTAACTTATTTTGGTTTTCTAGGTATTATTTCTTCACCAAAGTTGTGCCATTATGTATATAGTTTCATGTTCAATTGGTCTTGCACTAATTGAACCTGTACAACTCCAGTTATTGCTGCCCAAACCTGCTGGACTCATGCCCAGTCCTGTAGGTCACCAAGGGCAGCCACACTAACCTCAATTCCCACTACACAAACCACTTCATTTTTTATTCACACATAGCCAAATGGTTAATAATTGACCATTAAAACTTATTTTCACCATTACAAGATCAAGGTCTCAAGTTTATGCTTAAACCCTAACCCTAATATCTCCAATCATGCATTTACCTTCCTTTCATTATCCTAAATAATATATCAGTGTTAAAGGCAGCCACAATATCGTTTTAATTCTCATAAATCTACAAAACTCAACCAAGTTCAAGGCTGCTGAAATTTTGGGATGGGCATACACATGATGTTTGTTAAGTTTCTTTCTAAATTTACACTTATTTTCACTCCTCCAACATGAATGGAAAGAGAAAGATCAAATTTAGTCACTAACCTCTAATGGAGCTAATCCAAAGCTTGCAAGAACTCTTCCTTTTGATTTCTTTTTGCTCCCAAAAGTTTTACTAAGATGAAAGAGCAAGCTTTTGTGTTAACATTTAGGGTTTTTGTTGGAAGAAAACTAGGGAAAGCAAGCTTTTGGTGAGCTTGGCTATGGAGGAGTGAGGGAGAGGCTTGAGGGACGTTTTGAAGAAGATGAGGATGGCTGCTATTTTTTCTAGAATTCTGCCTCCTTTTCTATATTTTAATGTATTTTAATTATGTTTCTTTATTTTGATTGGCCATGCATTTTAATTACCTCATGCTTACATAAGCATGAAGTAATAAATCCCATTTTCTTTTCATTTTCTTTTCATTTTCTTTTCTTTTCTTATCTACTTAATTTCAATTAAATTTTTAACAATATTTATTCTTATTTTATGTCATATAATTTATTTACATAAATGGACAAGTTGGTCAAAAATCATATCTGAAGACGAAATGATCAAAATGCCCTCCGTTTGGCTTAACGGGCCAAAAATATGTGTACCGATTGATTAAATTTTCCTTGTGTTTTATTAACACTTTATTGTCATTGGAACCCCAATAATCCTTCCCTAAGGTCCCAAAAATTATTTCATGAAGTTTTCCTCTGGTCTAGGGTTGTTAACGGCCTTCACCGTCACTTCCCCTTCGGGTTACTCATCACTAGGGTTTCGGTTCGTTTAACCTTAGTGTATTTCGTTCCTAAAAATTTTCCTTGATTTTTATGAGCATTATTTGATTTATTTATAACTTCTCACTCTAGTCTATTTATAATTTCAAACATTCTAGCTGCCCAGACTAACATTGCTCGCTTGAACAGTAAACTGTATGGACTAGCTAAAGTGAGGATGTTACAGGAGTAACCCATAGACTTGCCATAGTCTTGCGACTTAAGGTGTCAGCCACAACATTAGCTTTCCCTGGCTGATAGTTTATCAGACAATCATAATCTTTTATCAACTCTAACCATCTTCTCTGTCTCAAATTCAACTCTTTCTGGGTGTCCAATTACTTCAAACTCTTATGATCTGTGTAGATGCAACACTTCTCCCCATACAAATAGTGTCTCCAGATCTTAAGAGCAAACACTATAGCTGCAAGCTCCAAATCATGTGTCGGATAGTTCCTCTCATGCAGCTTTAGCTGGCGTGATGCATAAGCAATAACATTCCGATCTTACATCAGTACACAGCCTAACCCATTGTGAGAAGCATCACTATAAACTGTATATTCTTTACCCAGTGTAGGTAAAGTCAGGACTGGAGCTTCAGTCAAACACCTCTTCAATTCATTAAAACTTTGCTGGCCTTTTTCTGTTCCACTGAAATTTCACTTCTTTCCTAAGAAGCTTGGTCAATGGAGATGCCAACATGGAAAACCCTTTCACAAAACGACGGTAATATCCAGCTAACCCCAAAAAACTGCGAATCTCAGTGATATTTCTGGGTGGCTTCCAATTAAGGACAGCTTCTATCTTGCTAGGATCTACCTTAATACCTTCTGTTAATACTATGTGCCCCAAAAAGGATATCTCCTTTAGTCAAAATTCACATTTCAATAATTTGGCGTATAGCTGTTTCTCCCTCAAAGTTTGCAGTACAATGCGCAGATGTCTATCATGCTCTTCTGCACTCCTCGAATAAACTGATATATCATCTACAAACACCACTACAAACTGATCGAGGTATGGTATGAAGATAGTGGTCATCAGATCCATAAAAGCAGTCGGAGCATTAGTTAGCATGACCAAGAACTCATAATGGCCATAGCGGGTTCTGAAAGCAGTTTTAGAAATACTCTGCTCTTATGCTTTCAACTGAGAATAACCTGATCTCAGGTCAATTTTGAAGAACACAGCTGCACCCCTCAACTGATCAAACAAGTCATCAATGCGGGAAAATGGATATCCATTCTTTATTGTCACCTTATTCAACTGCCGATAGTCAATGAATAACTGGAGAGTGCCATCCTTCTTCTTTACAAACAACACTGGCGCTCCCTAAGGTAACACACTAGGGTGGATAAAGCCCTTGTCAAGTAGCTCTTGCAACTGCACTTTCAAATCTTTTAGTTCTGTTGGTGCCATTCTATATGGTGTTATGGAAACTGGGTCCACACCAGGCATAATATCAATCTCAAACTACACCTCTCTTTCCGGAGGTAATCCTGACAATTCATTAGGGAACACATCCAGAAAGTCACATACTGTGGGGATGTCCCTCAATGCTAGACTACCCACTTGGGTATCTATCACATGTGCCAAGTACGCCTCACACCCCTTCCTAATCATTTTTCTTGTCAGTGCAGCTGAAATGATATTTGATGGCAGTAAATGCCTCTCCCCATGTATTACCACATCACCGTACAGAGGGAGACCAAAAGTGAATGTCTTCAGTTTACAGTCAATCATTGCATGATGCCTAGCTAACCAATCCATGCCCAAGATAATATCATAATCTCTGAAGGGCATTTCAATCAAATCTGACAGAAAAACATGTCCTTGGATCACCAAAGGACAGTCTCTATAGATTCTGTTGACCCTAACCTCCTGACCTAATGGACTTGTTACTAGCACATCATAGTCCATTTGTACACACTGGATAGCAGTAGAACACATCACACTAGCACTGACATATGAATGTGTGGTGTAACACCCCTCACCCGTCTACAGAATAACCGAGCAAGGCATGCTACACGGCGTGCCAGAACACCTAGTCCATGATTATTTCATTTCCTGAGTTCAATTTGATTTTAAGAAGTCTTTTATGTAATATTCATATCATACTGATACTATTTTCATACTTTGATAAAATCAGTGTTTCAAGATTGGTAATAAAAATTTAGCAAGGTGCTATCTATATTTCGGACAAACTATCCTTCCAAACCTATTGAAAACAGTTTAATATGATAATATCAAAATCTCAAATATTTCACAGTCTCTATTTCTTAGTAAAGTCAATAGACTTTTACAATCATTAAACAGTTCCATAATACAGTCCATAATGATTCATATGTATCCAGAAAATCTCCATGTTATTTAATATGTACAAAATATTATAAACTTTAGAGCTTTCATAACATTACCAAATACAATGCCGAATTTCAAAAATACAACAAAAGTAAAAAATACAAGATATCCTAAGTCCTACCATGTATGCAATGCAGTACAGATGACTCTGGACTCCTGTGTAGATCTGATGTTTCACCCGTCAGAGGTCCGCTGGCTCCTCAAACTATGTCTCCAATACCTACGCTTTACAAAAGCAACGCGATAATCAATTTTGCTTAGTGGTTCCAAATATAAAGAAATATATACTAAAATAAAGTAAATAAAGTGTTTATGAATTTTTGGTGGTCTTTGTATGTCGATGATCGGATTTAGGTATTTGAATTTAATAGTACTTGAATTACTGCCCGTGTAGCCTATATACTGACCTGACTGGATAAACGGATATATTGGCACTGGGTACCTAGTACCTCGGGCCATCATACCATCGGTCACAAAGTGTCTCCCGGTGTGCAAATAGCGTGGCTAAAAAGCCATATAGTCAATCTGGCGATAAGCCAAAAATAAATACACAATATGTATAGCAATAGGCTATTAAAGTCACAGTGCGGCATAATAAGCCGTAAAAACACAGTATGGCATGAAGCCATTTACAGAACAGCTATCAGAATCCTATCGGCATCCCGACACTGGCTGTGTTAACACTGGTCCCTCTGTCAACATAGCCTTTAGCCTCTCAAAACTGGCTTGACATTTGTCATTCCAGTCAAATTTCATATTCTTGTGTAGTAATTTGGTCATTGGGGCAGCTATCAAGGAAAATCCCTTTACAAATCTTCTATAATATCCAGCTAACCCCAAGAAACTTCTAATCTCAATTGTATTTCTGGGAGGCTTCCATTCCATCACTGCTTTAATCTTCTTGGGATCCACTCTAATCCCTTCAGCTGATACTACATGTCCAAGGAATGCAATCTCATTCAACCAGAACTCACACTTGGACAATTTAGTATATAGTTTCTTCTTTTTTAGAGTCTGCAGAACAATTCTCAAATGCTCATCATGTTCTGCTTTATCGTTGGAATACACCAGGATGTCATCAATGAAGACCACTATGAACTGATCTAAGTATGGATGGAAGATACAGTTCATAAGGTCCATGAATGCTACTGGAGCATTTGTTAACCCAAATGGCATCACCAGGAATTCATAATGCCCATACCGGGTTCTAAATGCAGTCTTAGGCACATCTGCATCCTTAACCCTTAGTTGATGATACCCCAATCTGAGATCAATCTTAGAAAACACACTGGCTCCCTTCAACTGATCAAACAGATCATCAATTCTAGGTAACGGATACTTGTTCTTTACTGTTACTCTGTTTAACTGCCGATAGTCAACACATAACCTCAGTGTTCCATCTTTCTTCTTTACAAACAGTGCTGGAGCTCCCTACGGTGATACACTGGGGCGTATAAACCCCTTGTCTAGTAATTCTTGTAGCTGGATTTTTAACTCTTTCAATTCAGCAGGTGCCATCTTATACGGAGCAATTGAAATTGGAGCTGTACTTAGCATAATCTCAATAGCAAATTTAACTTCCCTTTCTGGTGGTAAACTAGGCAATTCCTCAGGAAATACCTCAGAGAAATCCCTTACTGTGGGTATGTCAGACAAGTTAAGTTTGCCCTGCCTAGTGTCAACCACGTGTGCCAAATAGGCTTCACACCCTTTTCTCAACCATCTCCTTGCAACTGTAGCTGAGATGACATTGGACAAGAAATCTGCCCTTTCACCCACAACTGTTATTTCTTTGTTCTCAGCAGTTTTCAGAGAGATTCTCTTCAATTTACAATCTACTATTGCTTGATGATGGGATAACCAGTCCATTCCCAAAATCACATCAAACTCATGGAAAGGCAGATCGATTAAGTCTGCTGAGAATTCTTTCCCTTAAATCTTTAATGGACAGCCCTTATACACCTTGTTTACTACCACACTGTGGCCTAACGGATTTGTGACCAGGATGTCTTGGTCACTTTCCTCTACTGGTATTCCCTTTTCTATGGGCAGCTTGATATAAATATATGAATGAGTAGATCCAGGATCCACTAATGCATGCACAAAAGTATTATAGAGGAGGAACGTACCCTCGATGACATTTGGAGCATCCTGTTCCTCTTGTGCCCTTATAGCACAGGCTCTGGCTAGTTTTCTGCTTTTTGCTCTCTCCACAGACTCTGACATAGGTTTCTGTGAAGTACCGGCTGCCTCAGCCTTACCCGGCTTTCTATCCCTTAGAGCTGGAGGGGCAGGCCTATCAGTTGATACTGGAGTGGATGTAGCAGTTCTGCGAGGACAATCTCGGACTAGGTGGTCTGTAGATCCACACCGTAAACAAGTACCTATCATCCTCCAACATTCGCCCTTATGCCATTTTTGGCAATGTGGGCAAGCAACAGATACTGTTGGGGCTGGTCCCCTGTACTGTGTCCCTAGAGAGCTAGCCATTGAAGGGGTGGACTGGCCTCTCCTTGGTGCAAACTGAGATTTGGGCCTCTATGACTGACCCTGACTTGGTGCTCTACTGAAACTCTGAGTAGGCGAACCTCTGAATTTCTTACTAAGGGTAAAAGATGAATCGATCTGACCCTGACCTCTTTTCTGCTGTCTATCCCTTCTGTTCTGCTCATTCATTCTAACTTTTTCAACCTTCAGTGCAGCTTCCACTAATTTGGCAAACTCTGTAATCCCCAAGGCTATAATCATTACTTTAATGTTATCATTGAGTCCTTCATCAAATCTCTTGCATCTCTCTGCCTCATTAGGGACTATTTCCCGCCCATAGCGGCTCAGTCTGACAAATTCTCTTTCATATTCAGCCACTGTCAGCTGTCTTTGGCATAGGGTAATAAACTCCTTCCTCTTCTTTTCCAGGTATGCACTACCCACATTCTTCTTTCTGAACTCAGTGAGAAAGAAATCCCAAGTTATTTGTTCTGGTGGCACCTCACTAGTCACTGTATCCCACCATTGGTATGCATCATCTTGCAGTAGTGATACAGTAGCTTCTAAATTCTGCTCTGGAGTACAATAAAGTTGTTTCAAAACTCTTCTAGTTCTGTCCAACCAGTTTTCAGCTGTGACAGAATCATCTTCCCTTTTGCCCAGAAAATCCACTGCTCCGAACTTCCTGAGTCTCTCCATATGAGATTTTTGTTGTGGAGGTGGTGGTGGTGGCATAACTCCTGCCATCTGTCTAAAGAACTCAGCCATTTGCTGAAATGTGGTTGGTGCATTTGGTACTGGTGGAGCAGGTTCCTTCCTGTCTCCTAGTTCAGTCATAGATGGAGCATAACTTTCCACTTCCTCATCGACCGCTCTCTGCGATGTGGAGTCCATATTCTGATCAAAATAACAAAACAAATCAAAAGATCTGCATTAGAGTCATCTTAACACTTACAATGCAATGCATGATATGCAAACTATCTAGGTCCAGAAATGCCTAAACCGTGCTCTGATACCACTAAATGTAACACCCCTCACTCGTCTACAGAATAGCCGAGCAAGGCGTGCTACACTGCGTGTCGGAACACCTAGTCTATGATTATTTCATTTCCAGAGCTCAATTTGATTTTAAGAAGTCTTTTATGTAATATTCATATCATGCTGATATTATTTTCATACTTCGATAAATTCAGTGTTTCAAGATTGGTAATAAAAATTTGGCAAGGTGCCGTCTGTATTTTGGACAAACTGTCCTTTCAAACCTGTTGAAAACAGTTTAATATGATAATATCAAAATCTCAAATATTTTACAGTCACTATTTCTCAGTAAAGTTAATAGACTTTTACAGTCATTAAACAGTTCCATAATACAGTCCATAATAATTCAGATATATCCAGAAAATCTCCATGTTATTTAATATGTACAAAATATTACAAACTTTAGAGCTTTCATAACATTACCAAATACAAGGCCAAATTTCAAAAATATAATAAAAGTATAAAATATACGATATCCTAAGTCCTACCATGTATGCAATGCAGTGCAGATGACTTTGGACTCCTGTGCAGATCTGATGTCTCACTCGGTCGTTGGTCTGCTGGGCTCCCCAGCTATGTCTCCAATACCTACGTGTTACAAAAGCAACGCACTAAGAAATTTTACTTAGTGGTGCCAAATATAAAGAAATATACACTAAAATAAAGTAAATAAAGTGTTTACGAATTTTTGGTGGTGCTGTATGTCAGTAGACTGGATTTAGGTATCTGAATTTAATAGTACTTGAATTACTGCCCGTGTAGCCTATATACTGACCAGACTGGATAAACGGATATACTAGCACTGGGTACCTAGTACCTCGGGCCATCACACCAAATATCACAAAGTGTCTCCCGGTGTGCAAATAGCATGGCTAAAAAGCCATATAGTCAATCTGGCGATAAGCCAAAAATAAATACACAATATGTATAGCCGTAGGCTATTAAAGTCCTGATCTTGACATAATAAGCCGTAAAAACACGGTATGGCATGAAGCCATTCTGATCTGTTGTCAGAATCCTATTGGCATGCCAACCTATCCAAACTAGTCAACTAGGCAAACTATGGCACATTATAAATTAATTGTTTAATTCTTCAATTTTTAGAGTTTACTAACTATTATGTAATTCATAAGTCAATGCATATGTTGACCTTTTTAGATACTATGGATAAGTGGTTTCTAGCATCAACATATCACATATTGTAATTCAATATGCTGCTAATATAGTGCAGTTTACCATTTTTACAAGTTGGCATTCATTGCCAAAGTGCTTCAAGCATCATTGTATGTAAATATCAAATTCTCAATTTTTGGTATGCTAGATTGGTCTAGCTTAAAGTCCTATTTCTCTTGGTTTTTGGCTTCTGGTCAAAGAAGCAAAATTGTAGCTCTATGTCTTATTGCATGCGGGGCAAAATTTCATGTCATTCCGAGTTGTATAGACCAAGATATGGTCAATTTACTAAAGCTGGACAGATTGCACCTTTAGTACAAAATTTGGTCAATTTTAGGTCACTTTTAGTCCTGGCAGTTTTGGTACCCAAACTTGTGCAAACTATTTGACTTGGTTCTGGTCATTTCTGGGCTTTGGTGTCTTCATAAGAAATGTAGCTCTATATCTAAGATATCCATGGTAAAAATTTCAGGTCAATTGGAACTGTTTTGAGTGAGTTATGGTCATCCTAATGATTACTATTCATATAGTCAAAAATCTAGATTGCAAGGTTACTATTCCGGATTTGGTCATTTTCTCCATTGGCCTCATACTAATTGGGTTCATAGTTTGGCACTTATGACCTAATTTATGTACTGCCTTCAATACACAACCTGCACAAAGCACATACACTTCCAATTTGATATTCCTTCTCCTCCTCATTACTTCAATATTCAATCAATGAAACTTCCATATATATATATATATATATTGTACACAATTCCAGCAACAATTTTGGGTAGAACATTCAAGTGCTCAATGAACATAATTCACCATTAAGTTCAACATTCACTTCCACCAAAATTCAACATATCTCAATGTCAATATTACACATACACTTCAACATAATCATACTTCAATATCACTTACACATGCTGCCCACAATTTAACACTAGCATATTTCATTAATAAACTACATATTCACACACAAATTCATGATTTAATAGGCTGCCAAACATGGCAGTTTGCCCAAAGCATTAAGGTTCCATTTCACACCCTTAATTCAAGCACTACATGCACATACTTAGATTTTAACTTACTACATCCTTCATTTGAGTTAATCAACCATAATTTCCATCCATTAAAGGTAAGAAAAACTCAAATACAACACATAATCATGGTTACCGAAAATGGACCATTTCATTTCTCAAGATTTTCTTCATTTCTCTTCACCAAAATACTCACCTCAACCTAAACACAAGGTTTACTAAAGCAAGGGAGAGGTTTTGGACACTTACCACTTTTGAAGCTTATCAAAACTTTACCAAATCTTATTTTTCTTGTTGCCAATATCTTCCCCAAGGTAAGTAGGCAAGCTTTAATGAAGGAACCAAGTAGAAATGGTGGCTTGATCATGCACCCGTGGAGGTTGCATGTGGGGCGGCCATGGTGATTTCCATGGTGAAATTCATTTTGGCAAGGTGAAGTGGGATGAAGAAGAAGATGATAATCAGTGCTATCTGCTATCCCAAGGCATAGATAAGTGTCCCAATATCCAAGTTAGTGGAGCACTATGTTCTTTTTAATGTTTAATTAGTTAAAGTTTCCTTATTTGCTCATTTAGCTCCATTCTTTTACTATTTATACATTGTATCTTATTTTAATTTTTCATGACATTTCCTAAGTGCAATATCACTTATTCTTAATAGACATTGAGGTCAAAAGGCAGCTCTTGGTGTCAAATGACCAAAATTGTAACACCCTCCCTGTAGCAACTCCGTACATTCTACTGTTCCGGTGACCAGTGTTGGTCCGGACAGCTAGAACGTTCGAAAAAATATTTAAACTAAAGTGATGTCACACCTTACCCCTCCGTAAGGCATAGCATGCTCCCATAGAATACTTAATGAACTACCGAACTTCACCTACCGATAACTCATTAAGTACCCTACAAGGGATTTTAAAACAATTTTCTTACATTTTGGAAGTGGTGAGCATTTTGGTAAGAATTAAAAACCATTTATTCAAAGTTTAAATACTAGTAAAAATTTTTGTCCATTCAATTTTGTATAAATTTTATAAAAATTTTTGTGAGTTCCCTCTGTATTTTGAGAAACCAGTTCTTCAAATACTTGTAAAAAGCACTTCCAAAACTATTTTACAACTCCTAACCTCCAATAATTCACAATTCAACTCAAGTCAATCCATTTCAAAATAGTTTCACAATCCAAGTAAAATTTGTCAACTCAGTAGGTTCAATAATTCCATTCACAAAACATAAGGCAGAAAATCCATATGTACAAATATTAAATTTACAGAAGAAAATCTAAAATAATATTATTATAGTTTATTTACAACTGCTCAATTTACATTGATACTTATGACATTACAGTATTTACATCAAAATAACCATAAGGGTATAAAATAATACCCGTACAAAAAGGGATCAAAAAGATCTTGTCAATTCCGCAGCTCACTCTGCTGCTTTCTCCTTGCTTTTATCTGCATGATAGAATTAAACTATCGCTGAGTATAAACATACTCAGTGGTGCACAATAAAGATTTAAAATGTGATACATAAATCATTTATTGATGAAACATAATTTGAATACTTCACAATCACATTTCACAAATATCAAGCTCATAACAACTCATTTGTCAAATAATATATTAAACAACAGTTTAGTCAAACAATTGCATAAACACAGTGTTGCCAAAGTCGTACACAACTTAAGCCATGACACAAAATTTCCGATCAATGCCGTGTTGTACACCACGACAAAGCAATCTCAACCCCATTAATCGAAACCAATGAGGGAGGTGGCTAGCTAGCTAATGAGTACTCATCCGATCTACAACCTCAATCGCAAGCCGGAGAGGGAGAAAATAAACGATCTCAACCCCATAAATGGAGGAGGAATAATAAAGCTGTCATGCTAAGTGTGAATCAAAAATTCATTTCAAACATTTCATTCAAATATTGCATACAAAAATCAATCCATTTCCAAAGTTACAATTTGATCGCAAGGTGGCAACACAAAAGTTCATAAATTCATAATGCGTAATAAATCAATTTTTCAAGGATAAAATGCTTAAATAGGGTTTATTGTGCACAAACCTCAAGCGAGTCGTCCCTTAGCCTCAACTCGTTTCCTCGGGTTCCTTCCCGATATTCTTTTCAACTGAAACACAAAATTTGACAATGTTTCAGTACTAGAACTTAACATAAATCCCAAAATGAATTTTAACTTCGCATTTACCTATTTCTAACGTGTTAAATTCGACGTTCTCGAAATTTTGTGTTTCGGGTTACTATTCACTGCACTATTTAAGTCAAATAATTGACTTTCTAAGGATTAATAGGTATGGGAACTCCAACTTCACCCACATACCACATTTTGGTCACCAAACTTGTTGGTTTTGGTCATTTGTTTAAAGCTTAGGTCATTTTGGCAAAATTGCCAATTTTCGATTTTGGTTCTCCGAAGTTGCACTGTTCCATTGGTCGATCTACTGTTGGAATTTGACAAAACTTCCTTCATAGAAAATGTTCCTTATTGTCTTAAGTGTATTCTCATTTTTGGATCACCTCAATCGGAGTTTTGTAGCTCAAGTTATGGCCAAAATAAGTTTACTGTTCACGTGTACTGTTCATACTGAGATTTTGGTGCTGGCAGATTTTTGGTCCAACTTTGGTTAATAATTTGATCAAGTTAAGTTCATAATTTGGTCTCACTTTCTTCATATGAAATGTTGTACTATGTCTTACGTTTCCATCGGTTCAAGAATCGCCTAAATCCGAGTTTTCTAGAGGGAGTTATAGCTATCCAAACATTGCTGCTCAACTGAAAATCTGCAGAGTTGCAGTACAATAATTTAATTTTGCTCAATGATTTTGAAAGGGTTAATGGCCTAATTTGGGTTGGTGTTCTTCATGAAAGTTCTAGGTCTATATCATATCTAATTTCTGGTAAAATTTCAGGTCAATTTGACCTACCTAGCTCGAGTTATGACCAAATGAACAGTTACTGTTCATTTGGTCAGTTAATCTTGAGGCAGCCTGCTATCAACTCACTTTGGTCAATTGTTTCACCAACTTTTGGTCAGTTTTTGGTCATGGTTCCTTAATGAAAGTTGTGCTCTTTTATGTCTATTTTCATCTCCAATTGGTGGCATATCCATTAGGCTTGTAAAATTTGAGTTTTGGTCCTTCAAAGTAGGTTTGGTCATGCTGCCAGCAGCATGACCATTGACCTACGAATTTAGCTAAATTTTCCACCATTCCCACACAACTTATTTGGTCATAATTTACCATTAATTCATGTCACAATAGGTTAAACATGCCATTTATGCATTTCTTCAAATTTTAGTTCACTAACCCTAACATTCAAACCCTAATCTCACTAATTCATTGTGTTTAACTACTTTCAAAGCCTTAAACCATAATAACTCAACTACTTAAGGTTCATATACTCATACACACCTTTAAGTCCATCAAATTCATACACACACATCAAAACCCTAGCTGGATGAATTTGTCTTTAATCCTCCCACCATTAATTTCTTTTCATTTTAAGTATATTCCTAGGTTAATTAAGCTATAAACATAACTAAATCAACTAACAATTCAAGTTTAGTTTACTAACCTTGTGTGCAGAATTTCTTCTCCCTTTTCTTCAAATTTTTCTTCTTTCTTTTCTTTGAATCCTCTTTCCTAGTTGTCCAAACAACATCTAGTTATGGTAGGACAATTGGCCATGGTTGGATTTTGGTTCTTCAAGCTCAAAAATGAGCTTTCATGGTGGTTTTGGTGTGGGAGAGAGAGAGTGACGTTTTTTTGAAGAAGAAGATTTGTGTTTTAATTTTTTTTTCTTTTCTTTTCTTTATCTTATGGAAGACCACAATTCCCAATTTAATAATTCACTAAATTAATTTGTTTATGACATCATTCATGATGTCATCAACTTTGACTTTTCCATCTTCTTCCTCTTTTTTTTATTTTTTTTATTTTTTTCTATTAGTTCTTTAATTTAATTCTCTATTCCGAAATTTTCTTTTCTTCGATTTTATTTGTGATTAGGTCGAGTCGACTCTCGGGTCAATTGACCAAATCGCCCCTCAGGTTCATCGGTTTGCAAATAATCCAATATTTCTTCTGCTCCACGACCTAATTATTTGGTAGCTTAACGATTCTTTTTCGTGATTTTCTCTTTTCCACTTTGTGTTCATAAGGGTCCTAAGGACCACAAGCGTCACTTTTACGGTTCAAATTTGAGTTTAAAATGACTTCGCAGTTGTTCCCGAGGAGGTCACTCATCGCTGTGACTCTCGGCTCGTTTAACCTCTTATGTTCTGTTTTTCTTATTTATAGTTAACTAATTAAACATTACTAATTATTTGTGTTTATGGCTTCTCAAGTTGTCTTAAGTGTGGCCCTAATCCCATTAATTGTCCAGACCGACACCGGTCACCGGAACAGTGAAATATACCAGGCTATGCAAACGGGGGTGTTACAATTCTCCCCCCCTTAAATAAATTTCGTCTCGAAATTTTTACCTGGTATCAATCTCTGAACAGTTGTGGGTGTTGTCTCCTCATGTCCTCCTCTCGTTCCCAGGTAGCTTCTTGGCCCGAATGATGGTTCCACAGCACTTTTACCAATGGTATCTGCTTATTCCGTAGCTGTTTCACCTCATAAGCCAGAATCTTTATGGGTTCTTCTTCATATGTGAGGTCTGGATTCACTTCTATTTCTTCTACTGGTAGTACATGAGATGGGTCTGATCGATACCTCCTCAACATAGACACATGGAAGACATTATGTATCTTCTCCAACTCGAGGTAGTGCCAACGATAAGCCAAAGGACCCACTCTTTCCGTAACCTCATATGGCCCAATGAAAGCGAGGACTCGGTTTCCCCTTTCTGCCGAATCTCATAATTCTCTTCCAAGGAGAAACTTTGAGAAAACCTTCTCACCTTTGCATACTCAATATCCCTTCTTTTCAAATCAACATAGGACTTTTGACGGTCGATGCGACTTTAAGTCGATCTCTGATCACCACGATTTTCTCTTGATCTGTTGAACAATTTCGGTCCGATCATCTTTCTTTCACCCACGTCATCCCAACACAACGGGTTCTACATTTTCGCCATACAAAGCTTCATATGGAGGCATCCCAATGCTTGATTGGTAGGCTGTTGTTGTAAGCAAACTCAATCAAAGGCAAGTGTGTATCCCAAGCGCCTCAAACTCAATCACACAAGCCCGTAGCATATCCTCCAAAATCGAATTACCCTCTCGGTGGCCATGCATGCGTGGATGGAATGCAAGATCGAAGTTCAATCTAGTTCTTAGGGCTCTCTGAAGACTACCCGAGAATCTAGAAGTGAACCTAGGATCTGCATACGATATGATGAATCTTGGCACTCCATGCAATCTCACAATCTCATCGATGTACAACCTGGCCATCTGTCCAAACTATAGTCCATTCGGACTGGCAGAAAATGAGCAGACTTGGTTAGTCTGTAAACAATGACCCAAACTGCATCATGACTCTTCTGTGTCCTTCGAAGTCCCATCACAAAATCCATTGTTATTCTCTCCCATTTCCACTGCATGCGGTAGTGGATGTAACAACCAGTGGTACTTGATGCTCTGCCTTTACTTGCTGACAAGTTAGGCATTTAGAAATAAACTCTGCCACATCTCTCTTCATACCCATCCACCAGTAATGCTCCTTTAACCCTTTATACATTTTTGTGCCACCAGGGTGCATGGCAAAAGGAGACTCATGTGCTTCCTTCAAAATGATCTTCCTCAATTCAACATCAATAGGAACACATATTTTGCCCTGGTGTAGCAGTAAACCATCATCTCTAACTGAGAACTCTGGTTTCTTGCCCTGCCGAACTTCTCCCAACGACCGATACTTCGATCATTACGAGTAGCCATTCTAATCGATCAATCAACACCGCTGTACATGCCATGCAACTGCTGCTTGCCCATCATCATTAACCTCTAAGCTGGCATGCAATGATCTTAACTCATGTACCAAAGACAAAGGAGTAACCCGTAGACTTGCCATAGTCTTGCGACTTAAGGCATCAGCCACAACATTAGCTTTCCCTGGCTGATAGTCTATCAGACAATCATAGTCTTTTATCAATTCTAACCATCTCCTCTGTCTCAAATTCAACTCTTTCTGGGTGCCCAAATACTTCAAACTCTTATGATCTGTGTAAATGTAACACTTCTCCCCATACAAATAATGTCTCCAGATCTTAAGAGCAAACACAATGGCTGCAAGCTCCAAATCATGCGTCGGATAATTCCTCTCATGCGGTTTTAGCTGGCGTGATGCATAGGCAATAACATTTCGATCTTGCATCAACACACAACCTAATCCGTTGTGAGAAGCATCGCCAGAATCGTATATTCTTTACCCGGTGTAGGTAAAGTCAGGACTGGAGCCTCTGTCAAACATCTTTTCAATTCATCAAAACTTTGCTGGCATTTGTCCGTCCACTGAAATTTCACATCCTTTCTAAGCATCTTGGTCAATGGATATGCCAACATGGAGAATCCCTTCACAAATCGCCGGTAGTATCCAATAACCCTAAATCTGCGAATCTCTGTGACATTTCTGGGTGGCTTCCAATTAAGGACAGCTTCAATCTTGCTAGGATCTACCTTAATGCCCTCTTCTGACACTACATGTCCCAAAAAGGATATCTCCTTCAGCCAAAATTCACACTTCGACAATTTGGCATATAGCTGTTTCTCCCTCAAAGTTTGCAGTACAATCCGCAGATGTCTATCATGCTCTTCTGCATTCCTCGAATAGACCAATATATCATCTATGAATACCACAACAAACTGGTCGAGGTATGGTATGAAAATAGTGTTCATCAGATCCATAAAAGCAGCCGGAGCATTAGTTAACCCGAATGGCATGATCAGGAATTCATAATGGCCATAGCGGGTTCTGAAGGCAGTTTTAGAAATACTCTGCTCTTGTACTTTTAGCTGATAATAACCTGATCTCAGGTCAATTTTAGAGAACACAGCTGCACCCCTCAACTGATCAAACAAGTCATCAATACGGGGTAATGGATATCTGTTCTTTATTGTCACCTTATTCAACTGCCGATAGTCAATGCATAGCCGGAGAGTGCCATCCTTCTTCTTTACAAATAATACTGGCGCTCCCCAAGGTGACACACTTGGGCAAATGAAGCCCTTATCAAGCAACTCTTGCAACTGCACTTTCAATTCTTTTAGTTTCGCTGGTGCCATTCTGTATGGTGTTATGGAGATTGGGTCCACACCAGGCATAACATCAATTTCAAACTGCACTTCTCTTTCTGGAGGTAATCCTGGCAATTCATCAGGAAACACATCCGGAAAGTCACATACAGTAGGAATGTCCTTCAGTGCTGGACTCCCCACTTGGGTGTCTATCACATGTGCCAAGTACGCCTCACACCCTTTTCTAATCATTTTTCTAGCCAGTGCAGCTGAAATGATGTTTGAAGGCAATAATCGCTCTCCCCTCAGACATTACATCACCATACCGAGGAAGACCAAAAGTGATCTTGATTCTGATCAATCATAGCATGATGCTCAGCTAACCAATCCATGCCCAAGATAATGTCATAATCTCTGAAGGGCATTTCAATTAAATCAAACAAAAAGTGTGTCCTTGGATCACCAAAGGACGCCTCTATATAGCCTATTTACCACGACCTCTGGCCTAATGGACTAGTTACTAACACATCATAGTCCATTGGTACACACGGAATAGTAGTAGAACACATCACACTAGCACTAACATACGAATGTGTGGAGCCAGGATCAAATAACACATGCACATCTTTGTCAAGGATGGAGAAAATACCAGCCACAACGTCGATGTTTCACCTCTTCCTCTCGACGCATGGTATACACTCTAACCAGTGCGCCATCGATGCTGGCCGTTAATGGTGCTCGACTTCCAAGGGTGTTACCAGACCCCTACCTCTGCCTGCCTCTAGCGGTGATTGTGACCCTGCAGGTGCGAGACTTGAGTGATCCTTCGATGTAGTGAAAGACCTGCACCGGGCGTGGACTAGTGCAATCCTTAGCGAAATGTCCGCTCCTCCACAATTAAAACATGCACCAAGAGCTCAGAACAAACCCCACCATGAGTTCTACCACGTGCTTGACCGCATCGATAAAGCTCCTCGGGTGCTGGTTGGGTCTGTGACTGCATCGAGGTGGTCTTTGGACAGAAAATCTGCCTCGGCCTCTACGGGAGCTAGATCCCCAAACTGCTTTCCTCTTCCCGAACCACTTCGGATGCTTGTTCGTAGTCTTTTCGCTTTTCTCTTGTGGACCCTTCTTCACCGCCTTCGATTCTATCTTTTCTAGTTCTAGGCCTGTGAGATCAATTCAAGAAAATTCTGATGTCCAATCCCACAACTTGCATTCTCGGACTGTCTTAGCCCAGCCTCAAACCTCTTGCATCTGTCTCTGGGGGTGGAGACTAAGCTTCCAGCATAGTGGCTTAGTCTTGAAAAATCTCTCTCATATTCTGCTACAGTTCGGTTCCCTTGTTTCAAACTCAAGAATTCTTGCAACTTCATGTCCACATATGCATCGGGAACCCATTGTCAGAACTCCCTCAAGAAGTCTGACCAGGTTAACACAGGTGGCTCCACCAGGCTGTGGGGGATGGTCTTCCACCATTCATAGGCATCCCCTTGTAATAAGGAGACAGAATACTCAAACTTCATTTCTTCTGTACACTGCAGCTTTTTAAAAACCCATTCCATTCTTTCCAACCACTGTTCTGCTTCCAGTGGATCCACAGTACCTTTAAACTCGGTGGCCCCAAATTTCATCAATTTTTCATACTGCCGAGCTGAGGGCTGTGGTTGTGCTGCAGGTACTGGCATTTGAGCTTGGGGTGGCATATTACCCGCCATTTGCTGAAAGAAGGCAGCCATCTGCTGCATAAATTAAGCAGGAAACTGCGGTGCTGGAGCAGGAGCTGGAGTGGCTGACCCACTCACATTCTGGAGTGCTGGGGCTTTCCCTTGAACCTCAGCCTCAACAGATTGTTCTTCGGAATGATCTCCTCCTTCCATTCCATTTTTCACAATTTTCTACTTCCTGAGATCAAACACAAGGAGGTTGACCTCCGCTAGTGCATATTCATGATGTAAATATGTCATATGCATCAATTAAAGACACTTGAGCAGTTGTACTTATCAAAGAAATATTCACATACATAGTCAAAATTTATTGCAAAACCATGCTCTGATACCACTAAAACATGTCACACCTTACCCCTCCGTAAGGCATAGCATGCTCCCGTAGAATACTTAATGAACTACCGAACTTCACCTACCGATAACTCATTAAGTACCCTACAAGGGATTTTAAAACAATTTTCTTACATTTTGGAAGTGGTGAGCATTTTGGTAAGAATTAAAAACCATTTATTCAAAGTTTAAATACTAGTAAAAATTTTTGTCCATTCAATTTTTATCGCAAATTTTATAAAAATTTTGACAGAGTTCCCTCTGTATTTTGAGAAACCAGTTCTTCAAATACCTGTAAAAAGCACTTCCAAAACTATTTTACAACTCCCAACCTCCAATAATTCACAATTCAACTCAAGTCAATCCATTTCAAAACAGTTTCACAATCCAAGTCAAATTTGTCAACTCAGTAGGTTCAATAATTCCATTCACAAAACATAAGGCAGAAAATCCATATGTACAAATATTAAATTTACAGAAGAAAATCTAAAATAATATTATTATAGTTTATTTACAACTGCTCAATTTACATTGATACTTATGACATTACAGTATTTACATCAAAATAACCATAAGGGTATAAAATAATACCCGTACAAAAAGGGATCAAAAAGATCTTGTCAATTCCGCAGCTCACTCTGCTGCTTTCTCCTTGCTTTTATCTGCGACAGTAAATTAAACTATCGCTGAGTATAAACATACTCAGTGGTGCACAATAAAGATTTAAAATGTGATACATAAATCATTTATTGATGAAACATAATTTGAATACTTCACAATCACATTTCACAAATATCAAGCTCATAACAACTCATTTGTCAAATAATATATTAAACAACAGTTTAGTCAAACAATTGCATAAACACAGTGTTGCCAAAGTCGTACACAACTTAAGCCATGACACAAAATTTCCGATCAATGCCGTGTTGTACACCACGACAAAGCAATCTCAACCCCATTAATCGAAACCAATGAGGGAGGTGGCTAGCTAGCTAATGAGTACTCATCCGATCTACAACCTCAATCGCAAGCCGGAGAGGGAGGAAAATTAAACGATCTCAACCCCATAAATGGAGGAGGAATAATAAGTAATGTCATGCTAAGTGTGAATAAAAAATTCATTTCAAACATTTCATTCAAATATTGCATACAAAAATCAATCCATTTCCAAAGTTACAATTTGATCGCAAGGTGGCAACACAAAAGTTCATAAATTCATAATGAGTAATAAATCAATTTTCAAGGATAAAATGCTTAAATAGGGTTTATTGTGCACAAACCTCAAGCGAGTCGTCCCTTAGCCTCGACTCGTTTCCTCGGGTTCCTTCCCAATATTCTTTTCAACTGAAACACAAAATTTGACAATGTTTCAGTTCTAGAACTTAACATAAATCCCAAAATGAATTTTAACTTCGCATTTACCTATTTCTAACGTGTTAAATTCGACGTTCTCGAAATTTTGTGTTTCGGGTTACTATTCACTGCACTATTTAAGTCAAATAATTGACTTTCTAAGGATTAATAGGTATGGGAACTCCAACTTCACCCACATACCACATTTTGGTCACCAAACTTGTTGGTTTTGGTCATTTGTTTAAAGCTTAGGTCATTTTGGCAAAATTGCCAATTTTCGGTTTTGGTTCTCCGAAGTTGTACTGTTCCATTGGTCGATCTACTGTTGGAATTTGACAAAACTTCCTTCATAGAAAATGTTCCTTATTGTCTTAAGTGTATTCTCATTTTTGGATCACCTCAATCGGAGTTTTTTAGCTCAAGTTATGGCCAAAATAAGTTTACTATTTACGTGTACTGTTCATACTGAGATTTTGGTGCTGGCAGATTTTTGGTCCAACTTTGGTTAATAATTTGATCAAGTTAAGTTCATAATTTGGTCTCACTTTCTTCATATGAAATGTTTTACTATGTCTTACGTTTCCATCGGTTCAAGAATCGCCTAAATCCGAGTTTTCTAGAGGGAGTTATAGCTATCCAAACATTGCTGCTCAACTGAAAATCTGCAGAGTTGCAGTACAGTAATTTAATTTTGCTCAATGATTTTGAAAGGGTTAATGGCCTAATTTGGGTTGGTGTTCTTCATGAAAGTTTTAGGCCTATATCATATCTAATTGCTGGTAAAATTTCAGGTCAATTTGACCTACCTAGCTCGAGTTATGACCAAATGAACAGTTACTATTTATTTGGTCAGTTTAATCTTGAGCAGCCTGCTATCAACTCACTTTGGTCAATTGTTTCACCAACTTTTGGTCAGTTTTTGGTCATGGTTCCTTAATGAAAGTTGTGCTCTTTTATATCTATTTTCATCTCCAATTGGTGGCATATCCATTAGGCTTGTAAAATTTGAGTTTTGGTCCTTCAAATTAGGTTTGGTCATGCTGCCAGCAGCATGACCATTGACCTACGAATTTAGCTAAATTTTCCACCATTCCCACACAACTTATTTGGTCATAATTGACCATTAATTCATGTCACAATAGGTTAAACATGCCATTTATGCATTTCTTCAAATTTTAGTTCACTAACCCTAACATTCAAACCCTAATCTCACTAATTCATTGTGTTTAACTACTTTCAAAGCCTTAAACCATAATAACTCAACTACTTAAGGTTCATATACTCATACACACCTTTAAGTCCATCAAATTCATACACACACATCAAAACCCTAGCTGGATGAATTTGTCTTTAATCCTCCCACCATTAATTTCTTTTCATTTTAAGTATATTCCTAGGTTAATTAAGCTATAAACATAACTAAATCAACTAACAATTCAAGTTTAGTTTACTAACCTTGTGTGCAGAATTTCTTCTCCCTTTTCTTCAAATTTTTTTTCTTTCTTTTCTTTGAATCCTCTTTCCTAGTTGTCCAAACAACATCTAGTTATGGTAGGACAATTGGCCATGGTTGGATTTTGGTTCTTCAAGCTCAAAAATGAGCTTTCATGGTGGTTTTGGTGTGGGAGAGAGAGAGTGACGTTTTTTTGAAGAAGAAGATTTGTGTTTTAATTTTTTTTTTCTTTTCTTTTCTTTATCTTATGGAAGACCACAATTCCCAATTTAATAATTCACTAAATTAATTTGTTTATGACATCATTCATGATGTCATCAACTTTGACTTTTCCATCTTCTTCCTCTTTTTTTTTTATTTTTTTATTTTTTTCTATTAGTTCTTTAATTTAATTCTCTATTCCGAAATTTTCTTTTCTTCGATTTTATTTGACAGTTAGGTCAGGAGTCAGCTCTCGGGGTCAATTGACCAAATCGCCCCTCACCGGTTCATCCCGGTTTGCAAATAATCCAATATTTCTTCCGGCTCCCTGACCTAATTATTTGACTGGCTTAACAGTTCTTTTTCGTGATTTTCTCTTTTCCACTGTGTTCATAAGGGTCCTAAGGACCGCAGCGTCACTTTTTACGGTTCGAAATTTGAGTTTAAAATGACTTCGATCGTTCGAGAGGTCACTCATCGCTGTGACTCTCGGCTCGTTTAACCTCTTATGTTCTGTTTTTCTTATTTATAGTTAACTAATTAAACATTACTAATTATTTGTGTTTATGGCTTCTCAAGTTGTCTTAAGTGTGGCCCTAATCCCATTAATTGTCCGGACCGACACCGGTCACCGGAACAGTGAAATATACCAGGCTATGCAAACGGGGGTGTTACAAGTGAGGAACCATAATTAACTCAAATATTAATAAGAAAAATTTAGGGAAAATTTTAGAAATAAAACACAACTAATTTGAATGAGCCGGTGCCCTAGCGATGGATAACCCAGTGGGAAGTTACGGTTCTCGCAACTAGGAGACCTAGACCTAGGGGAAAATTCATAAAATAATTTTTGGGACTCCAGAGAAGAGTCATTGAGGTTTCTATGGCATTAGAATGCCAAGAAAAGGTTTAGAAAAATTTTTCAATCGGTACAGACAATTTTAGTCTATTAAGCCAAACGGAGGGCATTTTGGTCATTTCATCTTCAGAGATGATTTTTGGCCGACTTGTCCAGTTAAGTAAATAATTATTATGACATAAAATGTGAATAAATATTGCTAAAAATTAAATTGAAATTTAGTAGACAAGAAAAGGAAAGAAAATTAAAGAATTAGAATTATGACATCATTATGATGTCATTAAAAATCCTCCCACCCAATCAAACTTTGACACATGGCATTAACTTATTTAAAATGACTTAATGGGCAGAAAAAAAGAAAGAAAAATCAGTTGCTTCTTCAACCTTTGGGGCAGCCAAAAATGTGGAGAGAGAGAGAGAGGAAAGAGAACCTCCGTGAAAGCTATCCCAAGCTCCCAACCTCACCAAATCTCACCCCAAAACCCTAGCCTTCTTCACAAAAAATTAACCTAGCAACTTGAACATCCTCTAGGCATCCAAAAGAGGAAGAAAAAAAGAAGTTTGGGTAGCTTGAAATTCTACTCCATTCAAGGTTAGTGTCCAATCCTTGTTCCTTTTGCTTTAATTCATGTTTAAGGGCATGAATTGTGTAGGAAATGTAAGAAAATAAAATAAACAAGTGTGTGTGTGCACCCTACAATTTTGGCAGCTAGGGTTAGCTAGGGTTTGATGATTTTGCTTGGTAGAAAAAATGGTTATGACCAGCCTTTGGTAGTGGATGAGGGATTGAACATAATTGAGTAAATGAAATGCAAGAATTGTGCATGTGTGAAATGAAAAAAAATTGGACACTTGAGTTTGCTCATGTGATGGTTTATTAACATTGTAATGGTCAATTAGTGACCATTTGAATGTGTGTGGGGAGGAAATGAAGTGAGTTGTAGCTTGGGATTTGAGTTTGGGTGGGCTGCCTTGTGCGACCTGCAGGTCTAGATGTGAGTCTAGCCTGTTTGGGCAACCATAACATGGGTTGTGTAGGTTCAATTGGTGCAAGGCCAATTGGACATGAAACTAGACACATAATGGCATAACTTTGGTGAAAAAACCATGCCTAGAAAACCAAACTTAGTTGACCAAAAGTTTGCCCTAATCCGGGTGACCTACAGTCTGCCTGGGCAAAATGACCAAATGAACAGTATTTGGTCATTTGGCCATAACTCAGTGGAGAAAGGTCCAATTGACCTGAAATTTTATTAGCAACAATCTGAGATATAGACCAACAACTTTTATGAAGAAACCTAACCCAAATTATGACCAGAACATATTCAAAAAGTGAGTTGCAGTCACTATTCCTAACACTGTAGATTTGGTCAGTCCAGAAATTCTGGAAAAATTTCAATCCGGCCAGTTGTGGTTTTTGGGCCATAACTTGAGCTACAAAACTCCAAATGGAGTGATTCAAAAAAGGAAATTCAACTAGACAAAATAAGGAACAACTTTCATGTTGATCATTTTGCCATATTTCCACTATAAAAATAACCAATGGAACAGTAAATACAAAGCATAAAAACTGAAAATTCTGCCCAATTAACATTAAGCTTAGAAATGGTATTGGCAACCAATACCAACAAATTTTGAATGCAAAATGTGGTATGTTGGGAGTATTAGAACCAATATACCTATTGCCTATGCAAAAGTCAATATTTTTGTTGACTAATGAATGGAATAGTAACACTAAAACTTAAATTTCAAAAATTGTGAAAATTAAAAGTGTTAAATGCCCTAGTAGGCCTAATGTGATTGGTTTGGATAGGTTGGCATGCCAATAGGGTTCAGTTAGCAGTACTGCACATGGCATTATGCCATTCTGTGATTTCATGGCTTTTATCCATTCTGACATTGTGTTGATATTTGGCCTTGTGCCTATTGTTATTACAACTTATTAGCTGTTCTGTTGCACACAGGGAGATGCATATGTAACCGATGGTGTGACGGCCCGAGGTACTAGATACCCAGTGCCAGTTTACCCATTTATCCAGTCCTGTCATCCAGTATAGGTTAGTTGGGCACCCAAAAATGAAAGTGAACAAATTTAATGAAATAATGAATAGAACAAGTACATAATAAATAAGATTACCAATAATGATAAAAAAAAAAATTGTCTGCATAAAACATCAAAACATGCACTATATATTTACTTCCTGTTATTTCTTTTTGTTTTATTATTGGCACCACTAAGCATTATTGCTTAGCCGTTTCTTTTGCCATGCGTAGGTTCTGGAGATCTGAGAGCCCAAAGACGCCCGATGCATCGGGTGAGACCTCCTGCAGCTCTACATAGTGTCCGTGTCACCTCACCATCTTCATTGCATTGGTAGGACACTAGGTTTCATTTTGGTATTTTGTAACTAACTTTTATTTTCTCTTGTGTAATTGAGACTTATGTAATGTATTTTGATGTTAATGTAAATAGTGGAAATTGTGTTTATGAATGGAAAATTGAGTATTTATTTATTGCTTATATATGAATACCATGAGAAATGAATGATTGGGAAATGGAAATGTTGTTGAAAAATATTGAGATTTTGATGATTATTGGAGTTTGAGAATGATTGGAAATGATTATTGGAAGTGTTTTTCACAGGTTCCGAAGAACTGTTTTCTCCATTTTTAGCCGGTACTCTGCCAGATTTTCTATAAAATTTTCGGAACCTCAAATAAATTATAATTTCAATAAATAACTTAAATGAATTATATTTCACAAATTATATTCAAAACTATGATAAAAATAAATTAAGGAAGAATAAAAATGATTGAGATAAAATAGAGTGTTCCGGTACACTGTGTGACATATGTTACTCGGATATACTGTAGAGGGGTAAGGGGTGTCATATTTAGTGGTATCAGAGCACGGTTTAGGCGTTTCTGGGCCTAGATCGAGTCCATACCATGCATTGCATTTGTAAGAGTCGAGGTGACACTAATGCAGATCTATTTGTCTTTGTTATTTTGAATAGGATATGGACCCCACATCTCAGAGGGCAGTTGGGGAGGAAGTGGAAAGTCATGCTCCACCTGCACCAGCTGAGACTAGGGGTAGGGGAGAACCTACTCCGCTTGTAACACCCTCCCGGTAGCCACTCCGTACATTCTACTGTTCCGGCGACCGGTGTCGGTCCGGACAGCTAGAACGTCCGGAAAAATATTTAAACTAAAGTGAGGGACCATAATTAACTCAACTATTAATAAGAAAAAATTTAGTAAAAATTTTAGAAATAAAATACAACTAAGTCAAATGAGCCGGTGTCCAAGCGATGGGTAACCGGAGGGAAGTTGCGGTTCTCGCAACTAGGAACCCTAGACTAGGGTAAAAATTCATAAAATAATTTTTGGGACTCCAGAGAAGGGTCATTGAGGTTCCTATGGCATTAGAATGCCAAGAAAATATTTAGAAAAATTTTTCAATCGGTACAGACAATTTTGACCCGTTAAGCCAAACGGAGGGCATTTTGGTCATTTCGCCTTCAGAGGTGATTTTTGGCCGACTTGTCCAGTTAAGTAAATAATTAATATGACAAAAAATATGAATAAACATTACTAGAAATTAAATTGAAAATGAGTAGTGAAGAAAGGAAAAGAAAATGAGGAAAAAGGCCCATTATGACATCTTTATGATGTCATTTAAAAGTTCTAATCAATCATATTTAAACAACCTATTAATTAACAAATAAAAGAGATAAACATGGCCAAAGGAATTAAAATACCAGCTGCCTTCTCTTCAACCAAAAACGTGAGTTTCTCTTCTTCCTCCCTCCATGAAAATTTTCTTTCATTTCCTCCATTTCGCATGAATTTTCACTACTAAACCCTAGACACCTTTCATTAAAACTTGTCCATACCTCTTAGGGAAGTGTTTGGCAGCCTAGAAAGTGAAGGAAAGTGAAGTTTAATCTTGGAAAATTCTGCCATTAAAGAGGTTAGTGCTTAATTATGCATGTATATCTCTTGTTCCATGTTAAGGACTTAAAAATGAGTATGAAATTGTAGATTAAATGAATGAAACTTATGGGTATGTATGCCATGGATTTTGGCTGCCCTAAGGAAAGAATAGGATTGAGTGTTTGTGATGGACTTGGAGTGAACTAGAAACCATGTTTAAAGTGTATAAATATAAGGATAATGAACTAGTAGTTAATTAAGGTAAGTTATGAAAATTCATAATGGAAATTAGGGTTTTGAGAAGTGAAAATTTGACTTGGCTTAGGAAATTGTTAAAGAACATTTTAATGGTCAATTAGTGACCATTTTTAGGTAAGTTGACCACAATTTGGACTGAAATGTAGCATGGCAAAGTGAATGTGTAGGCTGCCTTAGGACAGCAGCAGAGTGACTGAAATTTTAGTCCACTTGGACTCCATATCTTGGGCTGTGTTGGTCCAATTGGTGTTTGGCCAATTGGACATGAAACTAGGCTTATAATGGCACATTTTTGCTGAAGAAACCATGCTCAAAAGACCAAAGCAAGAGGACCAAAAATTGGCCCCAATCCGGATACCCTGCAAACAGCCCCTGCAGAATGACCAAATGAACAGTAACTATTCATTTGGCCATAACTCATTGTAGAATGGTCAAATTGACCTGAAATTTTTACAGCAACAAGATATGATATAGAAAAACAACTTTCATGAAGAACATTACCCCAAATTATGCCATTAACCCATTAAAATTATTGGGCAAAGTTAAGTTATCAAACCTGTAACTCTGCAGATTTTCACTTGAGCAGTAATGTTTGGATGGCTATAACTCTCTCTAGAAAACTCGGATTTAGGCGATTCTTGAACCGATGGAAACCTAAGGTATGGTAGAACATTTCATAAGAAGAAAGTTAGACCAAATTATGAACTTAACTTGATCAAATTACTGACCAAAGTTGGACCAAAAATCTGCGGACCCAAAATCTCGGCATGAGCGATTGCGTGAACAGTAAATTTATTTTGGCCATAACTTGAGCTACAAAACTCCAAATGGAGTGATTCAAAAAAGGAAATTCAACTAGACAAAATAAGGAACAACTTTCATGTTTACCATTTCCTCAAATTCCCACTGTATCAGTGCTTAATGGAATAGTAAATTTAAGCTTCAAAAACCGAAAATTTTATTTCTCTTGGTTTAAGCCTAAAAATGGTAATGGTGATCACTTCCAACAAGTTTTAAATGAAAAATGTGGTATGTTTGAAGTGCCAAAGTCAATGTACCTACTTTCTATGCAAAAGTCAACTTCCTTGTTGACCAATGAAATGAATAGTGACACCAAAAGTTAAAATTTAAAGATTGAAGAATTTTAAAGTATCAAATGGCCTAGTATACCTAACAAGATTGGTTTGGATAGTTTGGCATGCCAATAGGGTATTGTTTTAGCAGTACTGTGAAAGGCTTTATGCCTGTATTCATGGCTTTATGCCCGTATTCATGGCTTTATGCCCATATTCATGGCTTTTATGCCCGTATTCATGGCTTTTATGCCCGATTATGTGATATCATGGCTTTTTAGCCATACTGACTGCATATGTGGTAGACATTCTGCGTCCCATGGTATGACGGCCCGAGGCACCGCGGTGTCCAGTGCCAACGACCCATTATCCAGTCCAGTCATCCAGTATAGGTTACTTGGGCAACCAAATGAATGGAAAAGTATAACTGTGAACTGATTATTAAAGAAAATACGAAAATTAAGTATCAGGAATGATTACAAAAATACAAGGAAGCTCAAGATCATGAAAAAAAAAATAATTAACGAAATGCATGAAGAAGTTAATATCATAAAACATGATTAGCCCTCGACTAAACAATAAGTTAGTAATTACTCATTTCTTATGAACACAATAGCAAGGAAATTATTATTTTTATTTGCATATTATATTTTCTTGTATTATTGGCACCACTAAGCTTTATGCTTAGCACATCGCTTTTGCAACGCGTAGGTACTGAAGATTTGGACAGAGGGCCCAGTAGACCACAGATTGGGTAAGGCCGTTCACAGTTCTGCATAGTGTCCGTGTCACCTCACCATCCACAGTGCATTGGTAGGACACTAGGTCCCATTTTGTATTTTGAGATTTTTTATAAATTTTGTAATTAAACTCTTATTTTATCATGTGCATTTGAAACAAATGTAATATAATTTTGTATTAATGTAAGTACTTGTAATTTGTGATTATAAATCACACGTGAGAATTTATTTATAATTGAGTCTAATGATGATGTAAAATGACAAATAGAGGAATCGTTAAGAAATTGCTGTAAATTGATGTGATACAAAATGTGAATTGTATATGGGTACCATGAGATGAATGATTGAGAAATAAATGAAATTGATGAAATTATTCTGAGACTTTGTTGATAATTGGAGTTGGGATTGATTGAATATGATCATAGGAAGTGTTTTTCACAGGTTCCGAAGAACTGTTTTCTCCATTTTTAGCCGGTACTCCCCCGGATTTTCTATAAAATTTTCGGAACCTCAAATAAATTACAATTTCAATAAATGAAATATACTTCACAAGTTATTTTCAAAACTATGATAAAAATGAATTAAGATAAAATAGAGTGCTCCGGCACACTAAGTGGCATAACTTGCTCGGCTACACTGTAGTCGGGTAAGGGGTGTCACACCGCTAGCTCTATCAGAGCCTGCTCAGCCTCCACAGGTCGTGTTCCAGCAAATGGCCAAATTCTTCAAACAAATGGCTGGAGTAATGCCACCACCACCACCACCTCCACAACCGAAATCACACCTGGAAAGATTGAGAAAATTTGGAGTAGTGGACTTCTTTGACAAGAGAGAAGATGATTCTGTTGCAGCCGAAAATTGGTTGAACAGAACAGGCAGAGTTTTAAAAAAACTCCACTGCACTCCTGAACAAAATCTAGAAGTTGTTGTATCTCTGTTGCAAGATGATGCATATGAATGGTGGGATATGGTGTCCAGTGAAGTACAGCCAGAAGCAATAACTTGGGACTTCTTCCTCTCCGAATTCAAGAAGAAATATGTGGGTAGTGTATACCTAGAAGAGAGAAGAAGGGAATTCATTAACCTGAGGCAGAGACAGTTGACAGTGGCCGAGTATGAAAAGGAATTTGTTAGATTTAGCCGCTACGGAAGGGAGATAGTCCCTAATGAAGCTGAAAGGTGTAAAAGATTTGAAGAGGGATTAAATGACAATATAAAGATCATGATCACTGCCTTGGGAATCACAGACTTCACCAAGTTAGTGGAAGCTGCAATAAAAGTTGAAAAAGTAAGAATAAGTGAGAAGACTAGAAGGGAGAGACAGCAGAAGAGGGGCTCGGGTCAGTCTAGTTCATCTCCTACACCTGGGAAGAAGTTCAAAGGTCCACCTACACAGAGTTCAGGTCAACCACAAGGTCAGGGTCAGTCTCAGGGGCCCAGGCCACAGTTTACCCCTAAGAGAGTTCAGTCCACACCATCAATGGGCAGCTCTCCAGGGATGGGGTTCAAGGGACCAGCCCCAGCATCTTCTGCATGTCCACATTTCCTGAAGTGGCATAAGGGGGAGTGTTGGAGAGTGACTGGTGCCTGCTTAAGGTGTGGGTCGACAGAGCATTAGTTGAGGAACTGTCCACGCAGAACTACTACAGCTACTCCAACACAAACAGACAGACCTGCTCCTGCATCATAAAGGGGTAGGAAATCTGGCAAATCTGAGGTAGTGGGACCATCACAGAGGCTGCATCCCGAGCGAGAGAGGCACGAGGCGGACCACTGCCAGAGCCTATGCCATGAGAGCTCAGGAGGAGCAAGATGCCCCGGACGTCATCAGGGGTACGTTCTCCCTCTACAATACATCTGTGCATGCATTGGTGGATCCAGGATCCACTCATTCATACATCTGCATCAACATACCCATAGAGAGGGGGATATTAGTAGGAGAGAGTGACCAAGACATTCTTGTCACTAATCCATTGGGCCACAGTGTAGTGGTGAACAAAGTGTACAAAGGTTGCCCGTTAAGGATTCAGGGGTATGAATTCTTGGCAGACCTGATTGAGTTGCCTTTCCATGAGTTTGACGTGATTTTGGGAATGGACTGGTTATCATGTCATTAGGTAATAGTTGATTGTAAATTGAAGAGAATTTCTTTGAAAACTCCTAAGGGTAATGAGATTACAGTTGTGGGGGAAAGGATAGATTTCTTATCCAATGTCATCTCAGCCACAGTTGCAAAAACTGATGAGAAAAGGCTGTGAAGCCTACGTAGCACATGTGGTGGATACTAGGCAGGCTAAGCCAGATCTGTGTGACATACCCACAGTAAAAGACTTTCTAGATGTGTTCCCTAAAGAATTGCCTGGTTTGCCACCAGAAAGGGAAGTTGAATTTGCTATTGAGATACTGCCGGGTACAGCACCAATCTCTATTGCTCCTTATAGGATAGCGCCCATAGAATTGAAGGAACTGAAAATCCGATTCTGAGATTCTTTGGATAAAGGTACATACGCCTTGATGTGTCACCATGGGGAGCTCGATCTTTTGTTGTGAAAAAGAAGGATGGGACTTTGAGGTTATGCATTGATTACCAGCAGTTGAATAAAGTGACTGTGAAAAATAAGTATCCATTACCTAGAATTGATGATCTGTTTGATCAGTTGAAGGGAGCAGGAGTATTTTCCAAAATTGATCTAAAGTGACTGTGAAAAATAAGTATCCATTACCTAGAATTGATGATCTGTTTGATCAGTTGAAGGGAGCAGGAGTATTTTCCAAAATTGATCTCAGATCAGGTATCATCAGTTGAGGTTGAAAGATGCAGATGTGCCAAAGACTGCATTTAGGACTCGGTATGGGCATTATAAGTTTTTGGTGATGCCCTTTGGCCTAACAAATGCACCAGCAGCATTCATGGACCTTATGAACCGTATCTTCCATCCATACCTAGATCAGTTCGTAGTGGTCTTTATTGATGATATTTTGGTGTATTCCAAGACCAGTGAAGAACATGATGAGCATTTGAGGATTGTTCTGCAAACCCTGAGAGAAAAGAAGCTGTATGCTAAGTTGTCTAAGTGTGACTTCTGGTTGAATGAGATTGCATTCCATGGACACATAGTGTCAGTTGATGGGATTAAGGTGGATCCCAAGAAAATAGAAACAGTGATGGAATGGAAGCCTCCCAGAAATACAACTGAGGTCAGAAGCTTCTTGGGGCTAGCTGGGTATTACAAAAGATTTGTGAAGGGATTTTCCTTAATAGCTGCTCCAATGACCAAGTTGTTACATAAGAATGTCATGTTTGACTGGAATGACAAGTGTCAGACTAGTTTTGAGAAGTTAAAGGCTATGTTGACAGAGGCACTAGTGTTAACACAGCCAATGTCGGGAAAGGACTTTGTGGTCTACACTGATGCCTCTCATAATGGGTTAGGGTGTGTATTGATGCAAGAGGGGAATGTGGTCGCTTATGCTTCCAGGCAGGTAAGGCCACATGAACAGAATTACCCTACCCATGATTTAGAACTTGCAGCAATTATCTTCGCACTGAAGATATGGAGGCATTACTTGTATGGTGAAAAGTGCTATATTTACACAGACCACAAAAGCCTGAAATACTTGCCAACCCAGAAGGAGCTCAACCTTAGACGGAGGCGATGTATTGAGTTCCTGAAGGACTATGATTGTGTGATTGATTACCATCCTGGGAAGGCAAATGTAGTTGCTGATGCTTTAAGCAGAAAATCCATCACAGCTTTGAGATCATTGAATGCCCGTCTATCTTTGGCTCGAGATGGAGCTATTTTGGCTGAGTTGCAAGTGAGGCCAAACCTACTACAGCAGATTTTAGATGGGCAAAAGGCAGATGAAAAGTTAATGGCTATTATGAGCAAAATCTCATAGGGAAAAACAACTAACTATGAGGTGAAAGTAGATGGGTGTCTGTACTACAAAGGAAGAGTATGTGTACCAGATAATGGGGAATTGAAAGCCAGTATTCTGAAAGAGGCACATGCCAGTGTTTATACTATGCACCCAGGAAGGACAAAAATGTATCATGATCTGAAGCTTCAATATTGGTGGCCTGGTATGAAGAAGGACAGAGCTGACTATGTGACTAAATGCTTGACATGTCAGCAAGTTAAGGCAGAACATCAAGCTCCATCAGGTTTGCTACAGCCTATACGTATACCTGAATGGAAATGGGATCGGGTCACCATGGATTTTGTAAGTGGTCTACCTCTCACCCAGAAGAAACATGATGCAGTATGGGTGATAGTAGATAGATTGACAAAGTCAGCACACTTTCTGCCAGTTAGGACTGACTACTCACTGGAGAAGTCAGCAGAATTGTATATCAGTGAGATAGTTAAACTGTATGGAATTCCACTTTCCATCATATCTAATCGAGACCCAAGGTTTACATCGAGATTTTGGAAGAAGTTACATAAATCCTTGGGTACACAACTCCACTTTAGCACAGTTTTCCATCCTCAAACGAATGGGCAATCAGAAAGAGTAATCCAGGTAAACAATTAAAACCAATTGAATTAATACAAATATTGAACTAAAATGATAATAATAACATGAAATATATGTCAGCTCCTTGAGGATATGGTGAGGAGTTGTGTCATTGAGTTTGAGGGAAGTTGGGATAGATATCTTCCTCTGGCAGAATTTGCATACAACAATAGCTACCAAGCTAGCATCCAAATGGCCCCGTATGAAGCACTATATGGGAGGAAATGTAGAACTCTAGTGTGCTAGACTAAATTGGGTGAAGACAAACTAGTAGGGCCAGACCTGGTGAAACAGACTGAGGAGAAAGTAAAACTAATCAAAGCCAATCTGAAGGTTGCCTCAGATAGACAGAAATCTTATGTCGACCTGAAGAGAAAAGAAATAGAATATGCGGTTGGCGACAAAGTGTTCCTCAAGGTGTCACCGTGGAAGAAGGTACTAAGGTTTGGAAGAAAAGGTAAGTTGAGCCCTAGGTTCATTAGCCCATATGAAGTCATTGAACGTGTGGGGCCAATAGCCTACAGGCTAGCTTTACCACCAGAGCTAGACAAGATCCACAATGTGTTCCACGTGTCTATGCTAAGAAGATACTACTCAGATCCTTCACATGTCATTTCCATGGAAGAAATTGAAGTACAACCGGATTTGACATATAAAGAAGAACCCATAAGGATCCTGGCTCGGGAAGTGAAAGAGTTGAGGAATAAGCAGATTCCACTGGTTAAAGTACTTTGGAGGCACCACAATACAGAAGAGGCAACATGGGAAAATGAAGAGACGATGAGGCAACAGTTCCCTCAACTATTTGCATCAGGTAAATTTCGAGGACGAAATTTAAATTAGAGGGGAAGAGTTGTAACACACTCCTGTAGCAACTCTTTACATTCTACTGTTCCGGTGACCAGTGTCGGTCCGGACAGCTAGAATGTTCGGAAAAATATTTAAACTAAAGTGACGAACCATAATTAACTCAAATATTAATAAGAAAAATTTAGGGAAAATTTTAGAAATAAAATACAACTAAGTTGAATGAGCCGTTGCCCTAGCGATGGGTAACCCAGTGGGAAGTTGCGGTTCTCGCAACTAGGAGACCTAGACCTAGGAGAAAATTCATAAAATAATTTTTGGGACTCCAGAGAAGAGTCATTGAGGTTTCTATGGCATTAGAATGCCAAGAAAAAGTTTAGAAAAAATTTTCAATCGGTACAGACAATTTTAGTCTATTAAGCCAAACAGAGGGCATTTTGGTTATTTCGTATTCAGAGATGATTTTTGGCCGACTTGTCCAGTTAAGTAAATAATTATTATGACATAAAATGTGAATAAATATTGCTAAAAATTAAATTGAAATTTAGTAGACAAGAAAAGGAAATAAAATTAAAGAATTAGAATTATGACATCATTATGATGTCATTAAAAATCCTCCCACCCAATCAAACTTTGACACATGGAATTAACTTATTTAAAATGAATTAATGGGCAGAAGAAAAGAAAGAAAAATCAGTTGCTTCTTCAACCTTTGGGGCATCCAAAAACGTGGAGAGAGAGAGAGAGGAAAGAAAACCTCCATGAAAGCTATCCCAAGCTCCCAACCTCACCAAATCTCACCCCAAAACCCTAGCCTTCTTCACAAAAAATTAACCTAGCAACTTGAACATCCTCTAGGCAGCCAAAAGAGGAAGAAAAAAAGAAGTTTGGGTAGCTTGAAATTCTGCTCCATTCAAGGTTAGTGTCAAATCCTTGTTCCTTTTGCTTTAATTCATGCTTAAGGGCATGAATTATGTAGGAAATGTAAGAAAATAAAACAAACAAGTGTGTGTGTGCACCCTACAATTTTGGCAGCTAGGGTTAGCTAGGGTTTGATGATTTTTCTTGGTAGAAAAATTGGTTATGAGCAGCCTTTGGTAGTGGATGAGGGATTGAACATAATTGAATAAATGAAATGCAAGAATTGTGCATGTGTGAAATGAAAAAAATTGGACACTTGAACAATTCTAGGTTTTGCTCATACGATGGTTTATTAACCTTGTAATGGTCAATTAGTGACCATTTGAATGTGTGTGAGGAGGAAATGAAGTGAGTTGTAGCTTGGGATTTGAGTTAGGTTTGGCTGCCTTGTGTGACCTGCAGGTGTGGATGTGAGTCCAGCCTGTTTGGGCAGCCATAACTTGGGTTGTGTAGGTTCAATTGGTGCAAGGCTAATTGGACATGAAACAAGACACATAATGGCACAACTTTGGTGAAGAAACCATGCCCAGAAAACCAAATCAAGTTGACCAAAAGTTTGCCCTAATCCGGGTGACCTGCATTCTACCTGGGCAAAATGACCAAATGAACAGTATTTGGTCATTTGGCCATAACTCAGTGTAGAAAGGTCCAATTGACCTGAAAGTTTACCAGAAACAAGCTGAGATATAGACCAACAACTTTCATGAAGAAATCTAACTCAAATTATGATCAGAACATATTCAAAAAGTGAGTTGCAGTCACTGTTCCTAACACTGTAAATTTGGTCAGTCCAAAAATTCTGGAAAAATTTCAATCCGGCCAGTTGTGGTTTTTGGGCCATAACTTGAGCTACAAAACTCCAAATGGAGTGATTCAAAAAAGGAAATTCAATTAGACAAAATAAGAAACAACTTTCATGTGGATCATTTTGCCAAATTTCCACTGCAAAAATGACCAATGGAATAGTAAAGACAGTATAAAAACTGAAAATTCTGCGCAATTAACATTAAGCTTAGAAATGGTATTGGCAATCAATACCAACAAATTTTGAATGCAAAATGTGGTATGTTGGGAGTATTAGAACCAATGTACCTATTGCCTATGCAAAAGTCAACATTTTTGTTGACTAATGAATGGAATAGTAACACTAAAACTTAAATTTCAAAAATTGTGAAACTTAAAAGTGTTAAATGCCCTAGTAGGCCTATTGTGATTGGTTTGGATAGGTTGGTATGCCAATAGGGTTCAGTTAGCAGTACTGCACATGGCATTATGCCATTCTGTGATTTCATGGCTTTTAGCCATTCTGACATTGTGTTGATATTTGGCCTTGTGCCTATTGTTATTACAGCTTATTAGTACATTACATTGCCTGTAGGAGATGCATATGTGACTGATCATGTGACGGCCCGAGGTACTAGATACGCAGTGCCAGTTTACCCGTTTATCCAGTCCAGTCATCTAGTATAGGTTACTTGGGCACCCAAAAATGAAAGTGAACAAATTTAATGAAATAATGAATAGAACAAGTACATAATAAATAAGATTACCAATAATGATAAAAAAAATTTTCTGCATAAGACATCAAAACATGCACTGCATATTTACTTCATGTTATTTCTTTTTATTTTATTATTGGCACCACTAAGCATTATTGCTTAGCGTGTTGCTTTTGCCACACGTAGGTTCTGGAGATACTGACCGAGAGCCCAGTACACCACAGACTGGGTGAGACCTCCTACAGCTCTGCATAGTATCCGTGTCACCTCACCATCTTCAGTGCATTAGTAGGACACTAGGTTTCATTTTGGTATTTTGTAACTAACTTTTATTTTCTCTTGTATAATTGAGACTTATGTAATGTATTTTGATATTAATGTAAATAGTGGAAATTGTATTTATGAATGGAAAATTGAGTATTTTTTTATTGCTTAAATATGAATACCATGAGAAATGAATGATTGAGAAATGGAAATATTGTTGAAAAATATTGAGATTTTGATGATTATTGGAGTTTGAGAATGATTGAAAATGATTATTGGAAGTGTTTTTCACAGGTTCCGAAGAACTGTTTTCTCCATTTTTAGCCGGTACTCTGCCGGATTTTCTATAAAATTTTCGGAACCTCAAATAAATTATAATTTCAATAAATGACTTAAATGAATTATATTTCACAAATTATATTCAAAACTATGATAAAAATAAATTAACGAAGAATAAAAATGATTGAGATAAAATAGAGTGTTCCGGTATACTGTGTGACATATCTTACTTGGATATACTGTAGACGGGTAAGAGGTGTCACAAAAATGCCCCACTTTGAGTTATATTTTCGATTTTTCGGTAATACCGATTTTTGTCTGTTTCTCGATTTTTCGTTTTTCTTTGTACTAATTTATTAATTTTTCTTTGATATTTCTAGTGTCAATTACATTTCAATAAACCTTTATTTATGTCTCAAAATTAAATTTCGAGGGTTCCCTGCGGTCCTGGGGTTGGCAACGGCCTTCCCAGTGTGGTCACCCATCGCTGCGGTGCCGGCTCGTTTAACTTAGCTTAATTTTCTCTCTTTCACTTTTGTTTGATTTTTCTTATCTTTTCTTTTTATTTATTTCATCATTATATGTCTGTTCACTATTACCGAAGTGTAGTTCCAGACATCCTGAGTTGCTTGGACTGATATTTGGCCATTGGAGCAACAGAACATACAGAACACGTACAATGGGGATGTTACATGTGGAGCCAGGATCAAACAACACATATGCATCTTGGTCAAGGATAGAGATAATACTAATTACTACATCTGATGTTTCAGCCTCCTCTCTCTGTTTCATGGTATAGACTCTAGCTGGTGCATCACTTGGTTCTGGCTGGTTAACAGTACTCTGACTTCCATGAGTACTACCAGGACCCCTACCTTTGCCTCTACCTCGACCAGCTGGCTGTGACCCTCTAGGTGCAGAGACTTAGGTTGATCCCTCAGATGTAGTAGAAGGTCCAGATCGGCATGGACTAGTGTAATCTTTAGCAAAATGTCCACTCCCTCCACAGTTGAAACATGCACTGGTGGCCTTGAAACACACCCCACCGTGTGTTCTACCACAAGTCTCACACTGCCGAACTGATAAAGCTCCTCGGTATGCCTGTTGGGTTCGCTGACCAGACTGAGGTGGTCTTTGGCCAGCGTATCTGCCTCTGCCAGATCTGCGAGAGCTGGATCCCCTAAACTGTTTCCTCGTCCCAGAACTACTTTCAGGTGTTTGACCAATAGCCTTTTCAGTCTTCTCTTTCTCTTGTGTACCATTCTTCACCGCCCTTTCTGATTCTATCCTTTTCAATTCCAGGGCTTGTGAAATCTGCTCAGAAAAATTCAAGTGTTTGAATCCCACAACTTGCATTCTAAAGTTAGGCCTCAACCCAGCCTCAAACCTCTTACATTTGTCTCTGGGGGTGGAGACTAAGCTTCCAGCATAATGACTTAGCCTTAAAAAGTCCCACTCATACTCTGCTATTATTCTATCCCCTTGCTTCAAGCTCAAGAATTCTTGTAATTTCACATCCACATAAGCATCAGGGACCCACTTCTGTCGAAACTCCCTCAAAAAGTCTGACCAGGTCAATACAGGTGGCTCAACTAGGCTGTGGGGGGGTGGTTTTCCACCATTCATATGCATCCCCTTGCAATAGAGAAACAGAGTACTTGAACTTCAACTCTTCCACACACTGTAGCTTTTCGAAAACCCATTCCATTCTCTCTAACCACTGTTCTGTCTCCAGTGGATCCACAGTGCCCTTAAACTCGGTGGCCCCAAATTTCATTAATTTTTCATATTGCCGAGCTGAGGGCTGTGGTTGTGCTGTAGGTACTTGTATCTGAGCTTGAGGTGGCACATTTCCCGCCATTTGTTAGAAAAACACAACCATCTACTATGCAAACTGAGCAGGAAACTGCGGTGCTAGAGTAGGAGCTAGAGTGGCTAACCCACTCACGTTCTGGAGTGTTGGGGCTTCCCCTTGGACCTCAACCTCGACAGATTGCTCCATGGAAGGATCTCCCTCTTCCATTCCGTTTCTCAAAAATTTCTACTTCCTAATATTAAACACAAGGAGGTTGACCTCCGTTAGTGCATATTCATGATGTAAATATGTCATATGTATCAATTAAAGGCACTTGAGCAGTTGTACTTGTCAAAGAAATATTCACATACATAGTCAAAATTCATCGCAAAACCATGCTCTGATACCACTAAAACATGTCACACCTTACCTCTCTGTAAGGCATAACATGATCCCGTAGAATACTTAATGAACTACCGAATTTCACCTACCGATAACCCATTAAGTACCCTACAAGGGATTTTAAAACAATTTTCTTACTTTGTGGAAGTGGTGAGCATTTTGGTAGGAATTAAAAATATTTAATTGAAGTTTCAAAACTATTAAAAAATTTTATCCATTTTTATTTGTCCGCAAATTTTGGAAAAATTTCGGTAGAGTGCTGTTTGTATTTTGAGAAAACAGTGACCATAGGGAGTTAGAATCACCCCGAAGATGGCCCTTTCGGATTTTTCTTGCATAATTAGTGAGATAAAGAATGGTTTTTGAGATAAAGAATGGCTTTTAAGATAAAGAATGGCTTTTGAGATAAAGAATGGTTTTTGAGATAAAGAATGGCTTTTGAGATAAAGAATGATTTTTGAGATAAAAAACGGTTTTCAAGATAAAGAATGTTTTTAAATAGTAAAGAATTGTGATTTCAATTATGATTTATGTATAATTAATTTTGTTGAAATTACCTTAAATGGTTAGTTATAATTTGATAAATTGAATTTCGTGATCAAAGTCATTTTATACAAATGATTTATATTATTGGCAATGAATATTTTGAGTTTTGGAATTTGATGAGTTTCCATATTTTCAAATTAATTGCTGTAATTTTTGTTAAAGTATATTGTATTATGTTTTTAGATTATAGTTGTGCACCACTGAGTTCACCACTCAGCGATAGCTTTATATGCTGTCGCAGGTAAAAAGAGCATAGAGCAATTGAGTAAGCTTCTTTGAAGAGACATTCAGATAAGCTCTAGGTATACCCATGTACATAGGTTTTGATGTATGCATGTAATAATATGTATGTAAATTATTTGAGCAGTTGTATAAAAACTCTTGTAAAATATTTTGGTATGTAATTAAATGTAAATTATTGTAAATGTAAATTTGAGATTTCATTTACTTGAATAGTTTTGTAATATAAATTTTGAGTCTTGTAATCAATGAAATGTTTCTTTATGATGAGATTGGTTTGAAAATGAATTGATTGTTTATTGAGATTTGAATTGTGAATTGAAATGAAGTTATTGGAGTTGTATTTGAGAAAACATATTGGGAGTATTTTCTTTTGCAGGATTAAAGAACTGTTTTCTCAAAATACAGCTGGCACTTTGCCGAAATTTTGAAAAAATTTTATAACACCAGATTTTAATCGATGATTTAAATTTCACGAAAATTATTTTAAAATCCCTTGTAGTATATCTAATGGGTTATTGGTAGGCAGAGTACGGTAATTCATTAGGTGTACTACGGGATCATGTTACATCTTACGGGGGAGTAGGGTATGACATGTAAGATGATTAAAATTAAGATTAAATATAGGTTTGACACTTGGCACAATGTGATTGAGTCAATTAAACCTAGAGTCAATCAGAAGGTGACATGTGGCAAGGGTTTTAAGTGGTGATCTAGCTATATAAGTGTTGTTATGAAAAGAAAAATTACAACTAGTTGTTGCCTCTCTTTGTGCCGCAACCCTTGAGGCTCCTATTCTCTCTTCTTCTTCATCTCTCATCAATTCCTAGAGATTAGCAAACAATCTCTTGAATTAAAAATACTAGAAATTGTTTCTAGTGTCCTGTTTACATATTTAATCTCTTAAAAGGAAAAAAATTGATTTTCTAATTAATAGAAAAAGCTTTAGAAGCTGTTCAAGGGCTGCCATAGGTGATCTTGGTGTGGATAAGCTAGAGGGACAACATCTGGTGTCCTAAAGATGCATCCCAAAGGTGCCAAACACACTGCAGTGCATCAAGAGGTTAGTGCACTTGTTCTTGATCTAATATAGGGTTCTAAAATTAATCTGATTAATTCTAAAATCTTAAATGGAAAATACAGATCCAAAAACATATTAAAAGAGTTTTAATATGTTGTTTATCATTGAAATCAAATAGATAAAAATAAATCTTACATGATGCATGTGACCCTAGGAGAAAATTTTTGAATTCAATGATATAAACTTGTGTTTTTCATGCTTCTGCTCCTTCAATTGGTATTAAAGCCACTATATTTGCCATTCAGATTATTCAATATGAGATTTGATTGTATGATTTGATCAAAAGTTGATCAATTCATTTCTGGTTGGAATGAACAAGGTCGCGGCATGGTGGAGTGCACCATGGGTGCGCATGGTTTGGCTCCTCCCATGGTGTCCGCAAGGTTTGGCTTTTTAATTTGTAATTGTTGTATGATCTAAAAGCTCATCCTATGTCTAATTAAATTGTTTAATTAGAGTTTTAATCACACAATTAAATTTTGATTGAAATCATAATTTTAAAAATTGTTTGAATGTGATTCAAATCTGAATTTTAAAAGTTATTTGAATGTGATTCAAATCTGAATTTTTAAAGTTGTTTGAACTATATTCAAATCTGAATTTTTAAAGTTGTTTGAATAATATTCAAATCTGAATTTTTAAAAATTATTTAAATGTGATTCAAATCTGATTTTTAAAAATTGTTTGAATGTGATTCAAATCTGAATTTTTAAGGTTGTTTGAATGTGATTCAAATTTGAATTTTTAAATTTGTTTGAATGTGATTCAAATCTGAATTTTTAAATTTGTTTGAATCATATTCAAATTTGGATTTTTAAGTTGAATATGAGATATTCAATTTAATTTAAGTTTGTATGTTTTATTTAATTGTTAAATAGTGATATGCATGATGGATTATCATGGACTATAAAAGACCAATGTGATTGATTTATTTCTTTTATGTTTCTTTGGGATTGTAAATTAATTAATTTATTTTAATTTATTTTGGGCATGTATTATTAAGGTTGTAATAATTTTGGGTTGTAATTTCATTTATTTAAGTTCTTGTAAATTCACCTTGATATGCCAAGGATTACTATGTAATTGGATTGCAAGAAGATCAAGGAGGTCAAGAGCATTGGTGGGACCAGTGGGAGGAATTCAAGATCAAGTGTTGATTATGTACTCCTTTAGCAACTCTTGTAAAACGAATGAATGAAATGCAACTAGGAATGCCCTGATTCAATTCTTCGTGGCTCAGAATTGAATCCCTTAGAAAGTCCATGATCATACCATATTTACTGTTTATCCATGAATGCATGAGATGTATGTGAATGTATGCAAGTATATGATATATGTCTGCTAAATGGATAATGTGCAAAGTGAGACCTTAATAGTAATTAGGATAACCATAAAATCTTCCAAACAAATGCTATAATTAAAGTAATTATAACATGGGCCCTCCATCGGGGCAATTATTTTAAGAAATTTTAAATTGTTGCATATGATACAATTAATTTAAGAGATTTTCTTAAGAATAATTGTTAAGCATGAGATGTTGTAAATATGTAAATGGTTTGGTGGCCAATATTGGATGTACCTAAGGACATTAAAATTATTTGCATAATTATTGGCTCAATGGGATCAACTTAACTAATGCAAGATATGTCACACCCTACCCCTCCGTAAGGCATAACATGATCCCGTAGTATACCTAATGAATTATCAACTTTGTCTACTGATAACCCATTAAATACATTACAAGGGATTTTAAACCTTTTCTTACTTCTTTTTACAGTGGTGAGCACTATTTATAGGTGTTAAAAAAATTTTTACTGAAGTAAAACCAGATAACACATTTGAAGAATTAATAATTTCTGTAAAAAATTTGGCAGAGTGCCATCTGTATTTTGAATAAAACAGTTCTTCAAAAACTTGTAAAAAAAAAAACACTTCCTATATTTTGTTCAATCTCCAAACTCCAATATTCAATCAACACAACATGTTTCTCAACGTTTGCCAACTCAAATCCACAATAATTTTTTTTCAGTGTTTTCAAAAGCTGTGATAAAAGAAATATATCACAAATTTTACAAGCCAAAATAATTTACAATTTATTTTACAACTTCAATGTACATGTAACACCCCTATGTTCGGTAGTGCGTTCTACTGTTCCAGTGACCAGTGTTGTCCGGACAGCTAGGATGCCTAGAACTACACTTCGATATGAGTGAGGAGACATAAAATAATGAAATACAAGAAAAGAAAATACAAGAAAAGCAAAGGAAAAACAATAGCAAAGAAATGTAACCAAGTTAAGCGAGCCGAGAACCCTAGCAATGGGTGACCGCACCGGGAAGTCACGGCGTGGACCGTTGGCTAGCCCTGGACCGCGGGTAACCCTGAAAAATATTTTTAGGACTTAAATAGACACCTATTGAAATACAAATACCATTAGAAATATTAAATGAAAATTAAATAATTAGTATAAAGAAAAGTGAGAAATCGAAAAACGGACAAAATCCGGTGTTACCGAAAAATCGAGAATGCAACCCGAACAGGGGCATTGTGTTCATTTGAATCCCGAGTTGTCTTTTGACCTAAATGTCCATTGAAAATACATGATATTATATTTGAAAAATGTCATGAAAAATTAAATTAGGGGTACCTAATGTAAATAGCCAAAAGTGGAATATAATTTGAGTAATTAGCACTTAAACATATAATATAATTAAAAATGGGTGAGTGGAGCACTATGGGGATTAAATAAACACTAAGTGGGCAGGTTACTTCCACTCACACTTCATCTTCAACCTTTCAAAACCACCATTGCCGAAATGAAACCCATCCAAACCTCCATAGCCGAAACTTGAGAGAGCTTCATAACCTCCTCCATTCCACCTCCAAACACCAAAGTTATTTCACTAATCTTGATCCCCACCTCATAAGAAAGAAGTAGATTCTAAATTTAAGGGAGTTTGGGGAAGATTTAACAAGCCTCATCAATAGGTCAGTTTGTATTTTTTATTGTTGTGTTATTAAAGTTTGTAAGGATGTTATGGGTGTTTGATTTATGGAGAAATTTTTGAGGTTTGATGTTTAAAGGGGGAATGTACTTTTGGCAGCCATGGAAACACTTGGAAGACAGTTTATTTTTTTTCTTGTAAATGGTGAATTAAAGGATTGATTAAATATATATTGTGTAGGAAATTATTTGGGTGATATATACTTAGTATATGTGAATGTGTATTGAAATTTGAATGCTTGGAAATTATGGGAATGTAATGCATGAAATGGCAGCTTGGTTTGGTGAACCATAAGGATGTTATTTCATGTTTGGATTATGGAATATTAATGTTGAATTGTGTTGGTTATTATGGCAGTTTGGGTATGTGTGTGATGGTGTGAGGTTGGACATGTAAAAGTGTTATGGTTAGGTGATTGAATTGTTGTAAATTGGGTTTGAAAAATTCTGTACTAAATGTTGCACATTGGATGTAATTGTAAGCTTCCAAAATGACCTATAATATGTTATGAATTATGTTTAGGTTATGGTACAACCAGAATTGGCTTGAATGTTGAGTTTGGCAAGTGTTAAAAGTGATCCTTGATGTGTATGAAAGAAATGCAATAAGGCAGTTTGAGTTTTAAGCCTAGAACTTTAAGTGTGTTGCTCCAATTGGTATGAGACCAATTGGAGCTGAAACTAGGCACAAAATGTGCCAACTTTCATGAAGGAAGCTTGCCAAAATTATGCTTGCAAGGTAGCTTGAAAAATGACCAAATCCGGATTAAGTGCAAATAAGACCTGAAAATTGACCATTTGAGCAGAAGTTAGTGTTTAGGCCATAACTCACTCAAAACAGGTCCAATTGACCTGAAATTTTGACCATGAATAGTTAAGACCTATATATAGAAGTCTTATGAAGACACCAAAGCCCAGAAATGACCATAAGCAAGTCAAACATCTTGCACAATTTCGGGTCCAAAAACTGGCCGAAACAAAATTGACCTAAAATGACCTAAAGTGACCAATTTTGGTGCAATTTGACCAACAATAGTAAAATGACCATAACTTGGTCTACATAACTCAGAATGACCTCAAATTTTGCCCCGCGTGCAATAAGACATAGATCTACAAGTTTTTAGTTTTGACCAAAACCCGAAAACCGAGGGAACTAGGTCGTCCGGCTAGGTCAAACTAGTATCCTGGAATCTAGCAAATTGCAAGAAAATGCAAAATACATAGAAATGAATTTGGTAACATGTACCAACCCTAAAAGACTATCGAATGTGACATATTAGTAACATTAAAACTTAAATTACCTAGAATGCACCAAGGGTCGACATATTAGGTTGATTAAGCAAATAATAGCATTCAATGAATTACTTATCAAGCATTATCGTTAGAGACAGTTTAATTGAGTACTGAAACACTTCAAATTGTGTTTCTCAGTTAGCAAAGACTCAGGAAAAGGGAAGGAAACACTGAGTCAAGACCAGGAGACAGTTATCAGAGGTTTGTGCACAACAGCTATTTCTTTTGAATTTTTCAATTAAAATGAATTATGACTATTTGTACATTAGTGTTTTAAATTGTGGAAATGTGTTTGAATGAATATTTATTGCTTGAAAAGCATTGTATATGGTTTGAAACTGTGAAAAATTGTTTGAATGATATTGATGGATACTTATTGATTGAAAAGCATTGGAAATGGTTTGAAACCACAGCTATCATGTATATTGATTGTATTCCTCGCTAGCTTGTCTAGTGGGACGAATTGAATTCCCTCTCTAGCTGAAGTGTTGAGGTGTGTGCCTGTTAAGGACGAATCGAATGAATACTCATATTTTTGCTAGCTGGCTATGTTATTCCTCATTAGCCATCGGCTTCTGGGATGAATCGAATACCTCATTAGCCATCGGCTTTTGGGACAAATTGAACTTTGGAACATGATTAAGTTGTGTGTGATTTATTGATATGTATTGTGAGATTGTGAAATGAATCTAAATTCTTATTGACATTCACGATCTTTTGAATTTGACTGTGTTTTGATTTCTGAGATTTATTGTGATATTGTGTTAAATTCCTTATGACATTAATTGTCTTGAATTTAACTATGATTTTACGTATCTATCATTTATATGATTTATGAATTGTGATTTAAAGTTGTATTTGGTTAATGTTGTGCACCACTGAGACATTGTCTCAGTGATAGCTTTCATTCTTTGTCATGATTAGACAGACGGACAAAGCGTGATTAAATTTGCTTGTACATCCAGCGAGAGATTATCGGGTATAATGAGTATACCACATTTTGCATTTTGTATTGTAATTGTCGACACCATATTTTGGTCGATCCCTAGAACCAATAAAAATTCTTCTTTGAACAGCTAATCACGTTTCCAGTCCCTCTTTGATAGGCGGTCACATTTCCGATCTCTCCTCACAGAGAATTGAATCAATGTTAAGTCCTAGCATCCCTTAAAACTCAGCCGATCTCTCAAATCATTTACCGATCCCTCAAACCCGTTGCCGAATTTCCGGACTCGTCGGGTATATTCCTGATCTCTGTTGATGAATAAAATGAACGGGCACTAGATCTTTTCCTACCAGTTTTATTGCCGACCTCCTTTCCGAAAGTTTAAGAGCTAAAGTTTTGGTTCGATTCCGATCTTAAGTGTTCGAGTTAAATTTTTGATCAAGTTCATTTCTTCCCTACCGATCTCATGTTCAAAGTGCTTTCCGATCTCTCATACTTAGATTAATAATCACATTTAGTTTTTGTTTTGCTGTGCTCATACAATCAAATACTCAGACAAACAATGGTTTAAAATTTTCCGATCACAATCATTCATTGAGCAAAAGGCATTTCATTTCATGTCATAATTTGTACAAGTTATTGGTGAGGGGATCACCCCCGGCTGATCTATTTGGATCACTCCCTCTCTCCCTCTCACCCTCGGCTTCATCCTCCTGTCTTCATCATTGTCCTCGGGAGCCACATCGGCCATCCAAGAAAAGTCTTCTTGTAACGCTCGAGTGCGGCCATGAGATCCTTGTGAGCCTTCACATAGGCCTCGGCTATTCCCGTCACCATCTCTTCATCCCTCTCCTTAAGCTCCTTATCTTTCTCCTTAAGCTCCTTATCCTTCGCCTCGAGTTCCTCTATAAGTTGAGCGACCGTTGGCGTGAAGCACTGGACTTCCTTAAGAGCACGGTCCCTCTCATCCAAAACACGATTCCAACCGGTCTTCATGGAGCTTTGCCCGTCCCTCGACTTGAGATATATAATCCCGGCGGATGAGAGTTGGGATCGGAGGAATCCACCTCTGATTCTTCTTCCGATCTCCTTACCGAATCCTTTCCGGATCATGGTGCGGTTCACTAGACACTCCACGTTTAAGCTCATGGTCGAGTCAATATGTCGTCGAGACCATTCAGGATAACCGATCCTCGGAAAGAAGATGGTAGACCCGGGACTTTGGCGAAATCGAGTTCTCCTTGACAAACGATTATTCCTCAAGCGATCGTCGCTTGGCGCCCGAGAAGAGGTCCTCCCGAAGCTTGAGTAGGCCCCCTTCCTGCTTGGAACAAGCTGCAGAGTCGGAGGCTCCTCCGATCTAGGAGGAGATCGGGTAGCCGGTGGTCGGCGGACCGAAGGTTGGGAGGATCACTTTGTATCTCCCTTCGTGACCGGGCGTTTGGAGTCGTTCCGTACGCTGTATCTCCTTTATCTTCAGGGAGATCTCTCTCTCCTTCTTCCGTTTCCTTGAACCCTCACCACCCGCCATACCAGCACAAAGAAAAGGTTAGTGAGATCGCTAAGGTCCTGAGATCTGAGGTATAGAAAATACCGATGCCGAGGTTAGAGAGCGGAAGTTCGCGGTCTTGGCAGTGATGGCGCCCAATGGTGCGAATCCAAACAAGAATACTTTTTAGTGGCACCTCACTCTTGAGATCCATCACTATCAAACTTTCCTCTTCGCTCGTAATATGGTTCGAAGCAAGGGTCCCCGGTACCACCGAAGTCCTCAAAGCGGCTCGGATCTTTGCTCCTCACAATGAAGAAACGATTCTTCCAGGTTCTTAAGAGACGAGGCGATCGGAAAAGAGCCCGCAATTAGGCTTCGCTGAAAGAACCAAATGGTCATCGTCCTTTCGGTGAGTTAGCTTGGCGAACACTTTAGCCGTAGGTCTGATTCCCTTAGCTCGGCATAGACCTCGGAAAGCTACCAAGATCCGCCACGAGTTGGGGTGAATTTGAACAATGGATGCTCGGTGAAGTTTTAGGACTTCCTTATAGAAATCGTCTGAGGGAACCTCCCTTTAACGTTCCTCATATACCATAACCGTTCTCTTCAAAGAAGTGATCGACACGAAGGTCGCCATGGCACTTGATTAGCTCGAGCGAATCGGGACAAATATTGTATTCTTGAACAAACGCGGATTCTCGAAGAACCGACTAAGCTCGTCTATGGGAAGGGTCTCTCTCCTGAAGAAGGGCGCGTGCGCCTTAATGGTACGACCATACAGGCGGACCCTAAGGGGTCCAGGTTGCGCGCCTCTTCTTCATCGACGATGACCAAGAGAACTCAATGGAAGGAGGGCTCGCTCTCGACCTTCCCGCTCATTTTCAAAAGAAACAAAGAACTTAAACAAAAAAGATCAAAGTCCTTACCAGTCTAATCGAAAATGAGAGAACTTCAAGTTGTGAGCAGGGATTGAAAATGGAATGAGAGAACAACCGCTAACCCTCCCTATTTATACTAGTCCGAGCATTTAATGCTCGCGAGGTTCTAAGCGGCGCATCGATTGGTGAGACTCGGACACTTTTCTCAAATATCCGAATGTTCTGAGATCGGTTTATTAGAGGTCGGCATAATAAGTTAAATATTTTGAATAAAGGATCAGTTAAGTGTCATTCAGGTAAAGAACCAGATCGGATAAACACAGTAGAGATCGGAAAATAATCAATGCAAAAATAAGATGATAACCGACAAAATAAAGTCTTTATTCTCAAAAGATCGGATTACATCATTTGGGCGATCTCTAGGGATCGGATTACAATAAAGGTCTAGCTACATCATGTGGCCGATCTCTAGAGATCCGATTACATTGAAAAATTACATCATTTGGACGATCTCTAGAGACGTGAAAATCCTATCCAAGAGGTGATCTAAGGATCGGTTTATAACTTATCCCAAGGATACTCCCAGTGATCTAAGGATCGGTTTATAACTAATCCCAAGGATACTCCCGTGATCTAAGGATCGGTTTATAAGCGATCCCAAGGATATTGCCGACGGAAGCTTAATCATTGTCGGAACACCCAATGTGGATCGAATCATTTGAACACTCAATGTGATGAGAAGCGTAATGAACTCGGTTGAGCAACTCGAGATCGGTACAACGAAGCCCGCAATATGGATCGGTCAAATCCGGTTCTCTCACCATCATCAATTAGGACCATCCAATCACCGGATCGTAAATTTTGATCGATGAGAATAGGAATTCCATCGGAAGAGGATCAAAACCACGATTGTAGGAACTTTCCTAGAACCAAGAAACAAGGAGAAAGAGAGAAAATCGAATGAAGGAAATGCCACTATCAACGGGTATATATAGGGAAAATGGGCATTTAATGTCGAAGGAAACGGCGACGCTTGAAAATCGAGATGTAATTAATGCTTGGACCGAATCGGTGATCAAGGGATAAAAGAGATCGGAGATAGGAGATCGATGAGAGATCGGAATAGGAGCTAGGGAGGGATCGGAAGACAAAAAGAATAAGACAAATTTCAATAACCGCCGAATCGAGCCGGTAGTTAAAGCGTGTGACGAGATCTCCACCGCACGCCTAAGAATCGCGTGCGTATGTCATGCTGTACATCCCAATCTCCACCGTTGATCTCACTTGTAAGGATGAATCTGGAACCCTTGGATCAAAAGAGAAGATGACAATACCAGCGTTTTTCACTCTCAGCCCTCAGATTGTTCCTGACAAGAGGATTCAAGACCGGATTAAAAGAGGAAAAGGACAAATACTTTGAGAAGCGATCTCGGCCATTCGTTTTGATTCTCTTTAATTCCTGAACATCCGATCATGTACTTCAAAATCGACCCTCCATCTCCTCAAAATGAATCTGACCCTTCATGGGGAGCACCGATTCCTATAAATACCGCATGAAAAAGCTGTTCAAGGACGGACAAAAAATATAGGCAAGAGGTCGCTATTATCGTGGAGGAACTCAAACTTCATTCGATTTGTTACTCTGTTGTTTTGTAGTGATTAAAAGACTTTTGAAACTAGTTTTGAGTGTTTTCTTGAAAAGATTTTGAATATTGGAACTCTACATTTCCAGTTTGTTCATTATCTGGTCATACTCTCATCATCTCTCGCTTTCCTTTCCTCTGTTCAAGCTCAACTTCCTTTCACCTGGTTCTTATTACCTTTTAGCTAAAGCATCTCTCGGTTTCACGACAGACATCAACTCTCAGCCGATCAATCCGCCATCATACCACTTCACGCTTATTTCAATATATTTGGCTCCTCACGGTAAGAGTTCACACTCATTTATGTTTGTTTCTGCACTTCCTTTGTTCTTCATACATCTGCAACTTTCTTCAAGGGTATTTTGTACAAGAGAACCCAAGAGAAAATATTGTTATAAGAGTTCATGTTACTGTTTTATTAAGCGTCTACGTTTATTTCCCGCATTTTCCTTGTTCTTCTTACATCTAGACCATTTCTGCACAAACAATCCCAAAGAAAGTCACTCTCAAATCATTTTTAGTGATCGTTCATTTTATTGATCTCCGTCATTTCAAAACCAGTTCTAACTCTTTGTAGTATGTAAATGGTTGAGTAAACGTAGGTGGCTGCAACTTAGAGGTCTCCTTTAAAAAGAGGACCTGAATAACCGTCAGGAAGATAGCCGAACTATTAGGCCGACGTAAATAGCAATTCGACAAAGATGTCATGAAATGGAATAAGACCAAAGTAAACGAAACAGAGTGGATCGGTCATTAATAGATATTGGTAAAATGACTACATGAAAAGGTCGATGAATCAAGTCTAGTGTTCCCCTGTTCAGCCACGGGATATCCATAAACCTTATCCCGGCATTTTTGAAGGTCGAATTCTTAGTTCGGGGTTCTTAAGACCCGTGTTAAATTTTTGAAGGTCGGAAAAGTCTTTGTCCGAGTCTCATCAAAATAGAAGGAAGAGTCCTTATCCTATCCTTGCCTAAAAGTTTTAAGTCAACTCTTAAAGGAGATCGGAGGAGGGTTCTTATCCGGTCTCCTTCAAAATTTTGATAAACATTAAGTAGGGATCGGAAGAGAGTTCTTATCCGGTCTCAACTCAAAACATTAACGAATAACTCTAAAGGAGATCGGAGGAGGGTTCTTATCGGTCTCCTCCCAAAATTTTAATAAATAACTTAAAAGAGATCGGAGGAGGATTCTTATCCGGTCTCCTTCAAAATTTTAATAAACATTAAATAGGGATCGGAGGAGAGTTCTTATCCAGGTCTCAACCTCAAATTTTAATAAACATCTGAAAGAGATCGAGGAGAGTTCTTATCCAGGTCTCATCCTCAAAACTTCAAGTAAATAACTTAAAAGAGACCGGAGGAGGGTTCTTATCCGGTCTCCCTCAAAATTTTAATGAACAACTTAAAAAGATCGGAGGAGAGTTCTTATCCGATTCTCACACCGTTCACTAAGGTTGTCTCATTTACTTATGTATCCAGGTGATCCAAATTTAGTGAAAAATCAAACATTCCTTCTACCAAAAGGATTAACATTGCCGCCTAAGCCCTTCTAACTAATTTGTAAAGGATTAAATCTACTTACCCTTATTAAGGGACGAGGTGGGGTGCCTAACACCTTCCCCACCGCTTCTGGACCAACTTAGAATCTCTGTTTTGAAGTGGTTTCATTTTTAATTTAACTTCTCAAATGGTTTTCCTTAATTTCCCTCAAAACTAAGGTGGCGACTCCTCACTTTTTCCCACTTCGGTGAGTGATCGTCCGGGCGACCGCAAAATCCCATTGCGACAGTAATGTATGACCACTGTATGTACATATTGTTCTTGGTTTTAAGCAGTTGTAAATTAAAATTGTACATTGAAGTTGTAAAGTAAATTATGAGATATTTTGGCTTGTAAAATTTATACTGTGTTTCTTTATCTCAGCCTTTGAAAAATTATTGTGGATTGAGTTGAAAAACATATTGTGTTGAATTTTGTTGGAGTTTGAGACTGAGGAAAATATTGAAGTGCTTTTTTTACAGGTTTTTGAAGAACTGTTTTATCCAAATTACAGAGGGCATTCTACCAAAATTTTTACAGAAATTACTAATAGTCTAATTGTGTTAGCTAATTCACTTCAGTTCAAAAAGGTTTTTAACACCTGTAAATAGTGCTCACCACTGTAAAAGAAGTAAGAAAAGTTTTGAAAATCCCTTGTAGTGTATTTAATGGGTTATCAGTAGGCGAAGTTGGTAATTCATTAGGTATACTACGGGATCATGTTACGCCTTACAGAGGAGTAGGGTGTGACATGTTTTACTGGTATCAAAGCTAGTTTTTAAATTCTATTTTCACCTGTTACTTGAATATTCTTTCTTCATAGTACAACTGCTCAATATCATTGTTTGATACATACAGTACATTACATTATAAATATGCACTAACGGGAGGAAATCTCCTTGTGTTAATTGTTCAGGAGGTCTAAGATCCTCGCATTCACCATGGAAGAGGGTGATCATTCAGTCGATCAATCTATAGAGGCTGAGGTGCAAGGGGATGCCCCAAGCCTACACAATGTCAGTGGTTTAGCAAAGACCAGCCTGCGATCAGCTTTCTGCTCGATTCGCTCGTGAGATGGCTACAGTGTTCCAACAAATGGCTGGTAATGTGCCTACTCAAGTCCCAATACAGACACCAGTGGTACAACCACAGCCTTCTGCGATTGATGAAATATGGGGCTACAGAGTTCAAGGGGACAGTAGATCCTCTAGAGGCAGAACAATGGTTCGAGAGGATGGATAGGGTATTCAAGAAGCTACATTGTACAGAGGAACTCAGATTTGAATACTCAGTATCTTTGCTACTGGGGGATGCTTATGACTGGTGAAAAACCATTCCCCACAATCTGGTAGAACCTGCAGTGCTAACATGGAATGACTTTCTTAGGGAATTCAAACAAAAATATGTCCCTGATGCTTATGTAGACCAAAAGCTGCAAGAGTTCCTAAGTCTGAAACAGGGGAGTAGATCAGTGGCTGAGTATGAAAGAGAATTTTCCCACCTAAGCCATTATGCAGTGAGTTTACTTTCTACCAGTAGGGAGAGATGCAAGAGGTTTGAAACCGGCTTGAAGCCCTGTATCAGATTACAAGTAGTCGGATTCAAACACACTAACTTCTCTGAACTTGTTTCTCAAGCCCTAGAGTTGGAAAGAATTGAGTCTGAAGCTGCTCCTAAGAAAAAGAAATCAGAGAAGACAGAGAAAGAGGGAAAATCAGTAGAACAGAGTTCCAGTGGTCCTACTGGAAAGAGGAAGAACCATGGGGGACACAGCAGAGGTGGCAAGAAGTCTGGTAGGGGAAGATATTCAGGATAGAAGCCTCCTCTATCTGGTCAGCAGAGTACCAGAGGTTCCTACTCTCCCCGCCAATGTGAAACTTATGGAAGAAATCATGGTGGGATATGCTACAAGGCTATTGGAGCTTGTTATAACTGTGGAGGCACAGGACACTTTGCCAAGGACTGCACCAGTAGTCGCAGAGTTGGACCACCTCCTACTACTGCAGAAGGGTCAGTTCAGAGCCCTGTCACCAGAAGTTCACAAGCACCTAGTAGAGGTAGAGGCAGGGGTAGAGGTAGCCCAGCAGGCAGCCAAGGCACCGTGAAACATTCAGAGCAAGATAGTGCTCCAGTCAGAGTCTATGCAATGAGACAGAGAGAAGAGGCCAAGACATCTGATGTTGTGGCTGGTACCTTCTCAACTTTTAATCAAGATGTGTTTGTGTTATTTGATCCGGGTTCTACTCATTCTTATGTGAGTGCTAGCATCATTGATTGCATTGCTGTTCCATGTACAAAAATGGACTTTGAGGTGCTAGTAACAAGTCCGCTAGGACAGGAGGTCAGGGTTAATAGGATGTACAGAGATTGTCCTTTGGTGATCCAAGGACACACTTTTCTGTCTGATTTCATTGAAATGCCCTTCAGAGATTATGATATCATCTTGGGCATGGATTGGTTAGCTAGGCATCATGCCATGATTGACTGTAGGCTGAAGACAGTCACTTTCGGTCTCCCTCAGTACAATGATGTGGTAATACGTGGGGAGAGGCAGCTATTGCCATCAAACATCATTTCGGCTGCACTAGCTAGAAAAATGATCAGAAAGGGGTGTGAAGCATACTTGGCACATGTGGTAAACATCCAAGTGGGGAGTCTAGCATTGAAAGACATCCCTACAGTACATGACTTTCCAGATGTGTTTCCTGATGAATTGCCAGGATTACCTCCGGAAAGAGAAGTGCAGTTTGAAATTAATATTATGCCTGGTGTGGATCCAATCTCCATAACACCATACAGAATGGCACCAGCAGAGTTGAAGGAGTTGAAGATACAGTTGCAAGAACTACTTGAAAAGGGCTTTATCCACCCTAGTGTGTCACCTTGGGGAGCACCAGTGTTGTTTGTTAAGAAGAAAGATGGTACTCTCCGCTTATGTATAGATTACCGGCAGTTGCATAAGGTGACAATAAAGAACAGATATCCATTGCCTCGCATTGATGATCTGTTTGATCAATTGAAGGGTGCAGCTGTATTCTCCAAAATTGATTTGCGATCTGATTATTATCAGTTGAAGGTGCAACAGCAGAGTATTCTAAAAACTACTTTCAGAACTCGGTATGGCCACTATGAGTTTCTAGTAATGCCATTCGGGTTAACAAATGCTCCAGCTGCTTTTATGGATCTGATGAACACTATCTTTAGACCATATCTTGACCAATTTGTGGTGGTGTTTATTGATGACATTTTGATATATTCGAGGAATGCAGAGGAGCATGACAGACATCTGCGGATTGTATTGCAGACTTTAAGGGAGAAACAGCTATACGCCAAATTATCAAAGTGTGAATTTTGGCTAAAAGAAATCTCCTTTTTGGGACATGTTGTGTCAGCTGAAGGGATCAAGGTAGATTCCAGCAAGATAGAAGCTATGCTTAATTGGAAACCGCCCAGGAACATCACAGAAATTCACAGTTTTCTGGGTTTAGCTGGATATTATCATCGGTTTGTGAAGGGGTTTTCTATGTTATCTTCTCCCGACCAAGCCGCTTGTAAAGATGTGAAATTTCAAGGACGATGATAAATGCCAGAAAGTTTTGATGAGTTGAAGAGGTGTTTAACCAAGCTCCATCCTCACTTTACCTACACCGTAAAGAATACACGATTTATAGTGATACTTCTCACAATGGATTAGGTGGTAATCGATGCAAGATCGAATGTCATTGCTTATGCATCACGCCAAATGAAACCGCATGAGAGGAACTACCCAACACATGATCCGAGCTAGCAGCTATTGTTTTTGCTCAAGATCCGAGACATTATTTGTATGGGGAGAAACGCTACATTTACACAGATCACAAGAGCTTGAAGTATTTGGGCACCCAGAAGGAATTGAATTTGAGGCAGAGGAGATGGTTAGAACTGATTAAAGATTATGATTGCTTAATAGACTATCAGCCAGGGAAAGCAAATGTGGTGGCTGATGCCTTAAGTCGCAAGACTATGGCAAGTCTCAGAGTTTCTCCTTTGTCCATGGTATATGAATTGAAAGCACAGCATGCCAGTTTAGAGATTGATGATGAGGGACAGACAGTAGTTGCATGGCATGTACAAAGGTGTTGATTGATCGATCGTAATGGTCGCTCGTAATGATGATAAATATCAGAAGCTACTGAGAGAAGTCCAGCAGGGCAAAAAACTTGAATTTTCTGTGAAAGATGATGGTTTATTGCTACATCAGGGCAGAATGTGCGTTCCTAATGATGTGGAATTGAGACAAATCATTGTGAATGAAGCACATGAGTCTCCTTTTGCTATGCACCCTGGTGGAACTAAAATGTACAGAGGGCTGAAAGAGCATTACTGGTGGATGGGTATGAAGAGGGATATAGCTGAGTTTGTTTCCAAATGCCTAACTTGTCAGCAAGTAAAGGCAGAATATCAAGTTCCAGCTGGTTTGCTACATCCTTTGTCAGTGCCAGAGTGGAAATGGGAATGAATAACTATGGATTTTGTTACAAGACTCCCAAGGACACAGAGTGGTCGTGATGCAGTATGGATTATAGTTGACAGATTGACCAAGTCTGCTCACTTTTTGCCAGTTCGGATGGATTATAGCCTGGAAAGATTGGCCAGATTGTACATATATGAGATTGTAAAATTGCATGGAGTGCCAGTATCAATTGTGTCTGACAGAGATCCTAGGTTCACTTCTAGATTCTGGGGTAGTCTTCAGAGAGCCCTAGGAACTAGATTGAACTTCAGCACAACATTCCACCCACGCATGCATGGCCACCCAAAGGGTAATTCAGATATTGGAGGACATGCTACGGGCTTGTGTGATTGAATTTGAAGGTAGTTGGGATACACACTTGCCTTTGATTGAGTTTGCTTATAACAACAGCTACCAATCAAGCATTGGGATGCCTCCATATGAAGCTTTGTATGGCAAAAAGTGCAGAACTCCCTTATGTTGGGATGAAGTAGGTGAAAGGAAGATGATTGGGCTAGAAATTGTTCAGCAGACAGAGGAAAAGATCAGATTGATCAGAGATAGACTCATGGCTGCATCGCATCACAAAAGTCCGATGTTGATCTCAAGAGAAGAGATATTGAATATGCAAAGGTGATAAAGTATTCCTCAAAGTTTCTCCTTGGAAGAGGATTATGAGATTTGGCAGAAAGGGGAAACTGAGTCCTCGTTTCATTGGACCATATGAAGTTCTGGAAAGAGTGGGTCCTTTGGCATATCGGTTGGCATTACCTCCGGAGTTAGCAAGGATACACAGTGTCTTCCATGTGTCCATGTTAAGGAGGTACAGATTAAACCCATCTCATGTACTATCAGTTGAAGAGATTGAAGTAAATCCAGACCTTTCATATGAGGAAGAACCCATAGAAATTCTTGCTTATGAGGTGAAGCAGCTGAGGAACAAACAGATACACCTGGTTAAAGTGCTGTGGAACCATCATTCAGGCCAGGAAGCTAATTGGGAACATGAAGAGGATATGAGGAGACAGCACCCACAACTATTCAGAAACTAATGCCAGGTAAAATTTTGAGACGAAATTTATTTAAGGGGGGAGAATTGTAACACCCCTATGTTCGGTAGTGCGTTCTACTGTTCCAGTGACCAGTGTTGTCCGGACAGCTAGGATGCCTAGAACTACACTTCGATATGAGTGAGGAGACATAAAATAATGAAATACAAGAAAAGAAAATACAAGAAAAACAAAGAAAAAATAATAGCAAAGAAATGTAACCAAGTTAAGCGAGCCGAGAACCCTAGCAATGGGTGACCGCACCGGGAAGTCACGGCGTGGACCGTTGGCTAGCCCTGCCCGCGGGGAACCCTAGAAAATATTTTTAGGACTTAAATAGACACCTATTGAAATACAAATACCATTAGAAATATTAAATGAAAATTAAATAATTAGTACAAAGAAAAGTGAGAAATCGAAAAACGGACAAAACCCGGTGTTACCGAAAAATCGGGAATGCAACCCGAACAGGGGCATTGTGGTCATTTGACATCCCGAGTTGTCTTTTGACCTAAATGTCCATTGAAAATACATGATATTATATTTGAAAAATGTCATGAAAAATTAAATTAGGGGTACCTAATGTAAATAGCCAAAAGTGGAATATAATTTGAGTAATTAGCACTTAAACATATAATATAATTAAAAATGGGTGAGTGGAGCACTATGGGGATTAAATAAACACTAAGTGGGCAGGTTACTTCCACTCACACTTCATCTTCAACCTTTCAAAACCACCATTGCCGAAATGAAACCCATCCAAACCTCCATAGCCGAAACTTGAGAGAGCTTCATAACCTCCTCCATTCCACCTCCAAACACCAAAGTCATTTCACTAATCTTGATCCCCACCTCATAAGGAAGAAGTAGATACTAAATTTAAGGGAGTTTGGGGAAGATTTAACAAGCCTCATCAATAGGTCAGTTTTTATTTTTTATTGTTATTTTGTTAAAGTTTGTAAGGATGTTATGGGTGTTTGATTTATGGAGAAATTTTTGAGGTTTGATGTTTAAAGGGGGAAGTGTACTTTTGGCAGCCATGGAAACACCTGGAAGATAATTTATTTTTTTCTTGTAAATGGTGAATTAAAGGATTGATTAAATGTATATTGTGTAGGAAATTATTTGGGTGATGTATACTTAATATATGTGAATGTGTATTGAAATTTGAATGCTTGGAAATTATGGGAATGTAATGCATGAAATGGCAGCTTGGTTTGGTGAACCATAAGGATGTTATTTCATGTTTGGATTATGGAATATTAATGTTGAATTGTGTTGGTTATTATGGCAGTTTGGGTATGTGTGTAATGGTGTGAGGTTGGACATGTAAAAGTGTTATGGCTAGGTGATTGAATTGTTGTAAATTGGGTTTGAAAAATTCTGTACTAAATGGTGGACATTGAATGTAATTGTAAGCTGCCAAAATGACCTATAATATGTTGTGAATTATGTTTAGGTTATGGTACAACCAGAATTGGCTTGAATGTTGAGTTTGGTAAGTGTTAAAAGTGATCCTTGATGTGTATGAAAGAAATGCAATAAGGCAGTTTGAGTTTTAGGCCTAGAACTTTAAGTGTGTGGCTCCAATTTGTATGAGACCAATTGGAGGTGAAACTAGGCACAAAATGTGCCAACTTTCTTGAAGGAAGCTTGCCAAAATTCTGCTTGCAAGGTCGCTTGAAAAATGACCAAATCCGGATTAAGTGCAAATAAGGCCTGAAAATTGACCATTTGGGCAGCAGTTAGTGTTTAGGCCATAACTCACTCAAAACAGGTCCAATTGACCTGAAATTTTGACCATGAAAAAGTTAAGACCTATATATAGAAGTCTTATGAAGACACCAAAGCCCAGAAATGACCATAAGCAAGTCAAACAGCTTGCACAAATTCGGGTCCAAAAACTAGTCGAACCAAAATTGACCTAAAATGACCTAAAGTGACCAATTTTGGTGCAATTTGACCAGCAATAGTAAAATGACCATAACTTGGTCTACATAACTCAGAATGACCCAAAATTTTTCCCCGCATGCAATAAGACATAGATCTACAAGTTTGTAGTTTTAACCGAAACCCGAAAACTAAGGGAACTAGGTCGTCTGGCTAGGTCAAACTAGTATCCCGGAATCTAGCAAATTGCAAGAAAACGCAAAATACATATAAATGAATTTGGTAACATGTACCAACCCTAAAAGACTATCGAATGTGACATATTAGTAACATTAAAACTTAAATTACCTAGAATGCACCGAGGGTCGACATATTAGGTTGATTAAGCAAATAATAGCATTCAATGAATTACTTATCAAGCATTATCGTTAGAGACAGTTTAATTGAGTACTGAAACACTTCAAATTGTGTTTCTCAGTTAGCAAAGACTCAGGAAAAGGGAAGGAAACACTGATTCAAGACCAGGACACAGTTATCAGAGGTTTGTGCACAACAGCTATTTCTTTTGAATTTTTCAATTAAAATGAATTATGACTATTTGTACATTATTGTTTTAAATTGTGGAAATGTGTTTGAATGAATATTTATTGCTTGAAAAGCATTGTGTATGGTTTGAAACTGTGAAAAATTGTTTGAATGATATTGATGGATACTTATGATTGAAAAGCATTGGAAATGGTTTGAAACCGCAGCTATCATGTATATTGATTGTATTCCTCGCTAGCTTGTCTAGTGGGACGAATTGAATTCTCTCTCTGGCTGAAGTGTTGAGGTGTGTGCCTGTTGAGGACGAATTAAATGAGTACTCATATTTTTGCTAGCTAGCTATGTTATTCCTCATTAGCCATCGGCTTCTGGGACGAATCGAATACCTCATTAGCCATCGGCTTTTAGGACGAATTGAACTTTGGAACATGATTAAGCTGTGTGTGATTTATTGATATGTATTGTGAGATTGTGAAATGAATTTATATTCTTATTGACATTCACTGTCTTTTGAATTTAACTATGTTTTGATTTCTGAGATTTATTGTGATATTGTGTTAAATTCCTTATGACATTAATTGTCTTGAATTTAACTATGATTTTTCGTATCCATCATTTATATGATTTATGAATTGTGATTTAAAGTTGTATTTGGTTAATGTTGTGCACCACTGAGACATTGTCTCAGCGATAGCTTTCATTCTTTATCGCAGTAGAAATGACAGGCGTGATTAATTTGCTAGTACATCCAGCGAGAGATTATCGGGTATAATGAGTATACCACATTTTGCATTTTGTACTGTAATGTATGACCACTGTATGTACATATTGTTCTTGGTTTTGAGCAGTTGTAAATTAAAATTGTACATTAAAGTTGTAAAGTAAATTATGAGATATTTTGGCTTGTAAAATTTGTACTGTATTTCTTTATCTCAGCCTTTGAAAAATTATTGTGGATTGAGTTGAAAAACATATTGTGTTGAATTTTGTTGGAGTTTGAGACTGAGGAAAATGTTGAAGTGCTTTTTTTACAGGTTTTTGAAGAACAGTTTTATCCAAATTACAGAGGGCACTCTACCAAAATTTTTACAGAAATTACTAATAGTCTAATTGTGTTAGCTAATTCACTTCAATTCAAAAAGGTTTTTAACACCTGTAAATAGTGCTCACCACTGTAAAAGAAGTAAGAAAAGTTTTGAAAATTTCTTGTAGTGTATTTAATGGGTTATCAGTAGGTGAAGTTGGTAATTCATTAGGTATACTACGGGATCATGTTACGCCTTACAGAGGAGTAGGGTGTGACAATACAATTTTAAATTTACAATTGCTCAAAGCCAAGAACAATATATACATATAGTGAACATACATTACAATACAAAATGCAAAGTATGGTATACTCAATATACCCGATGAACTCTCAATGAAGCACTAGTAGCCTAGTCTGTTGCCCTGTCAGTCTGTCTACCTGCGACAGTAATGAAAAGCTATCGCTGAGCCAATGTCTCAGTGGTGCACAACATTAACAAAATACAACTTTAAATCGTAAATCATAAGTCATATAAATAGTGGATACTTAAAACCATAGTTAAATTCAAAACAGTGAATGTCAATAAGAATTTAAACTCCATTTCCCAATATCACAATAAATATCAATAAATTACACACACAGCTTAATCATGTTCCAAAGTCCAATTCGTCCCAAAAGCCGATGGCTAGTGAGGAATAATATAGCTAGCTAGCAATAATATGAGTACTCATTCTATTCGTTCTCAACAGGCACACCCCTCAACACTTCAGCCAGAGAGGGAATTCAAAGTCAATTCGTCCCACTAAACAAGCTAGCGAGGAATTCAATCAATATACATGATAGCTGTGGTTTCAAACCATTTACATTGTTTTTCAATCAATAAGTATCCATCAAATATCATTCAAACAGTTTTTCACAATTTAAAACAATAATATACAAATAGTCATATTTTATTTCAATTGAAAAATTCAAAAGAAATAACTGTTGTGCACAAACCTCTGATAAATGTCTCTTGGTTCTAACATAGTGTTTCCTTCCCCTTTCCTGAGTCATTGCTTACTGAAATACACAATTTGAAGTGTTTCAGTACTCATTTAAATTGTCTTTAACAATAAGGCTTAACAATTAATTTATTGATTTCTATTATTTCCTTAGTCAACCTAAAATGTTGACCCTCAATGCACTCTCGGTGAATTAGGTTTTAATGTTACCAATATGTCACATTTTATAGCCTTTTAGTGTTAGTACATGTTACCAAATTCATTTTCATGTATATTGCATTTTATTGCAATTTGCCGGATTTCGGTATACTAATATGACCTAACCGAATGACCTAGTTCCCTCAGTTTTCGGGTTTCGGTCAAAACTACAAACTTATAGGTCTATGTCTTATTGCATGCGGGACAAAATTTTAGGTCATTCTGAGTTGTGTAGACCAAGTTATGATCAATTTACCAATGCTAGACAGAATGTACCAAAATGGTAACTTTAGGTCATTTTTAGGTCACTTTTAGTTCGGCCAGTTTTTAGACCTGAAATTGTGCAAGCTATTTGGCTTGGTTCTGGCCATTTCTGGGCTTTGGTGTCTCCATTAGAATTGTATATATATGTCTCAACTATTCATGGTAAAAATTTCAGGTCAATTGGACCTGTTTTGAGTAAGTTATGGTCAAAACACTAACTACTGCCCAAATGGTCAATTTTCAGGCTTTCAAGTCACTAATCTAGATTTGGTCATTTTTCAAGTCACCTTCTAGGCAGAATTTTGGTAAGCTTCCTTCATGAAAGTTGGCACATTTTGTGCCTAGTTTCACCTCCAATTGGTCTTATACTAATTGGAGTCACACACTTAAGGTTCTAAGCCAAAACACACACTGCCCTACTACACACTTCTTCATCACATACCAATTACACATTTTATACATACCAAACTACTTCCTCCATGCCAATTCTGGTTTGTACCTTAACATTAACACACTTTACTTCACATTTTTGGTTATTTTAGCAGCTTGTAACCACTCTCAATATGCACACTATAGCACAGAATTTTTCAAAGTCCATTTACAACAATTTAACCATATGACATACCTCATTTACATGTCCAAATTCAAACCATTATACACATATCCATGCTGCCATCAATAACAACATCTTAAACAACTATAAACAAGTAAAAACAAGCTACATATACTGAATTTCCATGGCTGCCAAAATGTACATCTTCATTAAAACATCAAACTTCAAAAATTCTTCCACAAATCAACTACCCACAACCTTGGTTACACTTTTAATGAAACAAGAATTGAAAATACACACTTACCACTTTTGAAGTTCTTCAAAACCTCACCAAAACTTAACTTTCTTGCTCCTAGTATGCTGCCCAAGGTATGGTGGTCAGGTTTAGTGAAGGAACCTAATGGAAAAAGTGGCTAGAACATGGTGAACTTGAGCTCTCACCATGGACGGCCATGGATGGACCTTGGGAGGAAGGATTCGGCTGGTTTTGCAAAGTGAGATTGAAGATGGGTTTTCATCATTCCAAGTGTCCCTTAAAGTGTCCCAAAGTTAAGGTTAGTGGAGCACTAAAGAAATAAAATGATTATTTATTCCAAGTTTTTAAATTCTCACATTTACCTCAATTTTTTTCACTATTCACATAATGGACCACCATTTTAATTTTCATGGTATTTTCAAAGTTTAATATCATTTATTTTTAATGGAAATTTTAGGTCAAAAGGAAACTCAGGGTGTCAAATGACCATAATGCCCCTATTCAGGTCGCATTTCTGATTTTTTGATAACACCGAGTTTTGTCGTTTTCTCGATTTCTCGTTTTTCTTTGTACTAATTAATTAATTTTTCTTTGATATTTCTAATGATATTTATACTTCAATAGACGTTTATTTAAGTTTTAAAAATATTTTCCAAGGTTCTCCGTGGTCCAGGGCTAGTCAACGGTCTACACCGCAACTTCCCGGTGCGGTCACCCATCGCTATGGTTCTCGTCTCGTTTAACTTGGTTACATTTCATTGCTATTATTTTTTCTTTGTTTTTCTTGTATTTTCTTTTCTTGTATTTCATTATTTTATGTCTCCTCATCCATATCTAAGTGTAGTTCTAAGCATCCTAACTGTCCAAACAATACTGGTCACCGGAATAGCAGAACGCACTACTGAACATAGGGATTAGATGTGATTCTAATCCCCAAAATTATCCGCACCGACACCGGTTGTAACACCCCTATTTGTATAGCCTGGTATATTTCACTGTTTCGGTGACCGGAGTCTGTCCGGATAATAAAGGGGATTAAAACAACATCTAAGACAACTAGATAAGCCCTAAACATAAATAATTAGTAATTGTCAATTAGTTAAGTATAAATAAGAAAAACAGAACATAAGAAGTTAAATGAGCCGAGAGTCACAGCGATGGGTGACCTTCTCGGGAAGGATTGCGAAGTCGATTTAAACTCAAATTTTGAATCGTAAAATGTGACGTCGCGGTCCTTAGGACCATTGTGAACACAGTGGAAAAGAGAAAATCATGAAAAAGAATTGTTAAGCCAGTCAAATAATTAGGTCAAGGATCTAGAAGAAATATTGAATTATTTTCAAACCGGGTCGAACCGACGAGGGGCAATTTGGTCAATTGATCCCGAGAGCTGACTCCTGACCTAACTGTCAAATAAAATTAGAGAAAAGAAAATTTCAGAATCGGGAATTAAATTAAAGAACTAATAGAAAAATAAATAAAAAAAAGGAAAAGTATAAAGTGATGACATCATGCATGACCTCATGCATGATGCAATAATTATTATAATTAAAATTTATTTAATTTAAATTTGTGGTATTCCTAAAGACATAAAAAAAAATAAAAATAAAAATAAAAAGGTGGTCTACCATTCCTTGCTGTCCCTCTCTCTCCCAAGCTCTCTCTCTCAAAATCCTCCATAAAAGCTTAAATTCAAGCTTTTAAACCTTCAAAGTAACCATAGATTTCCCCAATTTTATTACTTAAAATTTGTTTTGGCAACTTGAAAAGAAGTTTGAGTAAGGAAAGAAAAGAAGAAAAGGAAGGGATTGAGGAAGAGGAAACTCCAAGTTGAGGTAAGCATTAGATTGAAATCTAATGTTTAAAAATACATGATTTGAGTTATTTTACCTTTGAATTTTAATTTAAAATGAAAAGAAAATTATTGTTGAGGGACCATATGTGAATTCGGCCAGTTAGGGTTTTGATGTGTGTATGCATGAGTATAGGTAAGCTTACATGAGTATAGAAGTAATGCTAGTAGTCTTGAAATTAGTTAAATACAACAAATATGTGAATTAGGGTTTGGCACCTAGGGTTTGGAAGAAAAAAGTGTAAGAAATCATTAAATGATGTGTTTGACCTAGTTTGAGGTGAGAAATGGTCATTTGAGACCAATTGGAGTATGTTAGAAGTGTTGGAACCAAATGCAAATTCGAATTGCTTAGGGTCATGCTACAGGCAGCAGGACCAAGGTCCCTTTTAGGGACCAAAACTGAAAGTTTACAAGTCCAATTGATGTGAGGCCAATTGAGAATGAAAATAGACACAAAATGGAACATTTTTCATTCAGGAATCATGCCTAAAAAGTGACCAAAACCTAGTGAACAAATTGACCAAATCTGGATTAGGCAATCTGACCTGTACAAAAATGACCAAATGAACAGTTTTTATTCATTTGGCCATAACTTGGGCTACACAGGTCTAAATGACCTAAACTTTTACCAGTGGACAGCTGAGATATAGACCTAAAACATTCATGAAGAATACAAACCCAAATTATGCCCTTAACCAAGTCATTTGGCCACCTAAAGTTGGTGACCTAAAACTGCTAGAACCAGAATTTGCCCCAAAAATCTAGGTTAAGTCCAATCTGGCACCCATGATTCAAATGGCTATAACTTGAGCTACAAAACTCCAATTAGAGTGATTCAAAAACGAGAATAAAGTTAAGACAATAGGGAACATTTTCTATGAAGAAAATTTTGCCAAATTCTAACAGCAAAATGACCAATGGAACAGTGCAACATAAGACACCAAAACTAAAAATTTACAAATTTACCTAAAAGACTTAAGTTTTGAGAAAATAACCAAAACCAACAAAATTTGTAACACCCCTATGTTCGGTAGTGCGTTCTACTGTTCCGGTGACCAGTGTTGTCCAGACAGCTAAGATGCCTAGAACTACACTTCGATATGAGTGAGGAGACATAAAATAATGAAATTCAAGAAAAGAAAATACAAGAAAAACAAAGAAAAAATAATAGCAAAGAAATGTAACCAAGTTAAGCGAGCCGAGAACCCTAGCGATGAGTGACCGCACCGGAAAGTCACGGCGTGGATCGTTGACTAGCCCTGGACTGCGGGGAACCCTAGAAAATATTTTTAGGACTTAAATAGACCCCTATTGAAGTATAAATACCATTAGAAATATCAAAGAAAAATTAATTAATTAGTACAAAGAAAAGTGAGAAATTGAAAAACAGACAAAACCCGATGTTACCGAAAAATCGGGAATGCAACCTGAATAGGGGCATTGTGGTCATTTGACACTCTGAGTTGTCTTTTGACCTAAATGTCCATTAAAAATACATGATATTACACTTGGAAAATGTCATGAAAAATTAAATTGGTGGTACCTAATGTAAATAGCTAAAGTTAGGAGCTTAATGTGGGAATAAGGAAAGTTAAGATTAAACTAATATTAAATTAAGCTTAGTGCTCCACTCACCCATGAAAGTGGACCACTAACTCACCATTTGGGCAGATTTCATCTTCTTCCTCACCTTGCCAAAGAACCAGCCGAAATGCTCTCAAGGTAAACCACCATTGCCGTCCACCTTAGAGCTCCATGCAAGTGAGATTCAAGCTCCTTTCTTGACACTTTCCTTCATTAAAGATTGTCCATACACCTTGGGCAATAGATAGGCAACAAGAAGACCAAGTTTTGGAGAGATTTTGAAGAGTTTCCAAAGTGGTAAGTTTGTGTTTTTGGGTTATTGCTTCATTAAAGTTAGTAAGAATGTTATGGGTACTTGAATTATGGAGAGATTTCTGAGGTTTGATGTTTAAAGGGAGAGGTGTATTTTTGGCAGCCATGGAAACTCCTTGAGGACAGTTTATTCTTGCTTGTAAATGGTAGATTAAAGGGTTGATTAAGTGTTTATGTGTGTAGGAATTTATTTGGGTGATGTATATTAAGTATATGTAAATGTGTACTTGAATTTGGAAGCTTGGAAATTAATGGAGTGTGATGTATGAATCGGCAGCTTGATTTAGTGAACCATAAAAATTTTATTTCATGTTTGGTTTATGGAATATTAATGTTGAATTGTGGTAGTTGTTATGGCAGCTTGTGTATATGTATGATGGTGTGAGGTTGGACATGTAAATGAGCTAGGTTGGGTGATTGAATTGTTGTAATTTGAGCTTGAAAAATTCTGTACTATATGGTGCATATTGAGTGTGATTGTAAGCTGCCAAAATGACCAACAATATGTTGTGAATTGTGTTTAGGTTATGGTACAAACCAGAATTGGCATGAATGTTTAGTTTGGTAAATGTTAAAAGTGTCCTTTGATGAGTAATGAACAAAATGCAATAGGGCAGTTTATGTTTTGGGCCTAGAACCTTAAGTGTGCGGCTCCAATTGGTAAGAGACCAATTGGAGGTGAAACTAGGCACAAAAATTGCCAACTTTCATGAAGGAAGCTTACCAAAATTCTGCTTGTAAGGCAACTTGAAAAATGACCAAATCCGGATTAGTGCAATTAAGGCCTGAAAATTGACTATTTGGGCAGCAGTTAGTATTTTGGCCATAACTCACTCAAAATAGGTCCAATTGACCTGAAATTTTGACCATAAATAGTTAAGACATATATCTACAAGTCTTATGAAGACACCAAAGCCCAGAAATGGCCATAAGCAAGTCAAACAGCTTGCACAAGTTTGGGTCTAAAAATTGGCCGAACCTAAAATGACCTAAAATGACCTAAAGTGATCAATTTTGATGCATTTTGACCAGCAATAGTAAAATGACCATAACTTGGTCTACATAACTCAGAATGACTTGAAATTTTGCCCCGCGTGCAATAAGACATAGATCTACAAGTTTGTAGTTTCGACCAAAACCCGAAAACCAAGGAAACTAGGTCATCCAGCTAGGTCAAACTAGTATCCCGGAATCCAACAAATTGCAATAAAACGCAATATACATGGAAATGAATTGGGTAACATGTACTAACCCTAAAAGGCTACAAATGCGACATATTAGTAACATTAAAACCTAATTTACCTAGAATGCATCGAGGGTCGACATATTAGGTTGACTAAGCAAATAATAGAATTCAGTGAATTAATTATCAAGCATTATCATTAGAGACAGTTTAAATGAGTACTTAAACACTTCAAATTGTGTTTCTCAGTTAGCAAGGACTCAGGGAAAGGGAAGGAAATACTAAGTCAAGGCCAAGAGATAGTTATCAGAAGTTTATGCACAATAAACCTTATTTGAGCCTTTTGTCATAAAAAAATTGATTTAGTGTGATTTATGTAAATTTGAAGTTAATTATGAATTGTGTTGCCATCTTGTGAATGAAATTATGACTTTGGAAATTTATTGGATTTCTCACGAATCATTTGAGTAAAATGTTTGAAATTGATTTTTGACTCACACTTAGCATGACAGTATCTTATTATTCCTCCTCCATTTATGGGGTGAGATCGGTTATTTTTCCTCCCTCTCTGGTTTACCAGTTGAGGTTGTAGATCGGATGAGTACTCATTAGCTAGCTAGCCACCTCCCTCATTGATTTCGATTAGTGGGGTTATAGATTGCTTTGTCGTGGTGTACAACGTGGCATTGATCGGAAACTTTGTGTCATGGCTTAAGTTGTGCATGAATTGGCAATACTATGTTTATTCAATTATTTGACCCAAAAAATTTTGCTATAAGGAGCTTTGATAAATTGTGAAATTTAATTGTGCAGCATTTAAATTGTGTTTTGGTAATGGATGATTTATGCATTGTATTTAAAATTTTTATTGTGCACCACTGAGACATTGTCTCAGCGATAGCTTTTCATTGCTGTCGCAGGTAGACAGACAGACAAGGTAGCAAACTAGGCTGCTAGGGCAACACTGAAAGATCATCGGGTATATTGAGTATACCATATTTTGCATTTTGTATTGTAATGTATGTTCACTGTATGTATATAGTGTTATTGGTTTTGAGCAGTTGTAAATTAAAATTGTACATTGAAGTTGTAAAATAAATTATGAGTTATTTTGACTTGTAAAATTTGTACTATATTTCTTTCATCTCATCCTTTGGAAATATTGAAAAAATTTATTGTGAATTTGAGTTAAGAAATATATTGTGTTGTTTAACTGTTGGAATTAAGATTGAGAAATATATTTGAAGTGCTTTTTACAGGTTTTCTGAAGAACTGTTTTATTCAAAATACAGAGGGCACTCCGCCAAATTTTTTATAAAAATTACTCATAATTCAAATGTGTTAGCTCTTTCACTTAAGTTCAAAAAAGTTTTTAACACCTATAAATAGTGCTCACCACTATAAAAAGAAGTAAGAAAATTTTTAAAATCCCTTGTAGTGTATTTAATGGGTTATCAGTAGACGAAGTTGGTAATTCATTAGGTAACTATGGGATCATGTTATGCCTTACAGAGAGGTAGGGTGTGACAAAATTGGTGACCAAAATGTGGTATGTGAGTATAGTTGGAATTCCCATACCTATTAAGCCTAAGAAAGTCAACAAATTAACTTGAATAGTATCTTGAATAGTAATCCCGAAATATAAAATTTAAAGAAAGCCAAGTGTAGCATATTAAAACTAGGTATAAGTGATTTTGAATTTATTTTTGGATTTATAATGAGTTATGATACTGAAACACTGTGAAACTATGTGTTTCAGTGGAAAAGAATACTGGAAAAGAACCCAAGGGATTGAGTCAAGGCCAAGAGGCGACTCGCTTAAGGTTTGTGCACAACATCAATATCCTTTAAAATTCATTTACAAAGTGCATGAAATGTGTATTATGCTTTTGCTTTGAATTGTTGAAAGTTTATTTGTGTATGTTTGAAATGGCAATAAATGTTTAGTAAATTGTTAAGATAAGTTTTGAAACCACAGTGTCATGACTACATATTTGAACAGCTCACTAGCATGACTAGTGGGGGAAATTAGTTTTGAATTTTGATTCCTTCTCTGGCTGAAGTGTTGAGGCGTGTGCTAGTAGAAGAAGAAAAAGAATGGGTTCCCATATATTTGAGCCAGCTAGCCTTGTGATGTGACTTCTCCTTAGCCTCTAGCTATTTAGATTATATTTGTTTCGAATGGCATGATATAACTGTTGGTTTTATGAAATTGGTTTTGACACTTCGAAATGAATTTGTTTAGATTAAAATCTCATAATTCATGTTTTGTATTTAATTCTCATGTGCAGTCCAATTTTTGAATAAATGTGATTTAAATTATGCATAAAGATTATTTTAGTATGTTGTGCACTACTGAGTCCTAGTACTCAGTGATGGCTGTTATTGCTGTCGCAGATATAGAGACTAGAGGAGCAGCAAATTGAGCTGCTGAGAATTGAGGAGCTACCTGCTTTAAAGCTATCGGGTATAATTTATACCCTGACTGTAAAAATTTATTTTCATGTATGTAATGTATGTAAAGGTATGGACATGTAAAACTAGTCTTGAGCAGTTTGTATAAAGTTTGTATAAAATTTGTAATAAATTTTAGTTTGAATTTCTCTTAGTGTAAATTTTTGTAATTATGTATATAAATTGTTTTATCTTTAATGAAATATGAATGGAAGTATTTTTCTTAAAATTGAACGAAATTGATTAATGGTATTTTGATGATTGTTGAATATTGGAAATTGTGGATTTGAATATTTGAAAATTGGTAAATGATGTTGAAATTGATTGGGATGGTTGTGAATTGAAGAAGTTATTGAGACAAATTATTGGAAGTGTTTTTTTCAGGTATTTGAAGAACTGTTTTCTCAAAATACAGATGGTACTCTGCTGAAATTTTTATAAAATTTGGGGAAAAATAAAATGGGCCAAAAATTTTAACTAGTTTTCAACTTTAATTAAATGTTTTAATACCTATTAGAAAATGCTCACCACTTATAAAAGTAAGAAAATTGTTTTAAAATCCCTTGTAGGGTACTTAATGAGTTATCGGTAGGTGAAGACCAGTAGTTCATTAGGTATTCTACGGGATCATGTTATGCCTTATAGAGGGGTAGGATATGACATGTTTTAGTGGTATCATAGCAAATTATTGAAGTATGTTTTAACTTGTAAATTTATGTCTTTTCTTTGCTAAGTACAACTGCTCAATGTCCTTATTTGTTACATACAGTGCATTACATCATAAATATGAACTAACGGAGGGAATCTCCTTGTGTTATTTGTTCAGGAGATATCCTACTATAGACTGATATGGAAGAAGGAGATCGCTCAGTTGAGCAATCTGTTAAAGCTGAGGCACAAGGGGAAGCCCCAGCTCTACAGAATGTCAGTGGGTCAGTGGCACCAGCACCACAAATACCGCCGTTTCCTACACAGTTTGTACAGTAGATGGCTGTGATGTTTTAACAAATGGCTGGGGGTATGCCTGCTCAAGCTCCACCCCAAACACCTATGGTACAACCACTGCCTCTAGCCAGACAGTATGACAAGTTATTAAAGTATGGGGCTATAGAGTTTAAGGGTACAGTGGACCCTTTAGCGGCAGAGCAATGGCTTGAAAGGATGGATAGAGTGTTTTAGAAGCTGCATTGCCCAGATGAACTGAAGTTTGAATACTTTGTGTCACTACTGCAAGGGGATGCGTATGATTGGTGGAAGACCATCCCCCACAACTTGGCTGAACCACTAGTACTGACCTGGGATGACTTCATCAGAGAATTCAGACAAAAATACATCTCAGACGCATATGTAGATCAAAAGTTATAAGAATTTCTGAGTCTGAAACAAGGGAACAGATCAGTGGCAGAGTATGAGAGGGAGTTCTTCCGCTTAAGCCACTATGCTGGGAGTCTCCTTTCTACCAGCAAGGTAAGGTGCAAGAGATTTGAGATGGGTTTGAAGCCCAGTTTGAGGATGCAAGTAGTGGGATTCAGACACAGCAACTTCTCTGAGCTCATCTCTCAAGCACTTGAGCTAGAAAGGATTGAATCAGAAGCGACACCTGTAAAAGAAAAATCAGAGAAGACTGAGAAAACAGAGAAAGATAAAGGTGAAAAGTCAGTAGAGCAAGGTCCTAGTGGTACCTCTGGAAAGAAGAAGAAATTTGGTGGACCTAGTAGAGGTCAAGGTGGAAGGTTTAGAAGGGATAGATTCTCTAGATAGAGACCCCGTAGGTCTGGTCAGCAGTCAAGCAGGGGTTCATATCCTGCCCGCCCCTATAAGACTTGTGGCAAGATTCATGGGGGAGAATGCTATTGGGCTATGGGAGCCTGCTTTAACTGTGGAGGCAAGGGCCATTTAGCTAAAGACTGCACTAATGCTCCTAGATTTAGTCCAGCTCCTACGACTGCAGAAGGATCTATTCAGAGTCCTGCTCCCAGAGGTTCACAATCAGTTGGCAGAGGAAGAGGCAGAGGTAGAGGGACCGCTCGCGCAGTGGCATCGTTGGTCGGGCCAAGACAAGGAAGTGCTTCAGCCAGAGTTTACACGATGAGACAGCGAGAAGAGGCTGAGACTTCCGATGTGGTAGCCGGTACATTCTCTATCTCTGAGCAAGATGTATTTGTATTGTTTGATCTGGGTTCAACCCACTCATATGTTAGTGCTAGCATGGTCAGTTCACTTACTGTTTCATGTGTCCAAATGGGTTTTGAAGTGCTAGTAATTAGTCCGTTAGGACAAGAGGTTCGGGTCAACAGAATTTATAGAGACTGTCCTTTGGTGATCCAAGGACATGTTTTTCTATCAAATTTGATTGAAATGCCTTCAGAGATTATGATATTATCTTGGGCATGGATTGGCTAGCCAGGCATCACGCCATGATTGACTGTAGATTGAAGACAGTCACTTTTGGTCTCCCTTTGTACGGTGATGTGGTAATACATGGGGAGAGGCATTTACTGCCACCAAACATCATTTCAGCTGCACTAGCCAGAAGGATGATCAGAAAGGGGTGTGAAGCATACTTAGCACATGTGATAGACACCTAAGTGGGGAGTCCAGCACTCAGGGACATCCCTACAGTATGTGACTTTCCGGATGTGTTTCCTGATGAATTGCCAGGATTACCTCCAGAAAGAGAGGTGCAGTTTGAGATTGATGTTATGCTTGGTGTGGACCCAATCTCCATAACACCATATAGAATGGCACCTGCAGAATTGAAAGAATTGAAAGTGCAATTGCAAGAGCTACTTGACAAGGGCTTTATCCGCCCTATTATGTCACCTTGGGGAGCGTCAGTGTTGTTTGTTAAGAAGAAGGATGGCACTCTCCGCTTACGTATTGACTATCGCCAGTTAAATAAGGTGACAATAAAGAATAGATATCCATTACCCCACATTGATGACTTGTTTGATCAGTTGAGGGGTGCAGCTGTGTTCTCCAAAATTGACTTGAGATCAGGTTATTATCAGCTAAAAGTACAAGAGCAGTGTATTCCTAAAACTGCCTTCAGAACCCGCTATGGCCATTATGAGTTCTTGGTCATGCCATTCGGGTTAACTAATGCTCCGGCTGCTTTTATGGATCTGATGAACGCTATCTTTAGACCATACCTTGACCAGTTAATTGTGGTAATTATTGATGATATATTGGTCTATTCGAGGAGTGCAGAAGAGCATGATAGACATCTGTGGATTGTACTACAGACTTTGAGGGAGAAACAGCTATACGCCAAATTGTTGAAATGTAAATTTTGGTTGAAAGAAATATCTTTCTTGGGGCATGTCGTATCAGTAGAGGGCATCAAGGTAGATCCAAGTAAGATTGAAGCTGTCCTTAATTGGAGGCCACCCAGGAATATCACAAAGATTCGCAGTTTTCTGGGTTTAGCTGGATACTACCATCGGTTTGTGAAGGGATTCTTCATGTTGGCATCTCCATTGACTAAGCTACTTCGAAAAGATGTGAAATTCCAGTGGACGGATAAATGCCAATAGAGTTTTGATGAATTGAAGTGATGTTTGACTGAGGCTCTAGTCTTGACTTTACCTACCATGGGTAAAGAATATACAGTTTATAGTGATGCTTCTCATAATGGGTTATGTTGTGTATTGATGCAAGATCGAAATGTCATTGCCTATGCATCACGCCAGCTAAAACCGAATGAGAGGAATTATCCGACACATGACTTGGAGCTTGCAGCTATTGTGTTTGCTCTTAAGATCTGGAGGCACTATTTGTATGGGGAGAAATGCTACATCTACACAGATCATAAGAGTTTGAAGTATTTGGGCACCCAGAAATAGTTGAATTTGAGACAGAGGAGATGGTTATAGTTAATAAAAAACTATGATTGTCTGATAGACTATCAGCCAGGGAAAGCTAATATTGTGGTTGACGCCTTAAGTCGCAAGACTATGGCAAGTCTATGGGTTACTCCTTTGTCTATGGTACATGAGTTAAGATCATTACATGCCAGCTTAGAGATTAATAATGAGGGGCAGACAACAGTTGCATGGCATGTACAGCCAGTGTTGATTGATCAGATTAGAATGGCTGCTCAGAATGATGAAAGGTATCAAAAGCTGTTGGAAGAAGTCAGACAGGGCAAGAAATTAGAATTCTCAATAAGAGATGACAATCTATTGCTAAATTAGGCTGTGTTCCTAATGATGTTGATTTGAGAAAGATCATTTTGAAGGAAGCACATGAGTCTCCTTTTGCCATGCACCCTGGTGGCACAAAAATGTATAGAGGGCTAAAGAAGCATTACTGGTGGATGGGTATGAAAAGAGATGTGGTAGAGTTTGTTTCCAAATGCCTAATTTGTCAGCAAGTGAAGGCAAAGCATCAAGTACCCGCTGGGTTGTTACATCCACTACCAGTACCAGAATGGAAATGGGAGAGAATAACGATGGATTTTGTGATGGGACTTCCGAGGACACAGAAGAGTCATGATGCAGTATGGGTCATTATTGACAGACTGACCAAGTCTGCTCATTTTTTGCCAGTTCGGATGGACTACAGTTTAGAAAGATTAGCCAGGTTGTACATTGATGAAATTGTGAGACTACATGGAGTGCCAGTATCCATCGTATTAGACAGAGATCCTAGGTTCACTTCTAGATTCTGGGGTAGTCTTCAAAGAGCCCTAGGAACTAGATTGAACTTCAGTACTGCATTCCACCCACAGACAGATGGCTAGTCCAAGAGGGTAATTCAGATCTTGGAGGACATGCTACGGGCTTGTGTAATTGAATTTGAGGGCAGTTGGGACACACACTTGCCTTTGATTGAGTTTGCTTACAATAATAGCTACCAATCAAGCATTGGGATGCCTCCATACGAAGCTTTGTATGGCAGAAAATGTAGAACCCCATTATGTTGGGATGATGTGGGTGAAAGGAAGATGATTGGGCCCAAAATTGTTCAGCGGACTAAGGAGAAAATTAGGGTGATCAGAGATCGACTTAAGACTGCATCAAACCATCAGAAGTCCTATGTTGATATGAAGAGAAGGGATATTAAGTATGCAGTGGGTGAGAAAGTATTCCTCAAGGTTTCCCCTTGGAAGAGAATTATGAGATTCGGCAGAAAGGGGAAACCGAGTCCTCGTTTTATTGGGCCATATGAGGTTCTAGAAAGAGTGGGTCCTTTGGCATATAATTTGGCACTACGTCTAGAGTTAGAAAAGAAACATAATGCCTTTCATGTGTCTATGTTGAGGAGCTATCGATCAGACCCATCTCATGTACTACCAGTAGAAGAAATTGAAGTGAATCCAGGCCTCACATACGAAGAAGAACCCATAAAGATTCTGGCTTATGAGGTGAAGCAGCTACGGAACAAGCAAATACCATTAGCAAAAGTGCTGTGGAACCATTATTCGGGCCAGGAGGCTACTTGGGAATGAGAGGAGGACATGAGGAGACAGCACCCACAGCTATTTAGAGATTGATACCAGGTAAAAATTTCGAGACAAAATTTATTTTAAGGGGGGGAGAATTGTAACACCCCTATTTGTATAGCCTGGTATATTTCACTGTTCCGGTGACCGGAGTCTGTCCGGACAATTAAGGGGATTAGAACCACATCTAATACAACTAGATAAGCCCTAAACATAAATAATTAGTAATTGTCAATAAGTTAAGTATAAATAAGAAAAACAGAACATAAGAAGTTAAATGAGCCGAGAGTCACAACAATGGGTGACCGTCTCGGGAAGGATTGCGAAGTAGATTTAAACTCAAATTTTGAATTGTAAAATGCGACACCGTGATCCTTAGGACCATTGTGAACACAGTGGAAAAGAGAAAATCATGAAAAAGAATTGTTAAGCCAGTCAAATAATTGGGTCAAGGATCCGGAAGAAATATTTAATTATTTTCAAACCGGGTCAAACTGGCGAGGGGCAATTTGGTCAATTAATCCCTAGAGCTGACTCCTGACCTAACTGTCAAATAAAATCGGAGAAAAGAAATTTTCTGAATCGGGAATTAAATTAAAGAACTAATAGAACAATAAATAAAAAAAAAAGAAAAAGGAAAAGGATAAAGTGATGACATCATGCATGACCTCATGCATGATGCAATAATTATTATAATTAAAATTTATTTAATTTAAATTTGTGGTCTTCCTAAAGACATAAAAAAGAAAAAGAAAAGAAAAGAAAAATAAAAAGGTGGTCTACCATTCCTTGCCATCCCTCTCTCTCCCAAGCTTTCTCTCTCAAAATCCTCCATGAAAGCTTAAATTCAAGCTTTCAAACCTTCAAAGTAACCATAGATTTCCCCAATTTTATTACTTAAAACTTGTTTTGGCAACTTGAAAAGAAGTTTGAGTGAGGAAAGAAAAGAAGAAAAGGAAGGGATTGAGGAAGAGGAAACTCCAAGTTGAGGTAAGCATTAGATTGAAATCTAATGTTTAAAAATACATGATTTGAGTTACTTTAGCTTAGAATTTTAATTTAAAATGAAAAGAAAATTGTTGTTGAGGGATCATATGTGAATTCGGCCAGCTAGGGTTTTGATGTGTGTATGCATGAATTTGATTGGATTCAAAGTGTAGGTAAGCTTACATGAGTATAGAAGTAATGCTAGTAGTCTTGAAATTAGTTAAATACAACAAATATGTGAATTAGGGTTTGGCACCTAGAGTTTGGAAGAAAAAATTGTGAGAAATTGTTAAATGATGTGTTTGACCTAATTTGAGCTAAGAAATGGTCATTTGAGACCAATTGGAGTATGTTAGAAGTGTTGGAACCAAATGCAAATTCAGATTGCTTAGGGTTATGCTGTAGGCAGCAAGACTAAGGTCCCTTTTAGGGACCAAAACTGAAAATTTACAAGTCCAATTGGTGTGAGGCCAATTGGGAATGAAAATAGACACAAAATGGAACATTTTTCATTTAGGAATCATGCCCAAAAAGTGACCAAAACCTAGTGAACAAATTGACCAAATCCGGATTAGGCAATCTGATCTGTACAAAAATGACTAAATGAATAGTGTTTATTCATTTAGCCATAACTTGGGCTAGGCTGGTCTAAATGACCTGAAATTTTACCAGTGGATAGATGAGATATAGACCTAAAACTTTCATGAGGAACACAAACCCAAATTATGCCCTTAACCAAGTCATTTGGCCACCCAAATTTGGTGACCTAAAACTGCCAGAACCAGAATTTGCCCAAAAAATCTGGGTTAAGTCCAATCTGGCAACCATGATTCAAATGGCTATAACTTGACCTACAAAACTCCAATTAGAGTGATTCAAAAAGGAGAATAAATTTAAGACAATAGGAAACATTTTCTATGAAGAAAATTTTATCAAATTCTAACAGCAAAATGACCAATGGAACAATGAAACATAAAACACCAAAACTGAAAATTTGCAAATTTAGCTAAAAGACTTAAGTTTTGAGAAAACAACCAAAACCAACAAAATTGGTGCAAAATGTGGTATGTGAGTATAGTTGGAATTTCCATACCTATTAAGCCTTAGAAAGTCAATAAATTAACTTGAATAGTGTCATGAATAGTAACCCCGAAATACAAAATTTAAAGAAAGCCAAGTGTAGCATATTAAAACTAGGTATAAGTGAATTTGAATTTATTTTTGGATTTATAATGAGTTATGATACTGAAACACTGTGAAACTGTGTGTTTCAGTGGAAAAGAATACCGAAAAAGAACCCAAGGGATCGAGTCAAGGCCAAGAGGCGACTCACTTAAGGTTTGTGCACAATATCAATATGCTTTAAAATTCATTTACAAAGTGCATGAAATGTGTATTATGCTTTTGCTTTGAATTGTTGAAAGTTTATTTGTATATGTTTAAAATGGCAATAAATGTTTAGTAAATTGTTAAGATAAGTTTTGAAACTACAATGTCATGACTATATATTTGAACACCTCACTAGCATGACTAGTGGGGGAAATCAGTTTTGAATTTTGATTCCTTCTCTGGCTGAAGTGTTGAGGTGTGTGCCAGTAGAAGAAGAAAAAGAATGGGTTCCCATATATTTGAGCTAGCTAGCCTTGTCATGTGACTTCTCCTTAGCCTCTAGCTATTGAGATTATATTTGTTTCCAATGGCATGATATAACTGTGGGTTTTATGAAATTAGTTTTGACACTTCGAAATGAACTTGTTTGGATTAAAATCTCATAATTTATGTTTTGTATTTAATTCTCATGTGCAGTCCAATTTTTGAATAAATGTGATTTAAATTATGCATAAAGATTATTTTAGTATGTTGTGCACTAGTGAGTCCTAGTACTCAGCGATAGCTATTATTGCTGTTGCAGATATAGAGACTAGAGGAGTAGCAGATTGAGCTGCTGAGGATTGAGGAGCTACCTGCTTTGAAGCTATCGGGTATAATTTATACCCTGACTATAAAAATTTATTTTGATGTATGTAATGTATGTAAAAGTATGGACATGTAAAACTGGTCTTGAGCAGTTTGTATAAAGTTTGTATAAAGTTTGTAATAAATTTTAGTTTGAATTTCTCTTAGTGTAAATTTTTGTAATGATGTATATAAATTGTTTTATCTTTAATGAAATATTAATTGAAGTATTTTGCTTAAAATAGAATGAAATTGATTAATGGTATTTTAATGATTGTTGAATATTGGAAATTGTGCATTTTAATTTTTGGAAATTGGTAAATGATGTTGAAATTGATTGGGATGGTTGTGAATTTAAAGAAGTTGTTGAGAAAAATTATTGGAAGTGTTTTTTTCAGGTATTTGAAGAACTGTTTTCTCAAAATACAGACGGCACTCTGCCGAAATTTCTATAAAATTTGCGAAAAAATAAAATAGGCCAAAAATTTTAACTAGTTTTCAACTTTAATTAAATATTTTAATACCTATTAGAAAATGTTCACCACTTATAAAAGTAAGAAAATTATTTTAAAATCCCTTGTAGGGTACTTAATGAGTTATCGGTAGGTGAAGTTTAGTAGTTCATTAGGTATTCTATGGGATCATGTTATGCCTTACAGAGGGGTAGGGTGTGACACCGGTCACCGGAATAGTGAAATATACCAGGCTATACAAATAGGGGTATTACAATTCTGCCCCCCTTAAAATAAATTTCATCTTAAAATTTTACCTGGTATCAGTCTCTAAACAGCTGTGGGTGCTGTCTCCTCATGTCCTCCTCTCGTTCCCAAGTAGCTTCTTGGCCCGAATGATGGTTCCACAGCACTTTCACTAACGGTATTTGCTTGTTCCGTAGCTGCTTCACCTCATAAGCCAGAATCTCTATGGGTTCTTCCTCATATGTGAGGTCTGGATTTACTTTAATTTCTTCTACTAGTAGTACAAGAGATGGGTCTGATCGATAACTCCTCAACATAGACACATGGAAGACATTATGTATCTTCTCTAACTCTGGAGGTAGTGCCAAATGATATGCCAAAGGACCCACTCTTTCCAGAACCTCATATGGCCCAATGAAATGAGGACTCAGTTTCCCCTTCCTGCCGAATCTCATAATTTTCTTCTAAGGGGAAACCTTGAGGAATACTTTCTCACCCACTGCATATTCGATATCCCTTTTCTTCAGATCAATATAGGACTTCTGACGATCTGATGCAATCTTAAGTCGATCTCTGATTAATCTGATTTTCTCCTTGGCCTGCTGAATAATTTCGAGTCCAATCATCTTCCTTTCACCTACTTCATCCCAACACAAGGGAGTTCTACACTTTCTGCCATACAAAGCTTCATATGGAGGCATCCAAATGCTTGATTGGTAGCTATTGTTATAAGCAAACTCAATCAAAGGCAAGTGTGTGTCCCAACTGCCCTCAAACTCAATCACACAAGCCCGTAGCATGTCCTCCAAGATCTGAATTACCCTCTTAGACTGGCCATCTGTCTATGGGTGGAATGTCATACTAAAGTTCAATCTAGTTCCTAGGGCTCTCTGAAGACTACCCCAGAATCTAGAAGTGAACCTAGGAACTCTGTCTGATACGATGGATACTGGCACTCCATGTAGTCTTACTATCTCATCAATGTACAACTTGGCCAATTTTTCTAAACTATAGTCCATCCGAACTGGCAAGAAATGAGCAGACTTGGTTAGTCTGTCAACGATGACCCATACTGCATCATGACTCTTCTATGTCCTCGAAAGTCCCATCATAAAATCCATCGTTATTCTCTCCCATTTCCATTCTGGTACTGGTAACGGATGTAACAACCCAGCTGGTACTTGGCACTCTATCTTTACTTGCTGACAAGTTAGGCATTTGGAAACAAACTCTACCACATCTCTTTTCATACCCATCCACCAGTAATGCTCCTTTAGCCCTCTATACATTTTTGTGCCACTAGGGCGCATGGCAAAAGGAGACTCATGTGCTTCCTTTAAAATGATCTTCCTCAAAGCAACATCATTAGGAACACACATTCTACCCTGGTGTAGCAATAGACCGTCATCTCTTATTGAGAATTCTAGTTTCTTACCCTGTCTGACTTCTTCTAACAGCTTCTGATACTTCTGATCATTCTGAGCAGCCATTCTGATATGATCAATCAACACTGGCTGTACATGCCATGCAACTGCTGTCTACCTCTCATCATTAATCTCTAAGCTGGCATGTAAAGATCTCAACTCATGTACCATAGACAAAAGAGTAACCCGTAGACTTGCCATAGTCTTGTGACTTAAGGCGTCAGCCACAACATTAGCTTTCCTTGGTTGATAGTCTATCAAACAATCATAGTCTTTTATCAACTTTAACCATCTCCTCTGTCTCAAATTCAACTCCTTCTGAGTGCCCAGATACTTCAAACTCTTATGATCTATGTAAATGTAGCATTTCTCCCCATATAAATAGTGTCTCCAGATCTTAAGAGCAAACACAATTGCTACAAGCTCCAAATCATGTGTTGGATAATTCCTCTCATGCGGTTTCAACTGGCGTGATGCATAGGCAAGGACATTTCGATCTTGCATCAATACACAGCCTAACCCATTGTGAGAAGCATAACTATAAACTATGTATTCTTTACCCGGAGTAGGTAAAGTCAGGACTGAAGCCTCAGTCAAACACTTCTTTAATTCATCAAAACTCTGTTGACATTTATCCGTCCACTGAAATTTCAAATCTTTTGAAGTAATTTGGTCAATGGAGATGTCAACATGGAGAATCCCTTCACAAATCGACGATAGTATCCAGTTAAACCTAGAAAACTGCGAATCTCCGTGATATTCCTGGGTGGCTTCCAATTAAGGACAACTTCTATCTTACTTGGATCTACCTTGATGCCCTCTACTGATACTACATGCCCCAAGAATGATATTTCTTTCAGCCAAAACTCACACTTCGACAATTTGGTGTATAGCTGTTTCTCCCTCAAAGTCTGCAGTACAACCCACAGATGTCTATCATGCTCTTCTGCACTCCTCGAGTAAACCAATATATCATCAATGAATACCACCACAAACTGATCGAGGTATGGTCTGAAGATAGTGTTCATCAGATCCATAAAAACAGCTGGAGCATTAGTCAACCCGAATGGCATGACCAAGAACTCATAATGGCCATAGTGGGTTCTGAAGGCAGTTTTAGAAATACTCTGCTCTTTTACGTTCAGCTGATAATAACCTGATCTCAGGTCGATTTTGGAGAACACAGCTGCACCCCTCAACTGATCAAACAAATCATCAATGCGGGGCAATGGATATCTATTCTTTATTGTCACCTTACTCAACTGCTGATAGTCAATACATAAGCGGAGAGTTCCATCCTTCTTCTTAACAAACAACACTGGCGCTCCCCAAGGTAACACACTAGGGCAGATAAAGCCCTTGTCAAACAACTCTTGCAACTGCACTTTCAACTCTTTCAATTATGCAGGTGCCATTCTATATGGTGTTATAGAGATTGGGTCCACACCAGGCATAACATCAATCTCAAACTGCACCTCTCTTTCTAGAGGTAATCCTGGCAATTCATCAGGAAACACATCCGAAAAGTCACATAATGTAGGGATGTCCCTCAGTGCTGAACTCCCCACCTGGGTGTCTATCACATGTGCCAAGTATACTTCACACCCCTTTCTGATCATCCTTCTGGCTAGTGCAACTGAAATGATGTTTGATGGTAGTAAATGCCTCTCCCCATGTATTACCACATCACCGTACAGAGGGAGACCAACAGTGACTATCTTCAGTCTACAGTCAATCATGGCGTGATGCCTGGCTAACCAATCCATGCCCAAGATGATATCATAATCTCTGAAGGGCATTTCAATCAAGTCTGACAGAGAAACATGTCCTTGGATCACCAAAGGACAGTCTCTATAGATTCTATTGACCCGAACCTCTTGTCCTAACGGACTAGTTACTAGCACTTTAAAATTCATTTTGGCACACGGAATAGCAAGTGAACTGACTACGCTAGCACTAACATGCGAGTGGGTTGAACCCGGATCAAACAACACAAATACATCTTGATCAAAGATAGAGAATGTACCGGCTACCACATCAGAAGTCTCAGCCTCTTCTCGTTATCTCATCGTATAAACTCTGGCTGAAGCACTTCCTTGTGCTGACTGACCAACAGTACCCTGACTGCTTGATGCATGGCCTCTACCTCTGCCTCTTCCTCTGTCAACTGGTTATGAACCTCTAGGAGCAAGACTCTGAATAGATCCTTCTGTAGTAGTAGGAGCTGGACCAAATCTAGGAGCACTAGTGCAATCTTTTGCAATATGACCCTTGCCTCCATAGTTAAAACAGGCTCCCATTGCCCAATAGCATTCTCCCCCATGAATCTTGCCATAAGTCTCACAGGGGCAGGGAGGTTGTGAACCCCTGCTTGACTGCTAACCAGACATAGGGGGTCTCTGTCCAGAGAATCTGCCCCTTCCAAACCTTTCACCTCGACCTCTGCTAGGTCCCCCAAATTTCTTCTTCCCAGAAGTACCACTAGGACTTGGCTCTACTGACTTTTCCCCCTTATCTTTCTCTAATTTCTCAACTTTCTCTGATTTTTCTTTTGCTGGAGTCACTTCTGATTCAATTCTTTTCAACTCAAGTGCCTGAGAGATGAGCTCTGAGAAATTACTATGTCTAAATCCCACTACTTGCATCCGTAGGCTGGGCTTCAAACCCGTCTCAAATCTCTTGCACCTTTCCTTGCTAGTAGAAATGAGACTCCCAGCATAGTGGCTTAAGCGGAAGAATTCCCTCTCATATTCTACCACTGTTCTGTTACCTTGCTTCAAACTCAAAAATTCTTGTAGTTTCTAATCCACATATGCATCTAAGATGTATTTCTGTTTGAAATCTCTGATGAAGTTATCCCAGGTCAGTACTGGTGGTTCTGCCAAGCTGTGGGGGATGGTCTTCCACTAATCATATTCATCCCCTTGTAGTAGTGACACAGAGTATTCAATTTTCAACTCATCTGGGCAGTGCAGCTTCTTGAATACTCTGTCCATTCTCTCTAGCCACTAGTCTGCCTCTAAAGGGTCTACTGTACCCTTAAATTCCGTAGCCCCATACTTTAACAGCTTGTCATACTGTCTGGCTGGAGGCTGTGGTTGTATCACAGGTGTCTCAGGTGGAGCTTGAGCTGGCATACCCCCAGCCATTTGTTGAAACATTGCTGCCATCTGCTATGCGAACTGTGTAGAAAACTACAGCATTTGTGGGTCTGGTGCCACTGACCCACTGACATTCTGTAGAGCTAGGGCTTCCCCTTGTGCCTCAGCTTCAATAGATTGCTCAACTGAGTGATCCCCTTCTTCCATTTCAATCTGGAGTAGGATATCTCCTGAACAAATAACACAAGGAGATTTCCCTCCATTAGTTCGTATTTATGATGTAATGCACTGTATGTAACAAATAAGAACATTGAGCAGTTGTACTTAGCAAAGAAAAGACACAAATTCATAAGTTAAAACATACTTTAAAAATTCGCTCTAATACCACTAAAACATGTCACACCTTACCCCTCTGTAAGGCGTAACATGATCCCGTAGAATACCTAATGAACTACCGAACTTTACCTACCGATAACTTATTAAGTACCCCACAAGGGATTTTAAAACAATTTTCTTACTTTCATAAGTGGTGAGCATTTTCTACCAGGTATTAAAACATTTAATCAGAGTTTGAAAACTAGTTAAAATTTTTGTTCCATTTTATTTTTTTGCTAATTTTATAAAAATTTCGGCAGAGTGCCATCTGTATTTTGAGAAAATAATTCTTCAAATACCTATAAAAAGCACTTCCAAAGATTTATCTCAACAACTTCATCAAATCAACATCCATCACAATCAATTTCAACATCATTTCTCAATTTCCAAAATTCAACATCATCAAAATACTACCAATTAATTTCATTCAAATTAAAACAAAATACTTCCATTCATATGTAATTAAAGATAAAATAATTTATATACATCATTCTAGAAATTTGCATTAGGAAAAATCCAAACTAAAATTTATTACAAGCTTTATACAATTGCTCATGACCATTTTCTAAATGTACATACATTTACATACATCCAAAATAATTATTACAATCAGGGTATAAAATATACCCGATAGAACTTCAGAGTAGGTAGCTCCTCAATCCTCAGCAGCTCACTCTGCTGCTCCTCTAGTCTCTATATCTGCAACAGCAATAACAGCCATCGCTGAGTACTAGGACTCAGTGGTGCACAACATACTAAAATAATCTTTATGCGAAATTTAAATCATATTTATTCAAAAATTAAACTGAACATGAAATATAAATTCAAAACATGATTTATAAGATTTTAATCCAAACAATTTCATTTCAAAAGTCTCAAAACAAATTTGATAAAAACACAAAGTTATATCATGCCGTTCGAAACAAATATCATCTCAATAGCTAGAGGCTAAGGAGAAGTCACATCACAAGGCTAGCTAGCTCAAATATATGGGAACCCATTCTTTTTCTTCTTCTACTAGCACACACCTCAACACTTCAGCTAGAGAAGGAATCAAAATTCGAAACTGATTTCCCCCACTAGTCATGCTAGTGAGGTATTCAAATATATGGTCATGACACTATGGTTTCAAAACTATCTTAACAATTTACTAAACATTTATTGTCATTTCAAATATATATAATTAAACTTTCAACAATTTAAATTAAAAGCATAATAAACATTTCTAAACAATCATATCACAATTCAATATTTCAATTCATTCAAAACGATGTGCAGAATAAAATTTACAGAAATTCTATGTTGTGCACAAACCTTATACGAGTCACCTCTTGGCCTTGACTTGATCCCTCAGGTTCTTTTCCTGTATTATTTTCCACTGAAACACACAATTTCACAGTGTTTCAGTATCATAACTTACCAAAAATCCAAAAATAATTTCAAATTTACTTTTACCTAGCTTTAATACACTAAACTTGGCATTCTTTAAAATTTGTGTTTTGGGGTTACTATTCAAGTCAATTTGTTGACTTTCTAAGGCTTAATAGATATGGGAATTCCAATTTCACCCACATACCACATTTTGGTTACTAAATTTATTGGTTTTGGTTGTTTACTCAAATTTTAAGTTTTTTAGGCAAAATTGCAAATTTTCAGTTTTAGTGTCCTATGTTGCACTGTTCCATTGGTTATGTTGCTGTTAGAATTTGGCTAAGTTTTCTTCATAGAAATTGTTCCTTATTGTCTTAAATTTATTCTCCTTTTTGAATCACTCCAATTGGAGTTTTGTAGCTCAAGTTATAGCCATTTGAATCATGGCTGCCGGATTGGCCTAACCCATATTTTCTGGGCACCAAAACTGATTCTGGCAGTTTTAGGTCACCAATTTTGGGTGGCTAAATGACTTGGTTAAGGACATAATTTTGGTTCATGTTCTTCATGAAAGTTTTAGGTCTATATCTCAACTTTCTACTGGTAAAAGTTCAGGTCATTTGGACTTGCCTAGCCCAAGTTATGGCCAAATGAATAAATACTGTTCATTTGGTCATTTTTGTACAGGGCAGAATACCTATTTCCGGGTTTGGTCAATTTGTTCACTATGCTATGGTTACTTTTTGGGCATGATTCCTCAATGAAAAATGTGCCATTTTGTGTCTAGTTTCATTCCCAATTGGCCTCACACCAATTGGGTTTGTAAATTTTCAGTTTTGGTCCCTTAAAAGGACCTTGGTCCTGCTGTCTGCATAATGGCCATATCCAATCCGAATCTCCACTTGATTCCAACACTTCCAACATACCACAATTGGTCATACATGACCATTTTTCAACTCAAACTAGGTCAAACACACCATTTGACCAATTCTCCAAGTTTTGTCTTCCAAAACCCTAGGTCCAAACCCTAATTCACCTATTTGTTATATTTAACTAATTCAAAGCATACCAACATCACTTCACCACTCATACAAGCTTACTAACATATTTAATTCAATCAAATTCATACATTCCCATCTCAAACCCTAGCTGGCTGAAATCCATGCCTAGTCCTCCACACTTGTTTTCATTTCATTTTAAGCATATTTCTAAGTTCATTAAGCTATAAATATAATAATTAAACTAAAAGTTTGAAGTTTGAATTACTAACCTTATGCAGAATTTTCTTTCCCTTCAAACCTCTTCCTTTCTTCTTTCTTTCTTCTTCAATCCCTCTTCTAGTTGCCAAAACAAACTCTAATCATGGTGAGTAATTTTTTTATGGTGGGATTTGTTGTTTTCAAGCTCAAAAAAGAAGCTTCAATGGAGGATTATGGGTGAGGGAGGGAGGAGAGAGAGGGCTCACGGCTTGGTTGAAGAAGATGGACTTTTTTGTTTTTTTTTTTCCTTCTTTTATGTTTTTAATGCTTATGGAAGACCAATAATTACACAAAATTATAATTTCTTTTAATGTTTATTGCATCATGCATGATGTCATGCATGATGTCATCACTTTTCACTTTTCCTTTTCCTCTTTTTTTTTCCATTTATTTTTCCATTAGTTCTTTAATTTAATTCCCAACTCTGAAATTTTCTTTTCTCTAATTTTATTTGACAGTTAGGTCAGGAGTCAGCTCCAAGGGTCGATTGACCAAATTGCCCCTCGCTGGTTTGACCCAGTTTGTAAATAATTCAATATTTCTTTCGGATCCCTGACCTAATTATTTGACTGGCTTAACAATTCTTTTTTTGTGATTTTCTCTTTTTCATTGTGTCCGCAATAGTCCTAAGGACCGCAGCGTCACATTTTACGATTCGAAATTTGAGTTTAAATCGACTTCGCAATCCTTCCCGAAAAGGTCACCCATCGCTGTGACTCTCGGCTCATTTAACTTCTTATGTTCTGTTTTTCTTATTTATACTTAACTAATTGACAATTATTATTTTTTGTGTTCTGGGCTTATCTAGTTGTCTTAGATGTGGTTCTAATCCCCTAAATTATCCGGACCGACACTGGTCACCGGAATAGTGAAATATACCAGGCTATACAAATAGGGGTATTACAATCAATCTCAAACTGCACCTCTCTTTCCGGAGGTAATCCTAGCAATTTATCAGGAAACACATCCAGAAAGTCACATACTGTGGGGATGTCCCTCAATGCTGGACTACCCACTTGGGTGTCTATCACATGTGCCAAGTACGCCTCACAACCCTTCCTAATCATTTTTTTGGCCAGTGCAGCTGAAATGATGTTTGACGGCAATAACGACCTCTCCCCATGTATTACTATATCACCATATTGAGGGAAATCAAAAGTAACTGTCTTCAGTCTACAGTTAATCATTGCATGATGCCTAGCTAACCAATCCATGCCCAAGATAATATCATAATCTCTGAAGGACATTTCAATCAAATCTGACAGAAAAACATGTCTTTGGATCACCAAAGGACAGTCTCTATTGATTATGTTGACCCTAACCTCCTAGCCTAATGGACTAGTTACTAGCACATCATAGTCCATTTGTACACACTGGATAACAGTAGAACACATCACACTAGCACTGACATTTGAATGTGTGGAGCCAGGATCAAACAACACATATGCAGTTGGTCAAGGATAGAGAAAATACCAACTACTACGTCTGATGTTTCAGCCTCCTCTCTCTGTTTCATGGTATAAACTATAGCTGGTGTACCATTTGGTTCTGGCTAGTTAACAGTACTCTGACTTCCATGAGTTCTACCAGGACCCCTACTCTACCTCTACCTCTACCAACTGGCTGTGACCCTCTAGGTGTAGAGACTTGGGTTGATCCCTCAGATGTAGCAGGTCCAGATCGGCGTAGACTAGTACAATCCTTAGCAAAATGTCCGCTTCCTCCACAGTTAAAACATGCACCTGTGGCCTTGAAACACACCCCACCGTGTGTTCTACCACAAGTCTCACACTGCCGGACTGATAAAGCTCCTCAAGAAGCTTGCTAGGTCTGCTGACCAGACCGAGGTGGTCTTTGGCCAGAGAATCTGTCTCTGCTACATCTGCGAGAGCTGGATCCCCCAAACTATTTTCTCTTCCCAAAAAACCACTCTTAGTAGCCTGACCCATAGCATTTTCAGTCTTTTCTTTCTCTTGAGTGGCCTTCTTTACTACCCCTTCTGATTCTATCTTTTCTAGTTCCAGGGCTTGTGAAATCAGCTCAAAAAAAATTATGGTGTCTAAATCCCACAACTTGCATTCTTAAGCTAGGCCTCAACCCAGCCTCAAACCTCTTACATCTGTCTCTGGGGGTAGTCTAACACCCCTATTTACATAGCCTGGTATATTTTACTATTTCGGTGATCGGTGTCGATTCGGATAATTAAGGGGATTAGAACCACGCTTAAGACAACTAGATAAGCCCTGAACACAAATAATTAGTAATTGTCAATTAGTTAAGTATAAATAAGAAAAATAGAACACAATAAGTTAAATGAGCTGAGAGTCACAGCGATGGATGACCTTTTCGGGAAGGACTACGAGGTCGATTTAAACTCAAATTTTGAACCGTAAAATGTGATGTTGCGGTCCTTAGGACTATTGCGAACACAGTGGAAAAGAGAATATCACTAAAAAAAATTGTTAAGCCAGTTAAATAATTAGGTCAAAAATTCGGAAGAAATATTGAATTATTTGCAAACCAGGTCAAACCGACGAGGGGCACTTTAGTCAATCGACCCTTGGAGCTAACTCCTGACCTAACTATCAAATAAAATCGGAGAAAAGAAAATGTCGAGATCAAGAATTAAATTAAAAAACTAATGAAAAAATAAATAGAAAAAAAAAGAAGAAAAAGAAAAAGTGAAAAGTGATGACATCATGCATGACATCATGCATGATGCAATAAATATTATAATTAAAAAACTTAATTTTTGGATAATTATTGGTCTTCCATAAGGTTAAAATACATAAAAGAAAGGAAAAAAAAAAAAAAGGAGTCATCTTCATCTTCAAGCCGTGAGCCTTCTCTCTCCTTCCTTCCTCACCAAAAATCACCATTGAAGCTCATTTTTGAGCTTGCAAATTTCAAAATCCCACCATAGAAAATTGTCTTTCCATGGTTAAAGTTTGTTTAGGCAACTAGAAAATAAGATTCAAGGGAAAGAAAGAAGGAAAAATTTAAGGAAAGGGAGATTGAAAATTCTGCATTCAAGGTTAGTAGCTAAACTTGAAACTTTTAGTTTAATCTTTGTGATTTTAGCTTAAGGAACTTAGAAATATGCTTAAAATGAAATGAAAGCATCTTTGGAGGACTAGGTGGAAATTTAGCTAGCTAGGGTTTGTGATGGAAATGCATGTGCTTTGATTGAATTAAATATGTTAAGAAGCTTATTTGAGTTGAGGAATGATGTTGGTATGCTTGGAATCAATTAAATGTAACAAATTGGTGAATTAGGGTTTGGACCTAGGATTTTGGAAGACAAAAATTGGAGAAATGGTCAAATGGTGTGTTTGACCTTGTTTGAGCTGAAAAATGGTCATTTGTGACCAATTGGGATATGCTGGAAGTGTTGGAAACAAGTGGAAATTCGGATTGCTTAGGGCCATTTATGCAGGCAGTAGGACCAAGGTCCCTTTTAGGGATAAAAACTGAAAATTTATAAACCCAATTTGTGTGAGGCCAATTGGGAATGAAACTAGACACAAAATAGCACATTTTTCATTTAGGAATCATGCCCAAAAAGTGACCATAGCATAGTGAACAAATTGGCCAAATCCGGATGTGAGTGTTCTGCCCTGTATAAAAATGACTAAACGAATAGTGTTTGTTCATTTGGCCATAACATGGGCTAAGTAAGTCTAAATGACCTGAAATTTTACCAGTAGAAATCTAAGATATAGACCTAAAACTTTTATGAAGAACACAAACATAAATTATTCCCTTAACCAAGTCATTTAGCCACCCAAAGTTGGTGACCTAAAACTGCCAAAACCCAGAAATCTGGATAAGTCCAATCCGGCAACCATGATTCAAATGGGTATAACTTGAGCTACAAAACTCTAAACGAAGTGATTCAAAAAGGAGAATAAATTTAAGAGAATAAGGAACAATTTCTATGGAGAAAACATAGCCAAATTCTAACAGCAAAATGACCAATGGAATAGTGCAACATAAGACACAAAAACTAAAAATTTGCAAATTTGCCTAAAAGACTTAGAATTTGAGTAAACAACCAAAACCAACAAATTTAGTAACCAAAATGTGGTATGTGGGTGAAATTGGAATTCCCATACCTATTAAGCCTTAGAAAGTCAACAAATTGACTTGAATAGTGTAGTGAATAGTAACCCCGAAACATAAATTTTAAAGAATGTCAATTTTAGCATATTAAAGCTAGGTATAAGTAAAATCAAATTTATTTTTGTATTTATGATAAGTTATGATACTGAAACACTGTGAAACTGTGTGTTTTAGTGGAAAAGAATATCGGGAAAGAACCCGAGGGATCGAGTCAAGGCCAAGAGGTGACTCGTATAAGGTTTGTGCACAACATAGAATTTCTGTAAATTTTCTTTTGCACATCATTTTGAATGGATTGAAATATTGAGTTGTGTTATCATTGTCTTGAAATGTTTATTATGCTTTTAATTTAAATTGTTGAAAGTTTAATTGTATATATTTGAAATGGCATCAAATGTTTAGTAAATTGTTAAGATAGTTTTGAAACCACAGTGTCATGACCATATATTTGAATACCTCACTAGCATGACTAGTGGGGGAAATCAGTTTCGAATTTTGATTCCTTCTCTGGCTGAAGTGTTGAGGTGTGTGCCAGTAGAAGAAGAAAAAGAATGGGTTCCCATATATTTGAGCTAGCTAGCCTTGTGATGTCACTTCTCCTTAGCCTATGGCTATTGAGATGATATTTGTTTTGAATGGCATGATATAACTATGTGTTTTTATGAAATTTGTTTTGAGGCTTTCGAAATGAAATTGTTTGGATTAAAATCTTAACAATCATGTTTTGAATTTATATTTCATGTTCAGTTTAATTTTTGAATAAGTATGATTTAAATTCTATATATATGTTATTTTAGTATGTTGTGCACCACTGAGTCATAGTACACATCGATGGCTGTTATTGCTGTCACAGATATAGAGACTAGAGGAGCAGCAGAGTGAGCTGCTAGGATTGTGGAGCTACCTTCCCTGAAGTTTTATCGGGTATATTTTATACCCTGATTGTAAAAATTATTTTGATGTATGTAAAGTATGTAAATGTAGAAAATGGTCATGAGCTGTTGTATAAAGCTTGTATTAAATTTTAGTTTGGATTTTTCCTAATGTAAATTCTTAGAATGATGTATCTAAATTGTTTTATCTTTATTGAAATATGAATAGAAATATTTAGTTTTAATTTGAATGAAATTGAATTATAGTATTTTGATGATGTTGAATTTTGGAAATTGAGAAATGATGTTGAAATTGGTTGGGATGAATGTTGAAATGATGAAGTTGTTGAGATAAATCATTGGAAGTGTTTTTTATAGGTATTTGAAGAACTGTTTTCTCAATATACAGATGGCACTCTGCCAAAATTTTTATAAAATTTACGAAAAAATAAAATGGGTCAAAAATCTTAACTAGTTTTCAAACTCTAATTAAATGTTTTGATTCCTATTAGAAAATGCTCACCACTTATAAAAAGTAAGAAAATTGTTTTAAAATCCCTTGTAGGGTACTTAATGAGTTATCGGTAGGTGAAGTTCGGTAGTTTATTAGGAATTCTACGGGATCATATTATGCCTTATAGAGGGGTAAGGTGTGACATGTTTTAGTGGTATCAGAGCAAATTTTTGAAGTATGTTTTAACTTCTGAATTTGTGTCTTTTCTTTGATAAGTACAACTGTTCAATGTCCTTATTTGTTACATACAGTGCATTACATCATAAATATGAACTAACAGAGGGAAATCTCTTTGTATTATTTATTCAGGAGATACCCTAATTTTAGACTGATATGGAAGAAGGGGATCGCTCAGTTGAGCAATCTATTGAAGCTGAGGCACAAGGGGAAACCCTAGCTCTACAGAATGTCAGTGGCACTAGCCCCACAAATGCTGCAGTTTCCTGCATAGTTCGCACAGCAGATGGTGGCAATGTTTCAACAAATGGCTGGGGGTATGCCTGCTCAAGCTCCACCCCAGACTATTATGGTGCAACCCCAAGCTCTAGTCAGACAATATGATAAGTTATTGAAGTATGGGGCTATGGAATTCAAGGGTGCAGTAGACCCTTTAGAGGCAGAGCAATGGCTGGAAAGAATGGACAGAGTTTTCAAGAAGCTGCACTGCCCAGATGAGTTGAAATTTGAATACTCAGTGTCACTACTGCAAGGGGATGCATATGATTGGTGGAAGACTATCCCCCACAGTTTGGCTAAACCACCAGTACTGACCTGGGAAGATTTCATCAGAGAATTCAAACAGAAATACGTCCCAGATGCATATGTGGATCAAAAACTATAAGAATTTCTGAGTATGAAACAAGGCAATAAATTAGTGGCAGAGTATGAGAAGGAGTTCTCCCGCTTAAGCCACTATGCTGGGAGTCTCCTTTCTACCAGCAAGGAAAGGTGCAAAATATTTGAGACGGGTTTGAAGTCCAGACTACGGATGCAAGTTGTGGGATTCAGACATAGTAATTTCTCAGAGCTTATTTCTCAGGCACTTGAGTTGGAAAGAATTGAATTAGAAGCGACCCCAGCAAAAGAAAAATCAGAGAAAGCTGAAAAATTAGAGAAAGATAAAGGGGAAAAGTCAGTAGAGCAAAGTTCTAGTGGTACCTCTGGAAAGAAGAAGAAATTTGGGGGACCTAGCAGAGGTCGAGGTGGAAGGTTTGGAAGGGGTAGATTCTCTGGACAGAGACCCCCTAGGTCTAGTCAACAGTCAAGCAGGGGTTCATAACCTCCCCGCCCCTGTGAGACTTGTGGCAAGATTCATGGGGGAGAATGCTATTGCGCAACGGGAGCCTGCTTTAACTGTGGAGGCAAGGGCCATCTTGCTAAAGACTACACTAGTACTCCTAGATTCGGTCTAGCTCCTACTACTATAGAAGGATCTATTCAGAGTCCTACTCCCAGAGGTTCACAACCAATTAGTAGAGGTAGAGGCACTGCTTATAGCAGTTAGGGTACTGTTGGTCAGTCAGCACAAAGAAGTGCTTCAGCTAGAGTTTATACAATGAGACAGCGAGAAGAGGCTTAGACTTCCGATGTGGTAGTCGGTACATTCTCTATCTCTGATCAAGATGTATTTGTGTTGTTTGATCTGGGTTCAACCCACTCTTATGTTAGTGCTAGCATAGTCAGTTCACTTGCGATTCCGTGTGTCAAAATGAGTTTTGAAGTGCTAGTAACTAGTCCATTAGGACAAGAGGTTCGGGTCAACAGAATTTATAGAGACTGTCCTTTGGTAATCCAAGGACATGTTTTTCTGTCAGATTTGATTGAAATGCCCTTCAGAGATTATGATATCATCTTGGGCATGGATTGGTTAGCAAGGCATCATGCCATGATTGATCAGAGATCAAGATACACTTTTGGTCTCCCTCTGTACGGTGATGTGGTAATACATGGGGAGAGGCATTTACTGCCATCAGACATTATTTCGGCTGCACTTGCCAAAAGGATGATCAGAAAGGGTTGTGAAGCATACTTGGCACATGTGATAGACACCTAAGTGGGGAGCCCAGCACTGAGGGACATCCCTACAGTATGTGACTTTTCGGATGTGTTTCCTGATGAATTGCCAGGATTACCTCCAGAAAGAGAGGTGCAGTTTGAGATTGATGTTATGCCTAGTGTAGACCCAATCTCTATAACACCATATAAAATGGCACCAACAGAACTAAAAGAGTTAAAAGTGCAGTTGCAAAAGCTGCTTGATAAGGGCTTTATCCGCCCTAGTGTGTCACCTTGGGGAGCGCCAGTGTTGTTTGTCAAGAAGAAAGATGGCACTCTCCGCTTATGTATTGATTATCGATAGTTGAATAGGGTGATAATAAAGAATAGATATCCATTGCCCCGCATTGATGACTTATTTGATCAGTTGAGGGGTTGCAGCTGTGTTCTCCAAAATTGACCTGAGATCAGGTTATTATTAGCTAAAAGTACAAGAGCAGAGTATTCCTAAAACTACCTTCAGAACCCGTTATGGCCATTATGAGTTCTTGGTCATGACATTCGGGTTAACTAATGCTCCAGCTGCTTTTATGGATCTGATGAACACTGTCATCAGACCATACCTCGACCAGTTTATGGTGGTATTCATAGATGATATATTGGTTTATTCGAGGAGTGCAGAAGAACATGATGGACATTTGAGGATTTTATTGCAAACTTTGAGGGAGAAACAGCTATATACAAAATTGTCGAAGTGTGAATTTTGGCTAAAGGAAATATCTTTCTTGGGGCATGTAGTATCAGCAGAAGGTATTAAGGTAGATCCTAGCAAGAAAGAAGCTGTCCTTAATTGGAGGCCACCCAGAAATATCATGAAGATTCGCAATTTTCTGGGTTTAGCTGGATACTACCATCGATTTGTGAAGGGATTCTCCATGTTGGCATATCCATTGACCAAGCTACTTCGAAAAGATATGAAATTTCAGTGGACAGATAAATGCCAGTAGAGTTTTGATGAATTGAAGAAATGTTTAACTGAAGCTCCAGTCCTTACTTTACCTACCCCGGGTAAAGAGTACACTGTTTACAGCGATGCTTCTCACAATGGGTTAGGCTGTGTATTGATGCAAGATCGAAATGTCATTGCCTATGTATTACGCTAGCTGAAACCGCATGAGAGGAATTATCCAACACATGACTTGGAGCTTGCAGCTATTGTGTTCGCTCTTAAGATCTGGAGACACTATTTGTATGGGGAAAAGTGTTACATCTACACAGATCATAAGAGTTTGAAGTATCTGGACACTCAGAAAGAGTTGAATTTGAGACAGAGGAGATGGTTAGAGTTGATAAAAGACTATGATTATCTGATAGACTATCAGCCAGGGAAAGCTAATGTTGTGGCTGACGCCTTATGTCGTAAGACTATGGCAAGTCTATAAGTTACTCCTTTGTCTATGTTGCATGAGTTGAGATCATTACATGCCAGCTTATAGATTAATGATGAGGGGCAGACAACAGTTGTATGGCATGTACAGCCAGTGTTGATTGATCAGATCAGAATGGCTGCTCATAATGATCAGAAGCATCAGAAGCTGTTAGAAGAAGTCAGAATGGGCAAGAAACTGGAATTTTCCATTAGAGATGATGGTCTACTGCTACAGTAGGGTAGAATGTGTGTTCATAATGATGTTAATTTGAGGAAGATCATTTTGATGGAAACACATGAGTCTCCTTTTGCCATGCACCCTGGTGGCACAAAAATGTATAGAGGGCTAAATGAGCATTACTAGTGGATGGCTATGAAAAGAGATGTGGCAGAGTTTGTTTCCAAACGCCTGACTTGTCAGCAAGTGAAGGCAGAGCATCAAGTACCAGCTAGTTTGTTACATCCACTACCAGTACCAGAATGGAAATGAGAGAGAATAACGATGGATTTTGTGATGCAACTTCTGAGGACACAGAAGAGTCATGATGCAGTATGGGTCATCGTTGACAGACTAACCAAGTCTGCTCATTTTCTGCCAGTTTGGATGGACTACAATTTAGAAAGATTGGCCAAGTTGTACATTGATGAGATAGTAAGACTGCATGGAGTGCCAGTATCCATCGTATCAGACAGAGATCCTAGGTTCACTTCTAAATTTTGGGGTAGTCTTCAGAGAGCCCTAGGAACTAGATTGAACTTCAGTATGGCATTCCACCCATAGACAGATGGCCAGTCTGAGAGGGTAATTCAGATCTTGGAGGACATGCTACGGGCTTGTGTGATTGAATTTGAGGGCAGTTGGGACACACACTTGCCTTTGATTGAGTTTGCTTACAACAACAGCTACCAATCAAGCTTTGGGATGCCTCCATATGAAGCCTTTTATGATAGGAAATGCAGAACTCCCCTGTGTTGGGATGAAGTAGGTGAAAGGAAGATGATTGGGCCTGAAATTGTTCAGCAGACTGAGGAGAAGATCAGGGTGATCAGAGATCGACTTAAGACTGCATCAGACCATCAGAAGTCCTATATTGATTTGAAGAGAAGAGATATTGAGTATACAATGGGTGAGAAAGTATTCCTCAAGGTTTCCCCTTGGAAGAAAATTATGAGATTTGGAAGAAAGGGGAAACTGAATCCTCGTTTCATTGGGCCATATGAGGTTTTGGAAAGAGTGGGTCCTTTGGCATATCATTTGGCACTACCTCCAGAGTTAGAGAAGATATATAATGTCTTCCATGTGTCTATTTTGAGGAGGTATCGATCAGACCCATCTCATTACTACCGGTGGAAGAAATTGAAGTGAATCCAGACCTCACATATGAGGAAGAACCCATAGAGATTCTAGCTTATGATGTGAAGCAACTACGGAACAAGCAAATACCGTTAGTGAAAGTGCTGTGGAACCATCATTCGGGCTAGGAGGCTACTTGGGAATGAGAGGAGGATATAAGGAGACAGCACTCACAGTTGTTCAAAATTTGATATCAGGTAAAATTTCGAGACGAAATTTATTTTAAGGGGGGGAGAATTGTAACACCACTATTTGCATAGCCTGATATAAATCACTATTTCGGTGACCAGTGTCTGTTCGGATAATTAAGGGGATTAAAACCACACTTAAGACAACTAGATAAGCCCTAAACACAAATAATTATTAATTGTCAATTAGTTAAGTATAAATAAGAAAAACAGAACGCAAGAAGTTAAATGAGCCAAGAGTCACAGCGATGGGTGACCTTCTCGAGAAGAACTGCGAGGTCGATTTAAACTCAAATTTCAAACCGTAAAATGTGACGCTGCGGTCCTTAGGACTATTGCGAACACAGTGGAAAAGAGAAAATCACAAAAAAAAATTGTTAAGCCAGTCAAATAATTAAGTCAGGGATCCAGAAGAAATATTGAATTATTTACAAACCGGGTCGAGCCGGCGAGGGGCAATTTGGTCAATTAACCCTTGGAGCTTACTCCTGACCTAACTGTCAAATAAAATTGGAGAAAAGAAAATTTTGAGATCAAGAATTAATTAAAAAATTAATGAAAAAATAAATAGAAAAAAATAAGAAGAAAAAGAAAAAGTGAAAAGTGATGACATCATGCATGACATCATACATGATGCAATAAACATTATAATTAAAAAAATTAATTTTTGGATAATTATTGGTCTTCCATAAGGTTAAAATACATAAAAGAAAGGAAAAAAAAAAACAAAAAGGAGTCATCTTCATCTTCAAGCCGTCAGCCTTCTCTCTCCTCCCTTCCTCACCAAAAACTACCATTGAAGCTCATTTTTGAGCTTGCAAATTTCAAAATCCCACCCTAGAAAATTGTCTTGCCATGGTTAAAGTTTGTTTAGACAACTAGAAAAGAAGATTCAAGGGAAAGAAAGAAGGAAAAATTTAAGGAAAGGGAGATTGAAAATTCTGCATTCAAGGTTAGTAGCTAAACTTGAAACTTTTAGTTTAATCTTTGTGATTTTAGCTTAAGGAACTTAGAAATATGCTTAAAATGAAATGAAAACATCTTTGGAGGACTAGGTGAAAATTTAGCTAGCTAGGGTTTGTGATGGAAATGCATGTGTTTTGATTGAATTAAATATGTTAGGAAGCTTAATTGAGTTGAGGAATGATGTTGGTATGCTTGGAATCAATTAAATGTAACAAATTGGTGAATTAGGGTTTGGACCTAGGGTTTTGGAAGACAAAAATTGGAGAAATGGTCAAATGGTGTGTTTGACCTTATTTGAGCTGAAAAATTGTCATTTGTGACCAATTGGGATATGTTGGAAGTGTTGAAAACAAGTGGAAATTCATATTGCTTAGGGCCATTATGCAGGCAGCAGGACCAAGGTCCATTTCAAGGACTAAAACTGAAAATTTACAAACCCAATTGGTGTGAGGCAAATTGGGAATGAAACTAGACACAAAATATCACATTTTTCATTCAGGAATCATACCCAAAAAGTGACCATAGCATAGTGAACAAATTGGCCAAATCCGGATGTGAGTGTTCTGCCCTGTACAAAAATAACTAAATGAACAGTGTTTGTTCATTTGGCCATACCTTGGGCTAAGCAGGTCTAAATGACCTGAAATTTTACCAGTAAAAAGCTGAGATATAGACCTAAAACTTTTATTGAGAACACAAACCCAAATTATGCCCTTAACCAAGTCATTTAGCCACCCAAATTTGATGACCTAAAACTGCCAGAACCCAGAAATTTGCCTAGAAATCTGGGTAAGTCCAATCCAGCAGCCATGATTCAAATAGCTATAACTTGAGTTACAAAACTCTAAATGGAGTGATTCAAAAAGAAGAATAAATTTAAGACAATAAGGAACAATTTCTATGCAGAAAACTTAGCCAAATTCTAACAGCAAAATAACCAATGGAACAGTGCAACATAAGACACCAAAACTGAAAATTTGCAAAGTTGCCTAAAAGACTTAGAATTTGAGCAAACAACCAAAACCAACAAATTTAGTAACCAAAATGTGGTGTGTGGGTGAAATTGGAATTCCCATACCTATTAAGCCTTAGAAAGTCAACAAATTGACTTGAATAGTGTAGTGAATAGTAACCTCGAAACACAAATCTTAAAGAATGTCAATTTTAGCATATTAAAGCTAGGTATAAGTAAATTCGAATTTATTTTTAGATTTATGATAAGTTATGATACTGAAACACTGTGGAACTATGAGTTTTAGTGAAAAAGAATACCGGAAAAGAACTTGAGGAATCGAGTCAAGGCCAAGAGGCGACTCGTATAAGGTTTGTGCAAAGCATAGAATTTCTGTAAATTTTCTTTTGTACATCGTTTTGAATGGATTGAAGTATTGAATTGTGATATCATCGTCTTAAAATGTTTATTATGCTTTTAATTTAAATTGTTGAAAGTTTAATTGTATATATTTGAAATGGCATCAAATGTTTAGTAAATTGTTAAGATAGTTTTGAAACCACAATGTCATAACCATATATTTGAATACCTCACTAGCATGACTAGTGGGGGAAATTAGTTTCAAATTTTGATTCCTTCTCTGGCTGAAGTGTTGAGGTGTGTGCCAGTAGAAGAAGAAAAAGAATGAGTTCCCATATATTTGAGCTAGCTAGCCTTGTGATGTGACTTCTTCTTAGCCTATGGCATGATATAACTGTGTGTTTTTATGAAATTTGTTTTGAGGCTTTCGAAATGAAATTGTTTGGATTAAAATCTTATAAATCATGTTTTGAATTTATATTTCATGTTCAGTTTAATTTTTGAATAAGTATAATTTAAATTCTGCATAAATGTTATTTTAGTATGTTATGCACCACTGAGTCATAGTATTCAGCGATGGCTGTTATTGCTATCGCAAATATAGAGACCAGAGGAGTAGCAGAGTGAGCTGCTAAGGATTGTAGAGCTACCTTCCCTGAAGTTTTATCGGGTATATTTTATACCCTGATTGTAAAAATTATTTTGATGTATGCAATGCATGTAAATGTAGAAAATGGTCATGAGTAGTTGTATAAAGCTTGTATTAAATTTTAGTTTGGATTTTTCCTAGTGTAAATTTTTAGAATGATGTATCTAAATTATTTTATCTTTATTGAAATATGAATGGAAATATTTAGTTTTAATTTGAATGAAATTGAATTATAGTATTTTGATGATGTTGAATTTTGGAAATTGAGAAATGATGTTGAAATTGGTTGGGATGAATGTTAAAATGATGAAGTTGTTGAGATAAATCTTTGGAAGTGTTTTTTACAGGTATTTGAAGAACTTTTTTCTCAAAATACAGACGGCACTCTGGCGAAATTTTTATAAAATTTACTGAAAAATAAAATGGGACAAAAATCTTAACTAGTTTTCAAACTCTAATTAAATGTTTTGATACCTATTAGAAAATGCTCACCACTTATAAAAAATAAGAAAATTGTTTTAAAATCCCTTGTAGGATACTTAATGAGTTATCGGTAGGTGAAGTTCAGTAGTTCATTAGGTATTTTACGGGATCATGTTATGCCTTACAAAGGGGTAAGGTGTGACAAGTGGAGACTAAACTTCTAGCATAGTGGCTCAATCGAGAGAAGTCTCTCTCATTTTCTGCTATTATTTTGTCCCCTTGTTTCAAACTCTGAAATTCTTGTAACTTCATATCCACATAAGTATCAAGGACCCACTTCTGCCGAAACTCCCTCAAAAAGTCTAACTAGGTCAATACAAGTGGCTCAACCAGGCTGTGGGGGATGGTCTTCCACCATTCATATGCATCCCTTTGCAATAAAGAAACAGAGTACTCGAACTTCAGCTCTTCTACATACTGCAGTTTTTTGAAAACCCGTTCCATTCTCTCTAACCACTGTTCTGTCTCCAGTGGATCCACAGTGCACTTAAACTCGGTGGCCCCAAATTTCATTAATTTTTTATATTGCCGAGCCGAGGGTTGTGGTTGTGCTGCAAGTGCTTGCATATGAGCTTGAGGTGGCATATTTCCCGCCACTTGTTGGAAAAACGCAGCCATCTGCTGTGCAAACTGAGCAAGAAACTGCGGTGCTGGAGTAGGAGCTTTAGTGGCTGGTCCACTCTTATTCTGGAGTGCTGGGGCTTCCCCTTGGACCTCAGCCTCGACAGATTGCTCCATGGAACAATCTCCCTCTTCCATTCTGTTTCTCAAAAATTTCTACTTCCTGAGATCAAACACAAGAAGGTTGACCTCCGTTAGTGCATATTCATGATGTAAATATATCATATGTATTAATTAAAGACACTTGAGCAGTTGTACTTATCAAAGAAATATTCACATACATAGTCAAAATTCATTGCAAAATCATGCTCTGATACCACTAAAACATGTGACACCACTAAAACATGTGACACCTTACCCCTCTGTAAGGTATAACATGATCCCACAGAATACCTAATGAATTACCGAACTTCACCTACCGATAACTTATTAAGTACCCTACAAGGGATTTTAAAACCATTTTCTTACATTTTGGAAGTGGTGAGCATTTTAGTAGGAATAGTAAAAATTTAATTGAAGTTTCAAAACTAGTAAAAATTTTTGTCCATTTTTATTTGTCAGTAAATTTTGGAAAAATTTTGGCAGAGTGCTGTCTGTATTTGGAGAAAACAGTTCTTCAAAGGCCTGTAAAAACACTTCTAATAAATATTTCCACAACTCCCAACCTCTAAATAATCTCAATTCAACTCAAAATTTTCAGATCAAACCATTTCAAAATAATTCCATCAACATTGCATTCAGTAAAGCTAATTTACATTCACAAGTTTAATTTACAAATATAAAATCCTAAAATAATACTATTACAGTTTATAAATACAACTGCTCAACTTTACATTAATACATATGAATAATATTTATTTATATCAAACTAAATTACATTGGGCATAAAATAATACCCATACAAAAAGATCAGCGAAGTCCTATCAATTCAGCAGCTCACTCTGCTGCTTTGTCCTTGCCCTTATCTGCGACAGCAAAATAAGCTATCGCTGAGTATAAAAATACTCAGTGGTGCACAATAAAAATTTGAAATGCAATACATAAAACATTCATTGACAAATCACAATTTAAATATTTCGCAATCATCAAAACTCAATATAGCACAATTTTGGTCAAACAATTTAATAAACATAGTGTTGCCAATTCATACACAACTTAAACCATGACACAAAATTTCCGATCAATGCCACATTGTACACCACGACAAAGCGATCTACAACCCCACTAATCGAAATCAACGAGGGAGGTGGCTAGCTAGCTAATGAATACTTATCTGGTTACAACATCAACTGGTAACCCAGAGAGGGAGGAAAATAATCGATCTTAACCCCATAAATTGAGGAATAATAAGGCACTATCATGCTAAGTGTGAATCAGAAATCAATTTAAAACAATTTATTCAAATATTGTATGAAAAATCAAATCAATTTCCAAAGTCACATTTTCATTCACAAAGTGGCAACACAAAAGATCTTAAACTCATAATTAACACAGAAATTTCATAACGCATACTAAATCAAATTTTCAATGAGAAAATGCTTAAATAAGGTTTATTGTGCACAAACCTGACGTGAGTCGCCTCTAGGCCTTGACTCAGTCTCTTAGACCTTCCGGGTCTTTTTCAGATGAAACATAAATTTATATTGTCTCAGTATCTTTGCTTCACAATAATTCCAATAATTAATCCCAATATGCTTAAACTTACAAACTTGAAAATTTTCATGTTGGGGTTACTATTCATAGTACTATTCAAGTCAAAATATTGACTTTCTTCTGCTTAAAAGGTATGGGAAATCCAAATATACTCACATATCACATTTTGGTTACCAAACTTAGTGATTTTGGTCATTTTCTCAAAACTTAAGTCTTTTAGGCAAACTTTCAAATTTTTAGTTTTGGTGACCTATTTTGCACTATTCCATTGGTTATGTTGCTGTTAGAATTTGGCCAAGTTTTCTTCATAGAAATTGTTCCTTATTGTCTTAACTTTATTTTCCTTTTTGAATCACTCCATTTGGAGTTTTGTAGCTCAAGTTATAGCCATTTGAACATGGCTGGCCGGATTGGCCTAACCCAGATTTCTGGGCAAATTTCTGCGTTCTGGCAGTTTTAGGTCACCAACATTGAGTGGCTAAATGACTTGGTTAAGGGCATAATTTGGGTTTGTGTTCCCATGAAAGTTGTAGGTCTATATCTCAGTTTTCTACTGGTAAAATTTCAGGTCATTTGGACCTGCCTAGCCCAAGTTATGGCCAAATAAACAAACACTGTTCATTTGGTCATTTTTGTACAGGGCAAAACACCCATTTCCGGATTTGGTCAATTTGTTCACTATCCTATGGTCACTTTCTGGGCATGATTCCTAAATGAAAAATGTGCCATTTTGTGTCTAGTTTCATTCCCAATTGGCCTCACACCAATTGGATTGGTAAATTTTTAGTTTTGATCCCTGAAAGGGACCTTGGTCCTGCTGCCTGCAGAATGCCATAACCAATCCGAATTTAATCTCAATTCCAACACTTCCTACACACCACAATTGGTCATATATGACCATTTTTTAGCTCAAACAAGGTCAAACACACCATTTGACCATTTCTCCAAATTTTATCTCCCAAAACCCTAGGTTCAAAACCCTAACTCACTTGATTTGTTACATTTTATTAATTCCAAGCATACAAACATACTTTCTCAACTCATTCAAGCTTTCTAACATGTTTAATTCAATCAAACTCATGCAAATCTTTCCCCTACACAGGCTGGCCGAATTTTCCTTTTGTCCTCCAAAGATTTTTTCTTTTTATTTTAAATTAAAATCTAAGCTAAAGTTACTCAAAACATATATTTTTAAACATTTAATTTCAATCTAATGCTTACCTCAACTTGGAGTTTCCTCTTCCTGAATTCCTTCCTTTTCCTCTTTTCTTTTCTTGCTCAAACTCCTTTTCAAGTGGCCCAAACAAGATTTAACTAAGGAATTTGCAATTTCTATGGCTAAATTTTTGGTTTCTTAAAGCTTAAAAATGAGCTTTCATGGAGGATTTTGAGAGGGAGAGGGTGAGAGAGAGTGAGCCGACTTGTTTTGGGAAGAAGAAGACTTTAGTTAGTTTTTTTTTTCTTTTCTTTTATGCATTTTTAATCTACTTTAATTCACAATTATTCAATTGAAATTTCAAAATTTTTTTATTATTAAGTTTATTACATCATGCATGATGTCATGCATGATGTAACAAACCTTTTCACTCTTTCAACTTTTTCTTTTTCTTTTTTTTCATTTATTTTTATTTAGCTCTTTAATTTAATTCCCAATTTTGAAATTTTCTTTCCTCCAATTTTATTTGACAGTTAGGTCAGGAGTCAGCTCTAGGGGTCAATTGACCAAATTGCCCCTCGCTGGTTTGATCCGGTTTGCAAATAATTCAATATTTCTTCTGGATCTCTGACCTAATTATTTGACCGGCTTAACAATTCTTTTTTGTGATTTTCTCTTTTCCACTGTGTTCGCAATAGTCCTAAGGACCGCAGCGTCACATTTTACGGTTCGAAATTTGAGTTTAAATCGACCTCGCACTCGTTCCCGAGAAGGTTACCCATCGTTGTGACTCTCGGCTCATTTAACTTCTTGTGTTCTGTTTTTCTTATTTATACTTAACTAATTGATAATTACTAATTATTTGTATTCAGGGCTTCTCAAGGTGTCTTAGATGTGGTTCTAATCCCCTTAATTATCCGGACCGACACCGATCACCGGAATAGTGAAATATACCAGGCTATGCAAATAGGGGTGTTACAAAACATGTATTTTTAACCATTAAATTTCAATTTAATGCTTACCTCAACTTGGAGTTTCCTCTTCCTCAATTCCTTCCTTTTCCTCTTTTCTTTTCTTGCTCAAGCTTCATTTCAAGTGAAGTTAACAAGGTTTAATGATGGTAAGTAAGGTTTCTATGGTGGGATTTAAGGTATATGAAGCTTGGGTTTAACTCTCTAATGGAATTTTGAGAGAGAGCCTTGGGAGAGAGAGATAGGTCGACTGGTTAGGAAGAAGAAGATACTAATTATTTTTTTTTTCTTTTCTTTTATGTATTTTTAACTCTTTACTAAGACACAAATTATCCTAAAATTTGAATTTTTAATTATTAGGTTTATTGCATCATGGATGATGTCATGCATGATGTAATTAACCTTTTTCAACTTTTTCTTTTTCTCTTTTTTTTTCATTTATTTTTCCTTAGTTCTTTAATTTAATTCTTGATCTCAAAATTTTCTTTTCTCCGATTTTATTGGACAGTTAGGTCAGGAGTTAGCTCTAGGGGTGAATTGACCAAATTGCCCCTCGCCGGTTCGATCCGGTTTGCAATTAATTCAATATTTCTTCCGGATCCTTGAGCTAATTATTTGACATGCTTAAAAATTCTTTTTCTTGATTTTCTCTTTTCCACTTTGTTCGCAATAGTCCTAAGGACCGCGGCGTCACATTTTACAGTTCGAAATTTGAGTTTAAATTGACTTCGCAATCCTTCCCGAGAAGGTCACCTATCGCTGTAACTCTCAGCTTATTTAACTTCTTGTGTTCTGTTTTTCTTATTTATACTTAACTATTTGATAATTACTAATTATTTATTTTTAGGGCTTCTCTAGGTGTCTTAAATGTGGTTCTAATCCCCTTAATTATTCGAACCGACACGGGTCACCAGAATAGTGAAATATACCAGGCTATGCAAATAGGGGAGTTACAACTATTGTGCCCATGTATTACCTAGAAATGTGTGTCAGATTGGATAGATTGGCATGCCAATAGGGGATTGATTTAGCAGTACTGCGTAAGGCTTTATGCCTGTTATTACGGCTTTATGCTCGCATTTATGGCTTGTATGCCCGATTATGTGTTACTATGGCTTCTCAGCCATATTGATTGCATATGTGGTTGACGTTATGCGTCCCATGGTATAATAGGCCAAGGTACCACAGTGTCCAGTGCTAGCTATATTGATTGCATACGTGGTTGACATTACACGTCCCATGGTATGACGACTCGAGGCACCATGGAGTCCAGTGTCAAGGACCCGCGTATCCAGTCTAGTCAGCCTGTCATAGGTTACTTGGGCAGTGAAATAAGTTAAGAATATTGTAAATTAAATAAATGAATGAGAAAGATCTAAAATGAAATAGGTTGTCATAAAAATTTATTTAGTATGATATTATCCAAGACATATAGAAAATGCTAAGTAAAGCAATGATAAGGCTAGCTAAATAAGTATAACTTAAATAATCATTACAAATGCATCTTTCATAATAATATAAACATAAATTCAATATTTTATTAATTTTATATATTGTATATTATTATTGTAAACTTATGAAATAATCACTTCCAAATAATAACAAAAATGACAAAAGATATTTAATATTAAAAAAAAATTCATATGAAATCAACATAATTCTTGATTACACAAATTATGTTCTATCTTTATCTTTATTGTATATATTATTTCCTTGTTATATTATCACACCACTAAGCAGAAATGCTTTGCGCGATGGATTGTTTCCTCTCGTAGGTACTGAAGATAAAGCCTAGTAGACATTAGACTGAGATTTTGGAGTCCAGATCTACAGAAGTGTCCAGGGTGTCACCTCATCAGCAATGCATGTAGATAGGGCCCATATATATCATATTAATGTATTTTGTACATTATAGAATTTATTATGTTGTAATGTAAATTATGAAATTGTATTTAATATGTATGTGATGTAAATTAATAAATTAGTTATTTTATATGTAATTAATTTGTATATCATATAAATTAATGAAATTTGAGAATTTTTATATATATGAATTGAGCGTGAATGGATATGTATGGAAATTAATATAGAATTGAAATACATAAATGATATTTGAAATGATGAGATGGTTATGATGAATATAGATGAGTTTATTATTAGAAATTATTATTGAAAATTTTAAACAGGTGAATAGTGAAACACTCCAAATGGTAATAAAATAGGGAAAACTCCATCAGTTTCTCCTTAGAGTATAATTGATTTTAAAATATAACGAGATTAAAATTATTAAAGGAATAAAGTAAGATAAGATAAAGTGCTCCGGCACAGAGTGTGACAGTCCTTGCTCAGCTACACTGTAGACCAAGTAAGGGGTGTTACATGAAACCCTTTTGGAACGTTGCAGGTACAAGTTTGAAAGAATTAGCTATTAGTTTTTCATTTTGTATGAACCCAGAACAATGTTTGAATGCTTAGCCAAAGCAAACTCATTAGCAATTTGACTACTAGTAGTAAACTAGTTAGCAAACTAACTACTGTAGTAAACTAACTAGCAAATTGATAGATCATCTGTATTTGTTTAACTTGAAAATTTTGCAACTTTGTACCAAACTTAAAAAAATTAATTTGATCATTCAAAATTTCAAAATCATAATGAAAGTAATTTTCAAACACTTAAAAGTGAAAAGTTTAGAGATTTAAAAAAATATGAATCATTGGCAATAGTCCCTTTAACCTTTGCACAAGAATCTTAAGACATAAAAACTTAACTCTAAACCTTCAATAAATCTTCAATGCACCTTGGAAAGCAATCTTTTTTATCTTCCTTTACTTTGATTCATCTAGCACTAGCTTTGAATGCTTTTTATTTATAAATTAGCTCAACATACCATGAAACTTTCTAATGATACCTGGGAAGATTCTTCACATAACTTGAAGTAAAGTTAGATTAATTTTATATGAGTTTTGCTATCATCAAAATTAATGCTCATTTTAAGCTTACGGGGTCAATGTTTGCTGGTTTCTCAACCCCGCAAGTGCATGGATTGCGAACAAATAATAAAGTAGTGAGTAGAGTATCGTCCCACGAGGAATTTAACTAGTAAGTACCTGACTACATAGTGATTTTGGCTATCTAGGCTATCGAATAAAATGGAGAGTGAAATTTATCTATTTTGAATACTGGAAATAAAAAGGGTAATGAACTTAAAAAGGAATAACCTATTTTGAAATAATTCCAGAATTAAGATTTCACATTTTAACCTTATTAATCTTGTCTATTTATTGGATTGAGAATCATTTGCCTTGATGGAAATTAATCCTAAAGTATCTTAGATCCTCTCTCAAGGTATTTAAGGTGTATTTCAATTAGAGCCAAACCCTACTTTTATTGGTGATTAGTCCTAATCAAAACCCTTTAAGATCTATGATTAATTTTGAAACTCCACAAAGGTTACCAGCCTATCTCTAGGTCAGATTTCCTAGGTTCAAAATCTTGATTTTCTAATATTAATCTTCACCTTTCAGTTCTTCAATTAATACCTATAATCGATACTAAGTGGGTACTAACACATAGCATGCATTAAGATCCCAAGAAATTAAATCAAGGAATAAATCTCAAATCCAATAAATAAAACTTAATATTTGTCCATGATAATCATTACAAGCGTTACTCTCCTAATCCCAGAATATGGAAATTACTCACTCATGGTGAGTTCAGCAAACATAATAAAAATAAAATAAAAGAACAATAAAAGTCTGCTTAAAGAAACAGAACAAAAGAATCGAAGAGAATCTGCAGCTTTGATCTTGTGGAACTTCAGCTGAAGGCTCCTCCTTGATACTGATACACTACTCTTCTAAGCGGCTATGGGAAAAAGATGAAAGTGTTATCGTCTAGGTCTGGATCCCCCCCCCCTTTCTGCTTTCTGCTGCTTCTCTTCATATTCAGTGCCTAGGTTTAGGTTTTCAGAGTCCCTATAGCATTAGAAGTCTCTTCTCTCTGTTAAAAATTGGAGCTGGAGCTAAATCAGGAAACTGGCTGTCCACTGATACACAGCCCGTGTGTCACAACATGGCCCAGGGCTGTGTAATTCACAGGAGCTTCGAAGACTGCATTTCACATTGGCACAAGAGATTGCACGAGGTATTGCTATTTACATGGGTCCAAGTACACAACCCGTGTTCTTTTGCTTTTCAGAGAATTCTTCAATTCGAGCTAAGCAGAGACTTATATGGGTCTTCATGGTTTACACGGGTTGTGGTACATGGCTTGTGTACTTCGTTTCTTCCTTGGCTCTTTAGTTTTCTCCTGGTAGTATGTTACACGGGTCCGTGGCTTTGCTTACACGACCCGTGTAAAGTGTATCAGCAACACTTCTCTTTCCTTTGGTTTTTTCAAGCTTTCTTTTGCACTCCTATGCCTTGGAACTTCATCTAAACACTTGAAATGATATAGAAAAAATGAAATTTAGAGCTTGACAATGGAATTTACAAAAGTTGATGAAATTAATGATTATGCATGAGATTACTTATCTAAATGCTATGAAATAATATACAAATGTGCTTAAAAACATCTATATAATACAAGTGTATCAAATACCCCCAAAACTCAAACTTTTGCTTGTCCTCAAGCAAATGAAAACCTTGTTTTAGAACACATTTTAAGGGATAACTTAGGAACACAACCAACAATTTGATAAGCACATAATTGAACTCCTCCAATCCTTCATACCAATTACCCTCCTTCAAGGCATAGGGGTTCCAATAGCTGCCTGCTTAGAACTTCACCCCCTTTTATGGTGTTTCAACTAGTTATTCCTCTATGCAAGCTTATTAATAAGTCACAAATAACTTGTTTTATCAGAATAGATTTGAGAAACACTAACTCTCCCAAATTTGCCTTTATTATGGATAATTGTGATGAAGTGCTCAATTCCAGCTCCATAGGCACATCTCAATATAGCACACACTTTCAAAAGATCAAAAGGTCTTTTAGAGAGGTTGTAATGGGGCTAAGGGATAATGATTTGGTTATCAATGAAGCGTTTCAAGGAATGCAAATATGAGGATAGCTTTTATGCACAAAGTTCTAAGTATACCAAGTTTATTCTGCTGATTTTACATGGGAAGAGGGGGGGTTCCTCATAGTGCTAAGCGTGTTTATTTTGGGTCTCTTTTTTTTTTGTGTATGTATCACTCTTTTCCCCTAAATTCATTGCTTTTGTTGGGTTGGAAAAGGCAAGTTTTCCCTTGATTTCAATTGCACACTTGTACTCTTCTTGGTTTTTTTTCACACTTACTTCCCATATCTTCTTTTTACACTTGATATACCTATACTTTTCAAACTAGGCTTCCTTAAAAGGGTAAGGTGAGTGTTTGGGCTAGGACTAAGTAAATATTTGTGGGTAAGCAAGGAATATAATATAGGCAAAGTATAGGCTCAAATTGGTTGTAAGGGATATATACATATTTTGACTAGGGTTGTTAAGGCTTAATGAGGCTATGTCAAAGAATGCCTTAATAATCTTTTTATCAAGTAAATGCTAGGATTTTGCCTCAATAGGTCCAAGAGACATGTTCTAGAACTGGTGAGGCATTTTTAGGTTTGTCTGTATTTCAAAAAATTTCTCCTAACTTTACAAGTTTAATGTGACAAATTAATAGTTATGAAGGTGTTTAACTAGTTTATCTCCACTAAGGTGATTATGCTTTTTATAGACAACATATTAAAGTCCTTTTTGCCTATCCAAATACATTCATTCCTTGATCCCATGAAGTCAAATTATTAGCTTACTATTAATTGTGGTTATAATTCTAAGTTTCACAAGTTTAAGGTTCAAAATTTTTAAATTTTTTGGAATTTTGATACACAAGTATAGTATGGATATAATTAAGCACTGTAATGATATGCAATGCAAGAAATGCATCTGTACCCCTAAACTCACATCTGACATTGTCCTCAATGTCAACACAATATGCAAAATTAAAAGGTAGCACAAAAATTATGAAAAAGCATTATGTATTAAAGATTGAAAGTTTGGATAAAAAGCAAGTAAAAAAGACCTATGAGTGTAGTTTAGGACTAAGGTATATGAATTTCTACATTAAAGAACCTATCCTATAGTCCTAACTCTAAAAAGTCTCTAATGGTGACGATGGTCCTTCTTCATCAAGCCTCTTAATAATTATATCTAGCTTGTTGTGGGCTTCCTAGAGGCTATTTTTGAGCGCTTGCATTCTATTGTTGAGTGTAGTCTCCATGCGCTGAAGGTATGTAATGATGGGGTGCATTGGTGGTGGCGTGTAGGGAGGCACTCAAGCGGGAGACTCATGATGGAGTGGCTCTTAGGCTTCCCCTTGGGCTTGTAAAGGTTCACCGGGGTCTTTTCGTGCTTCTTCCTTCCTAGGGATGACATTCCCTTCTTCATCGATCAAGTAGTAGGTGTTGCCGACCTTCTTACATATCCCCACGGATATACAAATGGTCTGGTCAATCCTAAAGGTGCTCTAGATGGAGTGCAGCCTATGATAACCTGGAACGTATCCAAAGTGGAGTGCGATGGCTGTAATGAGGCCCCTAAGCATTATATGCCCTATCCGCTGGTGAGATAGGTGGCGAAAGAGGTTGCACAAGAAGAATCCTGTGCTACAACACTACCCAGTGACCATACACCAAAGAAAGAAGAGCTTATTGGCGTTCACCATGCCTAAGCTGTCACCGCAGCCCATGATGGTGTGGCCGGCTAACCAGTGCATGTATGCAAAACAGGGCTAGTGATACCCGTAGATTTTGACTTGCTAGAGTTGTAAACTTTCGTGTTTGGGGTTATGGAATGCCAGAAGTCAACGCTATTGTAACCATCCGATTTTGCGAGATCTCCTAGTGCCCGGTGCTATCAAATCCAAAGATAGAGTTGAATTCATCCATGTTCATTGCCCAGTTGACACCAAGGAGTTGAAACTCAATCCTACCCCTATCCTCCCTATCAGTGGGCCATAAGGTGGCCTTGAAACTTCTAAAGAACTCCAGTGTGGTGTCCCAGTAGGCAGGGAATTGGAGTTGGGCTAATTTGGTCCACCCCATGCTGTCAAGGAGGCCATTGATTTCGTCTTGCAACCCTATTTGATCCAATAGCCTAAAGTCCATATACTTCGTGGAGATTATTCTTCGGTTGTTAAGTCGGGCACATAGATCTAAATGGGCATTATCACAGAATCCCAAGCAATGGAGAATTTCGATTGTGCTGGCTATTGAGGTTATGGTGGTTGAGGTTATGGGGCAGCTTATGGTAGCGATGGTGGAGGTGGTGGAGGTGGGGCTGCTGCTGTTCTTGGGTGCTGAGGTGATGGCCGAAGAGGTAAGGGTGAGGAGTCACCTCTTTGCCTTGAGGAGGAGCCCATTCTTCTAGCTGGTCTCTTTGCAGGAGCCATTGGTGACTTTGGGAGAGGGAAAAACTAGGGTTTGGTGAGGGAAGAGGAGATTTGAGAGGTTTTTAAAGGTTGGGAGGCGTGAAGAGGAAGAGTTTTGGAATGGGAGGCAGGTTAAGGGTGAGAGGTGAATTTAAAGGGTCATTGTGACCCTTCATTTTGCGCATTTCATTCCCCAGGTATCGCATCTGCGACGTGATACACGGGTCATATATCACTACACGGGTCTCGATATATAGGCCCATGTAGCTTTTTGTTCAGAATTTCTCGCTTCTGCTAAGTTACGTGACCCATGTAATTCTATTCAGGGACTTGTGTAACTTCCTCTCCCTCAAGTTGCCTTATTGAATAGGTTACACGGCCTGTGTAAGTTACCTAGGGGACCCGTGTAACCTTCTGTCCTACTTAATTTCAAAAACTCTTCTCTCCCTCTATGATGCATGGTGCATGTAACTCTACACGAGGTGAACCTGTGTAAGTATCTGTAACTTATACAGTCATAGTTTCGAGCTTCAGAATGTTACACGAGGTGTGTAAAGTTCTTACATGGCCCCTGTAATCTTCTGGCTTTTCACTTTTCTCTTTTATATGCTTGATTCATTTTAAGAGTATTCCTATTTATATGAATGAGATGAATGCAAGTATTAACAGCATAATTACTTCCCCGATTTTGTTTAATTTCCTCTTGTGTGGATTTGACTTGACAATCCCTCTCCTCTCTTACCTTCAGTTCCTTGCTTTTCCAGAATTGAGATTTGGGGTTCTTAGGAAATAAAATACAAACAAACATAAAATAAAAAATAAAATATGAAAGAAAGTAAAATAAATTTGGAAATTTTGGGTTGCCTCCCAAAAAGTGCTTGTTTATAGTCTTTAGCTAGACTTTGCTTTTGTTGTTCACGGTCTGTCTTGAGGGTTGTCAAAGGTGCAGTTGGCTCCCTTCTCTATGGGTTCTCCCTGAAAGTAAGGCTTCATCCTCTGCACATTGACTTTGAATGCACCTGAGGTTTCACTCCACACTTTTAACTGTTTAGTGTTTTTCCGAGGCTTGCCTTTAGGCTATTCTTCTTTTAGCTTTTTTACCTTGAAAACTTGAGCCAATGGTAGGGGTGGATTAACTGTCAAGGATTGTGCACAAGCTGTAATTTCTGTGTTCTCATTCTCTGTTATGTGACTATGCACGATGCATGCTTCAAGAGGATCTTTAGGGTGTGCTTTATGGAATTCCTCTTCAATTTGCTTGTCAATTATATCAACCTTAAAGCATTCATCAGGTTTAATTTTTTGCTTCATTGTGCTGAATAGGTTGAACGCCACTTCTTCATCTCCTACCTTGAGAGTTAACTACCCATTCTTAACATCTATGACAACTCTAGCAGTTGCAAAGAAAGGTCTTCCCAGGATGATAAGAATTTGGACGTCCTTCTTCATTTCCATTACAACAAAATCAACTGGGATAAAGAATTTTCCCACCTTGATAGGGATGTTTTCTAGGATGCCCACAGGGTATTTTACAGATCGATCAGCCAGTTATAATGAAATTGTTGTAGGTTTAAGCTCCCCTACATCCAGCTTCTTACATATCGATAAAAGCATCAGATTTACACTTGCACCTAGATCATAGAGGGCTTTATTTATATTCATGTTATCGATAAGACAAGGTATGGAGAAGCTTCCTGGGTCCTTGAGTTTTGGTGGCAGCTTATTTTGCAATATAGCACTGCATTCCTCTGTAAGAGCAACAGTCTCATAATCCTCCAGCTTTTTTTTCTTTCATAAAATGTCTTTAAGGAACTTGGCATAAGATGGCATTTGAAATAGTGCTTTTGTAAAAGGAATGTCGACATAGAGTTTTTATAAAACTTCTAGAAACTTTCCAATCTACTTGTCCAATTTGGCTTTCTGGAATCTCTGAGGAAAGAGTAGAGGAGGTTGATATGGTTCTGGTAACTTCTTTTTCTTCCTTGCTTCCTCTTATTGATCCTCTTTAGCTTCTTCCTTTTTCTCCTCTGTTTGGTTTTCAAATTTATTAAAGGTTCTCTCAGTTGGTTCTTCCTTTGATTGTTCTAAAACTCTTCCACTCCTCAATGTAACTACCTTACAGTGCTCCCTTGGGTTCATCTCCGGTTGACTAGGTAGCTTACCAGCAGTCTTGGTTGAAGAACCTTCCAGCTGAGCAATTTGATTTTTAAGCATCTTATTGTGGATGGCAAGTTGGTCCATTCTGGAAGCTAGCTGTTTAATCATTTTATTCTACTATTGCTGGGTTGCTAGGAAGCCTTCCATTATGGATTCTATAGTCAACTTTGGTTCAGGCTATTAATTCTGAGGAAGTGGCGGTGGTTGTGTAGGATTTTATCCCCTATTCTAAAATCCTGGGGGTGCTGGTGGTCTATATCCTTGTTGTTTGTTCATTGGCTAATTCTGTGAATTGGACCATGAGAAATTAGGGTGGTTCCTCCATCCAGGGTTGTACGTATTTGAATATGGATTGTTGAGCTGTCTTTGGTTGAAGTTCCCTCCGTTATTCACATAGTTCATCTGTTCTGTGGAGAGTTCATTGAAGTTGTTACATTCTAAAGTCATATATCCTTTTCCACATCTGTCATAGTGTTGGTTGTTCATCCCTATAGCATTAGCTTACATTTTATCAAGCCTTCTTGTGAGCTAGTCAAATTGAGCATTTATCATGCTTAGGGCATCCACTTTCAGGATCCCTGATGTTCTCCTTGTATTCCCCCTTTCATTTGACCACTTGTAGTTGTGATACACGACCCTCTCCAGAAGTTCAAGTGCTTGGTCCACTATTTTCTCCATCAGGTCACCTTCTGTAGCTGAATCTACTGTGCTCCTTGTAGAGGGCAGTAGCCCATTATAAAAGTTCTGAACTAGGAGCTAATCCTCTATGCCATGTGTGGACATTCTCTCTGTAAGTCTTTATATCTCTCCCATGCATCATAGAGTGATTCACCTTTCTTTTGTCTAAAGGTGTTGAGTTCAACCCTCAACTTTACAGTCTTTACATGTGGGAAATACCTTGCTAGAAAAGCTTATGAGAGGTCTTCCCAAGTGATGAATGTTCTAGCTGGTTGAGAAAGTAACCACTTCCTTACTCTATCTCGAAGGGAGAATGGGAATGCTCTGAGTCTTATAGCTTGATCAGAGACTCCATTCATCTTGAATGTGTCACATAGGGCAAGAAAGCATTGGAGATGGTAATGTGGATCTTTTGTTGGTGAACCCCAAACTGGGTCTGTTGGATCATCTAGAACCATGTCAGTTTTAATTCAAAATTGTTGGCATCCACTATGGGTCTTGTAACACTAGGTTGGAATCCTTATATAGATGGAGCTCCATGGTCCTTTAAGAGTCTTGCCTGTTGTTGTTGTTATTGGCCATGATTGGAGTTTCTGGATTTCCTTGATCTTGTTCTTGGTGTTTCCTTTCTCTCCTGATGGTTCTAAGGGTCCTATCTATCTTTGGATCCAAATGAAAAACTTCCTCCTCTGGCATTATTCTGGTCATGCACCAAACCTATCACCTGAGAGAGAATTAAAGAATAAAATGACTTAAACAAAATTAAATAGTAAATGAAAATGCCTAAATCAACTAAATTACCTATCGCCTAATATTACTAAAATTAAATTCCCTGGCAACGGCGCCAAAAACTTGTTTGCTGGTTTCTCAACCCCGCAAGTGCACGGATCGCGAACAAGTAATAAAGTAGTGAGTAGAGTATCGTCCCACGAGGAATTTAACTAGTAAGTACTAGACTACACAGTAATTTTGGCTATATAGGCTATGGAATAAAATGGAGAGTGAAATTTGTCTATTTTGAATACTGGGAATAAAAAGGGTAATGAACTTAAAAAGGAATAACCTATTTTGAAATAATTCCAAAATTTAGATTTAACATTTTAACCTTATTACGGATGTAATCTTGTCTATTCATTGGATTGAGAATCATTTGCCTTGATAGAAATTACTCCTAAAGTATCTTAGATCCTCTCTTAAGGTATCTAAGGTGTATTTCAATTAGAGCCAAAGCCTACTTTCATTGGTGATTAGTCCTAATCAAAACCTTTTAAGATCTATGATTAATTTTGAAACTCCACAAAGGTTACTAGCCTATCTCTAGGTCAGATTTCCTAGGTTCAAAATCTTGATTTTCTAATATTAATCTTCACCTTTTAGTTCTTCAATTAATACCTATAATCGATACTAAGTGGGTACCAATACATAGCATACATTAAGATCGCAAGAAATTAAATCAAGGAATAAATCTCAAATCCAATAAATAAAAATCAATAATTGTCAATGATAATAATTACAAGCGTTACTCTCCTAGTCCCAAAATATGGAAATTAATCACTCAAGGCGAGTTCAGCAAACATAATAAAAATAAAATAAAAGAACAATAAAAGTCCGCTTAAAAAAATAGAACAAAAGAACCAAAGAGAATTTACAGCTTTGATCTTGTGGAACTTCAGCTGAAGGCTCCTCCTTGATACTGATACACTACTCTTCTAGGCAGCTGTGGGAAAATGATGATGGTGTTATCGTCCGGCTCTGGATCTCCCCCTTTTCTGCTTTCTACTGTTTCTCTTTATATTCAGTGCCTAGGGTTAGGTTTTCAGAGTCCCCACAGCATAAGAAGTGTAACCCCCTCACGATAGGTAGTCCGCACATTTCACTGTTCCGATGACTAATGTCTATTCGGACAGTCAGAATGTCTGGAACTACACTTAAACTATAGTGAGGAGGCATAAATTGATGGAATAAATATTAAGAATATATAGGAAAAATTTAGAGAAAATAAAATAAAATTCAAAAAAAATTTATTAATTGATACAAAAAATAATAAAAATAACCCGATAAGCAACATGAAGGGCATTTTGGTCATTTCACCCTCAGAGGTGAATTTTGACCTACATGTCATGTAACACCCTCCTGGTAGCAACTCCGTACATTCTACTGTTCCGATGACCGGTGTCGGTCCGGACAGCTAGAACGTCCGGAAAAATATTTAAACTAAAGTGAGGGACCATAATTAACTCAAATATTAATAAGAAAAATTTGGTAAAAATTTTAGAAATAAAATACAACCGAGTTAAACGAGCCGGTGCCCAAGCGATGGGTAACTAGAGGGAAGTTGCGGTTCTCGCAACGAGGAGCCCTAGACCCGGGGGAAAAATTATAAAATAATTTTTGGGACTCCAGAGAAGGGTTATTGAGGTTCCCATGGCATTAGAATGCCAAGAAAATACCTAGAAAAATTTTTCAATCGGTACAGACAATTTTGGCCCGTTGAGCCAAACGGAGGGCATTTTGGTCATTTCGCCTTCAGAGGTGATTTTTGGCCGACTTGTCTAGTTAAGTAAATAATTAATATGACATAAAATATGAATAAACATTAATAGAAATTAAATTGGAAATGAGTAGTGGAGAAAAGAAAAGAAAAATGAAATAAAAAGCAAATTATGACATAATGTGAGGTCATTTAAAAGCTTCCACCAATCAAAATTTAACAACCCTTTAATTAACCAATAAAAGAGACCAAAAATGGACCAAAGGAGAAAAAAATGCAGCAGCCATCTTCTTCACAAACAGCCAGCCGAAACCCTCTCCCCATCTCCCTCCATTGATTTGCAACAAAAGCTTCATTTCCCTGTTGTTTACACTACTAAACCCTAACCCCTTTCATTAAAACTTGACCATATCTCTTGGGGAAGCTTTTGGAAGCCAAGAAGAGGAAAGAAAGTGAAGTTTTGAGTTGGGAAAAAATTCTGCCACTTAAAGGTTAGTGCACTATATACCTAAAACTCTTTAATTTCATGTATAGGAACTTGAATATAGTAAGAAAATGAAATTTAAATGAACAAAACTCATGTGTATGTGTACATGAATTTCGGCTGCCCTATTGAAGGAATAGGAATGAGTGTTTTTGATGAGCTTGGAGTGAACTAAAACCATGTTTGAAGTTTATAAACATAAGAATAGTGAATTAGTAGCTAACTAAGGTAAATTGTATAAATCATGACTTTGAACTAGGGTTTTGGGAGTAAAATGTGAACTTGGCTTATGCAATTGTTAAAGAACATTCTAATGGTCAATTAGTGACCATTTCAGGAGATTTGACCATAATATGGACTGAAAAAAATGCATGGCAAAGTGAATGACTATGCTGCCTAGGGACAGCAGCAATGGACTGAGATTTCAGTCCAATTACACAGCCATAACTTTGGCTGTGTTGGTCCAATTGGTGTTTGGCCAATTGGACATGAAACTAGGCTTATAATGGCACATTTTTGCTGAAGAAACCATGCCCAAAAGACCAAAGCAAGAGGACCAAAAGTTGGCCCCAATCCGGATCCCCTGCAACAGCACCTGCAGAAATGACCAAATGAACAGTAACTGTTCATTTGGCCATAACTCACTGTAGAAATGGTCAATTGACCTGAAATTTTTACAGCAACAAGTTAAGATATAGACAAACAACTTTCATGAAGAAACCTACCCCAAATTATGGCCAGAACCTATTCCAAAATGCAATCACAGTTACTGTTCATGGTACTATAGATTTGGTAATTTCTGCAGAATGGAAATCCGGCCAGCTGTGGTTTTTGGACCATATCTAGAGCTTCAAAACTCCAAATGGAGTGATTCAAAAAAGGAAATTCAACTATACAAAATAAGGAACAACTTTCATGTTTACCATTTCCTCAAATTCCCACTGCAACAGGGCCCAATGGAACAGTAAAGTTGGGTCACAAAAACTGAAATTTTTGCCCTCTTAGATTTAAGTTGAGAAATGGTAATGGTGACCAATTCCAACAAATTGTAAATGCCAAATGTGGTATGTTGGGAGTGCCAAAGTCAATGTACATATTTCCTATCCAAAAGTCAACATTTTTGTTGACCAATGAGGTGAATAGTAACACCAAAACTTGAAATTCACAAATTGAAGAATTTAAAAGTTTCAAATGCCCTAGTATACCTAACAAGATTGGTTTGGATAGTTTGGCATGCCAATAGGTTCGATTAGCGATCGCACATGGCAATATGCCATTCCGTGATTTTATGGCTTTTAGCCATTCTGACCTTGCATTGAGATTTGGCCTTGTGCCTGATGTATTTACAGCTTGTTAGCTGTTCTGTTGCACACCGGGAGATGTATATGTGACCGATGGTGTGACGGCCCGAGGTACTAGATACCCAATGCCAGTTTACCCGTTATCCAGTCCAGTCGTCTAGTGTAGGTTACTTGGGCAACCAAATGAATGAAGGTGAACAAAGTTAATGAAATGATGGATATATCAATACCAAACAAACAAATCATACACATTCTATACATATTTATTTTCTGCTATTTTCTTTTATTATATTATTGCACCACTAAGCATTATTGCTTAGCGCGTTGCTTTTGCCACGCGTAGGTTCTGGAGATACAGATCGTGAGCCCAGTAGACCACAGACTGGGTGAGTCCATCCTACAGTTCTGCTCAGTGTCCGTGTCACCTCAACTTCTGCAGTGCATTGGTAGGACACTAGGTGTCATTTTGGCATTCTGTATTAAATTTTGATTTTCTCATATGTAATTAAACTTGTGTAATGTATCATGATGATCATGTAAATAATGAGAATTATGTTTGTAAATGGAAAAGAGAATGTTTATTTGTGATTTATACTTGATTATCACATGTGATGGATGTTTGAGAAATGAAAAGGTTGTTGAGAACTGAAATTGAGAAATATTGTTGAGATTTTGGATATTGGAGTTTGAGATGATGGAATACAAATATTGGAAGTGTTTTTAACAGGTTCCGAAGAACTGTTTTCTCCATTTTTAGCCGGTTCTCCGCCGGATTTTCTTTAAAATTTTCGAAACCTCAAATAAATAAATTATATTTCATAAACTAAATCCAAAACTACGACAACAATTAATTAATGTAAAAAAAAATAGAGTGTGCCGGTACACCGTGCGACATTACTTACTCCGATATACTGTATACGGGTATGAGGTGTCACATGTCAAATTAAAATTTGAGAGAATTAAAATAATTAAAATAAATTAAAATTATAAATTTGTTAGTGGGAAATGAAAAAAAAAAAAGAAAGAAGAAGAAGAGAAAAGAAAAAAGAAAAGAAAAAGAAAAAGCTTATGGCATTTAAACATTTAAAGTACACAAAAATAAAAATATAAATAGGCACTAGAGATAAAAGCCACCAACCTTCATCTTCTTTCCCATTCCCTTTTCTCTCTCTTGGAGCCGGCTGGTTTGTCCCTCAAATCCACCATTTTAGCTCAAGCTTCAAGCTTGATTCCCACCCCATTTCTTCACTAAAACCCATAGCTCACTTCATAAAAATTCCTCCTTACTCCATAAGGAAGCTATAGATACCCATAAGAAGTAAAGAAATTGAAGTTTAACAAGACACCCAAAAGGTTAGTTCACTAATCCATCTCTTTCTCTTCATTAAACATGAAAAGCATGTTTAGCCAAGTATAAATTTCATGAAATTAAAAAGAAAATCTTGAGAAAAGAATCCCTTGAATTTCGGTAGCCCTAGATAAAGCATGAAATTGATGATTTTGATAGTTTTAATTTAGTTAGGAAAGTGAATTAACAAGATATTATATATTGGAATTGATTTGCATAGACATATATGAAATTGAAACTTTGATACTAGGGTTTGTGTACATGATTTGAGGATTGTTGTGTAATTATTGAGATTGACTTGGTTGAGACTATTTGTTGCCAAATTGAAGTGTTATGTATGCAAATTGAAGTAAGGAAGATGGAGGAGATTGAATTTTGGGAGTGTCATTTTTCTGCAGGTTGGGACTCAATGAGTCCAGTGTGTTTGTTGAACCATAATTGAAAATGTGTGACTCCAATTAGTATGAGGCCAATTGGAGGTGAAATTAGACTCAAAATAGCCCATTTTTCATGCAGACACCATGCTCAAATTTTGTCAAAAACTTAACCTAAACACTGCCCAAATCCGGATGACCCTGCACAAAACCTAGAAAATGACCAAATGAATAGTATTCATTTGGTCATAACTCCCTCTATACTGGTCCAAATGACTTGAATTTGACACCATTTGAAAGCTTAGATATAGGGCTACAATTGTCATGAAGACCACTGAACCCAGAAATGCCAAAAACCAAACTAAATTGCTAGCTCAAGTTGGGTCACAAAACTGCCCAGAATTAGGTTGTCCAGAAACTGCTGGACATAAACTCACCCGACCAGTTTTGGCAAAATGGCCATAACTTGGTCTACAAGAATTCAAATGTAATGAAACCAGTGGTAAAATGTCCACAAGACATAGACCTACAAAATTGGTATTTTGACCAACACCCAGAAATCAAGAGAACTAGGTCAAATAGTTAGAACAAGTCACAACATCAAAACCTGGAATCTGACCAAACTTCACTTGACCCCAGAACAGTCTTTTAGTCATATCTCTCACTAAAAAAATCCAATTAAGGTGAGCCATACCTTTCTAGAAACCTAAGAAATAGGGCTAAAACTTTGTTTTAGAAACCTACCTCAAATTATGAATGAAAGAACCTCAAAAAGTGACCTACAGTCACTGACCTGAACTGAACACCTGTTGGCACAAGGTACATGAGCCCAGGTCAGTTAATTGGCCATAAATAATTCCACAAAACTTGAAAATTTGTGATACAAATTTTTCAATGATCATAAGACATAGGGCAACAATTTTTATGAATAAGGTGACTGTGAAAAATAAATACCCTTTACCTCGGGTAGATGACCTGTTTGATCAGTTGAGGGGAGCTGGAGTATTCTCCAAGATAGATCTCATATTCGACTATCACCAGTTGAGAGTGAAGGAGACAGATATTCCTAAGACTGCTTGTAGGACCCAATATGGACACTATGAGTTTCTAGTGATTCCATTTGGGCTGACAAATGCACCAGTAACTTTCATGGACCTAATGAACCGCATCTTTCATCCTTACTTGGATTGGTTTGTTGTGGTCTTTATAGATGATATCTTGGTGCATTCCAAGAACCGAGAAGAGCATGATGAACACCTGAGAGTAGTGCTACAGAAACTATGGGAAAAGCAATTGTATGCCAAGTTGTCCAAGTGTGACTTCTGGTTGGATGAGATATCCTTCGTTGGACATATTGTATCAACAGATGGGATCAGGGTAGATCCAACAAAGATTGAAGCAATAGTTGAATGGAAGTCTCCCAGAAATGTAACAGAGGTCAGGAGCTTTTTGGGGTTAGCTAGATACTACAGGAGATTTGTGAAGGGATTCTCCCTTATTGCAGCCCCACTGACTAAGTTACTGCATAAGAATGTTAAGTTTAACTGGAATGATAAATGTCAAACCAGCTTTGCGAAGCTGAAGGCTATGCTTACAAAAGCTCCAGTGTTGACCCAGCTAGAGTCAAAGAAAGACTATGTGATCTACAGTGATGCCTCTCACAATGGGTTTGGGTGTGTTCTGATGTAGAAAGGGAAAGTAGTTGCCTATGCTTCTAGACAGCTAAGGCCATATGAAAAGAACTACCCAACTCATGATCTGTAATTGGAGGCAATAACATTTGCATTGAAGATATGGAGGCATTACCTATATGGTGAGAAATGCTAATCTATATGGATCACAAGAGTCTGAAGTATTTGCCAACCCAGAAAGAACTCAATCTGAGATAGAGGAGATGGATTGAATTCCTTAAAGATTATGACTATATGATCAATTATCATCCTGGGAAGGCAAATGTAATGGCTGACGCACTGAGCAAAAAGTCCATGATGGCTTTGAGAGCACTGAATGCTCGGTTGTCTTTAGCACAGGATGGGAAAATTTTGGCTGAGTTGCTTGTAAAGCCAAGCTTGTTATAGCAAATACAAGAAACACAGCTAAGGGATGAAAAGTTGCTAACTATTATGGGCAAAACTCAAGAGGGGAAGGAGACTGACTATGAGTTGAAAGGAGATGGGTGCCTATATTATAAAGGCAGAATCTATGTACCAGGAGATGAGGAACCGAAGAAGAATATCTTGAAAGAGGAGCACAATAGCTTTCGTACGATGCACCTAGGAAGTACCAAGATGTACGAAGACCTGAAAACACATTATTAGTGGCCTGGAATGAAGAAAGAGATTGGTGATTTTGTGACCAGATGTTTCACATGCCAGCAAGTTAAGGCTGAGCATCAGGTTCCATCAGGGTTGTTGCAACCTGTATCCATACCATAGTGGAAATGGGACCGCATCACCATGGATTTTGTGACTGGGCTACCATTGACACAGAGGAAGCATGATACTATATGGGTGATTGTGGATAGATTGATTAAGTCAGCTCAGTTCCTACCAGTTAGAGCTGACTACTCACTGGAGAGGTTAGCAAAGATTTACATAGATGAGATAGTCCGACTACATGGAGTGCTAACATCTATCTTATCTGATCGAGACCCGAGATTTACTTTGAGATTTTGGAAGAGGCTACAGGAGTCTTTAGGCACTCAACTATACTTTAGTACAGCTTTTCATCCACAGATGGATGGATAGTCAGAAAGGGTGATTCAAGTAACCCTTAGAACTTAATGAATTGCTGTAACTGTTAAAGGAATGATAATAACAACCTAACACTAATAACATGAATAATATGATATGATAGGTATTGGAGGATATGTTAAGAAGTTGCATCATTGATTTTGAAGGAAGTTGGGAGAAGTATCTTCCTTTGGTAGAGTTTGCTTACAACAACAGCTACCAAGCCAGCATAAAAATGGCTCCATATGAAGCATTGTATGGGAGGAGATGCAGGACTCCCTTATGTTGGGCAAAAATGGTGGAAGAGAAAGTAGTGCGTACAGACTTGGTGAGACAGACTGAGAAAAAAGTGAAACTCATCAGAGACAATTTGAAAGCCACCTCAGACAGACAGAAGTCATATGCCAACCTGAGGAGAAAGGATATAGAGTATGAAGTTAGCGATAAGGTGTTTCTCAAGGTATCACCTTGGAAGAAAGTACTAAGATTTGGTAAGAAGGGTAAGTTAAGCCCTAGATTTATTGGTCCATACGATGTCATTGAATGTGTGGGTCTAATAGCCTACAAGCTAGCTTTACCACCTGAGCTAGACAAGATTCATAATGTATTCCATGTGTCGATGCTCAAGAGACACAGATTAGGTCCTTCGTATGTCATTTCAGTAGAGGAGATAATTGTACAACTTGATTTAACATATGAAGAAGAACCAGTCAGAATCTTGGCATGGGAAGTGAAAGAACTCAGAAATAAGAGGATCCCACTAGTAAAAGTCTTGTGGAGACACCACAACACAGAAGAAGTGACATGGGAGAGTGAGGAGACGATGAGGCAGTAGTTCCCTCAGCTCTTCACATCAAGTAAATTTTGAGGACAAAATTTCTATTTAGAGGGGAAGAATTGTAATGCTCTCACCATAGGTAGTCCATACATTTTACTGTTCTGATGACTAATGTCTGTTCGGACAGTCAGAATGTCTGGAATTACACATAAACTATAGTGAGGAGGCATAAATTGATGGAAAAAATGTTAAGAAAATATAGGAAAAATTTAGAGAAAATAAAATAAAACTCAAGAAAATATATTAATTGGTACAAAAAATAATAAAAATAACCCGATAAGCACCATGAAGGGCATTTTGGTCATTTCACCCCAGAGGTGAATTTTGACCTGCATGTCAAAATTAAATTTGAGAGAATTAAAATAATTAAAATAAATGAAAATTAAAAATTTGTTAGTGGGAAATAAGAAAAGAAAAGAAAGAAGAGAAAAGAAAAAAGAAAAAAAAAAGCTTATGGCATTTAAAAATTTAAAGTACACAAAAATAAAAATACAAATAGGCACTAGAGACAAAAGCCACCAACCTTCATCTTCTTTCCCACTCCCTCTTCTCTCTCTTAGAGCCGGCTGGTTTGTCCTTCAAATCCACCATTTTAGCTCAAGCTTCAAGCTTGATTCCCACCCCATTTCTTCACTAAAACCCATAGCTCACTTCATAAAAATTCCTCCCCACTCCATAAGGAAGCTATAGATACCCATAAGAAGCAAGGAAATTGAAGTCTAACAAAACACCCAAAAGGTTAATGCACTAATCCATCTCTTTCTCTTCATTAAACATGAAAAGCATTTTAGCCAAGTATAACTTTCATGAAATTAAAAAGAAAATCTTGAGGAAAGAATCCCTTGAATTTCGGCAGCCCTAGATGAAGCATGAAATTGATTATTTTGATAGTTTTAATTTAGTTAAGGAAGTGAATTGACAAGGTATTATATGTTGGAATTGATTTGCATAGACATATATGAAATTAAAACTTTGAAACTAGGGTTTATGTACATGATTTGAGGATTGTTGTGTAATTGTTGAGATTGACTTGGTTGAGACTATTTGTTGCCAAATTGAAGTGTTATGTATGAAAATTGAAGTAATGAAGATGAAGGAGATTGAATTTTGGGAGTGTCATTTTTCTACAGGTTGGGACTTAATGAGTCCAGTGTGTTTGTTGAACCATAACTGAAAATGTGTGATTCCAATTACTATGAGGCCAATTGTAGGTGAAATTAGACTCAGAATAGGCCATTTTTTATGTGGGCACCATGCCTAAATTTTGTCAAAAACTTGACCTAAACACTGCCTAAATCCGAATGACCCTGCACAAAACCCAAAAAATGACCAAATGAATAGTACATATTCATTTGGTCATAACTCCCTCTATACTGATCCAAATGACCTGAATTTGATACCATTGGAAAGCTTAGATATAGGGCTACAATTTTCATGAAGACCACTGAACCTAGAAATGCCAAAAACCAAACCAAATTGCTAGCTCAATTTGGGTCACAAAACTGCCCAGAATTAGGTTGTCCAAAAACTACTGGACATAAACTCACTCGACCAGTTTTGGAAAAATGACCATAACTTGGTCTACAAGAACTCAAATATAATGAAACCAGTGCCAAATTTCCATAAGACATAGACCTACAAAATTGGTATTTTGACCAACACTCATAAATTAAGAGAACTAGGTCAAATAGTTAGAACAAGTCACTTTATCAAAACCTGGAATCTGACCAAACTTCACTTGACCCTAGAATAGTCTTTTAGTCATATCTCTCACTAGAAAAATCCAATTGAGATGAGCCATACCTTTCCAAAAACCTATGAAACAGGGCTACAACTTTGTTTTAGAAACCTACCTCAAATTATGAATGAAAGAACCTCAAAAGGTGACCTGCATTCACTGATCGAAACTGAACACCTGTTGGCACAAGGTACATGAGCCCAGGTCAGTTAATTGGCCATAAATAATTCCAAAAAACTTGAAAATTTGTTCTACAAATTTCTCAATGATCATAAGACATAGGGCAACAATTTTTATGAAGATCACCATGCCTAAAAGTGACTCCAACATGTTCCATTAATTAGGTAAACTTTAAGTCCAAAAGCTGCCTAGTTAAGGAACCAGAATTTGGAAATGAGATAGTTATGGTTACCCAACCATGACTTGAGTTCTAAAAATCAAATTGACACGATTCAAAAAGAAAAATAGAAATAAGACATAGGGTAACAACTTCCATGAAGGAAGTGGAGCCAAACAGTGGCTACAAACTGATTAAATGGATAGGTAAATGTGAGACACAAAAACTGAAACTAAAGAAAGGTCCATGAGATAAATTATCTTATGGTAGGGAGTTTAACCCTAAAAAGCTATTAAACACTAAATCACATAAAAAAGGTATGTGGGACCTATTTTTCCACTATAAAGTGATATAAACATTCAAATAAATATGTAATAATGTGTAATTACGCATAGTATACCTAGACTTATTTATTTAGTTTGGATTGATTGGTATACCAATTAGGGACTACAGATAGCAGTACTGCCTACCGAGAAAATCATGAATTGACAATATATGTCTGGTATGATTATTTTACAGGCTATATGCCTACTTACTAGCCATTGTGTCTACTTTATTTCTGGCTTTACAAGCCTGATAGCTAGCCTCGTGCCTGGCGGCTGGCCTCCTACCTGATAGATGTATACAAGGTAGACATATGGCTGTCTAACCCGTATACTCCCGTGTATCCAGCTTTTATAGTCTGTTATAGGTTTCTTGGGCATTGATAATAATTAATTAAGACTGAATATGCAATAAGTAAACAGAAAAGATCCCGATAATTTAAATTGTTTCCAAAGTGAAATGAAAATGTAAAATACCTAGAAATTATAAAAAATTTCATATATAGAATTATTATTTAAATTGTTTAGTATTTATTTATTATAAATTATGCGCCACTAAGCATTATGCTTAGCGCGTTGGTTTTTCATCGCGTAGGTACTGGAGATCAGTAGCCGCCACAGTAGTGTTCGAACAGAGCTTCGACCAGATCTACCACAGTCCAGAGTCACCTCACCAGTCTTTTGTATTTTAGTAGGGCCCATGTATAGACTAGTATTTTGGTTCATTATATCTAATCATGATGTAATTGCTAGTTTATGATGTATTTCATTTTGGACTTGTAATTAAACTTTGATATTGTAATGAAAACTTGTAATTTATTATCTATGAATTTCTATATAAATACAATAGATGATACTTCATTTTGAGATCTCATAAATAATTGTGAATAATATGATAAAAGAGAATATGATATGGAAATGTGTAAAATGAATATGGACATGTTAACAAGTGCTTAGTGGAACCCACCAAATGCTAATAAAAAAGAGGAGGCTCTGTCCGGGTCTCCACAGAAATAAGTTATAAAAAAAAAAATTCTACACATGGATTACATGCTTTTAAATGATATTAAAAGTTACAATAGACATGATAAGACAAGATAGGGTGCTCCGGCACCGAATGTGGCACTTCTTGCTCGGCTATATAGTAGACGGGTAAGGGGCGTCATAAGAAGTCTCTTCTCTCTATTAAAAACTGGAGCTAGAGCTAAATCAGGAAACTGGATGTTGGCTGATACACGGCCCGTGTGTCACAACACGGCCCAAGGCCATGTAATTCACTGGAGCTTCGAAGACTGCATCTCATATTGGCACAGGAGATTGCATGAGATATTGCTAGTTACACGAGTTCAAGTACATGACCCGTGTTCTTTTGCTCTTTAGAGAATTCTTCAATTCAGGCCAGGCAAAGACTTACATGGGTCTTCATGGTTTACACGGGTTATGGTACACAGCCCATGTACTTCGTTTCTTCCTTGGCTCCTTAGTTTTCTTGTGGCAGTATGTTACATGGGTCCGTGGCTCTGCTTACATGACCCATATAAAGTGTATCAGCAACACTTCTCTTTCCTTTGGTCTTTCCAAGCTTTCTTTTGCACTCTTATGCCTTGGAACTTCATTCAAACACCTGAAATAATGCAGAAAATATGAAATTTAGAGCTTAACAATGGAATTTACAAAAGTTGATGAAATTAATGATTATGCACGAGATTACTTATCTAAATGTTGTGAAATAATATATAAATGTGCTTAAAATTATCTATATAATACAAGTGTATCAGTCAACACTACATGATAGTTACTACAAGGGATTAACCTTATCACCCAGGATACAATGTTAACCTTGGGGACTTGTTAAACAAAGAGAAATCAGTTAAGTGGTCCATTAGGGAGATCCTGATGAAGATGTTTCAATGCTAAAGTTAGAGTAAGAAATTATTTATTTTAGCAAAGCGTAGCGAGGGAGAGAGATGGGGGGGGGGTGTGGGGTGCAAAGAACCTCTTTTCTTCTTACTTAGCTCCATTTATAAAAATATTGGTGGGGATATGCCTTGGTTAAAGGGATATAATATGGTATATTTTATAGCATATTCTATGGACAGTAGCATATTCTTTTAACTTATTATTTTATATTTCCACACCTCATTTTGATTCAAGCAAGTGATGCCAACCAAGTGAAGGTTGAATAAAGGAGTATATAGCCATCAAGGTCAATTAATCATATAATTTTCAAATAAAATGACTTCATGTGATAATGTTATTTTTGGAATGATATGAGACCCCTGATAGACCATGAATTAGACCATATTGTTATAGTACTCAAATTACTAAATATCCAAAACAAATATATATAACAAAATATTGAAACCACACACGCACATACGTATATACATCAGTCGCATAGAGTTTGGAGGATGTAATTTCAATTTGTATTACATACATTGTATGTAAATTGTCAAATAGTAAATTGCACATTACCAAATGTAGTATCTTCATAGTTAAGCCTAATTATTATAGCGAGACCAATCAACTTGAAAGCCCATTGTTGTGCAAAATCCTATAAGTGCATGAATTGTTAATAAGTAATAGAGTGATGAGTAAGTATCATTCTTATGAGAACCGTGTTGAGTATTGAACTAAACGACAATTAGAATTATCTAGACAATTGAATTGTAGAGAAATAGTGATTAAATCTAAGTTAAATGAAATGAAATCTAAAAACACTAACTAAACTTGAATATCAATTAATGAAGACATTACAGAGCTAGTGATTCGTACTTCGATCAATTATAAATTTAATCTAATTATTTGATAAATGAGAAATTATTACTTTAAAGGAAAATCCTAAGTTATCTTAAGTCATCTCTCAAGGCACTCAAGTTGTATCTTAATCAATTTAAACCCTACTTTCATGGCGATTAAATTAATTAAAACCCATTAAGTTCTTATGATTAATTATTAAATCCACATAGAATTCCTGCTTATCTCTAGATCAAGAACCCTAAGTTCAAAATTCTATTATTCCAATATTAATTTTCACCTTTTAGTCCTTTAATTGATATTTAAAATCAATGCTACATGGAGCTCAACACAAAGAATGCATTAAGATCATAATAGATTGAATCAAAGAACAAAATACCCAAATTTATTAGAATAGAATCAAATCATATCCATAAATGAATTAAAAGTGTTACATCCCTAACTCTAGAATAAAAAAACTACTCACATATGGTAAGTTTTGCAATCAAGTTCATGAAATAAAAGAGAAAGGACATGAAAAGAAAATAGAACAAAAGAACTCAGATGGAGAATTGCAACTTTGGACTTTTGGAACTTCAGCTAAAAATCCCTTCTAGCAATCTTTCAATTTCGATCTCTTCTCTTGCCTTTCTCAAAGATGAAATACTCTCTTGAAAGTAAAAAGGTTGATCCCTCGTAAAACTCTGACTTATTTATATCTAGTGAAAACCCCTTGTTTTGAAGTCTAAATAGCCTTAGAAAACCTCTAAGAATGGCTAGGAATCGTAGGAGGGCAAATATGGAATTCTATAGCTGAAAATAACACGGGTTGTGTAATTGCTTTAGTTTACATGGCCTTGCCTTATGTAACTCTCTGGACCTTTAATTTTCAAAATTTATGGAGCGCAGGAGATAACATGAGACATGTAATTTCTTGCACGAATTGTGCTTTTTTTTTTTTTTTGTTAACTCAAGAACACAGGCCATGCAACATATAACATAGGCCGTGTTATTCCCTTCTACACTTATACTGGCTGTGTTACTCATAACACGGGCCATGTTATCTTTTGGCACCTTCTACACTGCAATTTTGCATTCCATCACTTCTCCATTCACCTCCATACCATCCCATATCATTGATACACACCTAAAAAATGCCAAAAACCATGGGATCAGACCAATTTAAAATAGAAATTAAAAGAAAACTAAAAATGCTTGAAAATAAACATGAAAGTAACAAAATACTTAACAAAACTGCAATGAATATTAACCCTAAATACATACATAATGTTGCTACTCAAACACTCCCAAACTCGAACCTTTGCTTATCCTCAAGCAAAGAGGAACTAAATCAATATGAGAGGTATTTTCCTTTTGGTGTAACAAGAATCGAAATTCTGGACTTTTGAAAGACAACCTTAAAAAGATTAACATATCAACAATTCATCAAAGTGCTAAGAAGTTAAACATCCATTGTATGTATTAATATTTAGCAAGGTGCAAATTACCAACCTAACACACATTGGTTACAGGAAATTACTTTACTTAAATAAGCACATGAGCATTTAGCAATCTCTAATGCCTCTATATGAATGTATTAAATTAGTTTTCCTAAGTTCCATAGGCAGACCTCATAATTATATTTCCATTAATGTAGCACACACTATCAAAAGATCAAAAAGTCTTTTCATAAGGTTGTAATGGTGTTAAAGGGTATTAATGTAGCAATCAAGGAAAAATGATAAAAGGTAATGAAAGTATGAGAGCAATTAATCTATAAAAGATGAAGACATTTCATGATTTTTTTTCTTATATTTTTTTTAATTTTATGGAGAGAAGAAATTTATGAATTACCTCGAGTGCTAGTATATTTCTTGATAATTGAATAGGGACTTTATTTATAATGATTTGATTTGTTACATTTGTCCTTTTTTTATTCCACTTCCAAACTCATTCTTTGAACACTTGGGTGGTTTATTTCTTTATGATTTATTTCCATACACTAGCACTTCTATTTTATTTCTTTCTCCTTTTTTTTTTTTTTTGTTTAGTGTATCTCTCACTTTTACAAATAACTTCTCTCATAAGGGTATAACAAGTTTTTAGGCTAAAGGTCAGATAAATAATATGAGTAAATAAGGAAATTATGTAGGTAAAAACATATGCTCAAATTGACTACAAGAGATATATTTTAATCAAGGATTGCGACAATGAATGTTAACCCTAAGTGCTTATTGATGTGACTGCATCACCCAGAAAGATCCGAGTAATTTACATGCCAATGGCATAGAAATCCAAACTTGTTTAAGTGCCTTTGAATATTTAGGAGATGTGAGATAGTGCTTTGCAATTGATCACGTGGAGGTCTTTATTTCTTATTGACAGGTTTCTAGTGGGCTTATTTTTAATGAAGGTCTTCATTTATTGAAACCTTATTTGAAGAGGGACTCTTATCCAGGTTTTATTAATGGTTTTGGAGAGGTCTAAATAGCCTTTTAAGAGGCTTTCATGACTCTAACTATTAGAATAATTTTTTGGTTTTATGGAGTTGATAGCTCTGCTAATGATGATCTTGTCCCTTTGGTTTCAAGAACTTAAAGTTTGATCATTATGATTTGTTCTTTTTATATTTTGATGCTTTGTAGCCGTCAAAGCTTATAGTTGTAATAGTTGGACCTTTGGCTTTGGTCTTGGGAGCTAATAGCCATGAAGGTTGGGACTTGGAGCTTATGTCTTGTAAATAGGGCATTTGTTAATTTTACTTATATTCCCTCAACTTAGAAGGCTGTTCTGTTTATGTAGTTCGACTTTAATTTGTATTAATAATATCAATCAACTTTATTTTATTTCATAAAAAATATGTCTAACTAATAATAGCAGATTTTTAGGTAAAATAAAAGTAAATTATCATTTTACTTCTCTCTTTTAAAAATAAAATTATCATTTTACCTTCTCCCTTTTCTTTTTTTCCTCTCTTACTAACATTCAAATTAATTGATTATTTATTAATAAAATTACTTTATTTTTAATAATATTTTTATTTATTAATTTGTTTAATTTACAGTGCAAGCCCAATGTGGGATTTATTTGTTATCTCTCTCAGCTCTTCAACGAAAGTAGTGAGATTAGCCATCGCTCTTAAATTAGCCTCCTCACCCATTGTCTTCTCATATAGCCTCATTAACCTTCTATTCATTTCATTATCATCCATCACCTTCTGCAATCCTTCTTCAACATCTTTCTGCGCAAATCCATTAATCTTCACTCCGATTTTCCATTTCTCGACAATGTAGGCACAATTAACAAACTGGTCTCCAGCCACTGGGTGACATAAGAGGCGCTTTTGGCACTGTATGGCCTCCATGGTTGAGTTCCATCCACAGTGTGTGAGATAGCATCCTACTGCCTGATGTTGCAAAACCTCCATTTGTGGTGCCCATGATACCACTTTCCCTTTCTTCGACACTCTTTCTAGATATCCTCCAGGCAACCCCTCTCGCCATGCAGGCCCTAAAACCCAAATAAAAGGTTGTCCCATTGCTTCAAGTGACAATGCCAGACATCTCACTTTTGCTTCTCCAATGGGCCTGACCCAACTCCCAAATGAGATATACACTACTGACTTAGGCTTTTGCTTGTCTAACCATTGCAAGGAGCTCATATCTTCTTTCCAGATGCTAGGATTCTTGATTATTGCATGCCTACTCAAGGCTCCAACCAGGAAAACAAGTGGCTTATTACCTGTGATGGAGAGTTGGTCATAAAGATTTTCCTCTGAAAAGGAATTCATGAGGATCCATCGAAGATTTCTTGATCGATTCAAGGTTCTTGTCCAGAACTTGAATCTTGCTTTTCTTGCTGCTGGAGTTCCAATTAACCATGGAAGATCGTCTGTAGATAGCAGAGGTTGATTAGGCAGAAAGCATATTGGACCCGGACGTTGGGGACTTCCTGCCAAATGCCAAGTAGCACTTCAATAATTATGTACGACAGATGGAGAAGTCACATTTACACACTACAGCTAGCCACACGATATATGTATTTAATTTAATTCACTTGTGTTGGAGGGTAATAAGAGACTCCTACTTGTGAGTTTTTGCACAAGTTGAGGGTTACAACCTCCACCAGACTTTGCAACCTCCACCAGACTTAGTTTGCAAGTGGTAACCATGTGATAGTTATACGGGATGAAGGTAGATGAAGTGGCATATATTGACTATATATGTGGAAATTATTCATTTTTAATTAATTAATAAGCAAAAGAGAAAATCCATAAATAAAATATTTTTATAAGCAATAAAATTTTATTAATAAAAAATTAAGAAAAAAAACTTAACAAACACCACCAATTGGTTTATTAAAATCAATTAAAAAAAACTGTTCGGTGGAAACACTTTATGGGATTCACTTTATTTATATATAAAGTTAATTGGATTGACATTTCAGGCAAATTATTTTTTATGTATTATATAATTTCTGGATAATTAATTAAATTTTTTGGTTTATTGTTTTGATATTTCTTTTTTCTAATGATCATTAAATGATTTGGATTTGATTTATTTATTTTTTTAAATCGGCATGTGATATTAGAAATCTACTTGAAGTCAACCGATTGCAATTATATTAGAGACGTAAGTATGCATCCCATTTGTGGTTATGAATATTTTAGAGATACTCTTCATGGTTTGACCCAACAAATTTGTTTGGCTTCCTTCAATGTATGGCATGCATGTGTTGTGTCTAACTTAAAAAGGAATTCAATATAGGAAATTTTTAACTAAACTTGATTTGTCATATATTATAGATGTAAGACTCATAAATTTAATATATCATAAATAAAATAATTTTAATATTCAAAAATAACTTTAATTTAATGATATTATCTCATTTTTAAAATTATGAAATTTTATATTAGAGTTTCAATTAAGAGTATTAATTATATTAAAAAAAATTATCTAAACTCGATTCATCTAAATTTATATATAGTAAAATTCATATATAAAATTGGTGAGACGTACATATGTGTATCATGGATAATGATATATTACTATAGGTAAGTTTTTACCGGGAAGGAGTTGCTGATAATATGTTTTTGGTAGGTATATATTTATTATCTTACCAGTATCAGAAATAAGGCCTGTCCTAACCATGTCGGGTATGCCTGCGATCATCTGGTATGTGGTAATCATGGCAGGCCAAAATCCGGCGACGGGGATTCTGCATCGACGAGCCACTTCGATCGCAGATGAGGCTAACAAATCAACTATAATGCACGCCACGGCACCATCTTCTCCATCAATTTTATGAACAAGAGTTTCCAAGTGATTTGGCATGTTGGTTTCCATAGCTTTCTCAATGGCAAAGAAGTCAGGAGGTACGTTGTCCTTTTTCAGGCCATCTGTGATTGCCATGCACATGATCTTTCCCTTAGGATCCATGCTCGATGTGATGCTGTGGTATATGAACTCTGGAGTGATCATCACCGGCTCGAATCCAAGTTTGAGCAAAGCTAAAGCCAGCTTAACCATGGGATTAACGTGGCCCTGTGCTGGATATGGAACTAGAATGATTTTTGAGCCCTTCACTAGCTTCATATTTCCCATGCTTGCTTTCTAATATTGTGTATAGTAACTGTCTAGATGACTCAAAACTATGAGGTTGATGGTTTTGATTTCAATGCCAAAGCAAATTAATTTATAGAGAGAGAGAGAAAGAGAGGAGGGGAAGAGAGTCAACTCTCCACGTGCATTACTGTACATGGGTATTATAATTTATAAATTTTTTTATTTTTTAATTTCATATAAATAAATCATGGATTAATTGTGGAGTTAATAATTTATCGATTCACCTTAAAAATTAATTATTAGATTCATCAAATTCTTTCTTGTGATTTGACCCAAAATAAAGTTATAAGTTTTTTACTATTAAAAATTATTTAAGCTTATTAAAAACTATTAATTCAATAAAACTGTGAATTCTTAAGTTAAATTTTATATCACTATAAAAATATGATTAGTATATATATATATATATATATATATATATATATATATATATATATATATATATATATATATATATATATATATATAAACGGCTTACGATCACTTTCTAAATTTAAAACTTAGAGATTGTAATATAATAAAAAATTAGTGATATATTTAGGTCTTATAGCTATTCACTAACATATACCTTCAATTTTTTGTATAATCGATGTAAATGTGATAGAAATTCTAATATGATAATGCAGTTTTTTTAAATGTAAATTTATATAAAAAAATTTAATAATTATTAGATTATATATTTATATCTTGATTTATGCAATTTTAATACACAATTTAATTGATTTGGCACAAATCTCAATATAAATATTTAACCTAATCATTATTAAATTTTGTTTTAATATGAACTCAAAGTTTTTTTTATTAAGGTTTCATTTACGGAATTTTTTTTTTAATTTTCATATTTTTAGTATTTAGAGTAATAAAAAATATTTATAAAAAATATTTTCTTAATTAAAAGAAAAATTAACCTGTTTATTTGTAGAAAATAGTTTTTTATTTTCTATTTTTCATTTTCTATGAAAACCTTAATCTTATTTTTTTATGAAAAATAAGTAAAATATGAAAAAATGATCACCTGCAAATAAAATAAACAATTTTCCAATTAAAAAATAAATCATATTCTACATAATTAAAGAAAATTATTGCAAAATATATTTAAAAATTTTTTAATATGTGTTATTTTTTTATAATGATATAATTAATTTCTTTATCATTATAAATAAATATTTTTTTCAATAATTAAATTTTAAATGCATAAAAGTAATGGCTTAATTTTGATTATAAAAAAGTTATTATTTTCTATTTGAAAAACTGTTGGAAAACAAAATTTTTATTGCCAAAGAAAACAAAATTTTTATTGCCAAAGAAAACAACGAAAACAACTTAAAACTAATTTTCAAATCGTAGTTAATTTTGGAAAACTTCTCCATTTGAAAAACTGATACTATGAACTCTATTTTTAAGCTTTTTTAGAAAAATTTTTTTAAAAAATTGCCCAAATTTTCAACAAGTGAACAAAAGCCCTTCTTTTTGAAAACGAAGACTCCCTTTTTAATATATATATATATATATATATATATATTATTTGTTTAATATTGTAATTAAATAATAAAAAATAATTTTATAAACAATTTTTTATTAAAAAATAATTTATATATATAAATTATTTTCTATTCATTTAAATGTATTTAATTTTTAAAAAATAATATTTAACAATAACAAATTAAAATTATTTAATATGTACGTATTAAAGGGACATTCAATTGATTAAAATCTGTAAGATTGAAAAATTTGAGGAGATTAAAAAATTAAAAAAGTACATGTGTATCGTGAAATGAGAGTTGCGCGAGATAACGGGCAAGGGGCGAGTCATTAGGTAGAATGTCACTCGAATGGTGTGTCAAAAGGGGCAATCATACGGTTGTTTCAGGAAACCAACCCATTACAAGCACTGTAAGGGGAAAAGACTCTCTTGCCTCTTGTTTCAATTCCTGACTTAAAGACTCTTCTAATTACATTTTAGTCCTTCAATACAAGTTATTCTTCATTTTAATCCTTAAGATATATATATATATATATATATATATATATATATATATATATATATATATATATATATATATGGAGTTGGAACACTCATCCCTATCGATTAGGGATTTTCGGTTTCAATTATGAGGTTGGTTCTATTTAAGAATTGAAATCAAAACTAAGCCTTTAATTCTTTGATTTTTAAGAACCATAATTGGAATCAATTAACTTTATGTTTTGGTTTGATTTTAAACAATTTCATTATTCTTACGGTTCTAATTTTAATTCTATTTTGATTTTAATTTTGACTTCAAATTTAGTTCTAATCTCAAATTTTCACCTAAAAATTGCTTCATTCTTGTGTTTATTTTAAAGAATAAAAACAATCTTAAATTTTTAACCTCAAAATAAGAATAAAAATAATAATTTTAACATCAAAATAATAATATTAATATCATAAATATATTATAATTTGAAAAAAAATAAAAAAAAACATATATTATATATAACACTTAATATCTTCTGTCTATTTCTTAATTATATAAATTTTAACCAAAACATACATATATATAATTATGAACTAAATATATATTTTATGATTGGCATGTAATTTAATTATATAATTAAGTACTATAAGATGAATTAATGCATTTATAATTAATTTTTTTTAAAGTATATATAATTTTTTGTTAGAAAAATTCATAAACTACAATATATTATAGAATAACAAAATAATATTATAGAATTAATTAAATATTTATTACAAATATAAATTGACAATTGAGTTTCAAAATTTTAGCTTAGTTGAATTACAAGAATTGTTTCAGAAGAGGATAGGAAAAAAAATTAAATCAAAATATGAGTGCTATAGTAGAAAAATATGATGAAGAAAACATAAAAGTAATTAATGGATGAAAATAAAGAACTAATTGAAGAAGAAGTTTATCAACAAATGAGATGACTTAAGTTAGAGGAAATGGAAACCAGACCTTTACAGAAAGTAATAGAAAAACTAAATAAAAGTAATAAAATGGAAGAATATGAAGAATCAAGCATTGATTATGATATTCCAGCTTTAAGGAGTGTTAGCATAATTACAGCAATTAGCATGATTATATGAGATTTATGTAGCATAATTACAGCAATTAGCATGATTATAGGAGATTTGTGTAGCATAATTATAGCAATTATTATTCTTGTCCAAATTAGTTCATATTTTTATGTATAAATAGATGTAATATCTCTGTAAATGAGACACAGACAAATACACAATTTTTTTCTTCATTACTTGTATTTTTTCTTCTAACATGGTATCAGAGCCATAAAGCTTTTATTTCTAGTTTTTGGGGTCTCTCTGCTCTCTCTACAACCTGTTTTGGTTCATTCTTTCATACCTATTATTATACCATTTTTTTTTCTCCTCATCTTGTTATCAATGGAGAAATCTGATATTTCAAGACCTATTGCAACAGTTCTGACTGGTTCCAACTATAATCTTTGGGTTCAAGGAATGAAAAGTTTTTTGATAGGTCGTAAGCTTTGGCGTATTGTTACTGGAGATATCATCGCTACGACAAGAGAGAACGATGAAATCGATGCAAAATTTGCTGACCGCCTTGAGGATTGGGATAGTAAAAATCATCAAATCATCACCGTTTCGCAATACCTCGTCTCGTCCATCCACATCCGGTTGCTAATTATGACTCGCAAAAGAAATCGGGATTTTTGGCTAATCGATATCGCACCGGACTTGCCCACTATTATCAGTTGTGGACTACTCTTCATAATCTGAAACAAGAAGCAGGTCAATCTGTGAATGATTTTCTTGCCCAGGTCCAACCTATTTGGAATCAAATATCTCAGGCCAAAATCAGTGAAGATCATCTTCATCTCATTCAAGTTCTAATGGCTCTTCGATCCGAATATGAGGCCGCCTGCCGTCCTGCTACATCGAAATCCACTCCCATCATTGGAAACTGCTATTCAAGAGATTATTTTTGAAGAGACTCGTCTCAGTTTGGATAAAACTCCTCAATTTGAAGCTGCTCTTGCAACTACTCGATCCTCACATCAGAAATTTGGCAATCAACTCTGTAAGAATTGTAATCAAATTGGTCATGCTTTTGCATATTGTCCTACTATAAAATGCAAATATTGTCATGGTTACGGTCATATTCTTGAACATTGTCCCACACGTCCTCCAAGACCAAAAGGAGGGCATTCTAAATTCAAGAATGTCTCAAAGCCTGGATCTTCCTCTATCACTGCTGTTGCTGCTACTGAGGGCTCTACTGCCATCACCATGAGTGATCTTGAGGCACTATTCAAACAGTTTATCTCTTCTAATTCTCCTGCTGCCATGTCTGCCACTCCGGGTAATTCTTATTGGCTTTTTGACTCTGCATGTTGTAATCATATGACCACTAATCTTAAATTCTTGTCTTCTGCAAAACCTGTATCTTCCTTACCACCAATCCATACTACAAATGGTACTAAAATGAACATCACACATACTGGTCATGTGTCTACCTCAAATCTTCATCTCCCTGACACCTTTTATATCCCTAATTTGGCACTCAATCTTATTTCTGTTGGTCAGTTGTGTGAAAAAGGACTAAATATTATTTTTTCTCACCATGGTGTCCAGGTACAGGATCCACAAACGGGACAGATTCTTGGGGAGGGTCGCAGAGTGGGTCGATTATTTGAGCTTACATCTTTACATCTTCCTCAGAGATTTGTGTCTGCAGCTACAATCCCTAATTCCTCCATTCACCAATGGCATCTTCGTCTTGGTCATGCTTCTACCAGTAAAATTCAACCTTTAATTTCTCGTGGATTATTAGGATCTACTAAGTTTGAGTCATTTAATTGTTTAAATTGTCAGCTTGCAAAACAACCTGCATTATCTTTTTCTCATAATAATACTACTTCAGACACTCCCTTTGGTTTAATTCATTATGACATTTGGGGTCCTTCTCCTATTTCTTCAATAAATGGTTTTCGTTATTTTGTAATATTTATTGATGATTATTCTCAGTTTACTTGGATATATTTTTTGAAACATCGATCTAAGTTATCACAAATTTACATCACATTTGCAAAAATGATTAAAACTCAGTTCTCTTGTGACATTAAAATTCTCCGAACAGACAATGCCATGGAATATCGGGATTCTTCTCTACTTCAATTTCTTAGTCAACAAGGCACCGTTGTTCAACGTTCTTGTCCTCACACCTCTCAACAGAATGGGCGAGCCGAACGTAAGCATCGCCATATTCTTGATTCTCAGACGCATTTCTTCTTCTTCCGCCTCATGTCCGTAAAAATTTTGGGGAGAAGCACTTTTCATGTGTTTATATTATTAATCGTCTTCCTACCTTGGTTCTTCATAATTTATCTCCTTTTGAAAAGTTGTTTGGACAACCTCCTGACTATTCCATCCTTAAACCTTTTGGATGTGTTTCTTTTGTTCTTTTACAACCTCATGAACATACCAAATTAGAACCCCATGCTTGTCTATGTTGTTTTCTTGGTTATGGCATTGAACACAAAGGGTATCGTTGTTGGGATCCTGTTTCTAATAAGTTACACATCTCTCGTCATGTTACCTTTTGGGAAAATACTATGTTCTCTTCTCTTTCCAAATTTCATCACTCTGTCAATACTGACTCTCTATTTTTCACTGACTCCTCCAAAGAGCTGTTTCCAAGTCCTGATCCAGGTGATTGTGATGTGCTCAATATTAGCCCAACTACACCTGCCCCTGTTGAATCGGCACCAGTTGTTGATCCAGTACTTGCGCCTGCATCTCCTCCTAGCACTACTCTTCGTCGTTCTACCTGTGTAAGAGAAACTCCTCGTTATCTTTCTGATTTTCACTGTTACTCTACTATTGCAACCCTTCATGAGCCTCGTTCTTATAGTGAGGCAAGTACTGACCCTCTTTGGAAGCAAGCTATGACTGACGAACTTCAGGCTTTAGAGAAAACTCATACTTGGGATGTAGTTAATCTTCCACCAAACAAGACCCCTATTGGTTGCAAATGGATTTACAAAATCAAGACCCGTTCTGATAGAACTATTGAACGCTACAAAGCTTGCTTAGTAGCCAAAGGGTACACTCAAGAGTATGGTATCGACTATGAAGAAACTTTTACTCCAATGGCCCGATTAACATCTATTCGCAGTCTCTTAGCTATTGCTGCAGTTCGTAAATGGAAACTTTTCCAGATGGATGTCAAAAATGCTTTTCTTCATGGTGATTTAACAGAAGAGGTTTATATGCATCCTCCACCTGGTTATCATTCTCCTCATAAGGTTTGCAAACTTCGACGAGCCTTATATGGATTAAAACAAGCTCCCAGGGCCTGGTTTGCCAAATTTAGTTCCACTCTTGCTCAACTTGGTTTTCTCTCTAGTCCACATGATTACGTATTATTCACTCATGAATCGATGGTATTGTTCTTCTGTTGCTTTATGTTGATGATATGATAATAACAGGAGATGATTCATCTGGTATTTTAGAGTTACAACATTATCTCAATCAACATTTTGAAATGAAAGACCTGGGTTCTCTCAGCTATTTTTTGGGTCTTGAAGTTTCTCAAAAATTCTGATGGCTATTATCTATCTCAAGCCAAGTATGCATTCGACTTACTTTCTCGAGCAGGCATCACTGATAGCAAAACAGTATCAACCCCATTGGAGCTCAATTGCAAACTTACACCTCTTGATGGCACTCCTCTTGATGATCCTACTTTATATCGACAGCTTGTTGGGAGTCTTGTTTATCTCACAGTTACTCGACCTGATATTTCATATCTTTGTTCATCCGTCACCGGTTTATGTCTGCTCCTCGCTCAACTCATTTCTCTGCAGTACTTCGAATCCTTCGTTATATCAAAGGCACTTTTTTTCATGGTTTGCACTTTTCTGCTACCTCCTCCCTAGTATTATCCGCTACTCGATTGGTGGTGATCGGCGGATCGTCGCTCTACAACTGGTTATTGTTTCTTCTTGGGTAATTCTCTTATCTCTTGGCGTAGCAAAAAGCAAACTATTGTTGCACGTTCTAGCACAGAATCTGAATATCGTGCTCTTGCTGATGCTACATCTGAATTACTTTAGTTACGGTGGTTATTAACTGATTTGGGTGTCACTCATTCTTCTGCCACAATGCTTCATTGCGATAATAGAAGTGCCATACAGATTTCTCATAATGATGTATTTCATGAGCGTACCAAACACATCGAAATTGATTGTCATTTTGTACGTCATCATGTTGCTCATGGCACCATATGTTTGATTCCTGTCTCCTCACACCAAACCATGATATATTCACCAAAACGCATCCTCCCGCTCGCTTTCAGGATCTCTTAAGTAAACTCAAGTTGGCACCTGTGCTACCACCTTGAGTTTGAGGGGGGGTGTTAGCATAATTACAGCAATTAGCATGATTATAGGAGATTTGTATAGCATAATTACAGCAATTAGCATGATTATAAGAGATTTGTGTAGCATAATTATAGCAACTATTATTCTTGTCCAAATTAGTTCATATTTTTATGTATAAATAGATGTAATATCTCTGTAAATGAGACACAGACAAATACACAATTCTTTTCTTCATTACTTGTATTCTTTCTTCTAACAAGGAGAAAGAATATAATAAAATTTGGGAAAAAAAATTGAAAATAACTTCATGAATAGCCTAGATAAATATAAATATGTGCACATATATGTAGTGTACGGGTTCAGATCATACGAATCCAACACTTTGGAAAAGATATAGATGCTTATACTTTTCTATTGTCACTAGACATAGGAATTGCCTTTGCATTTCAATAACAGTTCATTTAGAAGGATTTAATTTTTATGATTTATGTGGATGTATTGATAATGAATGCTGGCAGTATTTTGAAAAAGCATCACTATTTCCTGCTTATAACAACAACAACTAAACCTTAAATTCAAATTAATTGGGTCAATTTTATGAATTATTTTTTGTCATTAAATTTTGTTAGACATCAAAGTATCCAAAACTTGTAAATTCTATGATACTACTTTCCTCCACATACGTCATCTTAAACCTCTTCATTTCCCTTCTCATTCCTTCTTCTGTTGACTTACTACACTTCTGAATCGAGACCTTTTATTCTCTGTGTTTTACATGATCAATGTTCCTCTCATTTGATCTTTAATGTGTGATAAATGTATTCTCTAGCAAATGTGATTATTCCTAATCTTATCTATTATCATGTTCATAGACATTTTTTTTAATATTTGCACTTTTGCTACAGTTACCTTATATGATGTACTTTATATGTCCAGCATTTACTGCTACACAACATAGGTAGTCTACCACACTCTTTCCTGATTACACATGGAAACAAAAAAAGTAGATAAACCTGTTAAGGTAAAGATAGCACATGGAAGTATTATGGTTAATGATAAAATTATCAAAAATGTCTTGATAGAAATAAGAAAACAAAATGTATAATTCCAAAATTATGGGTTACAAATCAAACTTGTCATTATATGCTTAGCGACATTTTTATCTAAATTTGATTCATGTAAATTTAATAAATAATATATAATAAAACTCGCATATTAAAAACAGTGAGACTATAATATATATTTATATTTTAAATTTATAATAAACCATATTTAGATAACATTTTCCATATGATTAGACATAATAACTTTCTAACATTACATTCTGCTTGTAATCAAACATTAACTCATATGATTTTTAGTTTACCTTTAATGGTCACATAGTTTCAATTCTTAAATTAAAACAATCATATACACATCAAAACATTCAATTTACGTAGTATTAATAATATTTTATCTTTGAATTAATTAGGAATAGAAGATGAAATAACAAACCAACAAAAAAGCATTGTAAAGAAATACACTTGGATGATCCTTTAAAATACTAGGATAGAGACATAAGTGTACAAAATAAATACAATTAACAGGCCCAAAATAATACTTATTAAAGAAATAAAACGTTTCGGATTAAAATATAATTGAGAAAAATTGAGAGGAAAGAGTAAAAGGAAAAGTTCACTCATTTTTAATTTTTTATTCAAATTAATGCAGAAATTTCAGTGTACAAAATAAATACAATTAACAGGCCCAAAATAATACTTATTAAAGAAATAAAACGTTTCGGATTAAAATATAATTGAGAAAAATTGAGAGGAAAGAGTAAAAGGAAAAGTTCACTCATTTTTAATTTTTTATCCAAATTAATGCAGAAATTTCAATTTAAATTTAATTTAAGACAAAAAAAATTGTGTTAAATTTTTTAATTTAAATAAAAAAAAAAGAAGTTCAATTTCTTCTTTTTGTAGTTAAATCTGTTGATTTTTTTATTTCAGCTCAAAAATCAATAAACACAATTTATTAATTTTCTTGATTTTGGCTTGAAATGAGTTTAGATTGAAACTTCTAGACTAATTCAAATAAAAAGTTTAAAACGAATGAAATTAAACTTCCTCGGTAAGTATAAGGATGAAATTTCCAAAAGCAAAAGGACCAAAAAGCAAAGAGGCATTGTCCTATTTAAGTCATTACACATAGCGAAGCTCTAAAATGGAAAGAAATATGTGCATGGTAGCGCTGAGGTCCAACAGAATGAGATGTGACTAAGTTAGGCAGATGGGCACCCACAATTTCTTTTCTTCACTTTTAAATGATCAATGAAAGGGCGGTGTCGCTACATGTGACAATTAATTCTCATAAAGCAAGGGGGTCCTTTTATTTTATTTTATTTTATAAGAAAAATTATTATTTAATTTTTATATTTTAATTAAAACAATTTTTTAAGTCTCTATATTATAAAATAATATACTATTTAATCCATTTATCATATTTTTTATTAGTCAATGCTAGTCAATTATACTATAGCTTTTATTTTAAGGAAACTAATTAATTGATTTTTATATTTTAAAAAACACAATTATTTAATCATCTATTTTAATAAAACTAATAGTTGGTCTTTGTATTTTAAAAAGCATAGTATTTTGAAAAACATATTGTTAGATAAAAATGAAAAATTTGCTATGTGAATACTGAATCTAAATTTACATTTTGTTTTTAAAATTGTTCAAGTATTTTCATCTAATTTCTTGGATATCATTTTTTGTGTTTTCTCTATTGAGAAATAATTTTCCTAAATTATTTATAAATTGATCTTTTTGTATAGACAAATTGTACCATTTTTATCACAAGATGAAAATAAAGAGAGAATGAGGGGGAGAAGAGTATAGGTGTAGAGGAAAAGAAATATAAATAGAGAAATAAGTAAGGGTAAGAGAAATAAGAAGGAGATGATTAGGGTAGTTTAGGTATTAAAAATAATTATGAGACTAAATAGTTAATAGAATCAAATTATAGGGATTAACTAATATGTTTTTTTCAAAATATAGAAGCTAACTAATTAATTTCATTAAAATAGAAAGACTAAATAGTAGTTTGACTACCATATTGACTAATAGAAAAATTGATGCAGAGACTAAACAGTTTAACAGAAGTAAAAATATAAGGACTAAAAAATATATTCTTCAAAATACAGGGACCAAGTAATTAGTTTTGCTAAAATATGGAGATTAAATAGTAATTTACTATATTTTATATAACGGAAAGAAAGGGACCTTTCACTAGGGATGGCAATGGGTCGAATTTTTGTGGATACTCGATCTAATCGAGTTCTAATAAGACGGATTTGGGTAGTATAAAATTGGGTTTGGAATGGGTTCAGATTTGACAAATAATACTGATGATGGATTTGAGTTTTACATATTGGGTATCCATTACTTGAACCCGTTTATGTAAATACTTAATTAAATATAAAATATATATTTTTTATAATAATATTTATAAATATTTATATATTTTATTTTATATAAAATAGAATTTAAATATTTTATGGAATTATTAAATTTTTAAATATAAATTATCAATAAAAATAATTTTTATTTAGATTATTAATTAAAATATATAAAATTAAGAGGGTTTGGTTATTATTCCGGTAATAATAATCGGGTTTATAATGAGTTTAGGTAGTTGAGAATAAATTTTAATCGGGTTTTGGGACGGGTTTAGGTTTTAAAAATATTAATCAGATTTAGGTTTCGGGTAAAGTGATTTTCGTGGGTACCCTACCTATTGCCATCCCTACCTTTTACTTTGCTAGACTATACGTATGCCTGTGTCATTTGGGTTGTTTTCTTTTTTTTTTTTAAAAAAAGAGAAAACTTAAAAAAAAGAGGTGGTTAGAAGTTTTGATATTTTGAATTTAATTATGTTTTTAATCAAAGCAAATCGTTATTGGTGCTAATATATATATATTTTTATATTCATTGCTTGAAAATAGAGTATAAAAATGAAATACAAGTCAATATATTATATTTCAACATAAACTTATATAAAAATAAAATAAACAATTTAAAAGATCTGATAGCATATATAAGTTGGCAAAAGTTGATTAACAGGTGGATTGCATGTTTAACTCTTTGACTTTATTACTATATTTTTGTGAGTTTCATTAGATAACTTCAAAAATTTGATCTCTTACTAAAGAAATGACTTGTACCTTGTAAAATACTATTCTAAAGATATAAAATAACTTACCAACAAAAACACATAATAACTTCTTATACGTTCTGGCCAATGCTAGTAAGTGCACCAATCATTCAAGTAATAAAGTGATGAGAAAAAGTATTTTTTTGCGAGGATCAAAATTGTTATTTGTAATTAAGTCAATAGCACCTTAATGTTATATGAGAAACCATATATTTTGAATTTGCTTAAAATAAAAATTGACAATAAAAATTAAAGCAACAAGTAAATTAACTAAGGAACTTTTGATAATGAAAGTGTTAGGGCTAGATTTCACCTTCATTTATGTTTGATAACTAATTCAATGCAAATTTTATATCATGAGATGGTAGGATTGAATATGACCAATTGTCATTTTTAGGTAGAATATTTATCTAAATTGATGGTCTCTATTCGGGTAGTAAGAATCTAGATGCATAAAAAATAAGAATCCCTTATAGTTAATTAGTCCTATTTTGTTGGAAATTAAATGGACCATACATTATTTCTATGGTCCTTCAGGTAGCCTAGTTCTAATGTGATATGCAATACTTTTTTCTAGAAATCAATTATGCATTCAACTGATTAAGGAATCCTAACTTCTCTGTTTGAATCTCACTAGAATAATCAATTAATCAAATAAACACAAAACATTAAAATTAATTGCATAAGCTCATGAAAATAAAATTAATGCATTGAATTAAAAAGAAATCATAATAAAGGTTTAAGTTCCATCATTCAGTAACAAAAGAATTTACTCCATCCTAGAGATGGAGAAACAAAAGAAGAAAGGAAAAAAAATATCATTAAAGCTCAAAAATAGAAAATAAGAAAATCAAACTCTGGTCTCGATGAAGCTTCAATTTGTAGAGCCTTTTTCTTGCTCCCCCAAAAGTCATCCCCTTTTTGCTCTTCAAAGTGATGATCCTCAATCCCGTTCTCTCCTTATAAAATATTGTAATCTCTACTCTATTTAGACTTCTTTTGGCCTTAAGAAACTCTCCTCCAAATAGGAAATATTTAAGTCTTGTAAAATAGTAGCAAATTTGTAAAGCTCATCACACACGGCCATGCCTAAGCTTGTGCTTGTGCCATGACATTGCCTATGTCCAGCTTTATAACAAAATTTTCAACAAAAAGTGAATCCTTTCTTATCCAGCAGATTTGTACTCTCTTTCTAGCTCAAAGTTAGAGTCTTTCCCACTAAAAATACATGCCAAAAGATAGAAGTCCTAAAATAACTAAAAGACAAACACTAAAAAGTAAAAACAAAACAAATAACAAAAACTAATTAAAAACCAAATAAATTAACTAAAAATAGGTAAAATAAAAAAATAAAAAACATAAAGCTATATATTAAAATATGACGTATCAAATACCCCGCACTCTTAAGACTATACCCCCCACACTTAAAACTTTGTTCGTACTTGAGTAAAAGGGAAAAAAATTAAATAACAAAACAAAAAGCCAAACAAAAGTCACTTAGGCTTTAAAATGATCCAAACCATGATCTCCCCAACTGGATACACCTTAAATGCAGAAGAAATCAAACTTATCATATCCATAATGACCATTTTCGCATCCAAGCATAACTTGAAAACATCTATGCAAGCCCCTACAACTAGCATACAAATCATGTTTCAACCAAACCTGGAATCACTTCTTCCCTAACTACTACAAATAGCGGTAGCAAACTAGACTCTCCCTTTTCTTTTTTCCAGGCATCCCTCTATCCATTTTATGGTCCATAGAAGGCTAATTCCCCTCATTAATACACACACTTTATGTTTCTTTTTTTTAGCAGTTGTCTAAGTTGGTAATTACCTTTTTACGCGAAGGCCAACGTTGGTATTGAAAACACCCAATTACTCAGTAGATCAAAGATAAAAACTTAACATGCTATGCATACTCATATCTTAAAGATACTATTTTTGCATAAGAATAACCATGGTTTGCATGAATATCCCTAGATACTAAACAACTCAAACAATAGAGTAGAATGTTGCTTTCTAACCATACAAACCAATTGACTTTTTTTAAATAATAATAATAATATAAATATATACACATGAATTGGAGACTTTATTTATTTAAACCTTGCTTAGACCTAAATAAGAAAGCAGTAACCCCAATTTTGATATCACACTCTCCTTTTATGCCAATTACAATAATTCATATGGTTTTCATGAATCACACCTTCCACTACTCAAGACATCATAAACATAGCTAGTTTCAAATCTTCAAAACTTAAAATATTCCCAATTAAGAAAGTCATGAAGAATTAACATAGTCCAACCTCAGCCAAAGTTAAATGGCATGCAATTTTTTTTTCCTCATAAAATAGATACTTTCAAGAAAAATAAAATTAAGCAACAACACACTTAAATAAGTAGAAATAGACACCTCCACACCTAAATGTGATGGTGTCCTCAACATCACACTCAAACTATTTTTTTTTTTTTTTAAAGATGTCCATAAAATAACAATAGACAAAGAAAAGGAATGAACAAAAAGAAGTTAACAATATGAGTAGGAAAGTGACTACTTGATTCAACAGAGATTTTTTTTTTTTTTTTATCTCATCAATTGGTCCTTTAAGCTTTTTGAAGTCGCATGCTCTTTCACAAGGTGAATAATATTGGCATCCATTCAATCAAACCTCAAATAGCATCTCAAACAGTGCACAATTGCCAATCCAAAAGGAACTTAATGCAACCTTTATTTCAATTACTTAGTTTATCTTTTTGATATATAAAATCCCCTACTAGACCCAAAATCCTTCTTAGAAATTCAACTTAAAATAAAGTAAACTAAAAGAAAGAAATGAAAATAGAGAAAGAAAATGGGTGGGTCAAGAATGAAGAAGAAAAGGAAGCGATATGGAGAAAAGGGAAGGCCATTAGGGATGGCGTTAGGGTGAGAGCTGGAGTGTGTAGACATCAGTTATGAGGAAGAAAGAACAAAAAAGAAAACAAATAAAAAAAGAGATAGATTAGTAAGATATTGGAGAGGATAAAAGAAGAAAATAGAAAGAAAAAGAGAGAGACTAGTGAGATGTTCGAGAGGAAAGTAAGTTGTATTTTAGGGTTTAGTGATTTGAAAAAGAAAGTAGAGAGAAAATAAGGACAAAAAGAAGCAAAAAAAAAAGGAAAGGAAATAGAGAGGACGAAAAGAAAGGATAGTGGTGTGAGAAGGGTTAAGTTTTTTATTATTTTTTTTAACCTCATGGGTAAGGCCATGGCTGAGCCACTAGTAGGGTCATGGGACTTACCTGACCAATTTTCAAATTTTTGCTTCTAGACATAAGGGAGGCTGTGGCAATGCCATAGGCATGGTTGTGATCATTCCTTTGCTCATTGCTAAATTTTTGCACTTTGTCATAAAGCAGGGTCGTGGTGAGGCTAGTGCACAACCAGTTTTCTGCAAAATCACTTTGTTGCAAAAAGTTTTTTCATTGTTCCTCCTATTTTTATAGATTTTTCTTAACTTTTGAGCTTTGAAATAACACAAAAAGAACAACCTAAATTTGATCAAAATAAACTAAATAGAATTGATAAAAACTTAATGACATAAAGCTAAACTTCACCAATTAAATGAACATAATATAATAAACAAAATCAAAGACTTGGGTTGCCACCCAAAGAGTGCTTTTTTTTTTTTAATTTTTTATAGTCATTAGCTTGACTCTTCATGCTTCTCATGGCGGTTTGAATAAGGAGAGATTAACTCCCCTTTCAACTGGTTCCCCAATGTTTCTGTATTTCATTTTCCTTACATTGTCCGTGAAAATACCTAAGGATCTATTCAATTCTCCAAACAAACCATAAAGAAACTCCTTTTTTTTTTCAATTTAAGTTTAGGAGCGTTGTTAATGGATTCCTGCAAATCTTTCTTCAGCCCCCTTTTAGTTACAATTGAAGATTCATCCTCTAATCTTTTAACTTTATCTCTCAAAAGAGGATCTTCATCTTTTGACATACATAACTCCATGAGACACCTCTCCATAGTATCCTTCTTTAGTCCCCTCTCATGTTGCTCACTTAAATCATTATGAATATAATGAATTTGGGACCAAGAAGAAGTATAAAAATAAGAAGGGTTCCTCATTGTTTTTAGACATCAAAGACTATTTGCACTTTATCAAATCTCATGACCAACTTCCCTCATTGAACATCAATTAAGGCAAGAGTTGTTGCTAAGAATGGATGACCCAAGATCAATAATACCTCTTAGTCTTCTTCCATATCTAGCACAACAAAGTCAATGGGACAAATAAATTTATCAATGTTAACTAAAATATCTTTGATGATACCCTTTGGTCGCTTGATTGATCTATCGGCTAATTAGAGTGAGATATTTATCTCTTTTACCTCTCCAAGGCTAATTTCCTAAAAATTGGTAAAGACATTAGATTAACACTAGCTCCCAAATCACATAATGCTTTATCAAATTTAGAACCACCTAATTCACACCTTGGGTCTTTTAATTTAGGAGGCAACTTATTTTGCAGTATGGCACTGCATTCCTCTGTTAACATCACAATTCCATGCTCCTTAATTTTCCTTTTGTAAGACAAAATATCCTTCAAGAATTTTACATATCTAGGCATTTGAGATAGTGCTTTAATAAATGGAATATTAATATGCAACTTTTTAAAGACTTTTAAAAACTCAGAAAATTGTTGGTTTAATTTATCCTTTTTAACTCTTTTAGGATATGGAAAATAAGGCTTACCTTTAATAATAGAAGGGTTAGAAATAGTCATACCTTTCTCTTTTTTAACCTCCCTTACCTTATTGTTGGTCTCTTTTGTCACACCTTACCCCTCCGTAAGGCATAACATGATCCCGTAGTATACCTAATGAATTACCAAACTTCGCCTACTGATAACTCATTAAATACACTACAAGGGATTTTAAATCTTTTCTTATTTCTTTTTACAGTGGTGAGCACTTTTGACAGGTGTTAAATTTTTTTTTTTTTAACTGAAGTGAACCAATTAACAAATCTAAAGTATCAATAATTTCTGTAAAAATTTTGGCAGAGCGCCATCTGTATTTTGAATAAAACAGTTATTCAAAAATCTGTAAAAAACACTTCCAATATATTTGTTCAATCCCAAACTCCAGTATGGCTCAACACAAATCAATTTTCTCAACATTTGTCAAACTTAATTCAACATCAATTTTCAATATTTCCAAAGATAGACTACAAAATGACCGAGTAGTTTAAAAGCTGAGATAAGAAATAAATATATTACAACTTTAGTTTACAACTACTCAAGACCAAGTACAATATATACATATAGTGCACATACATTACAAAAAAAATTACAAAAATATGATATACTCAATATACCCGGTAGATCCCAAAATGTAGCACAAGTAGCCTACTTTGCTGCTCTGTCTGTCTGTCTACCTGCGACAGTAATGAAAAAGCTATCGCTGAGCCAATGTCTCAGTGGTGCACAACATTAAGAAAATGCAATTTAAAACCATAAACCATAAAATCATATAAACTGTGGATACTTAAAATCATAGTTAAATTCAAAAGACAGTGAATGTCATAAAGAATTAAACTCCATTTCACAATATCACAATAAATATCAATAAATCACACACACAGCTTAATCATGTTCCCAAAGTCCAATTCGTCCCAAAAGCCAATGGCTAGTGAGGAATAACATAGCTAGTGAGCAATTATATGAGTACTCATCCTATTCGTCCTCAACTGGCACACACCTCAACACTTCAGCCAGAGAGGGAATTCAAAGCCAATTTGTCCCACTAGACAAGCTAGCGAGGAATTCAATCAAATATACATGATAGCTGTGGTTTCAAACCATTCACAATATTTTTCAAGCAATAAGTATCCATCAAATTTCATTCAAACAATTTTTTTTTCCACAATTTAACAATAACATACAAATTGTCATAATTTATTTCAATTGAAAATTCAAAGAAATAACTGTTGTGCACAAACCTCTGATAAATGCCTCTTGGCCTTGACTCAATGGTTCCTTCTCCTTCTTTGAGTCTTTGCTAACTGAAACACACAATTTGAAGTGTTTCAGAACTCTTTTAAATTATTTCTAATAATAAAGTTCAATAATTAAATTTATTTAATACTATTGTTTTCCTTAGTCAACCTGTAATGTTGAACTTTGATGCACTCTAGGGGTATTAATTTTAATGTTACCAATATGTCACATTTTATAGTCCTTTAGTGTTGGTATATGTTATCAATTCCATTTTCAAGTGTATTGCATTTTATTGCAATTTATCGGATTTCGGTAGGCTATTTTGACCTAATCGGATGACCTAGTTCCCTTGGTTTTCGAGTTCTGGTCCGAATTACAAACTTGGAGGTCTATGTCTTAGTAAACTTTTGCCACAAATTTTAGATCATTTGGAGTTTACTAGACCAAGTTATGATCATTTTACTATTACTGGACAGATTGCACTAAAATGGCAAACTTAGGTCATTTTTAGGTCATTTCCGATTCTGGCAGTTTTTATACTCGAACTTGTGAAAGCATTTTGACTTGCTTATGGTCATTTATGGGTTTTGATGTATTCATAAGAGTTTTAGCTCTATGTCTAAGCTATCCATGGTATAAATTTTAGGTCATTTGGATCTGTTTTGAGTGAGTTATGGCCAAAATAATGACTGCTGTTCAAATGGTCAATTTTCAGCTTTGCAAAGTCACTAATCCGGATTTGGTCAATTCTCATGTCACTTTTTGGATAGAATTTAGGTAGGCTTTCTTCATAAAAGTTGGCACATTTTGTGCCTAGTTTCACCTCCAATTAGCCTCATACCAATTGGAGTCACACACTTAGGGTTATAGTTTCATTTGCATACTGCCATTACATGTCTCTCAAACACTAAACCGATCACACATTCACCAACTATAACTTTACTTCCCAAACCATTCTGCACTTGTACCATACCATACTCTTCAATAGTTTACATTATAGCAACTTTAGGCAGAATACAATGAGCTTACATACACCAAATACAACTCCTAATTTACAATATCCAATTCTAAACAATTTTCCACATAATACTCCTAACCAATACATATAATTTACACTATCAAATTATATACATTATCACCACTATTTCATATAAATATGCTGCCATTTTTTTTGTACCATAATTCAACCGCTTTTCATGAACTTAAATATTACCAATCTTCACCATGAGGCTGCCCAAGTAACACATTCACATCAAACTTCCATTTTCAATTTATAACTTACAATTCAAACTATATACATGGAAATCAACTCCTATACATTTAAACACTTAATTCAACACCTCAAAACACCATTTACATGAAGAAATAATTCATTAACCTTGATATTCTATGGCTGCCAAAAATAGTACCTTCCAATAACTCATTAAAACTTCAAAGTTTCTCCATAACTTAACTCACCACAACACCCACACAAGCTTTAACAAAGAAAGGATGAAGAAATGGACATGTACCTCAAGTGAAACTTGTCAAACCTCTTCAAATCTCTCCCTTCTTGCTCCCAAAATGCTGCCCAAGGTGTATACTCCAACTTTAATGAAGAACTCTTGAGGAAATGGTGGCTTGAAGATGGTGGATTGGCCATTGCATGTGGATGGCCATGGGAGAGTTGGGAGAGCAAGCTTGGTTTTGGCAATGGAGAAGAAAAATGAAGAAGAAAGTGACTTAGTGGAGATGGCTGTCCAAAGGCTTATATATGTGTCATATAATATGAGTTAGTGGAGCACTAACTTAGATTAATTGATTAATTTATCCAAAGTTTCCTAAATTGAAAATTTACCACCATTCTTCCACTATTTACATTATGTACCATAATTTTAATTTTCATGACATTTTCAAAGTTCAATATCATTTATTTTTAATGAAAATTTAGGTCAAAAGGCAATTTGGGGTGTCAAATGACCACAATGCCCCTATTCGGGTTGTATTCCTGATTTTTCGGTAATACCGATTTTTTTCGATTTCTCGATTTCTCGTTTTTCTTTATACTAATTAATTAATTTTTCTTTGACATTTCTAATTTCATTTATACTTTAATAGATATTTATTTAAGTCTTAAAAATATTTCCTAGGGTTCCTCGCAGTCCAGGGCTAGTCAACGGTCCACGTCGTAACTTCCCGGTGCGGTCACCCATCGCTACGGTTTTTGGCTCGTTTAACTTAGTTACATTTCATTACTCTTATTTTTCCTTTGTTTTTCTTGTATTTTTCTCTAGTGTATTTCATTATTTTATGTCTCCTTACTAACATTTAAATGTAGTTCTAGGCATTCTATCTGTCCGGACAGACACTGGTCATCGGAACAGTAGAATGCACTACCGAATATAAGGGTGTTACATATTTGGTAGATTTCTCCTTTTTTTTTGTAGAACTAAGAGCTTCCTCTTCCTTGTCATCTTTCTTATTCAGCTCCATATCTCTTACTATATTCTCACTCTTTAAGTTGATGGCGTTAACTTGTTCTTTGGGGTTTTTTTAGGTGTTGCTAGGCAATTGTCCTTGTGTCCTTCCCAAAATCATGGTGGCTAGTTGCCCAATTTGAGTCTCAAGGTTTTCAATTGATGTTTTTTTATTTCAGAACCTTGACTCAGTTGCAGTTAGAAAATTGATCATCATCTCCTTTGAGTTTTGCTTCTTCTCTTAAGGAGGAATCCTAGTGGTGGTTAAGGTTTTGCCTAGTTGTTGTTGCTACTCCATGAGAAATTTGAGTGATTCCTCCCCCCCTGGATTGTATGTCTTAGTGTATAGGTTGTTTTGCCTATGAAAATCAAATATATAGCCAGCTTGATTAGGCATTAAAATAAAAATAGAATTATTATCTGTTGGGAACTCATGATTTAGGTGTGCTCCTCCAAAAAAGTCACATACTAGGGCACATATAGCAGGTTTTTGTAAGTGCATCCCATTTATCTTCTTGTTTAGTGCCTCCATTTGCACTGCCAAAGTTGTAATTGCATCAACATTATGCACACCTGACACCTTACGAGTAGGTAATCTTTTTGTTCGCAATTGATTGGAATTCTCAGCCATTCCCTCTAGCAGCTCATAGGCTTCCTTTGGAGTCTTTCTCATGATGTTACCATTTGCAGTAGCATCCATTGTGCTTCGGGGTGGTCCATTTAGTCCAATGTAAAAGGTTTGAATTTGCAGCCAAATAGGCAACCAGTGTTGAGGACATTTTCTTAAAAATTCCTTATATTGTTTCCATGCCTCACATGATGAATCTGTGCGATGAATCTGTGCCTATCTATAAGAATGTACCAATATCATTATGCAATTCCATAGTTTTTGCCGGAGGGAAATACTTACCTAAGAATTTTTAAACCATGTCATCCTATGTTGTAATTGATCTAGCTAGTAGAGAAGTCAACCAAATAATTACCTTGTCCTTTAATGAAAATGGGAATAGCCTCAATTTGACTACATCATCTGAAACTCCATTTTGTTTAAAAGTATTACAGATTCATAGAAAACTTGCTAAATGGAGATTCAAGTCTTCATAAGCCAAGCCACCAAATTGCACTGTCTACAAAACCATAGTAATGATTGCAAGTTTAATCTCAAAATCATTAGCTTGAATAGTTGGGACCTTAATACTAGGTGCAGCCAATTTCGTGGCTGGTTTCGCATAATCTATAAGTGGTCAGTGCACTGCACCTCCTTATTGCCTATTTTGGCCTAAAATCGATAGTTCATTCTAATTCTCTTCCTTAGCCATGACTCTCTTTTGATTCTTTTTGTTCCTCTAATGAAATGTCTGCTCAATTTTTGGATCAAATTCTACAAGTGGCTTTCCACTAGATCTGGTCATCAACCAGCAAAAGCACTTGAAAATCCAAAGAAAAAAAAAAGAAAAATTCTCAAATTAACAAGTAGTATCAAATTATCTTCAAATAAACTAATGATCCCTAGCAACGACACTAAAAATTTGATGCATTCTAGCCAACACTAGCAAATGCACTAATCATTCAAGTAAAAAAGTGATGAGAAATAGTATGATCCCATAAGGATCAAAATTATTATTTGTATTTAATCCAATAATACCATAATGTTATTTGAGAAACCAAATTTTTGAATTTGCTTAAACTAAAAATTGACATTAAAAATTGAAGCAACAAGTAAATTAACTAACAAAACTTCTATTTCACCTTCACTTAAGTTTGATAACCAATCCAGTGCAAATTTTATATCATGAGATGGCAGCGTTGAATATGACCAATTGTTTTGTTTAGGGAGAATATTAATCTAAATTGATAGTCCCTATTTAGGTAACAAGAATCTAGATGCATAAAGAATATGAATCCCTTACAATTAATTCGTCCTATTCGGTTAGAGATTAAGTGGACAACACATTATTTCTAGGGTCCTTCTTCAGGTAGCCTAATCCTAATATGATATACAAAAATTTTTCCAGAAATCAATTATGCATTCAACTAGTTGAGAAATCCTAGCTTATTTGTTCAAACCTCACTAGAATAATCAATTAATCAAATAAACAAAAAGCATTAAGATCAAGGCATAACCTTATGAAAATAAAATTAATGCATTGAATAAAAAAGAAATCATAAAACTAGTTCAATTTCCTTCATTCCCTAATAAAAGAGTTTACTCCATCCTAGAAATGAGGTTTTTTGCTATGGGTTTGATGATGAAGGGGTGGACATGAGTCATGCGATGCGCTGTAGTAGCATGAAGAAGAAGAAGAAGAAGAAGAAGAAGAAGAAGAAGAAGAAGAAGAAGAAGAAGAAGAAGAAGAAAGAGGAAGTGAGAAGATGAGGCATGTGGGTAGAGGGCTCTAAGCTTGGGTGAAGTGTGAAAAAAGATGCAAGGGGTAGGTATATATAGGATAAAAAACGGTGTGGTATAGAAATTTTGGTTAGATTCTATTTTTCTTTTATTTTAATTAAAATAACTGAATCAAACCAACTAGCTAAATTTTTTTTTAAAAACATTAAATTGATTAAATTGAAAAACTAAACTGATTGAACCAAATTGGTTCGGTTTTGTTTGATTCTTCAATTTAAACTTAAAATTGCACACTCGTACTTGTCTCAACATACAATAATAGATATATAGGGCAGTAGTGAATCTAGAAAAAATATTTTTCTGGGGCCAATACATGAAAAATATGTATATCAAATATAAATTTTTGAAATTGATTTTGAAGTATTAAGACTTTAACATCTAAAAGTTTAGTTGCATAAAATTAAGTCAATTTAACCAATTATTTCAAGTAAAAAAAAGAGCCACTATGTGACACTCCTTACCCGTCTACAGCATAGCCGAGCAAGATATGCCACACAGTATACTGGAATACCCTATTTTATCTCAATTATTTTTATCCTTCCTTAATTTATTTCTTTATGGTTATGAAGTGCAATTTGTGAAATTTAACTCATTTATTGAAATTATAAATTTATTTGAGGTTTCAAAAATTTTATAGAAAATCCGGCAGAGTACCGGCTAAAAATGAATAAAACAGTTCTTCAGAACCTGTGAAAAACACTTCCAATACATTTCTAATCATTCTCAACTCCATTTATGTCAACATAATCTCAATATTTGTCAACCATTTCTCAAAAATTCTTCTATTTATCATTCATTCATTTCACATGATAATCATGTACAAATCATAAATAAATACTAAATTTTCATTTATAAACAAAAATTACAAATATTTGCATTAATACCAAAATATTTTACATGAGTTTCAACTATACATGAGAAAATAAAAATTTAATTACAAAATACAAACAGTACAAAATACCAAAATGGGATCTAGTGTTCTACCAATGCACTATAGTCTGTGAGGTGACATGGACATAATGTAGATCTGTGTACAAGTCTCACCCAGCCTGTGGTTCACTGGGTTCTCTGGCCAAATCTTCAGTACCTATGCATTGCAAAAGCGACGCGCTAAGCATAAAGCTTAGTAGTGCCAATAATACAAGAAAATATAATATGCAAATAAAAGTAAAAATTTCGTAGTTATTATGCTTATAAGAAATAAATAATTACTAACTTATTGTTTAGTTGAAGGCTAATTACATCTTATGATATTAACTCTTTCTAGCATTTTATTAATCGTCTTCTTGATGATTTTGAACCTCTTTTTATTGTAATCATTCTTGTTCTTTATCTTGATATTTAATTTCTTTACTTCCTTTAATAATCAATTCAATTACATTTATACTTTTCCATGCCCAAGTAACCTATACAAATTGACAGGAGTAAAAAAATAGGTAAACTAGCCCCGGGTACCAGGTACCTTGGGCCATCATACCATCGGTCACAATGTGTTTTCTGGTGTGCAGACTAGTATAGCCATAGGCTATCATATCACAGAATGGCATGAAGCCATACGCAGTACTGCTATCAGAACTCTATTGGCATGCCAACCTATCCAAACCAATCATACTAGGCCTACTAGGGCATATTACAAAGTTATTCCTTGAATATTTGTATTTAACATGTAAGGTTATTATTCATTTGGTCATTTAAGTTAAAATATTAACTTTCTCATATATAATAGTTACATGAGTTTTAACCACATAGATTTACCACATTTTGGTTCCCAAAAGTATTGGCATTAATTGCCAATCCATACTTCTAACCAATGGAGAATAAATCAAAATTTCAATTTTTGGGTGCTAGAGTTCATTGTTCCAGTAGACCATTCTACAGTGAGAATTTGGCCAAGTGTTCTTAATCAAAGTTGTTCTTTATTGTGTCTAGTTACATTTCAATTTTTGAATCACCCCATTTGGAGTTTTCTAACTCATGTTATGGCTATTTCACCATAACTAGTCGGATTGCCTTTACCCAGAATTTCTGGGCAATTTTTGGTTCTGCCAGATTTGGTAGTTCAACTTTAGCTAGCAATTTCATCTAGTTAAGTTCCAGAATTTGAGTTTGTGTTCTACATGAAAGTTGTTCTAATTTGCCTAAGCTTTCCATTGATGTAAATTTCAAGTCAATTGGACCTTTCTACACTGAGTTATGACCAAATGAATGAACACTGTTCATTTGGTTATTTTGCCCTGGCAGAATTGGTGCTACCCGGATTTGGTCAATTTTTAGGGTATCCTAAGTTTGTTTTCTGGATAGGTTTCCTTCATCAAAGTTGTGCCATTATGTGTCTAATTTCATGTTCAATTGGCCTTGCACCAATTGAACCTACACAACCCAAGTTATTACTGCCCAAACATGCTGGACTCACATCCAGACCTACAAGGTACTCAAGGCAGCACACCCAACCTCAAATCCCAAGCTACAATTCACTTCAATTCCTCATTATACTCAGCCAAATGGTCACTAATTGACCATTAGAACTTTCATTTACCATCAATATGGTAATATAGCTCAAAACCCTAATTTTCAATACCTCAATTCATGCATAAGACCTTATAATTCAACTTCTACCATATACAACTCATCAAGAACATTACTAATCAAATTTAATTCCATCAAAATCAAATTTTCCTCAAGGTTCCTCATAGCTGCCAAAATTTATGGCTTTTAATTCCTCAACATATTCTTTCAATTTTTTTAAATTTCTAACTCATTTCATACTCCTAACATCAATTTTAAAGAGAAAAGGAAGAGATATGGCACTAACCTTACTTGAGTCCCAACTTGAGCTTGTCATTCTTCAATACTTTTCCTTCTAATGGCTGCCCCAAGATTGATCTTGTGGTAAGGATTAATTTTAATGAAGGGAGGATGAGGTTTTATGGTGTAAAATTCAAGTTAGCAAGGTGGTGTGAAGGTTAACAATGGTGAACATGGGGGAAGAGGGCTGCCGGCTGGGTTTTAGAGAGGAAGATGACAGAATTTCTTTGTTAATTTTCTGCCCATTTTATGCTTTTAATTAAGTTTATAGATAGGTGTCACAATATGAGTGGGTGGGGGCATTTTAATGACATCATATGATATCATAATTCTAAATTTCTTTCATTTTCTTTCCTTTTCTTTTCTACTCATTTTCAATTAAATTTTTAGCAATTTTTATTCATATTTTATGTCACAATAATTATTTACTTAACTGGACAAGTCGGCCAAAAATCATCTCTGAAGACGAAATGACCAAAATGCCATCCGTTTGGCTTATCGAGCCAAAATTGTCTGTACCGATTTAAAAATTTTTCTAAACATTTTCTTGGTATTCTAATGCTATAGAAACCTCAATGACTCTTCTCTAGAGTCCTAAAAATTATTTCATAAATTTTCCTCTGGGTTTAGGGCTTCTAGTTGCGAACACCGTAATTTCCTACTGGGTTACCCATCGCTAGGGCACCGACTCATTTTAACTTGGTTGTATTTTATTTTAAAAATTTTTTCTAAATTTTTCTTATTCGTATTTAAATTATTTATGACCCCTCACTCTAGTCTAAATATTTTTTTCTAGACATTATGACTGTTCAGACTGACATTAATCACCGAAACAGTCGAATGCGCGGGCTAGCTAAAGTGAGGGTGTTACATACAAATAAGTAATTTTTTTTTTAATTTAATCAGAAAGAGGGTTCAATAATTAATTTGTGAGGAGTCAATTTAAATATATATATATGTATATATATAAAATATTTTAATAAAAAAAGTTGTGAATTGACTTTTTTTTTTTTTTTAAATGTGAATCTGTCGATGACAGAGGGAGCTCAATTCAAATCCCCATCCCTATGTCATATTCAAAAAGTAAAAATAAATATTAGCAGTTGTCATTAAGTAAAATCAACAACTGATTAAGCGTCGTGATCTGTAAAAAAATTTGAGTGAATAACATAATCCAAAACAAGTCGAATGCTATATAAGACTGCTTCATATTCTAAATATTTGAGGCGGGGTTAATGAATTGATTTATTATTAAATGACATGTAAGACTGCTTCCAATACGCTCCATACATTGTAGAGGCAAACAAGTGACACAATTGACTCTTTAGGTCGAAGAAGGTATGTAGGCAACAGTTGACGTCTTTGATTTAACCTAACTTCACAAAAAGGGATTTATAATCAAATTTAAGATGGGTTAATGTAGACAATTTACAATCAATCAACACACATATTAGACAAAAATAATATTTAATCTCTATATATTAATGCAGGGAGTTGAACCTAGATCGAATACATTCAACACTAAAGTTGTATCAGCACGCCAGCACGCTTGGTGGTCTATAGCACCCTTCGCACCACCCTTCCACACATAAAGCTAATCTTTGCATGCATATACCACTTATTTTATGGGATATATGGATGAGAACACATGAGATATAAATCTGCTCCCCTTATTCAGTGATTCATAGCATATATTAAATTAATCTGCTCCATTATTTCAGTGATGTCAATTTAACATATGTTGGGACTAAAAAATTTACGAAAAAAAAAAAGCCTTTTCCCTAGTCTAAATTTAATATTCAAATAGAAATTAATAAGGTATATTTGGTCTTAATTAAATATTTAATTTTAGGTTAAGACGATAGATAACTTTAGAGGTCATAAATAAGGTAGGTCTCGTTTTCATTGGGGATGCCAAGTTGGAAGAATCTTCTCTTTGTAGGCAAAGCAAAAGCTTTCCACGGCTCCACTTATTGTATAATTAATTGGATAACACAGGCTTAATATTCAGATTTGGGAAATATATTAATTCCTCTGATTTAAACACCATTAGAAGGAAAATGGATCTCAGAGTCATCATGCACTGCTAGTTCTAGTTAGGATAACTTTCTAAACCTAAGATCTAGTGGAACTAACCAAGTTTGCTAGTGGAAATTTAGTTAATTAATAGGCTTCTGATCAGGGTTGAGTTTCAGTCCCTAATCTTAATGCTTTAGCTTTACTTTCACTAGTGTGAGGCTTAAGTCTATTCATAAGGAACTAACCAAGTTTAAAAAGCTTTGCATAAATTGTAGGTTAATTGGCTTAAAAAAATCTAAACGTTTACTTTGTTGCTCATTTTATCCAAAAATTTTAATTTTGGACAATTAAACTAAACTTTTCAAAATTAAAAAAATTTTATGCAACACTCAAATTAATTAAGGAAAATTCTTAATAGAAAGAAGAATTAATTTTGGGAAGAATAATATATTTATTATACTACTTAAATATAATGTTTAAATTAAGGAACTAAGTTCTAAGTTTTGCCAAATCTCATGAATTAAATTGCTAGATTTTGAAAATATAGGAACTATGTTGTAAGGTTTTGCCAAACCTCAGAAACTATATTGTAATTTACCAAATTCCAATTTGAGTGTTGGATTAAATTTGTTTTAAGAAATTTTATCCAACACCCAAGTCAACTATGGAAAGCTTTTAATTGATAAAAGAATTAATTTTGAGAAGAATAGTACATTTATTATATTATTTAAATATAAAGTTTAAATCAAGGGACTAAGTTGAAAGTTTTACCAAATTTTAGAGGCTAAATTGCTTGATTTTGAAAATATAGGGACTATGTTGTAAGGTTTTGCCAAACCTCAAGAACAATATTGTAATTTACCAAATTCTAATTTGAGTGTTAATTATTTATTTGATTTTGAAATGTTTAGTTCAATTGTCCAAAATTAAAAGATTTAAATAAAATGAGTAACAAACCTAAACATTTGGATTTATCATCCAATAAGCCTAAATTCCAAAGATTTTCACATTTTATTCATAACATTTTGTCTCAAATAATAATAATAATAATAAAAATTATGGCATTGGCAAGATTCCAAGATAGTGATGCAATTCCGGATAATATTTTGGTATACACTAAGACCCTATTTGGTTTAATTTGGAGGTAAAATTCATTTCATTTATAAATGAATTTATTTGTTTATTTTATATTAAATATAGAATTCATTTCAAATGAAGTGAATTTTGTGTTTGGAATAAATAAAATAATATATAATAAAAGAATAATTTTATCGCTTGAAATATATACTCAACTCAATTCAACTTAACTAAGCTTTTATCTCAAAAATTTATTGGGGTCGGCTATATGGATTCTCTTTCTCCACTCTAAACGATTTTGGGTTAAATTTTCGAAAATGTGTAATGCTTATAGGTCATGTTGTACTACTCTCCTCCAAGTTAGTTTAGGTCCTCCCCTTTTTTTTTCTTTCTATCCTCTAACCTAATGTGCTCTACTTGTCTAACTGGAGCCTCCGTATGTTTACGTTTCACATGACCAAATCACCTCAATCTCCCTTCTCTCAACTTATCTTCAATTGGTACCACTCTTACCTTTTCTCTAATACTCTCATTACGGACTTTATCTAGCCTAGTATGGCCACTCATCTACCTTAACATTCTCATCTCCATAACTCTTATCTTAGACATATACGACTCCTTCATTACTCAATACTCACTACTATATAACATGGCCGGTCATATGGCTATATGATAAAATTTTCCTTTCAACTTATTAGGAATCTTGCGATCACATAAAACTCTCGTGGCACATCTCCACTTCAACCATCCGGCTTTAATCCTATGACTAACATCCTCCTCGCATCCCCCATCTACTTGAAGGATTGAGCCAAGATATTTAAAGTGATTACTTTGGGGCAATACCACTCTATCCAAACTAACTCCTTTCCTATCACCAGTTCAGCTTTCACTGAACTTGCAATGTATGTATTCTGTCTTCGTTCTACTTAACTTAAAGCCCTTTGACTCTAGAGTACTTCACCAAAGCTCTAGCTTTCATTGACTTATTCTTGTGTCTCATCTATCAGAACTATATCATCCGCAAACATCATGCACCAAGGGATACTCTCTTATATATGTTTCGTCAATTCATTTAGAACCTTGGTATAATCCAACTGAACCTTCGTCAATTCAAGGTAAGGGCTTACAGCTGAACCTGTAAGCCCTTACCTTGGTATAATCCAACTGAGATAGAAAAATCTCTTGTGTCCCCTCCTATTGTGCGCACAATAGTAGTTGCTCCTTCATACATATCTTTTAACACTTGTATGTACCTAATAAATACTCTCTTTTATTCTAATACTCTCCATAAGATATCTCTTCGAACACTATTATAAGCCTTCTTCAAATCAATAAAAATCATGTGTAGATCTTTCTTCACATCTCTATATTTTTCCATCAAGCTTCTAATGAGAAAGATCACTTCCATAGTTGAACGACCGGGGCAAGAAGCCAAATTGATTGGGAGAGATAGAAGTGTCATGATGTAGTCGATGTTCCACAACTCTCTCCCACAACTTCATAGTATAGCTCATGAATTTAATTTCCCTATAGTTTAAGCAACTTTATATGTCTCCCTTACTTTTAAAAATAGTTACTAAAATACTCCTCCTACATTCATCATGCATTTTCTTTGAGTTTAGAATCTTATTAAACAATTTAGTTAACCATGCCACTCCCATATCTCCCAAATACTTCCATACTTCAATTGGTATTCCATCGGGTCTACAAGCTTTACCTACTTTCATTCTCTTAAGTGCTTCCTTTATTTTTGAAGATCTAATCTTTCTAGTATAATTCACATTCTTTTCTATTGCTCTGTAGTCTATACTCACGTTATTACCACTTTGATTATTATTAAAGTGATCATCAAAATAATTTCTCCATCTTTCTTTAATGTCCTCATTTTTCACCAGTACTTTTCCTTCTTTATCCTTAATGCACCTAACTTGATTGAGATCTTGACATTTCTTTTCTCTCCTCCTTGCTAATCTGTATATATCTTTCTCCCCTTCTTTAGTTCCAAGTTTCTCATATAACTTTTCAAAGGCCTGCGCTTTTGCTTAACTAACTGCCTTTTTTGTCTCTTTCTTTGCTATCTTGTACTCTTCATACACCTTACTATTATCAAACTTAGGTAATTTCTTATACTATTCCCTCTTTCTCCTCATTGTCTTTTGTACTTTCTCATTCTACCACCATCTCTCTTTTGAGGGTGGTCCATGTCCTCTAGACTCTCCAAGTACTTTTCTAGCTACTTCTCTTATTTTTGATGCCATCTGTATCCACATATTATTGGCCTCCACATCCAACTTCCATGCTTCGGACTCGAGAAGCTCATTTTTGAACTTCACTTGCTTTACTCCCTTGAACTTCTACCACTTTGTTTGAGCTATAATATTTCTTCTAGCCTTATGGGAATTGTTTCTAAACTTGATATCCAAGACCACTAACCGATGTTGACTTGTTAAAGCCTCTCCCGGAATGACCTTGCAATCCTTGCATAGACCTCTATTTGTCTTCTTGGTTAAGAGGACGTCAATTTGGCTTCTATGTTGCCCACTTTTGAAAGTCACTAAATGTGACTTCCTTTTTATAAAGTAAGTATTTGCTAGTATTAGGTCGTACACCATAGCAAAATCCAGAATGCTTTTCCCCTCCATATTTCAGCTACTAAAACCAAAACCTCCATGAACATTCTTATAACCTTGCCTATCACTTCCTACAAGTCCATTCAAATCTCCACTGATGCAAACATTCTCTTCATTCAGTATGCTTTGCATTAGATCATCCATATCTTCCCAAAACCTTTGTTTACTCTCACTATCTAGTCTTATTTGTGGGGCATAAGCACTAATTACATTTACTATTTCTCCTTATAGTACTAGCTTTACTAGTATAATTTTATCTTCTCCTCTTTTCACAGCTATTACGGTATCTTTCAATGTCCTGTCTATGATTATGCCCACTCCATTCTTGTTCCTCTCCTTTCTGGTAAATCATAGTTTGTATCCTGAATTATCCACTTCCTTGCTTTTCTCTCTTACCTATTTAGTCTCCTGAATGTAAGCAATATTCACACTTATACTTTCCAAGGTATCCACAAGCTTCATTAATTTTCCTGTAAGTGATCCAACATTCCAATTACCAACCTTGATTCTTCTCCTATCTTGTTCCTTCCTAATTAATCTCCTTCTATGATATCTTCTATTATTCTCTATGCCTATCTTGTGTTCTGTTCCACTATCTGTTCTACTATCTATCTTATGGACTAACTTCTTTATCTACACCCATCCATGATGTGGAAACCCTTTCTCATTTAACACCACACCCAGACGCTGGCATGGTGCGTCACTTTCGGTGAACGCTTACACCTTTGCATATTTCTCACTACACCCAAGCTTAGATGTAGCACGTCGTAAGTAGATGATGCCCCAACGTTTATATCATAAGAATGAAGTGTGACAAAATTTTTACACTAGTAGTCATCTACCACAACCCTCCTTCTTTATCCGGGCTTGGGACCGACTAAGCACAAACTACTTAGGCGGATTTATCGCTTGAAATATATATGATTTTAAATTTGGAATTCATTTGCAAATTCTATCAATTTTAATAGAATTTGAATAGAATTTGGCTTAGTTATAATAAATTCTATGGAATTAATTACTAAGAATTCCAAATGAATTTTTATTTAAATTGAATTCTACAAAATTTTACAAAATTCATTTATACCAAACACTACCTAAATAATTTTTAATATTGATGGTAATTCAAATTCAAAATCTTATAGTTTTAAAAACAACTCTAATATTATTAAATTAAAGTTATTGATATTATGTAATGATTTTTAATATTCAGCCTAAAAAAAATATCTTCAATATTTATATATAACGATTATGAATTTCACTTCAACTGATAAAAAAATAAAAGACACATAACAAAAAATATTATATTTTAATAAAAATTAATATTATAATTTTTTTTCTTAAAAAAGGAACTAATATCCTTTGGCAGCATTTAATAAATTAGGTGTATTCTACCAATGAAAAAAGAAGGCAACGTGCATAATTAGCAAAGAAGATATCATCAAAGAACAACTACAAATTATTCTAATGTTTGTGAGAGGTCCAAGCACATCATATGGTAAATTCAAGACCAACTTCAACAAACTCAGCGTCAATTTTAATTTTAGTATCAAAAAAGGAAAAGGAAAGAAATAGAAAAGGAGCAGTGATCCTTTCCCTTCATCTACAGTGGTAAAGTTTCAACATATAATGATTAGGTAATAGACACTAAAAACAAGTTAATCTAGAGAAAAGATCTTCAAATAAAAAAATGGAAGAAGATTTCCTATTTGTAAGACTTTTTTTTTTCTTTAGAAATTAAATTTCTTAACAAAGGTGACTTACTACACGAAACATTCTATACTTATGAGTTCTAGAGAGGGTTGATGTAGGTAGCCTACTCTTTTTTGTGGACAGATTGCTTTCTTGGATCGTGTTAGAGGTATGCCCTAGAGCTGTATCTTTGTATTGTGTATTGTAAATATAATTCCCCTAAATGGCATTAATGTTTAATTTAACTTAAATTGTTTATGGTTTAATTGAACATGTCCATTAGTTTCTTATGAAGTTCCATTCTCAAAGAGTTAAGAATATGAGTGATGGAATTGTCTGATACATTTGCTATTGTTCATATAGAGGACATTTTGTTGGACATGTTCTATTCGACTAAATTGTCACTTTTATTTATTTCCACGGATTAGTATGTGATACTAATAAAAGTGGAATAGTGAGTCCCATGCCATCTGACATTATGATTTCAGAATAAATATAATGGGCACTTAAAAGATAAGTAGGCTGAACTAGTGGCACCAAGATGACGTACACATGGAGTTTACTCTTATCAATATATTGTGATCTAGGTCATAGTAGTGCATATAGTTCTTTGATCTGAGATGACATGTTATCTCGTATATGGGAGGTTTAAGTTTGATACCTCTTGCATACTTATACAATGTATGGGTATAAGGGTGTGTGTTGGCTCTAACTAGTAGCATATGGAGATATATGTTCAGTCAAGATGGGATTTGTTATCCTAAATAAATAGGGATTAAGTCCTATGCTATTTGAATCATTCTTCATAAACAGAGCTTCTAGCTAGGATAGATAGACTTAATCAGAAAAAAAAAGTTAGTGATGCAAAGTTTTATTAATCAAGAATTAGAATTTAGATGATGACATATGATCCAAAGCAATTGGGGTTTGACATATACTATGACCTTAGTTAGGATTAGAACTTTGTAATGAAGAGACCTTAGTGCATGGTATGTGTGGTCAAGGTTCTAAGTAGGGGATATATTTAATTCACCACTTATTGGATTGTCATGACACACTATGCTAGGTGTGAATCATGATTTATGAGAATTAAGAGTGGATTGGAGAATTACACTCTAGGAATGGAAGGAGTTCCATTGATATTAAAGATTTAATATTATTCTCTTTGTCTATTAGTTATGAACCTAAAAAGTTACATACAATAGAACTTATGTGATCAAGACTTAAATAATTTAATTGATTGATTAAATAATTTAATTAATTAATTAAATTAATGAATTTAGCTTGCAATAAGATTGTAGAGTCCCTAGCATGACTTGAAACTATATTCAAAGAAATAGGTAAAAAGGAAGAAAGGACAAGCCAGCTAAAAGTTGCATAAGATGCAGCATGGGCATGTTGTTGCCCAATGCAAGTGTTGCATGGGGTGTGTAGTGTCAGGATGGGGTACGTTGCACTAAGGCAAAAGTTGCATGGGGTGCGCAACATTAGCATGGGACATGCTAAACCAAGGCAAATGTTGCATGGGGCATTTCATTGAGACAAAGAATATGTGGGTGGCTTTTTAATGTCTCTTGACATTTACTAACATAAGTTGACATGAAGTGACATGTGATGTCATATGTCATCATTGAGATGATGACATATCAATTGATTGACTTAATGGAAAGGAGACAAAAGTAAAAGCTTTTTTTTTATAAGTGGCAACTTTGTTTCCATAAAGGAAAAGATTCATTTTCACTCATGTAATTTAAGGATTAGAAATCTGTGACACCCCTTACCCGTGTACAGTATACCCGAGTAAGCAATGTCACACGGTGTACCGGCACACTCTATTATACCTTAATCAATTTTTGTCATAGTTTTGAGCATAGTTTATGAAATATAATTTATTTAAGCCATTTATCGAAATTATTATTTACTTGAGGCTCCGAAAATTTTAAAGAAAAATCCGGCAGAGTACCGGCTAAAAATGGAGAAAACAGTTCTTCGGAACCTGTGAAAAACACTTCCAATATTCATACTCAATCATTCTCAAACTCCAATATCAAAATCTCAACCTTTTTCAATTTCATTTCTCAATCATTCATCTCAAGTGGTAATCATGTATAAAACACAGATAAACATTCACTTTTCCATTCGCAAATACAGTTCTCATTATTTACATGAAAATCAAAATACATTACATAAGTTTCATTTACACAAGGGAAAATAAAAATCAATTACAAAATACCAAAATGAAGCCTGGTGTCCTACCAATGCACTGTAGATGGTGAGGTGACACAGACACTGTGCAGAACTGTAAGATAGACTCACCCAGTCTGTGGTCTACCGGGCTCACGATCGGTATCTCCAGAACCTACGCGTGGCAAAAGCAACGCGCTAAGCAATGATGCTTAGTGGTGCAATAATAAAATAAAAGAAAATAGCAGAAAATAAATATGTATTTAATGTATATGTCTTATTTGCCTTGTATCTGTTATATTCATTTATTTCTTTAGCTTTGTCCATTTTCATTCATTTGGTTGCCCAAGTAACCTATACTGAAAAGATGGATCGATAAACGGTAAACCGCACCGGTATCTAGTACCTCGGGCCGTCACAACATCGGTCACATATGCATCTCCCGGTGTGCAACAGAACAGCTAATAAGCTGTAATAACATCAGGCACAAGGCCACATCTCAATACAAGGTCAGAATGGCTAAAAGCCATGAAATCACAGAATGGCATATTGCCATGTGCAGTACTGCTAACTGAACCCTATTGGCATGCCAAACTATCCAAACCAATCTTGTTAGGTGTACTAGGGCATTTGATACTTTTGAATTCTTCAAATTTTGAATTTCAAGTTTTGGTGTCACTATTCACCTCATTGGTCAACAAAAATGTTGACTTTTTGATAGAAAATAGGTACATTGGTTTTGACACTTCCAACATACCACATTTTGCATTCAAAACTTGTTGGCATTAAGCATTAATACCATTTCTAAGTTTAAACCAAGGGAAGCAGAATTTTCAGTTTTTGTAGCCCAAATTTACTGTTCCATTGGGCACTGTTACAGTGGGAATTTGAGGAAATGGTAAACATGAAAGTTGTTCCTTATTTTGTCTAGTTGAATTTATTTTTTTGAATCACTCCATTTGGAGTTTTGTAGCTCCAGATATGGTCCAAAAACCACAGCTGGCCGGATTTCAATTCTGCAGAATTTACCAAATCTACAGTACCATGAACAGTGACTGCCACTGCCTTGTTGGATGGGTTCTGGCCATAATTTGGGGTAGGTTTCTTCATGAAAGTTGTTTGTCTATGTCTTATCGTGTCGCTGTAAAAATTTCAGGTCAATTGACCATATCTATAGTGAGTTATGGCCAAATGAACAGTTACTGTTCATTTGGTCATTCTGCAGAACCTGTTTGCAGGGTATCCGGATTGGGGCCAATTTTTGGTCCACTTGCTTTAGTCTTTTGGACATGGTTTCTTCAGCAAAATTGTGCCATTATGAGTCTAGTTTCATGTCCAATTGGCCAAACACCAATTAAACCTACACAGCCAAAGATATGGGAGTCCAAACAGGCTGGACTCACAGCCTCATTTCTACTGTCTTTAGGCAGCCTACACATTTCACTTTGCCATGCATTAGTTCACTTCAAATTATGATTAACTTGCCTCAAATGGTCACTAATTGACCATTAGAATGTCCATTAATCATTTCATAAGCCAAGTCAAATTTTTACTCCCCAAAACCCTAATTTCCATTTCAATTTACCCATACACCTTAGTTAGCACACTAATTCATTATCCATGTAGTTATATACCTTAAACATCATTTCTAGTCCACTCTAAGTCCATCAAAACAATCAAAATCATTCCTTCCTTAGGGCTGCCGAAATTCATGTACACATACACATGAGTTTTTGTCCATTTAAATTACAATTTCTTACTAAATTCAAGTCCCTTAACATAGAAATAAAGAGCTTTAGGTGTATATGTGCACTAACCTTTGAGTAGCACTTCTTGGACTTGTATTCTCCTTAGAATTTCTACTTCTTATGGCTGCCTAGAGTTGCCTTGTGATTTGGGGATAAATTTTTGTGAAGGGATATTAGGATTTTAAGTTGAGGAAAGCATGGAAATTGAAGCTTTTAAGAACCAAAAATGGAGGTTTGGCTAGGTATGGATTTCGGCTGGTTTGGGAGGAAGGAGATGGCTGTTTGTTTTTTTTGATTTCTTTGGTCTTTATTTATCTCTTTTATTAGTTAGTGAAATGGTTGTTTAATTACAATTGGTGGAAACTTTTAAATGACCTCATAATGATGTCATATTTGGCATTTTATTGTATTTTCTTTTCTTTTCATCTCTACTCATTTTCAATTTAATTTTTAGTAATGTTTATTCATATTTTATGTCATAATAATTATTTACTTAACTGGACAAGTCGGCCAAAAATCACCTCTGAAGGCGAAATGACCAAAATGCCCTCCGTTTGGCTTAACGGGTAAAAATTGTCTGTACCGATTGAAAAATTTTTCTAAATATTTTCTTGGCATTCTAATGCCATAGGAACCTCAATGACCCTTCTCTGGAGTCCCAAAAATTATTTTATGAATTTTTACCCGGGTCTAGGGCTCCTAGTTGCGAGAACCGCAACTTCCCTCTGGGTTACCCATCGCTTGGGCACCGGCTCATTTAACTTGGTTGTATTTTATTTCTAAAATTTTTACTAAATTTTTTTTATTAATATTTGAGTTAATTATGGTTCTTGACTTTAGTTTTAAATATTTTTCCAGACGTTCTAGCTGTCCGGACCGACACCGGTCACCGGAACAGTAGAATGTACGGAGTTGCTACAGGGAGGGTGTTACAAAATCTCTAAAAGTTAGAGATTTCCTACCCTCTTTAGGGATTCCCATATCCCTAAAGTCCAAAAGCTACCAACCCATATAAGAATGGTATCGATTTAGAGATTTCTTTAATATTCTTCTCACTTATTTCTCCACTTCTATTGTTGTTAAGCTTTAAGTTTTCTTTCTAAGCTAATTTAAGAGAAATTTGAAGTTGCTAACTTTGAATTAAAGATTGAAGAAATTGTTTCTTCAATTAACCCCCAAAAAAGACCATAAGTCCCAAAACCCCTTTTGTGCATTTTGGTCAACATAAGAGAGAATAGCATGCTTAAGGGGCTTTCAGTTTAAGTGGTTTGACAGTTTTGATCACCAAGTTCATGTGGAAGAACTAAAGGGCCTATGTTAGAGATTTGCTCTCGGATTAGGTGGTTGATTTTGAATTAGTGCCCCATTTGGTAAAGTCCTTAAATATTGGTTTAGGAGCTTTAGTTTTAAATTTCCTAAAATGCAAAATGGGCTTGATGATGTGTTGTGGTTACAAGAGTTGTAACATTAATGTTTTTGATAATAACTTGCATGAAATGAGTTTGGCATGAGACATGAGATGCATGAAACTTTATCTAAATCAAAATTTTTTAAAATTTTCATTGCGCAAGTCTCACCAAATGGAGTAACTTTGATATGTTCCTAACTTCTAAAGCCATTTTTGGATAAGTGAAATGATAAGGCCATTTGCATATACTCACGATCAATGTCTTACTTTACTCAAGTGGCTACTCATTGTCATTCTCTGAAATAGCTTTATGGTTAGTACCATATCCCTTTAGCTTATTAGATAAAAAAGCCAAATGTTTTCATTAATTGGCAATTATATTCAAGCATTCTAATTTTACCAAAAATGCTTCGTGGAACCATGAACTTTTAGAATGTAGAATGTCTCATGACACACCTCAATTCCTTAAAAGTAGAATTAAGATATTCTTAAGATCAAAGGACTATGAAGCATGAAGTGTAAATGCACTGACATAGAATATTATAGTTGATGAGTACATAGCTAATGTGGATAAGTGACACATAAAAAAAAAAAGAATTATACATATAAAGTTACCTTAATCCCTAAGCCTTTGCTGAAATCCTTAATTTCCCAAATCTATACCCACACACACATTCTCATGATAGCACAAAAACCTTCCAAATTGCTTTCAATTTCAATTCACAAGTTGCAGACATTGCAACTCTTGGTACTCATTTATATCGCATTCAGGCTATAAAGGGAAGAATTTTAGAGCACTGGTTATCGAAGCTTCTTGATTTTGTAGATGTCATTGCCTTACTCTTTTTGTATGCCTTTTTGCCTCCTTAGCCATCTTAGATAATCCCTATAATAATTCTTTTCTTAGAAGATAAATGAAGTTTCACTAGATGGGGATGGGTAATCAAGAGGCTGCAGTCCATGCAGGGAAGGCTAAGCAACTCCTAGATTTTGGATAAGTAATCCTTGGAAATCTAGACCATAATACACCAAAAGTAAATATTAATGGCCAAATTGAGATTTTGATAGAACTATCAGCTTTCCAAGACCAAAGGCATAAGGAATTGCTGTAGAAACACATTGGAAGATGCCACAAACTAATCCAACAATACCAATAAATGTTCCAAGAGGCTAATAACTAGGATATAGGTAGTAAAATCAAGGTATGATCTTACCTCTCCTCATCCATTTAACTTTTTCTTTTTGACCCAAATGAGCAAGATCAATAATGGAGATAAGCATCACTGTGGAAAACATGATCATGCTAATTAGAGCATATTTGGATTTGTGCATTGAGGATAATTGATCAAAAGTAGATTATGGAAGCTTTATAGTGAAATTTGTGATAAGGAAAATATGTGATGAATTTGTATTTCTTTTTTAAATTCCGTGTCATCATTTTATGAATCCACACTTTCTCATGTGCACATTGATTCACACAGTCTGCTGAATAGGATTTTAAGGATATCTGAATTCCATTTTTAAGGAGTTGAGGCATGTCATGGGATGTTTTAAAAGTTTAGGATGCTATGAGACTTTTTTGGTAAAGTTCATGGGTGAAATGATTTATTTTGTCAATATAAAACATATAAAGGCCACCATGTCCTTGTATATATGCAATAGGAAGTGTATTACAAATCAATGAATTAATGATGTAAATATGATTCAAAATCAATTGTCAATGTAAAATCATTAATTGGGATGAAGAAAAGAGATGAAGGAGAAGAACAAATGAGGAAGAAAAGATAAAGGAGAAAAGAAATGAAGGAGAAAAAGAGATGAGGAAATGTAAAGAATGCAAGAGAGAGGACTTGGGCAGCAACAATACAAGATTAGAATGGAAGATAATTTAGGGTTCGTGAGAATGTATATGATAGGAATGGATGATTGAGATGAATTCTTTAAGGATGACTGATCAGGATTTAATCTTCAATAAAAATTGAAAAAAGAAATGTAGGCAAGAGGTGGGGGCTTGAAATCAGAACCCTCAGTGCTAAAAATGTTACTTAACCTCTGAGTTGTAACATAGAAATATCAATTTTAATTGATTTCATTTCTTTTTGGTTTTATTGAAATTATTTTCTTCAAAACCAACCTGAACCAAATTAACTGAAAATCTTAAAAATCAAAATTGAACCAAATCAGTTTATCATATAAACTGAACCAAATTACACAACTAAATTGATTCAATTGATTTTTTTTTTCAAACTAAATAGTGCCCACTCCTTCCTAGAGCAATTGATAATAAAAAGAAACACAAAATAATTTATAATCAATGTATTTTATTTTGGTTAACAAAATTAATTATTTATGATGTTTAGATGCAAATATTTTCAATATTAAAGATTGTCTAAAGTTAGAAGGTTTAGATATAAATACCAATTAGTAAAAATTTTATTTTTTTTTCTTTACCAAATTGGCCTATTCCTAGGCCTTTGGATTTATAAAGATGTTGTGCTCGCTTGCTCATTATAGCGGCTTCATGAGGGACAGAAAATTTGATTTTAATTGTTGTTTTTTCTATTTTTAATTTAATTTATTTTTTTTTTTTTGGTTTAGTTCTTTGCAATGCACTGTACACTTGCACATAATGCGCATGCGCAGTCCCTTTATGAAACAGACAACATTAATTTGGGAGAAACTTAATTCCATTTAAGTTAGAAGAACTCAAGTTGGCCACTGTCACTTGTGAACATGCACCTTTAGATATAAAAAGAGTGTTTAGTCCATACTATATTGCCGACTTGCTTGAGGAAAAATGGAATGATACATGCATCAATACCACTATGTACCTATGAGTTGTTCCATTTTGCTACTTCCGTTTATGAAAGAGAAAGAGAGTGACGGTATGAGAAGGGCAACAACATAAACGTGCTCTCCAGGTAGGACTTGATAATTATTAAGGCATTGACGAAACATTGATGTACAAATAATAATTTCATTATAATTATTTAAGGAGAGAGCTACTACAATTAACGATTATAATAAAATTATCGTGCATATACTAGTTTCATGGTATAATTAATTTTTCTATTTAAACCCATAATGATTACACATAATAACCTCATACAGGATCTTGACTAGCAAGGTTGACTCTTTATTTATTTATTAGGCTAACAAAAAGATATATATATATATATATATATATATATATATATATATATATTAATATCATTCAACAAGTTATTATAAAAACATAGTTTTTCTATTTAAACCCATAATGATTACACATAATAACCTCATACAGGATCTTGACTAGCAAGGTTGACTCTTTATTTATTTATTAGGCTAACAAAAAGAGATATATATATATATATATATATATATATATATATATATATATATATATATATATATATATATATTATTTATTTATTTATTGATTTTCTATTTGCTGGATTCAAATATTTTGAATTGAGACCGAATTAATATCATTCAACAAGTTATTATAAAAACATTCGAATTAATTTGTAAATTACAAATTATTTTAAATTGAATCACTCAAAATATTAAATTTCTTTCAAAATTAATTTTAAAATAAATTCTATTAATTTTATTTTTTAAAATTATGATATATAATTGGCACGTCTGTCAATCCCTAAGAAAACAGATGAAAATTACGTGCTTGTGAAGACCAATTTATAATATCCTTGACCAAATCAAATTCAAATGACTTAAAATTTAAAATAATTTATATAAATTTTTTAATTCACTCTTAATTAAATTTCTAATTTTATGAGAAATTTAAACCGAATACAAATCTAAACGGATTACATACCACATAATAAGATCCACAGCTTAAGATAAAATCAGAAATTCCAGAATCAATCTGCACGGTATGTAAGTTAAATTATATGCTCACATAGATTTTCCAGAGGCGGTGATATTAATACTGGACTCAAGTGCCTAGCTTGATGTGCCTATAAGAACATACAAGAATAAGGACCATTTTAGTAGCTTAGCATGAAAGGAAAGTAAAATTATAAAAGATAACTAAAGAATCGATATGAACTTGATAAACTGAACAAAAACTACAACTAGAACGAAATAGAACTTGTAAGGATTAACAAACACACGAAATAAGTATATCTTTCTTTTTGTTTTCTAATGTTTAAGAAGAAATAAGGAATACAAGGGAACAATCACAACTAGAATAAAACACAACTCGACTAAGCAAGAAACAAGTGAATTAAAGAAAATACCAACAAAAAGCATGCCACAAAAGATGGAACAATCATAACTCGTTTGTTGTTTTTAAGTTTTAAATAACAACAAAGAAACAATAAGAAAGGCAGAAACAGGAATTGAAAAGCTTGCAATGAAGAACTTGATAATTTGGGAAATGCCAAAAGAACTTCAAAAGCAAGAGTGGTAATTGATGTCCTTTTGATAGGAAGAATTTCACCACAAAAGAAGATCAACAACCAAGGTTAGACACTACACTTGTGAGTGATAAGTTTTGAGAATTTCACTACAATTATAAGAGATTGATAAGAAATAATTTTGGTAGCAATTTGCTAAGCACTTATTAACTTCTTAAGAACTCATCACATATGCCGACCTATTTATAGGCATAAACAATATAGGAAGAAATAAAACATAAGTTGCTATTTTTTATGTGGCTTGAATTTTGGATATGTCTTTATGGACCCAAATTGTGATCCGAGTTGAAAGTTTCATATTGCGATCCGATTGGAATAAAAAGTGAGGTCTGTGGTGGTAGCAGAGGGAATGAGTGCGACGACCCAAACTAGGGGCCGTTACCGTCACTAGAAATTGGGTCAACTTAAGGCTGTCAGAACCCGTAGCAAGCCTAAAACTTGTAAAACATATACATATTTCTACACCTCACCATTTAAGCATACTCTAAACCCTTACACTTTAGTCTTTTCATACATTCATAACATAAAAATGGTTCATAATTTGAACCTTAACATACATAAGCTCTAAAGCGTAATGGTTCAACATGTATACTCCCAAAAAGGGGTTAATATAACACATACATCATTATACTTAAAATTATTACCTAACTCTAATTTTCTTTAATTACTAGCACAGTACTATCTATTCACATATTACATGTCTATCTATCCATACATCATACATAAAGGAAAAGGTTAAAGTTACCTGTAATGCTCTCTCTTTGTAATGAACTCTTCTAGTCATACAACCCTGTATTTGGGAGTCAGGGGAAGGGTGTAAGCTTACACAAGCTCAGTGAATAAAATAACCATTATTAAATTATATCATTAGATTCGTACATGTGCATTGCATCATTCACATGGTTTTTCACAATATAGACATTCCACGTAGGATGGACTTGTCACTAGTAACTCTCCAAACTTTCCTTTAAAACATGACTTATGTCATGCACCCTGGGGCAACTTATAGATCTCCTTTGATGGGGCAACTTAAAGATCTCTCTATGGGATTTACTTATGAATCCATAACATTCGTAATGTTACATAGTCATAAACATGGAGTTGTCAATGGGTCATCCAATATCCATCAATGCACTAACAACAAATTATGCAATTATGCAATATTATCGTGTTCTAAATGCATAAATTGTAAATAAATATGACATGATACATGAAGATGATCATTAATTACCTATAATTAGTTTCCATTTTATTAAGTTTAGAGTTACTCACCACTTGAAGCCTGTCAACAACCTTACTCGAATGGGAGTTATCCTTTAATCCTTAACCTTCCGAGTCCTTCAAGCCCGATTCCATAAAATCGGACCCTAGAGTGTTATACAATATTTTAAAACTCTAAATATATCATAAACATCTTATTCTAGGCCCTCAAAAACCATGAAACTATTAGTAGTATGCCTTAGAGCCATGCATTTATGTTGTGTGTTTACCTTCCCATTTAATGGCAAAAGATTTATTTCTATTATATTTGAATGGTTTGAATGTTATAGAGAAATGTCCTTTAATGACTTGTTAGATGTTTTATTCTTAAGTTATTAAGAATATGAGCAACAAAACATTCTAGCACAAGTATTATAAATGCAGTTCACAATTTAGAATACTTCATTAAGCATGACTTATCCAAATAGATTGTCACTTATGTTTGCTTTCATGAATTATTATGGGATACTAAAGGATGGAATGGTGAGTCTCATGCCATATAACAAATATGGTGGGCACTTATATGATAAGTAGGTGTAAAGCACATTCATTCAAAAATTTGACTAAACATGAGCATTAAACATCAAAGTTTTAATGACACAAGTTATTTGGTCATAATTGACCATTATTTCACACTCACAATCCCAACAATATGTCATTTTATTTCTCCAAAATTTGTCTCAAAAAACCCTAGGTTCAAAAACCCTAATTACAAAAATGTTGCATTTAGCTAAAAAAAAAAAACTACTAAAATCAATCAACTAATTAAGACTTTTTAAACTCCTTATCTCAAATTTCAGTTTAGTCCTTCTCCCATGTTTGTTTCATTTAAATCAAGTTCTAAACTCACTTTCAACCATCACATATGCATGATGGGATAAATAAGAAGATGGAAGGAAGAAGAGACTTTTTTTTTTTTTTTTTTTTTTTTTTTTCCTTTCTTTTCCCTTTTAAGACCAAAAAATTAATAATTAAATAATAAAATAATTAAACCTTTATGACATCTATTAGTTCTTTAATTTAATTTTGATCCCCAATATTCTTTTTCTCTATTTTTATTTGACAGTTTAGCCCAGTCTCTCTCGGGGTCAATTGACCAAATCGCCGCTCCCATCCCGGTTTGCAAATATAATATATTATTTTTTTTCTCTCTCCTATTATTTTTTTTGGCTAGCTAATTTTTTTTTTTTTTTTTTTTTTTTTTTTTTTGTGTTCATCAGTCCTCTAAGGATGTTTCATGTCACTTTTTTTTTTTTTTGAAGTTTAAAAAACTTCTGATGCCGTTCAGGAGGTCACTCATCATCTGACTCTTCTCTCTTATTTTACCCTTTTATCTTATTTTTTTTAACTAACTAAATTAATAAAATTTATTTATTTATTTATGTTTGTTTATTATCTCTTCTGTTGTTCTAATCCCCTTAATTCTAATCCCACGTCCACGTCCACACACATGAAATGAAAAAAAAAAACTACCAAACTATACAAATACAAGAGCCAAACCAGTGACATAAGATGAATTGTACATGGAGTTTACTTTTGTCAATACAAGGTCATCTAGATCATAATAGTGCATATAATCCCCATACTTGAGATAACGCAGTTATCTTGTATATAGGTGGTTTAAGTTTAATACTGCTTTCATACTTGTACTATGTATGAGTATATACACATGTGTTGGCTCCGACTAGTTATATATGGAGATAGGTATTAGTCAAGATAGGATCCATTACCCTAAGTAAATAGGGATAAAATCCTATGTCCATTTAATTGTTCTTGATGAATTCAAGTTCCTGACCAGGACAGATAGACTTAGTCAGAAAAGAGTTTCTAACAAGAAAGTCTCATTAATGAAGAATTGGAATTAAAAGAAGGACATATGATTCTAAGCATAAGAGTTTGATATGGAACCATGACTCTAGCTAGAATTGAAATTTTGCAATGAAGAGATTTTAGTGCATGGTATGTATGATCGAGGTTTATGAAATGGGAAATTAGTTCAAAACTAATTGGGTAGTCATAGCACATTATGCTAGATTTCAACTATGACTTATAAGAACTTAAATGAAAAGGGAATTTCATTTGAGTTTGAAATGGTTTCAATAATAATGAACCTAATTAGTCACACACATAAGAGCAACTTGATCAAAGCAAGGTTAATTTAATTAATTAATTAAATGATTTAATTAATTAATTGAATTAACAAATTTAGTTTGCAATTAGATTATAAAGTCCCTAGCATGACTTAAAACTAAATTTTTCTATGGAAGTGTTCAAGTTAATATTTAAAATGTTAAATATAAACTTGAAAGGATTAAGCTTTAAGGAAGAAAAAGATTATGGACTTGGTCAAAATTTTACACAAGTTTGACTTGTCATATTTTGACAATTTGACCACTTTGACTTGGTCAAAAATGGGAAAAAAATCTAATTAATTAATGGTTAATTAATTAGTTTAATTAATAATTAGAATACTAATTAATCAAGATTAATTTCTTAATTAAGATTAAGAAAGTGACATATGGACCAATAAGAGATTGAAAACTCATTTAATTGTTAAATGAGCATATAACCCTTGGAAGCTTAATTTTAATTAAGGAAATTAACATAATTGAAAGGAAGAAAAGAGAAGATTTTTTAGTCTTCTTCCTTCTTGGTGTCGTCCCATTTTCTCTTTCTCCATAGCCAAGCTTTGTTCTTTCTTCCTTATTAAAATTTAAGAGATTTAATTGTTTAACTCTTAAATTAAGGTTTGAGAAATTGTTTCTCACTACTTTCACTTGCTAAAAACCAAGAAATTTTTCTCGTTGGTAATTCCTATCTTAGCTGGACCATATTGGAAGAGTAAGGGAGAATTTTGCTTGGATCTAAGGGCTTGTGTGGACAAGCTAGAGAGCCAACACTTGGTGGCTTTACTACCTGGATTAGGTGGTTAAAATTTGATTATGCACCTTAAGGGTAAGTTTTTCTCCAAAACCCTAATTTTGTAAGTTTGGGAATTTTATTTCCTAATGGCTAATTAGGCATGTTGGTAATTGATTGGGATCAAAACTAAGTGTTTTTGCAATTGTATAAAAGGTTTATATGTTGTATGAAACTTAGGGTTGAAAAATTAATCAAAATTGCTAACCTTGCGCCTATTATTGAATTGTTCCAACTTTGGTGCAAATTTCCTTCAATTGATATCAGATCTACCCTAATTTGCTATTAGGAAATAATTAATCATGTTGTATGATGTTTGGGACAACCCTATGTTGCACGAGATGCAATTGAAAATAAGATAAAATTAAAGGAAATTTGTGTGAACATGATTCGGCCATAGTGATGTCCATGGGAGATTCAATGCAACCAAATTTTGGTTTTTGGCAAACAATTTTGTTTTGATGAGTTGGCTTCTTTAATGGTGTTTCACATGTATGAGATGCAGTTTGAAACCATTAGATACAAAGAAAAATCATGAATTTTGATTAAAGCACAAAATGGCCAAGGTGGAATGTCCATTTGGCCAATGAAGGGTTCATTGTGCTTGAACAAGTTTCATGGCATTTCTTAGTGATTAAAATGTTTAATCTAAGTCCTAAAATCAAGATAACATGATTACAAATGTGATTCATGTATGGTAAATTTAATTTTGAATATTAGATATTTGAAATTAAAAGGCATGTTCATGTTATGAATGTATGAATTCATGTGATGAATGTGTGAATTGGCATGAAGGGTGATCATGGACTTTAGGAGACTAATGTGATTGTGCTCTTATTCATTTCTATGGGATTGTAATAATTAATTTTAATTTTGCAAGGGTTGTATCATAAGTTTATTGTCATAGCCTTAGGTTGTAATTTATTTATTTAAGCTTCTAGGCTCAATTTCCATTGTAATTTTCACCTTGTTATGCCAAGGATAAATGTTGTAATTAGCTTAGTGGATTTACAATAAGAAATGGAGCTTAACATATTGATGGAGATCAGTTAGAGCACAACCATCAAGAGTTGAAGAATTGTGAATAAGCTACAAATAGATGAATGTTAACCTAAGATGCCCTGAATCCAAATCTTTGTGGTTAGGATTGGATTCCCATAGAACAGTCCACAATTATGCCTTTTACATTACCATTATATGAATGTATGTATGCATGATATATATGTTCATGATGTGTATAAGATATGCATGAAAATGGCTAATGTGCAAAGTGAGACCAAATAATAATTTAAGTCAGACAAAGAAATCTTCCAACAAAATGATTAGGTTGGTAATGGTGTAATTTTAGAAATTGCATCATGGCTCTCCATTAAGGCAATTATTTAAGAAATTTTAAACACTTATATTGTTAGCTATGGTTATATAGGAATGATGTATTTGGTTTAAGAGATTTTCTTGAAATAATTGTTAAGTATGAGATGTTATAAGTATGTAAATACTTTGGTGGCCAAGAATGAATGTACCTGAGGTCATTAAGGTTCAAACTTGCTCGCTTACTGACTTAGTGGGCTCAACTTAACTAATGCAAGATAAACCAAGAATGGATGTGCATGAGGTTTTGAGCATTAGGGGCCAAATAATTGATTGAACCTTACATGGGATGTGATGAGTGAAGAGTTACTCACTTATAAATTGTTATGATTCCAAGAATAGATCCACTTAAGGATGAGCAACAGATTGTAAGAATTCAATCACCCACTAGAAATCCTTTCTAACTGGGATTTCTATTTCCTACTTTGGAAGTGTAGGATTTGCTAAATTAGTGGGAGGACCAATTTTATCAAAAGACCATGATCATTTGGTAAGTTACAAAACAAAACATACTAATTAGAATCTTATTATCTTCTACAGTATATTTTGATAAAATGAATATGACACAATTACCTACTATTATTCTTGCTGGAATGCTAAATGCTAATAAGCTCATTGGACCTAATTTTTAGGATTGCCTTAGAGATTTAAAATAGCTTTGAATTCTAAACATATAGGATATGTTTTGGACACGAAACTTCCTAATCCCTTTTCTGAAGGTACATCAAATTAGGAACTTGACACTTCAAGAAAGTGGCATGATGATAACTTGCAAGTTAAGTGTTACATGCTTGCCATTATGTGTAAAGAGTTACAAAGGGAGCATGAGAATACACTTACAGCTTCAGAAATCCTATCTAACCTACAAAAGTTATATGGTGAACAAAATAGGACTGCACGACATGAGATGTCAGAGCAGTTGTTCATGTTAAAGATGTTAGAAGAATTAAATGTGGAAAATGATTTACTCAATCTGATTGAGTTAAGTCATTATTCACAATTGGATTTGATCCAACAATCTCTTCCTAACTATTTCTATAAGACTATTGTAGACTTTCACATGAACAAACTAGAGTGTACACTTACAAAGTTGTTAAAATTGCTTGTCATGGCTTAAAAGGCTAAGCTTAGCAATAAGGGAAAAGAAGCAGTCTCAATTGCTTCTACTTCTAGTGGGATTAAGAGGAAGAGCAATGAGAGAGGCAATGCTTTAATCCCTAAACTTTTAAGAAAAGTGTCCAAGAGTTAATTCAAGGAAAAGTAGATTAAAGCTGTATACAGAGAAAATTATTTATACTGTAAAAAAGCTGGGCACTAGAAAAAGAATTGTCCATAGTACTTGGAGTATAAGAAGAACAAGAATGATAAGCTTTATGAAGGTATATCTTTATCTTGTTTCTAAATATTCTAAAGAACTTATAGTTCATTATATTGCTGGAACCAATTCTCATAAATGTTATGGCATGCAGGAACTAGCAAATGATAAAGCTTGGCAAATACATGAAGATAGACAACATATTGGCAATGAAGCAAGGGTTGCTACCAAGTCCATAATTTTTTTATTTTTGTATATTTATTTTGGACAATGTATGTATGTACCTAATATTTTAAGATATCATTTCTGTATCAAGTTTGACTTATAATAAACATGAATGAGATTCATGGATGATGTTTTACACTTTATTTGTGAAATGAAATGTTAGCCTGGGTTATTTGAACAATTGTTTTTATTATGCTGATGATATTAACAAAACAATTCCAAGCAATTAAATTGAGATTTATATAATCAAAACCAAATCTATTCTAAAATGAATTTGGCTTTTGCGACTAAGTCAAATTGCAAAGGATAGGATCACTGAGTTAGTGAAGTGGAGACTAAGTGCTCATTGATCTAACTAATGAGTTTTGTTCTCAAGGCAATGTGACAAAATCAAAAGACCTAAAGGAATTTTAGACCCAATACATAAAGATATATGTGGTCCATATGGAAATGGTTAGAAGAAGTTTTTTCTTAATACTTTAAAGATGTTTACATTTAAGAAATGCAAACTTGAAGTCTTTAAACAATTCAAAGAATTCAGACCTAAAGTAGAGAAATATATGGAAAGGGTATTAAGGTCCTTGATCTGGTCAAGGCCAAGTATATTTAAGTACTAAATTCGATTAGTTCCTATAGGAATAGAATATTGTATCTCAGTTTAATCCTCTTAGAATGCCATAAATGTATGGAATATCTAAAAGGAAAAATTATAGTATGTATGACACAGTACAAAATATAATGAATTACAAGAAATTACTAACCTTATTGCAGGGATTAGTATTATTAACAACTTTAAATCTTCAATATAGATTATGATCTATAGCAGTTTCCACCACATCACATGAGATATGTTATGGTTAAACACTAAATCTTAAGATTATTAAGATTAAAGTTGTTTTAAAAGTGAAATTTGATAAAAGGATAAATTTATTAGATAACCCAAAGAAAGTTTAGGATATAATTTTATCTTCCAGCTAAACAAAAAATTATTATGAGCGGAGTCATTTTCTTAAGAAAAGATTTTTTGTAAGAAAATGACAAAGGATGGAAGATGAAATTGGATGAACAGTCATCAAACAACAAATAAAATGGATGTAAATCCTTTCAGTAATGAGCTTATACCTATTAGAAATGTTACCATAAATGCACTTTGAAGTTAATTTCTATATCTCATATTTGAAGAGATATAGAATTCTACATATTAATGTATAAAATTTATCCATTTATGTAGAGATTGGTCATAATGAAGATCATACTATTAATGGTATAAGCCGTAAGATTTAAAATGAATTTAATCATTAAGAACTATATTTACATTCTTATAAACCTTCCTATGGGTATGCTACCTAGTGTAAGCTACCTAGTGGGAGCTACCTAGTGGGAGCTACCTAGTGGGAGTTAAAAGGTTTTTTCAAGCACTAAATAAGTTCTAAATGAATAGGTAGTGTAACACCCCTATGTTCGGTAGTGCGTTCTACTTTTCCAGTGACCAGTATTGTCCAGACAGCTAGGATGCCTAGAACTACACTTCGATATGAGTGAGGAGACATAAAATAATGAAATACAAGAAAAGAAAATACAAGAAAAATAAAGGAAAAATAATAGCAAAGAAATGTAACCAAGTTAAGCGAGCCGAGAACCCTAGCGATGGGTGATCATGCAGGAAGTCACGGCGTGACCGTTGACTAATACGGACCGAGGAACCACGGAAAATATTTTTAGGACTTAAATAGACACCTATTGAAATACAAATACCATTAGAAATACTAAATAAAAATTAAATAATTAGTACAAAGAAAAGTGAAAAATCGAAAAAGGACAAAACCCGGTGTTACCGAAAAATCGGGAATGCAACCCTAACAGGGGCATTGTGGTCATTTGAAACTTCGAGTTGTCTTTTGACCTAAATGTCTATTAAAAATAAAAAATATTACACTTGGAAATATAATAAAAAATTAAAATTGTGGTACATAATATAAATGTTGAAAGAAATGGGAAATAACTTGAATAATCAAACTTTAACATATAATATTAATTAAATAAACTTTAGTGGAGAGTTAGTGGGAGCCATTTACACCTAAGTGGACAGCCACTTCATGCAGCACCTTCATCTTCCTCATTCAACTCACCATTGCCGAATTCAAGAACTCCAAAACCCTCCCATGGCCTCCCAAATGCATGGCTCATTATACCCATTTTCAAGCTAGATTTTGTTTACTTGTCTTCATTAATTTTGATCCTCACACCATGGGCAGTAGATAGGCAGGAAGAAAGGAAAGTTTTTGTGGAGTTTTGAAGAATTTCCAAAGTGGTAAGTTTGTGTTTTTGATTTTTGTTTAATTAAAGTTTGTAAGGATGTTATGGGTGTTTGATTTATGGAGAAATTTTTGAGGTTTGATGTTGAATGGAGAAGTGTACTTTTGGCAGCCATGGAAACACCTTGAAGACAATTTATTTTTGCTTGTAAATGGTGAATTAAAGGATTGATTAAATGTATATTGTGTAGGAAATTATTTGGGTGATTATACTTAGTATATGTAAATGTGTATTGAAATTTGAAGCTTGGAAATTAATGGAATGTAAATATATCATTGCGGTAGTTTGTTGACTCTTGAAGAATGCTGGAATTCATGCTTGGTTTATGATATATTAATGTTGACTTGTGTTGGATGTTATGGCAGTTTGAGTGTATGTATGATGGTGTGAGGTTGGACATGTAAAAGTGTTATGGTTAGGTGCTTGAATTGTTGTAAATTGAGTTTGACAAATTTTGCACTTTATGGTGTATGTTGAATATGATTGTAATCTGCCAAAATGACCTATAATATGTTGTGAATTATGTTTAGGTTATGGTACAAACCAGAATTGGCTTGAATGTTGAGTTTGGTAAGTGTTAAAAGTGGTCTTTGATGTGTATGAAAGAAATGTAATAAGGCAGTTTGCATTTTGGGCTTAGAACCTTAAGTGTGTGGCTTCAATTGGTATGAAACCAATTGGAGGTGAAACTAGGCACAAAATGTGCCAACTTTCATGAAGGAAGCTTGCCAAAATTCTGCTTGCAAGGTAGCTTGAAAAATGACCAAATCCGGATTAAGTGCAATAAAGGCCTGAAAATTTATCAATTGGGCAGCAGTTAGTTTTTAGGCCATAACTCACTCAAAACAGGTCCAATTGACCTGAAATTTTAACCATGAATAGTTAAGACCCATATCTAAAAGTCTTATGAAGACACCAAAGCCCAGAAATGACCATAAGCAACTCAAACAGCTTGCACAATTTCGGGTCCAAAAACTGGCCAAACTAAAATTGACCTAAAATGACCTAAAGTGACCAATTTTGATGCATTTTGACCAGCAATAGTAAAATGACCATAACTTCGTCTACGTAACTCAGAATGACCTGAAATTTTGCCCCGCGTGCAATAAGACATAGATCTACAAGTTTGTAGTTTTGACCAAAACTCGAAAATTGAGGGAACTAGGTCGTCCGGCTAGGTCAAACTAGTATCCCGGAATCCAGCAAATTGCAAGAAAATGCAAGATACATGGAAATGAATTTAGTCACATGTATTAACCCTAAAAGACTATTGAATGTGACATATTAGTAACATTAAAATTGAATTTACCTAGAACGCATCGAGGGTCGACATATTAGGTTGACTAAAGAAATAATATAATTCGATAAATTAATTATTGAACCTTATTCTTAGAGACAATTTAAATGAGTACTGAAACACTTCAAATTGTGTTTCTCAGTTAGCAAAGACTCAGGGAAGGGGAAGGAAACACTGAGTCAGAGCCAAGAGACAGTTATAAGAGGTTTGTGCACAACTAGTTTTTAACTAATTTTTTTTGAATATTTCATATGATTAAATGACATATTTTTCTTATGTATTATGTTTAACAGGCATTGGATTTAATTCAATGATTATTGAAAATTGTTATAGTATGTATGAATTTAGCTTTGTGAAATGGTATTTCCACAAGTATTAAGCATTGTTATGGATTGAATAAATTATGTTTTAGAAAATTGTGATAGAACATATTTTGAATTGTGATGGTAATTTTCATGGAAAATGCAAATTTATGATTTGAATTGTGATGAGCATAAAAATTATTGGATATTGGAATTGAATTTGAATCGAATTATATTGTGATTTATGCTCACTAAAAGGATTGTGATATTGTTTTATATCTCACTATAGATGCTTGACTAGGTTATTACCCGTCTCTCTCATTTGTTGAGAAGACAATGGAGTTAGTTGTGTTTTGATTACCATGGTACGTGCACAGGCTTAGATTTTCCTCTGATTTGAGGTTAAATCTAAGTTTATTCTATCGTTATGGCCCTTGCGGAAGATTCATTATTGTGATGGTACTATGCACGATGATTCGACCTCCCCGACCATAGGGAGTTAGAATATGATTCGACCTCCCCGACCATAGGGAGTTAGAATCACATCGAATATGGCCCTTTCGGATTAGTCTTGCATAGTTAGTGAGATAATAATAATTTTTGAGAGACAACATGATTTTTGAGACACAGAATGTTTTTGAATGGTAAAGAATTGTGATTTCAATTATGATTTATGTATAATTGATTTTGTTGGAATTACCTAAATAGTTAGTTATGATTTGATAAATTGAATTTCGTGATCAAAGTCATTTTATACAAATGATTCACATTATTAGCAATGAATATTTTGAGTTTTAGAATTTGATGAGTATTCTGATTTCCAAATTATTTACTGTAAATTTTGTCAATGTATATTGTACTATGTTTTAAATTATAGTTGTGCACCACTTAGTTCACCACTCAGCGATAGCTTTGTATGCTGTCGCAGGTAAGAAGAGCATAGAGCAGTGAGTAAGTTTCTTTGAAGACACTTTCAGATCAGCTCCAGGTATATTATAGGTATACCCATGTACATAGGTTTTGATGCATGCATGTAATAATATGTATGTAAATTATTTGAGCAGTTATATAAAAACTCTTGTAAAATATTTTGGTATGTAATTAAATGTAAATTATTGTAAATGTAAATTTGGGATTTCATTTCTCTGAATAGTTTTGTAATATTAATTTTGAGTCTTGTAATCAATGAAATGTTTCTTTTATAAGGAGATTGAGTTGATTATTGAGACTTGAATTATGGGTTCAAATGAAGTTATTGAAGTTGTATTTGAGAAAACATATTAGAAGTGTGTTCTTTATAGGTTTTGAAGAACTGTTTTCTCAAAATATAACCGGCACTTTGCCGAAATTTTGAAAAAAATTTTATAACACAAGATTTTAATCGATGATTTAAATTTCATGAAAATTGTTTTAAAATCCCTTGTAGTATATTTAATGGATTATCGGTAGGCGAAGTACGGTAATTCATTAGGTGTACTATGGGATCATGTTACATCTTACAGGGGAGTAGGGTGTGACATGTTTTGTGGTATCAGAGCAATGGTTTTTAAGTGAATTTCGAACTGTGAATTTGAAATCTTTTTGTCGGTAACTACAATTGCTAAAATGTTTGATACATATAGTACATTTACATCATAAATATGAACTAATGGAGAGGAATCTCCTTATGTTGGTTGTACAGGAATAGAAAATCTTGTGAAAAGATATGGAAGAGAAGAATGAGACAATAGAAACGATGCATGATGGCGAAGTACAAGTTGAGGCCCAGCTCCACAAAGTGTCGAAGGCCCGATCAGTGCAGTTTACCAGTATAAATTACTGCACAAATGGCCCAGCAAATGGCCACTTTCTTTCAACAAATGGCTGATACTCTGTCAGCTTAAACTCAAGTACAAACCCAACCCCCACAAGGGCAATATGAAATGGAGAAAAGGGAGAAACCTATGGGTCAGAGCTCAAACAGTAATTTGGGGAAGAGAAAAGAATTTGAGGAGCCCCGAACTCAGAAATATGATAGAGGTGGATCATCAGGGTAGAGACCACCAAAATCTAGTCATCGAACAACCAGAAGTTCCTATTCTGCCCATTTCTGCCATATTTGTGGTAAGCTACATGAGGTATTTATCGTAAGGCCTCTGGAGCCTGCTACAATTGTGAAAAACTTGGACACTTTGTTAAAGATTGTACTAGAGCACCTCGATCTACTTTCCGGAGTTCACAGACCATCAGTCAGAGTCGAGATAGAAATAGAGTTGGTACTCCTCACCACTATAACACAGTGAATCAACCCGAATATAGTAGCGCACCAATCAGAGCGTCCATTATGCGCCAAGGAGAAAGAGCAGAAACTTCAGATGTAGCTGCTGGTAAGTTCTTAATTTTTAAAAGAAACAATTAGTTATTATTTGATCCCAGCACTACTTAGTTGTGTGTTAGTGTCAGAACTATATGTTATGTTGTTATTCCTTTACATGGGAATGAATTTTGATGTATTAGTGACTAGTCCTTTAGGATAATAACTATAATAACAAGTATGATTGACATTAATTTTGGAAGAATTATTAGCTAAAAGTATTTTCTAACATACCATAAATTATAAAGCTAATTGGCAAGCCTACTTAATGTAAGGCAAGAGGACCTAAAAGTAAGTTACAGTAATAGAATTACTCTAGATGAGGGCAAAGATGTTACTGTTAGTAATTATTAATGGATATTGTAATCAGAATCGGTTTAGGATATTAATAGATTCGAGAAAGATAAGATGTTAGAAAACCTAGCCCATGAGGTTATAACGTAGTGACTATATAATGTTCTCGATGTTTGTATTGAAAGCTGCAGATTATAGTACCGACACGGGATTATTGTGTAGAGCTACGTGCTTCCTCGTGGTATAATAAATTAAGAATATTTGTAAGTAATCTATAAATTGATACAGTTGCACCCGAATAGAGTACTATTCTGGAAATAAATGTGAAAATTTTAGTCAGAAATTTAAAACTTCAGAACTAGCCTATCAAACGACTACACTTGTAAGGTAGCTAGAGTCAGTGACTCAGTTATATTAACGTGAATTACCACTACAAGAATTGCTATAAGCTTAGAGATATCGATGCGACTTATCATCCTCGCACGGATGGACAACAAACAAGTGATTCAGGTAAATTTTGAAACTCATTGAGTTTCTATAAATAATGAAATGAAATGATAATAATAACTTGTAAAATTTAATAAACCCTCGAGAATATACTGAGAACTTCTGTCCTTGAATCCGAGGGGAGATGGGACAGATACATCCCACTAACAGAATTTGTATACATTAATAAGTGTCAAGCTAGCATACAAGTGGCACCCTATGAAATATTGAAAGGGAACAGAAAACTATGGATTTTGTGATGAGATTTCCGAGGACACAGAATAGTCATGATGCAGTATAGGTTGTAGTTGATAGACTAACCAAGTCTACTCACTTTTTGCCAGTTCGAATGGACTATAGCCTGGAAAGATTGGCCAGATTGTACATATATGAAATTGTAAAATTGCATGGAGTGCCAGTATCGATTGTATCTGACAGAGATCCAAGGTTCACTTCTAGATTCTGGGATAGTCTTCAGAGAGCCCTAAGAACTAGATTGAACTTCAGCATAGCATTCCACCCACAGACAGATAGCCAACCTGAAAGGGTTATTCAGATATTGGAGGATATGCTACGGGCTTGTGTGATTGAGTTTGAAGGTAGTTGGGATACACACTTACCTTTGATTGAGTTTGCTTATAACAACAGCTACCAATCAAGCATTGGGATGCCTCCATATGAAGATTTGTATGGCAGAAAGTGCAGAACTCCCTTATGTTGGGATGAAGTTAGTGAAAGAAAGATGATTGGGCCAGAAATTATTCAGCAGACATAGGAAAAGATCAAATTGATCAGAGATAGACTCAAGGCTGCGTCAAACCGTCAGAAGTCCTATGTTGATCTGAAGAGAAGAGATATTGAATATGCAGTGGGTGATAAGGTATTCCTCAAAGTTTCTCCTTGGAAGAGAATTGTGAGATTTGGCAGAAAGGGGAAATTGAGTCGTCATTTCATCGGACCATATGAAGTTCTGGAAAGAGTGGGTCCTTTGGCATATCGGTTGGCATTACCTCCAGAGTTAGCAAGGATACACAATGTCTTCCATGTGTCCATGTTAAGGAGGTACAGATCTGACCCATCTCATGTACTATCAGTTGAAGAGATTGAGGTAAATCCAAACCTCTCATATGAGGAAGAACCCATAAAAATTCTGGCATATGAGGTGAAGCAACTGAGGAATAAACAGATACACCTGGTAAAAGTGCTGTGGAACCATCATTCAGGCCAGGAAGCTACTTGGGAACGTGAAGAGGATATAAGGAGACAACACCCACAGCTATTCAGAGACTAATGCCAGGTAAAATTTCAAGAAAAAATTTATTTAAGGGGGGGAGAATTGTAACACCCCTATGTTCGGTAGTGCATTCTACTTTTCTAGTGACCAGTGTTGTCCGGACAGCTAGGATGCCTAGAACTACACTTCGATATGAGTGAGGAGACATAAAATAATGAAATACAAGAAAAGAAAATACAAGAAAAATAAAGGAAAAATAATAGCAAAGAAATGTAACCAAGTTAAGTGAGCCGAGAACCCTAGCGATGGGTGACCGCACCGGGAAGTCACGGCGTGGACCGTTGACTAGCCCTGGACCGCGGGGAACCCTGGAAAATATTTTTAGGACTTAAATAGACACCTATTGAAATACAAATACCATTAGAAATACTAAATAAAAATTAAATAATTAGTACAAAGAAAAGTGAAAAATCGAAAAACGGACAAAACCCGGTGTTACCGAAAAATCGGGAATGCAACCCGAACAGGGGCATTGTGGTCATTTGAAACTCCGAGTTGTCTTTTGACCTAAATGTCCATTAAAAATAAATAATATTACACCTGGAAAATATAATAAAAAATTAAAATTGTGGTACATAATATAAATGTTGAAAGAAATGGGAAATAACTTGAATAATCAAACTTTAACATATAATATTAATTAAATAAACTTTAGTGGAGAGTTAGTGGGAGCCATTTACACCTAAGTGGACAGCCACTTCATGCAGCACCTTCATCTTCCTCATTCAACTCACCATTGCCGAATTCAAGAACTCCAAAACCCTCCCATGGCCTCCCAAATGCATGGCTCGTTATACCCATTTTCAAGCTAGATTTTGTTTACTTGTCTTCATTAATTTTGATCCTCACACCATGGGCATTAGATAGGCAGCAAGAAAGGAAAGTTTTTCTGGAGTTTTGAAGAATTTCCAAAGTGGTAAGTTTGTATTTTTGATTTTTGTTTAATTAAAGTTTGTAAGGATGTTATGGGTGTTTGATTTATGGAGAAATTTTTGAGGTTTGATGTTGAATGGAGAAGTGTACTTTTGGTAGCCATGGAAACACCTTGAAGAAAGTTTATTTTTGCTTGTAAATGGTGAATTAAAGGATTGGTTAAAATGTATATTGTGTAGGAAATTATTTGGGTGATTATACTTAGTATATGTAAATGTGTATTGAAATTTGAAGCTTGGAAATTAATGGAATGTAAATATATCATTGCGGTAGTTTTTTTACTCTTGAAGAATGCTGGAATTCATGCTTGATTTATGGTATATTAATGTTGACTTGTGTTGGATGTTATGGCAGTTTGAGTGTATATATGATGGTGTGAGGTTGGACATGTAAAAGTGTTATGGTTAGGTGCTTGAATTGTTGTAAATTGAGTTTGACAAATTCTGCACTTTATGGTGTATGTTGAATATGATTGTAAGCTGCCAAAATGACCTATAATATGTTGTGAATTATGTTTAGATTATGGTACAAACCAGAATTGGCTTGAATGTTGAGTTTGGTAAGTGTTAAAAGTGGTCTTTGATGTGTATGAAAGAAATGTAATAAGGCAGTTTGCATTTTGGGCTTAGAACCTTAAGTGTGTGGCTTCAATTGGTATGAAACCAATTGGAGGTGAAACTAGGCACAAAATGTACCAACTTTCATGAAGGAAGCTTGCCAAAATTTTGCTTCCAAGGTAGCTTGAAAAATGACCAAATCCGGATTAAGTGCAATAAAGGCCTAAAAATTTACCAATTGGGCAGCAGTTAGTGTTTAGGCCATAACACACACAAAACAGGTCCAATTGACCTGAAATGTTAACCATGAATAGTTAAGACCTATATCTACAAGTCTTATGAAGACACCAAAGCCCAGAAATGACCATAAGCAAGTCAAAAAGCTTGCACAATTTCGGGTCCAAAAACTGGCCGAACCAAAATTGACCTAAAATGACCTAAAGTGACCAATTTTGATGCATTTTGACCAGTAATAGTAAAATGACCATAACTTGGTCTACGTAACTCAGAATGACCTGAAATTTTGCCGCGCGTGCAATAAGACATAGGTCTACAAGTTTGTAGTTTTAACCGAAACCCGAAAACCGAGAGAACTAGGTCGTCCAGCTAGGTCAAACTAGTATCCCAGAATCCAGCAAATTGCAAGAAAATGCAAGATACATGGAAATGAATTTGGTAACATGTACTAACCTTAAAAGACTATTGAATGTGACGTATTAGTAACATTGAAACCGAATTTACCTAGAACGCATCGAGGGTCGACATATTAGGTTAACTAAGGAAATAATAGAATTCGATAAATTAATTATTGAACCTTATTTTTAGAGACAGTTTAAATGAGTACTGAAACACTTCAAATTGTGTTTCTCAATTAGCAAAGACTCAGGGAAGGGGAAGGAAACACTGAGTCAGAGCCAAGAGACAGTTATAAGAGGTTTGTACACAACTATTTTTTAACTAATTTTGTTTGAATATTTCATATGATTAAATGACATATTTTTCTTATGTATTATGTTTAACAAGCATTGGATTTAATTCAATGATTATTAAAAATTGTTATAGTATGTATGAATTTAGCTTTGTGAAATGGTATTTTCACAAGTATTAAGCATTGTTATGGATTGAATAAATTATGTTTTAGAAAATTGTGATAGAACATGTTTTGAATTGTGATGGTAATTTTCATGGAAAATGCAAATTTATGATTTGAATTGTGATGAGCATAAAAATTATTGGATATTAGAATTGAATTGGAATCGAATTATATTGTGATTTATGCTCACTAAAAGGATTGTGATACTGTTTTATATCTCACTATAGATGCTTGACTAGGTTATTACCCGTCTCTCTCATTTGTTGAGAAGACAATGGAGTTAGTTGTGTTTTGATTACCATGGTACGTGCACAGGCTTAGATTTTCCTCTGATTTGAGGTTAGATCTAAGTTTATTCTATCGTTATGGCCCTTGCGGAAGATTCATTATTGTGATGGTACTGTGCACGATGATTCGACCTCCCCGACCATAGGGAGTTAGAATCTGATTTAACCTCCCCGACCATAGGGAGTTAGAATCACATCGAATATGGCCCTTTCGGATTAGTCTTGCATAGTTAGTGAGATAAGAATAATTTTTGAGACACAACATGGTTTTTGAGACACAGAATGTTTTTGAATGGTAAAGAATTGTGATTTCAATTATGATTTATGTATAATTGATTTTGTTGGAATTACCTAAATGGTTAGTTATGATTTGATAAATTGAATTTCGTGATCAAAGTCATTTTATACAAATGATTCACATTATTAGCAATGAATATTTTGAGTTTTAGAATTTAATGAGTATTTAGATTTCCAAATTATTTACTGTAAATTTTGTCAATGTATATTGTACTATGTTTTAAATTAAGTTGTGCACCACTGAGTTCACCACTCAGCGATAGCTTTGTATGCTGTCGCAGGTAAGAAGAGCATAGAGCAGTGAGTAAGTTTCTTTGAAGACACTTTCAGATCAGCTCTAGGTATATTATAGGTATACCCATGTACATAGGTTTTGATGCATGCATGTAATAATATGTATGTAAATTATTTGAGCAGTTGTATAAAAACTCTTGTAAAATATTTTGGTATGTAATTAAATGTAAATTATTGTAAATGTAAATTTGGGATTTCATTTATCTGAATAGTTTTGTAATATTAATTTTGAGTCTTGTAATCAATGAAATGTTTCTTTTATAAGGAGATTGAGTTGATTATTGAGATTTGAATTATGGGTTCAAATGAAGTTATTGAAGTTGTATTTGAGAAAACATATTGGAAGTGTGTTCTTTGCAGGTTTTGAAGAACTGTTTTCTCAAAATACAACCGGCACTTTACCGAAATTTTGAAAAAAATTTTATAACACAAGATTTTAATCGATGATTTAAATTTCATGAAAATTGTTTTAAAATTCTTTGTAGTATATTTAATGGATTATCGGTAGGCGAAGTACGGTAATTCATTAGGTGTACTACGGGATCATGTTACATCTTACAGGGGAGTAGGGTGTGACAAGTAGAGACCTATAAAGCAAAGCTAATTGTGAAAGGAGTTTCACATAAAGGAAAGGGGTTGACTATGAGGGAACCTTCTTACCTAAGGCTATGCTTGAATTCATTAAGATAAAGATGGCAATATAATACACTATGATTATGTGTTTTATCAACTAGTTTTCAAAACTATCTTCCTTAATGGACATATAAAGGAAAACATAATCTTGGAAAGGTTCCAAAGTGTATAAGCTTAAGAGATCCATTTGTGGTTTTAAGCAAAACTTTCAAGGATTTCCATATGTATAAGAAGGTGAATGTGAGTAACTACTTACCTAAAATAATATATGCATGACATTTATTAAAAGGAAATGACAATTAGCATACCAGTGATTGAAAATTTTAGTTGCATATATTTTTCTCCATTTGTGACTTACAAAATGAAATCTATGTTATTGTTTTTTGCATCTATGGTGATAGAGCAAATAAGAATAATAGGATTCATCATAAGTCTAATTTTAGAAAGGGCGTTGAAAGAGTTCAACATGTGTAACTCCAAAGTTAAGATTGTTGCTTGTGAAGAAAAATATCCATGTATCTTAAGGGATATCTTTTAAGACTCCTAAAGAGAGAAGCTAAGTATACTAAGTTGTATACAAAGTAGGATATTGCATATATTATTAGTGACTAGTAAATGACAATCAAACTCAAGTTTGGAATGCTAAGTACATGATGAGGTTATTCCTAAATACTTTGGAAGTATTTGGAATATAAATCTTGTCAAGAGGAGAAAATAGTTTGTAACTAATAGAGTTTACAGATTCAGACTTATAGTCAAATGGTAAAGATAGACGGTCTATTTAAATAGAGAAATTTGATAATCACATAAAATGTGTAAAAGTTACATTGGATTGTGTGATTGCTGAATAAGCTAATGTGATAGTCACATAAGGTTATATAAAGGTTACTTATCTCTATTTATGGATTTGTGTCTATCTATAGTAGTTGAACAGTTGATTGAAAAGGTTTTATAGAGGTAACAACTGTGGATTCTACTATAAGAGCTAAATATTTTGCTTCATGTGATGTTGCAAAAGGTTGTTTAGACTCAGCTGTTCATAATAGAACTCATAAAGGTTCCTTTGATTATGTCATCAGTTTCTTTCATCTGTATCAATAATAGTGCCTTATTTTGGGTAGAGGGACCTGGTCTTACTTGAAATCTAAACACCAAGAATTAGCAAAATCATTTAATTAGAAAAATGGTTAGAAAAATAATGCAGAGGAAAACATCAGCTAATAATTTGGCAGATTCCTTCAGTTACGGCATAAATTGACAATGGTCATACAGCTATCTTTGGAAGATGAGTACTGTATACTATGGTTATTGGCTCTAGTGCAAGTGGGAGATTATTAGTAGCATGCCCTAGAGCCATGCCTTTATGTTGTGTATTGTAAACATTTATTCCCATTTAATGGCAAATGATTTATTTCTCTCATATTTGAATGGTTTAAATGTTATAGAGAAATGTCCTTTAATGACTTGTTAGATGTTCTATTCTTAAGTTGTTAAGAATATGAGTGACAGAGCATTCTATCACAAGCATTTTAAATGCAGTTCACAATCTAGGATACTTCATTGGGCATAACTTTTCCGAATAGATTGTCATTTATGTTTGTTTTCATGGATTAGTATGGGATACTAATGGGATGGAATGGTGAGTCTCATGCCATATAACAAATATGGTGGGCATTTATATGATAAGCAGGCCGAACCAGTGGCACAAGATGACTTGTACATGGAGTTTACTCTTTTCAATACAAGGTTATCTAGATCATAATAGTGCATATAATCCCTAGACCTAAGATAACACAATTATATTATATATAGGTGGTTTGAGTTTGATACTATTTTCATACTTGTACCATGTATGGGTATATGGGTATGTGTTGGTTTTGACTAGATATATATGGAGATAGGTGTTAGTCAAGATGGGATCTGTTACCCTAAGTAAATAAGGATAAAATCCTATATCCATTTAATTGTTCTTAATGAATTCAAGTTCCTGGCCAGGACAGATAGACTTAGTCAGAAAAGAGTTTCTGACAAAAAGGTCTTATTAATCAAGAATTGGAATTAAAAGAAGGACATATGATTCTAAGCATAAGAGTTTGATATGGAACCATGACTCTAACTGGAATTGAGATTTTGTGATGAAGTGACTTTAGTGTATGGAATGTATGATCAAGGTTCATGAATTGGAGAATTAATTCAGAACTAATTGGGTAATCATAGCACATTATGCTAGGTGTCAACTATGACTTATGATAACTTAAATGAAAAGGGAATTTCATTTGAGTTTGGGATGGTTCCAATAATATTAAGGAGTTAATATTATTCTTATTACCAATTAGTAATAAACTTAGTTAGTCACACACATAAGAGCAATTTGATCAAAGCAAGATTAATTTAATTAATTAATTGAATAGTTTAATTAATTAATTGAATTAACAAATTTAGTTTGTAATTAGATTAAAAAGTCTTTAGCATGACTTGAAACTAAATTTACCAATGGAAGTATTCAAGTTAATATTTAAAAGTGTTAAATACAAACTTGAAAGGATTAAGGTTAAAGGAAGAAAAAGATTATGGACTTAGTCAAAATTTTACACAAGTTCGACTTGTCAAATTTTGACAATTTGACCACTTTGACTTGGTCAAAAATAGGAAGAAAAATCTAATTAATTAATGGTTAATTAATTATTTTAATTAGTATTTAGAATACTAATTAATCAAGATTAATTTCTTAATTAAGATTATGAAAGTGACATGTGGACCAATAAGAGATTGAAAACTCATTTAATTGTTAAATGAGCATATGAAACTTGGAAGCTTAATTTTAATTAAGGGAATTAACATAATTAAAAGGAAGAAAAGAGAAGATTTTTTGGTCTTCTTCCTCATTAGTGCCGTGCCATTTTCTTTTTCTCCATAGCTAAGCTTTGTTCTTTCTTCCTTGCTAAAATTCAAGAGAATTATTTGTTAAACTCTTGAATTAAAGTTTGAGAAATTGTTTCTCGCTACTTCCACTTGCTAAAAACTAAAAAAGTTTTCTCCTTAACAATTCCTATCTTGGCCAAACCAAATTGGAAGAGCATGGCAAAATTTTTCTTGGATCCAAGGGCTTTGATCAAGGGGCTTGTGTGAACAAGCAAGAGAGCTAACACTTAGTGGCTTCACTACCCAGATTAGGTGGTTAAAATTTGATTTTGTGCCTTAACGGTAAGTTTTTCTCCAAAAACCTAAATTTGTAAGTATGGGAAATTTGTTTTCTAATGGCTAATTAGGCATGTTAGCAATTACTTGGGACCAAAACTAAGTGTTTTTGTAATAGTATAAAAGGTTTATATATTGTATGAAATTTAGGGTTGAAAAATTCATCAAAATTGCTAACCTTGCACCTATTATTGAATTGTTTCAACTTTGGTACAAATTTTCTTTAGAAACCATGTTTTGGAACCTTAGAAAAGAAGGGGAAAAAAAGTTAGACAGAACCTGCTGAAGTCTAAAACTTTGAATACCGAAGTCTTAGGCTTCGGATAGCACTTTTGTCTAATGTTGACTTTGACTGCCGAAGTCTTGGACTTCGGCTATTGAACCTGGAAATTTTCTAGACTTTTTGAGAAATTGCATGCTTCGGCTGTCGAACCATTGGCTTTCGATAGCTGAACCTGCGAATTTTCAGAATTTTCAAGTTGAAAACCTATAGATTCCATTTCCCAAAAGCCTCAAAACTCATTCAAAGTTCTAAGACACAATCTCATCACATATACACATCTTTAAGGCCTAAAACAACTAGGAATCATGCTTAAAGCCTATATAACATTAATCAAAACTCAAATCCTAGGTCTTCCCCAAACCCAACATAGCATATACATGGATTTCTTTAAATTCATCATGGGAAACTAGCTATTTAAGGCCCATAACACTTAAACATAACTATTCTAACAACAAAACATGAGATTTTCGCCTAAATCACAAAACCCTAACTCTAATATGCATAAATTTCCCCCCAAAACTTAACTTAAAATAACTTTTTATGAAATTGAAGTTATAAAAACCTAATCTCTCATAAACTCTCTTAGATTTACCTATTACATCAAGAAGAAAAGAAAGTTACCTTCTTTCTTGGAGCTTAGAGGTGAGAGGACCAAAACCTCAAAGCTTGAATTTACTCTTCCACACCTTTAAATGGAAGAATCCACCTCTAGATCTTCAAAAACTCAAGAAAATCTTTTTAAAGAGCTCCTTGTATGCCCCAAGGTAGAAAGAGAGAGGAAAAAAAAGGAAACCCAAGTATTTTTGGTAGCAAAATAAGCTTTAGGCCCTTGTTATACCCTCTCTATTGAGGGACTTTGGGCTGTCAAAAGTTCAGCTTTCAGCTGCTAAAGTCTATTCGGTCCAAAAGAGTGTTTGAATAGGAAAAGGGCCTTCCGCTGCCAAAACTCCTTTTGCCAAACACACTTACAAACTTTTAGGAAATAAAATCTTTAAACTATTTTTCATTCTTAAATACATTTTGAACATCTCAAATACACATACATGAACACACTTTCACATCTTACTGCCACTCCCTTGTCAGTAAAGTTTTAATTTCACCAAAATATTCTATCAAGGATAGATATTCTGACATAAAAAAATGGTGGGTATTACATTCTCCCCCCTTAAGAACATTCATCCTTAAATGTTAAAAGAAACACATAAAAACATAACATAACAAACATAGCTTACATAATATACCTAACATGCCTAGAATAGGTGGGGATGTTATTGTATTAAGGAATCACGGGTTTCCCATGTGCACTCTTCCATGTTGTGGTTACCCCCTGTTCCTTAGCTTTCTTACTTGAGTGTCTACAATCTGGATAATTTGTTCAACATACAAAAGATCTTTCTAAATTTCCATATCTGGTTCGCTTGTAACCTTATTTGCATTTAACATGAAATTCCTTAACATAGAAACATGGAACACTGGATGGATTCTCTCCATTTTTAGTAAAGCTAACTTATAAGATACATTTTTGACTTTTTTTAACACTTGGAGCTAACTTGCCTCTCTTTTCAAACCGTGACACCCTTCATTAGAGGTATCTTAAGAAGCACCATGTCCCCTTCTTAATAAGCCACTTCTCTTTTATAGAGATTTGTGTAACATTTCTATCTACTGGCTACTGTTTTTAACCTTACCCTGATTAAGGGCATGGCTTGATTTTTTACTTCCACAAACTCCATTACTGCTAAGGATCTTTAACCTACTTCTTTCCAACACACAGGAGATCTACATTTCCTCCCATACAAAGCTTCATATGGTGCCATTCCAATGCTAGAATGATAGCTGTTGTTATATATAAACTCAACTAGGGGAAGGTATTTTTTCCACAATCCTCCAAAGTCAAGTACACACATTCTTAGCATATCGTCCAAAATCTGTATGGTCCTTTTTGACTGTCCAGCTGTCTAAGGGTGAAAGGCCATGCTGAAACTAACCTAGTGGCTATCTCATTTTGAATATAGTGCTAAAACCTTGATGTGAACTGTGGTCCTTTATTGGAGACTATTTTCACTTAAGCTTCATATAACCGTACTATCTGTACCACATACACCTGACCCAACTTATTCACAAAATAGTTAGATCTAATAGGATTGAAGTGAGTAGTCTTGGTTAACCTATCTATTATAACCCATATCGAGTCATGTTTGGTGGAGGTTGCTAGTAACCCCATAATAAAGTCCATGGCCATATTTCCCATTTCCACTTTGGAATGGGTAGTTGGTTAAGCATTTCTGCTGGCTTCTAATGCTTCAGCTTTATTTTGTGATAAATCTCACAAGTAGTCACAAATTGTGCATTCTTCTTTTTCATGGAAGGCCACCAATGCACCTTCTTTAAATCCTGATACATTTTGGGGGCTCTAGGGTGCACACTATACTTGGCATTATGAGCTTTGCCCATAATATCTCCCTTGAGTTGGATGCCATTTGGTATACATAACCTGTTGTCGTACCTTAACACTCCTTTTTTGTCAAAACAAAACTCGATGATCTTGCCTTTCTATACTACTTTTGCTATCTTTATTAACTCAAGGCCTTCATGCTGTTTTTTTTTTTATTCTTTACCTTAGGTACACTGGTGTCACCTTCATCTGAGTTATCTAGGTACCCTTAACTGATAACTTTAGCTGCAACCCTTCTCCAATCAGCTGGTGTAACTCCTTCAAGATGGGCCATCCTTCTATGGATATATGAGCCAAATTGCCAAATGATTGAGGGCATCTACAATGGCATTTGCCTTTCTTGAATGGTACTAGATTGTACAGTCATAATCACTGAGCAGTTCTACCCATCTCATCTATTTGAGATTTAGCTCTTTCTACTTGAAGATGTACTGGAGAATAAATTAGTCAAAATTCATGCGTATTATTGTCAGTCAAAATCCATGAAGATTTTAGAGAATATTTCATTGTCAAAGATGCCAAATTGACCCTTAAACCATATAAGAATGTAAAAGGCATAAAAAAAAACATTAAAATTATGTCAATATAGGTTTCCAAAAAAGAATAAATAATAGGGTGGTATGGACCCACGAATTTTAAAGAACAAAGTTCTTAATTTATTGTATTAAAAGGCCCACACGCTTATGGACATGGTCTTTAATTTAAGCAACAACAAAGCTTCCTTTTTCTCTTCCAAGCTCTAACTTCCCAAACATGCCATATTGAGCTTTATTAGATCCTTTCCATGTGATTGGCTCTCCAAGTAATAAGCATTGTCTAATGGTGTTTTTGGTCCAATGATGGTGAGCATCTCTTTTCAATAATCCTTGCTTGATGAAAAATGTGACACCCCTCACCCGTCTACAGTGTAGCCGAACAAGATATGCCACTCAGTGTACTGGAACACCCTATTTTATTTCAATCATTTTTTTTATTCTTGCTAATTTATTTATTTATAGTTATGAGGTACAATTTATGAAATATAATTCATTTAACTCATTTATTGAAATTATAATTTATTTGAGGTTCCGAAAATTTTATAGAAAATCTGGCAGAGTACCGGTTAAAAATGGAGAAAACAGTTCTTCGGAACCTGTGAAAAACACTTCCAATAATCATTTCCAATCATTCTCAAACTCCAATAACCATCAACATGGTCTCAACATTAGCAATCATTTCAAGTTCTCAACATTAATCCACAATTTCATTCAAATTCAAAATCAACTAAAATTTCATGAAGATATTCTCAAATTATATTAATTAAAAAAATTCTTCAAAATATGTACATCAACATATGATTACATAAATTTACTATTTACATGAGTTCATAATTTACAAATCACAAACTAGTACCTATTACAAAATGCAAAAAAAATAATTTCAAAAGGGACCTAAAGGTCTTACCACTGATGCACTGTAGATGAGAGGTGACTCTGACGCTAGGCAGATCTGTGACCTCACCCAGTTTGTGGTCTGCTGGGCTCTCTGTCTGTCTCTCTAGAACCTACGCGTGGCAAAAAGCGACGCGCTAAGCAATAATGCTTAGTGGTGCTAATAATAAAATAAAAAGAACTAATAAAAAAAATAAATATGCAGTGAGTGTATTGATGTCTCATACATATAAATTTTTTGATAATTATTGGTAGTCTTATTTATTTGGTACTTGTTATATTCATTATTTCATTAAATTTATCAATTTTCATTATTGGTTGCCCAAGTAACCTATACTGGATGACTAGACTAGATAAATGGGTAAACTGGCACTGGGTATCAAGTACCTTGGGCTGTCACACCATCGGTCACATATGTGTCTCCTTGGCAAAATGTAAGCACTAATAAGCTGTAATAACATTAGGCACAAGGTCAAGTCTCAACACAATGTCAGAATGGCTAAAAGCCATGAAATCACAAAATGGCATAATGCCATGTGCAGTACTGCTAACTGAACCCTATTGGCATGCCAACCTATCCAAATCAATCTTGCTAGGTGTACTAGGGCATGTTACACTTTTAAGCTTTACAATTCTTGAAATTTAAGTTTAGGTATTACCATTCATTTCATTAGTCAACTAAAATGTTGAATTTTGCATAGACAATAGGTACATTGACTTTAATACTCCCAACATACCACATTTTGCATTCTAAAGTTGTTGGTATTGGTTGCCAATACCATTTTTAAGCTTAATGTTAGTTGTTCAAAAATTTTCAGATTTCAAGCCTTGTGTTTACTGTTCCATTGGTCATTCTTACAGTAGGAATTTGGCAAAATTGTCTTCATGAAAGTTGTTTCTTATTTTGTCTAGTTACATTTCCTTTTTTGAATCACTCCATTTGGAGTTTTGTAGCTCAAGTTATGGCCAAAAAGCCATAACTGGCCGGATTGGACAGAATCCAAAATTCTGGGCAAAACTGGTTCTGCCAGATTTGGTAAACTAAGTTTGGTTGGCAATTTGACTTGGTTATGCTCAGAATTTGGATTTGTATTCTTCATAAAAGTTGTAGGTATATGTCTCAGCTTTCTGTTGGTAAAATTTCAGGTCAATTGGACCTTTCTACACTGAGTTATGACCAAATGAATAAATACTGTTCATTTGGTCATTTTGCCCAGGCACAATGCAGGTCACCCGGATTAGGGCAATTTTTAGGCCAATTTGGTTTGATTTTCTGGGCAAGGTTTCTATACCAAAGTTGTGCCATTATGTGTCTAGTTTCATTTCCAATTGGTTTTGCACCAATCGAACCTACACAACCTAAGTTATAGCTGCCTAAACAAGCTAGACTCGCATCCAGACCTGCAGGTCACACAAGGCAGCTTAGCCAAACTCAAATCCCAAGCTACAACTCACTTCAATTCTTCATCATACACAGCCAAATGGTTACTAATCAACCATTTAAACTTTCATTCACCAACACATGAACAAGATCCAAGTTTTTGTGTCTAAACCCTAGCTCAAATTCAAGGTTCACACAACACATGTCAATTAGGCATACTAATCCATTTCAAATTTATGTCTACACATCAACACCATTTCTAAGCCATTTTAAATCCATCAAAACCATCAACTAACACTCCCATTAAGCTGGCCAAAATTCCATTCTCAATTTCACACATGATTTATCTCAATTTCTTAATTATTTGTTCATATTCAAACTAAATTTTAAGAAATAAACAAGATTAAGTAATTAACATGCACTAACCTCTTTGGTCTCTTTATTGGCTTGTATAAACCTTGGAATTTCTTCACTTTATGATAATCAAAACCTTGCTCTTGATTTGGGGATTAATTTTTGTGAAGGGTGTTTAGGATTTTGGGGTGAGATTTGGTGAGTTATGAAGCTTTGGTGGAGCTTTCATGGAGGTTTGGGTGGAAGGGATAAGGAAGGCTATGGATGGAAGAAGAAAGGAAAAAAGAAATCTGAATTTTTCTTTCATTTCGGCCCATTTAACTTATCTTAAGTGAGTTGTAACCATGTGTCACCATGTGATTGGGTGGAGGCACACTAATGACATCATGTGATGTCATAATTTCTTATTTAATTCATTTTCTTTTTTTTCTTTTCTACTCAATTTCAATTTAATTTGTAGCAATATTTATTCATATTTTATGTCATAATAATTATTTACTTAACTGGACAAGTCGGCCAAAAATCATCTCTGAAGACGAAATAATCAAAATGCCCTCCGTTTGGCTTATTGAGCTAAAATTGTCTGTACCGATTGAAAAATTTTTCTAAGCATTTTCTTGGCATTCTAATGCCATAGGAAACTCAATGACCCTTCTTTGGAGTCTCAAAAATTATTTTATGAATTTTCCCTCGGGTCTAGAACTGGCATACTAATCTAGTTCTTTGCTAGGGCACCGGCTCATTTAACTTAGTTGTATTTTATTTCTAAAATTTTTCCTAAATTTTTCTTTTTAATATTTGAGTTAATTATGGTTTTTCACTTTAGTTTAAATATTTTTGCGGACATTCTAGCTATCCAGACCGACACTGGTCACTGGAACAGTAGAATGTACGGAGTTGCTACAGGGAAGGTGTTACAAAAAATTTTGCCCATCTCCCCCCTCCCCCCTTGAGGTGCATCCTAGCCTAATTTGATCAAGTGGCTAAAGCCATATCACTCACCTAGTAAGTGCTTGGTTTGAGTCCCCACTATTTCAATCCCAAAAATACTAGACTCAAATGCCCAATGACACAAAACAAGTGGAAGACAATATTTTGTTGACATTTTTTAATGTTGTCTGAGGAATCCCTTATGGATCTAAAAAATAAGAACATCGAGTGGTTGGTTTGGGCAAACTCTCTAATGCTAAAGTCAGTGATGGGAATTGGAGGATCAATGAATGAATAAGAAAGACAGAGAGAGATTAGTTATGTGTTCCTGATAATATACGGGCATTAGATTGGACTCCCACTTGGTTTCGAAGTTTATGTTGGAATAGGACTTAGTCTTCGAATAAATGAGGTGTAGTTTGTTAGAGTCTTTATTAGGCTAAGAATCCTTATTGAACTAGGATTCTAACTTTATTGGGCAAGTATCTCGAAATCCTATCTAGGATAGGAAAGTGGCCTTCCATGCATGTCTGGGTCACCCGAGTTAATGACTCCTCTTTGGTGGATTTCGAGTGAGTACCCTCTTGTTCGAATCTTCAAGTTTAACTCCATTGGTGAATTAGGGTCTGCTTAATGGATGGTCCAAATGATGCCATGTCACCTTATGTATGTGAACAATCTTCTGGTAGGCAAAAAGGCTCATTGCCATAATTACCTATTACCTTAAGGCATCTTACAGTCATGTCTATTAAACCTTCTCAACCATGTCCTTTGGATATTCTAAGGGAGAGAAAATTAAATGCCCTTCCTACATAAGCATGAGACCTCCTTTACTCATTCATTTTACACTTTGTAATCATTTGAGAGTTGAGAGCTTTCTGCCTATTTTCTTCTACCATTATCGATGTCTTTCATTGTAAGATTTCTTCACCAGAGTTGTTATCTACCAAATAAGGTATTTCCCTTTTCTCTGCCTTATTTTCTTCCCTGTCTTCTATAATGAGCTTCCTACGTGATTCCCAAGAAACATTAAGTAGTGCCTACATGGCTACCATTTCACCTAGGCTACCTTATAAGGTGGGTGACTTTGGGACATCCAAACCTATTATCGTTGGCACCCTTAAGCAGGCAAGTGAAATAGGAAATGATGATACTAGTAGGGTGAGTGATGACAGCAGCCTAGTTGCTCTGATAAAGTCAAAGCTAAAGAAAGAGCACATCCTTTCCATCTTGTACAAATAAAAAAAGCCAGATGAGTATATGTTTCTTTGTTGTTGGGATGATTTTAGGGCAAATGATCCTATCCATATGCCTAACTTCCTAGTGAAATGTATATGAGGAATAGTTCAAGGTCATGCTACATTTTCCTCTTAATCACTTTTATGTGGAGTTGCTGAGTTTTACAATATCTGCATTACTCAATTGGCTCCAAATAGTTGGAGGACTCTTATAGCCTTCCAATGGGTTGTGCCATTACTATGCAAGGTAAGAATCTTTACCAGACTGTAACGAATCAACTAGGAGCCATTAATAGCACTAAGGAACGGGTCAATTTAAGGCTATTGAAACTCTTAGCAAGCTTGAAAACCTATTAACATTTACTCATTCCATATAAACCAAAATCTAAGCAACTTATAAGCAATTACATTTTAGCACTTCCATCATAGCATAAAACATTTTCTTTTGTTTATTTTTTTTTAAATGGCTTAGAATTTTGAACCTTTTCATATCATTTATAAAATGTTAAAGTGTAATCCATACTTTCATTCATACATAATTGTAAGAGAGTGTTTATATATCAGAAATACATGCATACTATTCTTATACTCCTATATTACATGCTACAATCCTTTAAAACCAAGCACAATATATAAAAGTTTATAAATTATATTACACTATAAAAATTGAAGTAATATAATGTAACTTGCTAGACCTTTGCCTTTTGCTAGCTTTTCCTGTAGATATCTCTAATCTTGCAGTACTTCACCTGATGTTAAGGGGAAGTGGTAAGCTTGGGGAAGCTTAGTGAGTAAACCAGCCAACATCATTTATCATATTATTCAATTCATACATATGTAATGCATCAATTACATGAGTTTGCACAACACAAAAAATTCACATATGATAGACTTGCCACCAATTATTTCCCATAACTAATTTGCTCGGATCATAAAGATGTTTTGAATTGTCACCAATGATTTCTCATAACCAATTTGCTCATATCATAAAGATGTTCCTCAGGACTTCCTCATAATACATAACATAACCAATGTGCTTGGCTCCTAAAGAAGCTCCTCGTGTCTTCTTCTATCATAAATAGTGAGTTAGGGGATTATTAGGCCTTACCTAGTCTTACCACATCACATCATGCATGATCATAAAATAAAACATTATTGTGTCATTATGGTAACATAAAACATATTTGTATCATAGAGGAAATCAATGGATCATCCAACATCTATCTAACATTAATAATAATTATGCAATAATGTAGCATATTCATGTTCTAGATACATACAACCTAATAAATTATGGAATGATGCGTGCGAAAGATCATGAATTCATTTACCATTAAGAAAATTATCATTTATTAGGATTAATATTACTCACCTCTTGCAGCCTATCAAACACCGTAATCACAAATAGTAGCTATTCTTAACTGTAGGTTTCCAGGTTCGTTACATCCAATCCTATAAATGACGGAGCCTAATGAGTTATCCAGATCTCTATAACTCTATGCAAGTATCATAGAACATATTCTAGGTCTTTTTGGTAAAAACAAATTTTAGGACCTTAAAGCTAAAAGGAAAATAAGGCAAGCAGAAGTAACTTTGGCTGTCAAAGTAAGGAAATTTAGTTGTCAAAGTCTTAAACCTTAAATGCCTTTTTTAGGCTGTAGTTACTTCCATTGTTGAAGTGGGGAACTTCAAAAACTCTCAAGAAGCAGTAGCTATTTTGGCCCTACTTCAAAAACTCTTGGGATGTAGTAGCTATTTCAGCTGCCAAAATAATGGTTTTCGGCAGTTGAACCTAGGAATTTCTAGAATTTCCAATTTGAATTCTATAGAAGACTCATTTGCTAAAAACATTAAACTCAAGCCTAAGCTCCAAAAACTCAACTCAAACATATATATTCACACCATAAACAAACAAAGATGCCACATGCATCCTCAAACTTAACCAAACCCAAGATTATTCAAAAACCTCAACTAACTTATAACTTGAAGAAAAATTTTAATTTCAACTTATACAACTTCAATCCAGCACATGAGAACCATTAATATTAATCAAAGGACTCTCCCCACACATGTATGTATATCAAACACAATATATCAACTCCTAACCACATATAAACCATCAACCAACTTCTAAACAAAAGAAAACAAAATTCCAAAACATATCGAAAACAAAATTCCAAAACATATCAGCTATTTTTTCTTGCATGCAACCTAGTAGAACTTAGGATTTGGAGTTCATAAGGTAGGCATACCCCTTGCGGCTTTAATTCCTCTCTTGTCAAAGAGAAAACTTCAAGCATCTACTGGACTCTCATAAGAATTTCCTCCTCCACTGGTAACTAAACTTCAACTCTGACATGCAAGACTTTTACTAAGGAGTTAAACTCAAGTTTAAACCTAAACTTTCTTTGGAAGAACAAGGAAAAGTGAGAAAAATGGTATATTCTAAAGAAATTTTCAGAATTTTCTCAAAATTTTGTCAATTAAGGCATTTATACCCAGGTTTGCTGAAAGACTTTCGGTTGCCAGAAGCTCAGCTTTTGGCTACCGAAGTTGACACTGCTCGAAGGAAAACCTCGATAGTAAAGGAACCTTCGGCTGCTGAAAGCCCAACTTTTGACTCTTGAAGTCCATTATGCCTCAACACAAACCTTATGCTTTAAATTTCAAGAAAATCATCCTTAAAACTTTTTAACCTCACTCTTGGCACATAAAACACAAACCCTCATTTCCACCGTCCATGAAACCATAAGTTTCATTAGAATTCCCCATCAAAGACAGGAATTCTAACATTAAAAAATGGTGGATGTTACACAGACTTTTCAAACTAAGCAATCGTCTAGATCATGATTTATATTACTTTAACATTCAGAAGGACTGCCATTTATTCCGCGGTTTTCCATCTCCTTAAAAAGGTAGAAGAGCAAGTTTTTCTTACTTGGCCATGGTGAAGGCGTCAATTAGTGTAACTTCCCCTTATCATGGTCAGTGGTTATGAACACTTAGGAAGGAGAAATTAAATTGTATGAATATGAACAAATTGCGATCATTGAATTAAAAAGCCTAGTTAAGATCGAAACCTTCAGTGTTGCCCTTTTGATAGCCCAAAGACTACTGACTTTTAAACATGTAATAGTTGAAGAAAATACAGAAAAGGTGGGCATCCTTGACATTCGCTAAAGGGCAACCAAAAGGGTAAATCCAAAAATTTATGTTATACCTATTTGGTTGACTGATACACTTGTATCATATAGGTATTTTAAGGCATAATTATATTGTATTTCATAGCATTTAGGTAGTTAATCACATATATTTTAGTTAATTACATTAGTTTTTGCTAAAGTAGTTGATCTCCACTAAATTTCATGTTTTTTTATATCTTTTCAGGTGTTTTAAAGGAAATCCAAGGCATAGGAGTAAACTAGACAAGTTTGGAAAAAAGGAAAAGTAAGGGAAGTTGCTGCACCAAAGTATATGAGTCATGTAAGGAGAAAGCCAGACCCGTGTAACCTTCTGGCAGGAGAAAACTGAAGGAAGCACAAAGAGCCATAGTACACGGGTCGTGTAAATGACCCCATGTACCAAGACCCCGTAAAACCCTCTAGACATTCGAACCTAAAAAGCTAAGGGAGAAAAGTAGTACACAGGCCGTGTACCTTAACCTATGTAAACCCTATGTACCCTGTGTAATCTTCTGTCTCCCATCTAAAAGAAGCCAAGTGCAGTCTAGAAATTTACACAACCCTAGGTTGTGTAGTGCCACACAGGCCGTGTACTGTGTAACAACTAGTTTCTTGATTTGATTCTAACTCAATTTTTTAGACACCAAATAGATTTCTTGTAATGCCCTCACCATCGGTAGTCCGTACATTTTATTGTTTCGATGGCTGATGTCTGCCCAAATAGTCAGGATGTCTGGAACTACACTTAAATGATAGTGAGGAGACGTGAAATGATGGAATAAATGATAAGAAAATACAAGAAAAATTAAGGAAAAATAAAATAGATGAAATATAACTAGGTTAAACGTGCCGGAACAGTAGTGGTGGGTGACCACACCGGGAAGTTACAGCAAAGACAGTTGCCGATCCCAGGACCACGAGGAACCTCGAAAAATATTTTCGGGACCTAATTAAAGGTCTATTGAGGTATAATTGACATTGAAAATGTCAAAGAAAATTTAGTAAGTCAGTACAAATGAAAATGAAAATTGAAAAAATCGGCGGATCAAGGATTAAATCGGTAGTACCGAAAAAGTCTAAATTTGACTTGAAGAGGGGCATTTTAATCATTTGACATCCAGATTTGATTTTTGACCTAAATGTCAATTAAAAATAAGTAGTATTAAATTTTGAAAATGCCATGAAAATAAGAAATTTGACATATAATGTAAATAGTGAAAAATGAGGGCATAATTGCAATTAAGGGAAACCTTGGATTAGTTTAATGTTTAATTATCATTAGTGGAGCACTAAATGGGACTATATAAGCATATGTGGACAAAGAGGGCAACACTAATACTTCATCTTCAACCTCACTCCTTTTGTGCTGAATTCATTTCTCCTAAAGAAACTCCATAGCCGGCCATTCATGCAAGCTCCACTCCTAATGATCAAGCCATAAATTTTTCAAGTGTCTTCATTAAACTTAGTCTACACATCATGGGCAACACATAGGTAGCAAAAAGGAGAGAAAATTTCAAGGTTTAGCAAGATAAAAAAAAAAAAGGTTAGTGCTAGTTTTCCTTACCTCTCTTAATTAAACTTTGTATTAAGGTTGAGATGAGTTGATTTGCAAAGAAAAATTGAGGAAATGGTTGAGTATTAGGGAGCCATAAAATCAGCAGCCATGGGAATTAAGGGACTTTAATTTATTTTGATATGTAATGGATGGGTAATGATATTGATGTTAGTAGTATGCCCTAGAGCATATCATTTAGTATGTATCTTGTACATCTTTTATTAATAAAAGGCATTTTCACTTTTCCATTTACATAATATATTTATGTGTAATAAAAAAGGTCCATTAATATTTTGTTAGAAATTCTATTCTTAAGTTATTAAGAATATGAGTGATAGTATTTATAGCATAAAGTATCATAAATAGGTTCACAATCGAGGATACTTCACAATAAGGACATGACTTATCCAGTAAGATTGTATTCATGTTTGTTCTCAAGTTATTTATATGAGATATAAATAAGATGGAATGGTGAGTCTCATGCCATATAACAAACATGATAAGCACTTATACATGATAAATAGGCTGAACCAGTGACATTTATGACAAGCACATGGAGTTTACTCTTATCAATGTATTGTCATAAATCATATTAGTGCATATAATCTTTAGACCTGAGATAGCATAGTTATTTTGTATATAGGTAGTTTGAGTTTGATACTTCTTTCATACTAATACTGTGTATGGGTATATGGGCATGTGTTGGCTCATACTAGTTATATATGGAGGTGGGTGTTGATCAAGATGGAATCTGTTACTTTAAGTAAATAGGGATAAAATCCTATGTTCATTTAATTGTTCTTGATGTTTCAAGTTTCTGGCCAGGACAGATAGATTTAATCAGAAAAGAGTTTCTGATGAGAAAATCTTTTTAATCAAGAACTGAAATTAAAAGAGAACATAATATTCATAGCAAATGGGGTTTGACATAAACCATGACTCCAGCTTGAATTGAGATTTTGTAACAGAGAGATTCTAGTGCAAGGTAACATATGATTATAAGTTCATTTAAGGTAAACCTTATTACTAATTGGGTGGCCATGGCATGCTATGCTAGGTATTAACCATGGTTTATGAGGTGCATAAAATGATTTAGAGAAATCATTTATGGTAAGAAAGAGTTCTGATGATATTAAGAGTTGATATCATGTCTCATTGCCAATTAGTGATGAGCCTAGTAAGTCACACATGTACACAAGTAATCACCAACTTAAATATAATTTAATTAATTAATTAAAGAGTTTAATTGATTAATAAAATAGGTTTGGTTTGCAATTAGACTGCAAAATCCCTAGCATAGCTTGAAACCAAATCTAGGTTATTGGATGTATAGTATAAGTTAAATTTATATTTAAAGTATTTAAATATGAATTTAATTAATAAGAAATTAATTAATAAAGATTAATTAATTAATTTATATTTGATATAAATTGATTAGAAGAAGAGAAATAATTATTTTGGATTGAGAACTCAAAATTAAGACACAGGGTATTTTGGTCATTTCATAGGGTGACATATGGCACCATGAGATGGTGACACATGGCACTACACATAAACTTGCCAAATGTCTTTTTATCATATAAGATGATTGAAATTAAGATTAAATATAGGTTTGACACTTGGCACAATGTGATTGGGTCAATTAAACCTAGAACCAATAAGAAGGTGACATGCGGCAAGGGTTTTAAGTGGTGACCTAGCTATATAAGTGTAACGATGTAGGAACAAATTACACAATCTGCTCATTCTCAAAAAAGGTGCCACCACCCTTAGCTCTTCTCCCTTCTCTTCTTCTTCATCTCTCATCATTTTAAAGAGATTAGCAAACAATCTCTTGAATTAAAAGTACTAGAAATTGTTTCTAGTATCCTGTTTATATCTGTAATCTCTCAAAAGGCAAAACTTGATTTTCTAATTCATAGAAAAAGCTTTAGAAGCTGTTCAAGGGCTGCCATAGGTGATCTTGGTGTGGACAAGCTAGATGGACAACATCTGGTATCCTAAAGACGCATCCCAAAGGTTATAAACACACTGCAGTGCATCAAGAGGTTAGTGCACTTATTCTTGATCTAATCTAGGGTTCTTAAAATTAATATGATTAATTCTAAAATCTTAAATGGAAAATGTAGATCCAAAAACATATTAAAAGAGTTTTAATATGCTGTTTATCATTGAAATCAAATAGATAAAAATAAATATTGCATGATGCATGTGACCCTAGGTGAAAAATTTTTGAATTCAATGATATAAACTTATGTTTTTCATGCCTCCGCTCCTTCAATTGGTATCAGAGCCACTATATTTGTCATTTAGATTATTGATTATATGATTTAATTGTGTGGTAAGATCATGAGATGATAGATCCATTGCTCGTTGCAAAGAAAGGTGGTGGCTTGGTGATGAACACCATTGTGTGCACAAGGTTTGATCATCCCTTATGGTGCACATGGTTTTGGGCAATATTTGTGCAATTGTTGTATGATCTAATGCTTATAATTATGTCCATTTTATGTCTAATTAAATTGTTTAATTAGAGTTTTAATCACATAATTAAATTTTAATTCAAATCTGAATTTTAAAAATTGTTTGAATGTGATTCAAATCTGAATTTTTAAAGTTGTTTGAATGTGATTAAAATATGAATTTTAAAAGTTATTTGAATGTGATTCAAATATGAATTTTTAAAGTTGTTTGAATGTGATTCAAATCTGAATTTTTAAACTTGTTTGAATGTGATTCAAATCTGAATTTTTAAATTTGTTTTAATGTGATTCAAATATGAATTTTTAAATTTGTTTGAATCATATTCAAATCTGGATTTTTAAATTGAATATGAGATATTCAATTTAATTTAAGTATGTATGTTTTATTTAGTTGTTAAATAGTGATATGCATGATGGATGATCATGGATTATAAAAGACCAATGTGATTGGATTTATTTCTTTTATGTTTCTTTGGGTTGTAATTTAAATTAATTTATTTTAATTTATTTTTGGGCATGTATTATTTAGGTTGTAATAATTTTTGGGTTGTAATTTCACTTATTTAGTTCTTTTAAATTTGCCTTGGTATGCCAAGCATTACTATGTAATTGGATTGCAAGAAGATTAAGGAGGTCAAGAGCATTGGTGGGACCAGTGGGAGGAATTCAAAATCAAGTGTTGATTATGTACTCCTTCATCAACTTTTGTAATATGAATGAATGAAATGCACCTAGGAATGCCATGATTCAATTCTTGGTGGCTCAGAATTGAATCCCTTATAAAGTCCATGATCATACCATATTTACTATTTATCTATGAATGCATGAGATGTATGGGAATGTATGCAAGTATGTGATATATGCATGCTAAATGGATAATGTGCAAAGTGAGACCTTAATAGTAATTAGGATGACCATAAAATCTTCCAAACAAATGATTAAGTTGAAATGATATAATTAAAGTAATTATAACATGGGCCCTCCATTAGGGCAATTATTTTAAGAAATTTTAAATAGTTGCATATGATGCAATTAATTTAAGAGATATTCTTAAGAATAATTGTTAAGCATGAGATGTTGTGAAAATGTAAATGTTTTGGTAGTCAATATTGGATGTACTTGAGGACATTAAAATTATTTGCATAATTACTGGCTCAATGGGATCAACTTAACTAATGCAAGATAAGTCAATAATGGATGTACCTGAGATTTTGAATTTCACAATAGATGTGATGGGCAAGGAGTTGCTCACTTATAGTTTATTGTAATTCCAATAATGGATGTGCCTAAGGATGATCAATAGAATTATAAGAATTCAATCACCTAATAGAAATCCATCCAACTAGGGTTTCTGTTTTCTACTTTGAAAGTGTAGGATTCGCTAAGTTAGTGGGAGGACCAATTTGATTAAAAGACCATAATCATTTTGGTTAATTACATGATATATTTACTAATTAATCTGATTATTTTCTGCAGTTAATTTTCTGATAATAATGAGCACAGAACAACCACCACCATCCAATATCCTTGCAAGCATACTTGATCACAATAGGTTGATAGGACCTAATCTGTCTGATTGGCTAAGAAATTTGAAACTTGTCTTGAATCTTGAACATATAAGATATGTTCTAGACTCAAATGTTGCTGGTCCCTTACCTCCAGAGGCCACTCCAGGGGAATATGAAACTTTGGACAAGTGGAAGGAGCATGATATGAGAACTAAGTGTTACATGCTTGCTTCTATGAGTAATGAGTTACAGAAGCCGCATGAAAACATGTAGAGTGTGAGTGAGATCCTCCTTCACCTACAAGAGTTATATGGTGAGCACAGCAGGAATGCTAGGTATGAGATATCTAAACAGCTATTCTGCATGAGGATGTCTGAGGGACAGAATGTTGAGGATCATGTCCACAAGATGATTCGGGTGATTGAGCAGTTGGAACATCATAACTTCAACATGGATTTCCAACTACAGATGGATTTGATCCTTCAGTCCCTTCCTGAGTCTTTTGGGAATTTTGTGACAAATTTTTATATGACTAAACAGGAATACACCTTAGCTAGTTTACTCAACATGCTGGTTATTGCCCAAAAGTATATGCCGAGCAATAAAGGAAAAGAGGTAGCTTTGATTGCATCAACTTCTGCTGGAAAGTCCTACAAGAAGAAGGGCAATAAGAAAAAGAAACCTCAGATTCCTGGTCCTTCCAGGAAAATAGCTAAATAGAAAGGGAAGACTAAAGCTGATGGAGGTAAAGGAAAGTGTTTCCACTGCCAGAAGGATGGGGGCTGGAAAAGGAACTGCCCAGAGTATCTTGCTTCTCTGAAGGACAAGAAGGATAGACCTTCAGAAGGTATGTCTATATCTTGTTATTTAGATTCTGATGATACTCATAGTTCATATACAGCTTGGGTTTTCGATACTTGTGCCAGTTCTCACATTTCTTATGATATGCAGGAACTAGCAAATAGTAGCAGCTTGCGCTCTCGAGATGTTAGAGTTCAGATTGGTAATGGCTCAACTGTTGAAGCTTTAGCCATAGGATCTTTATCTTTTTACATTTCTGGACACGTTTTGTGTTTGGATAATATTTTATATGTACCTGATGCTTTTAAGAACATTATTTCTATATCTAGTTTGACTAGAAATGGCTATGAATTTCAGTTCACAGATGATGTTTGTAATATTTATTTTGAAAATAAATATGTTGGTTCGGGTTATATGAATAATGGTCTTTATTAATTGGATAATAAAGGCAAACAATAAATGAATACAAATGATCTGAATGAATGCAATTCCATGGTGAAAATAAACTCAAGTTCAAAATATATTTGGCACTTAAGGTTAGGTCATGTTGCAGAAGATAGAATTGCAAAACTAGAGAAAATGAGGATTCTATCCTCATTGGGCTCTGAGCCTACTCCAACTTGCGAATCTTGCCTTCAGGGCAAAATGACTAGATCACCCTTTGTTGGACAAAGGCTAAGAGCTGAAAATATTTTAGAGCTAATACATAGTGATGTATGTGGTCCATTTAAGGAAATGGCTAGAGGTGGTTTTCATTACTTTATTACCTTTACTGATAATAAATCAAGGTTTGGGTATTTGTATTTGATGAAATACAAACATGAATCCTTTGAAAAGTTCAAAGAATTTAAATCTGAAGTAGAAAATCAAATAGGAAAGAGTATTAAAGCTCTTCGATCAGATCATGGAGGTGAATATTTGAGTACTAAATTTGATGAATACTTGCGAGAGCACGGCATTGTTTCCCAGCTAACTCCTCCAAGAACACCACAGATGAATGGTGTATCTGAAAGGAGAAATCGTACCCTATTGGATATGGTACATAGTATGATGAGCTATACTGATATGCCAATCTCCTTTTGGGGATTTGCATTAGAATCAGCTTTGTATATTCTGAATAGGATTCCATCAAAATCAGTTTCTTCCACACCTTATGAGATATGGCATGAAAGAAAACCAAGTCTTAAGCATGTTAAGATTTGGGGTTGTCCAGCTTATATCAAAAAGCTAAACACTGATAAATTGGAAACCAAATCAGAAAAGGGTCGATTTGTTAGATATCCAAAAGATAGTTTTGGATACTATTTTTATTTGCTTACATCACAAAAGGTTGTGATAAGTAGAGATGCCACATTTCTTGAACAACAGTTTATTCAAGGAGGTAAAGGAAGGCAAATAGAGTTAGAATTGGAGAATTTTGACCAACCAACAGATCAGATGGATATAGATCCATCTAGTCAACCTACACCTATTGATGAAACAAGCTTCGAAGAGTTGGAACATCCGCTTTGATGAAGGCATTAAGTCATTTGGTTTTGTTAAAAATGAGGATGAATCATGTGTATATAAGAAGATTAGTGATAGTTCTGTCACTTTCCTTGTCTTATATGTGGATGACATTTTGTTGATGGGTAATGACAGAGGTATGTTGACTACTATAAAGATATGGTTGTCAAATACATTCTCCATGAAAGACTTAGGGGAGGCAGCCTATATTCTTGGGATTCGCATCTATAGAGATAGAGCGAAAAGAATAATTGGTTTATCCCAAAGTCTATACTTCGAAAAGGTGTTAAAGAGGTTTAACATGCTTGATTCCAAGAGAGGATTGTTGCCAGTGAGACTTGGTATCCACCTTTCTAAAGAGATGTCTCCAAAGACACCTGAAGAAAGAGATAAAATGGCCAAGATTCCATATGCTTCGGCTATTGGAAGTTTGATGTATGCAATATAGTGTACTAGGCCGGATATCGCATATGCTGTTAGTTTGACTAGCAGGTATCAATCCAATCTAGATTTGGAACACTGGATAGCTGTCAAGAATATCCTTAAGTACTTGAGAAGAACTAAGGATTTATTCTTGATATATGGAGGTGGAGACTTGCAATTGGATGGTTATACTGATTCTGATTGTCAATCAGATATCGATGATAGAAAGTCTACCTCTGGATATGTGTTCATTTGTAATGGAGGTGCAGTCAGTTGGAAGAGTTCCAAACAGAGTACGATTGCAGATTCCACTACCGAGGCTGAGTATATTGCTGCATCGGATGCTGCAAAGGAAGCTGTTTAGATAAAGAAGTTCGTGATAGAACTTGTAGTAGTTCCTTCCATTGAGTCAGCAGTTCCACTTCACTGTGACAACAATAGAGTAGTCATACAGGCTAAGGAACCTCGGTCTCACTAGAAATCTAAACACATAGAAAGGCGTTACCATATTATCAGAGAAATAGTTGGATAAGGCGATGTAGCCATGCAGAAAATAGCACCAGCTAAAAATCCAGCTGATCCATTCACTAAGCCTATGTCACAGACTCAGCTAGACTTGTAACGATCGGACTCCAACCACTAGAGGAATTGTCCGCTTTGGCCATAAGCCTCACGGTTTTGTCCCATAGGTGGAATGGAGAACTTCCTAGGAGTTTACCCATCCTAAGATTTCTCTCAAGCGAGCACGTTTAACCCTAAAGTTCTTCCAACTCTCTAGGCCATTCCACCAAAAGGCGCTTCTAGTGATTAGTTCCCCCATTTTCTATATCATTACTTTTTGAATCCAAGACCATCTCCATGCTTTGTCGATGTGGGATTTGCCTAAGGGACCTTTCTCCCCCCCTTTCGGGACTCAGCGTCCTCGCTGAGGTTTGCCCCACCATCACTCAAGAGGACACGCGAGTGGCTTTGATACCAATTAAAACATGTCACACCTTACCCCTCTGTAAGGCATAACATGATCCCGTAGAATACCTAATGAACTACCGAACTTCACCTACCGATAACTCATTACGTACCCTACAAGGGATTTTAAAATAATTTTCTTATTTTTGATAAGTGGTGAGCATTTTCTAATAGGTATTTAAAACATTTAATTAAATTTAAAACTAGTTAATATTTTTGGCCCATTTTATTTTTCCGCAAATTTTATAAAAATTTTGACAGAGTTTTGTCTGTATTTTGAGAAAATAGTTCCTCAAATCCCTGTAAAAAGCACTTCCAATAATTTTCTCAACAACTTCTTCAATTCACAATCAATCTCAACCAATTTCACAAGTTCAAAATTCAACAATCCTCAAGATACTGTCAATCAATTTCATACATTCATATTTCTTTGAAGATAAACAATTTATATATACATCATACTAAAATTTACATTAAGAAAATCCAAACTAAAATTTATTACAAATTTTATACAAATTTTGTACAAGCTGCTCAAGACCCATTTTCACATGTCCATACATTTATGTGTAATACATACATCAAAATAAATAGTTACAGTCAGGGTATAAATTATACCCGATAACTTCAAGCTGATAGATCCTCAATCCTCAGCAGCTCAGTCAGCTACTCCCCTAGTCTCTATATCTGCGACACCAATAACATCTATCGCTGAGTACTAGGACTCAGTGGTACACAACATACAAAAATAATCTTTATGCAGAATTTAAATCACATTTATTCAAAAATTGGATTGAACATGAGAATTAAATACAAAACATGAATTATAAGATTTTAATCCCAAACAAATTTATTTTTGAAGTATCAAATCACATTTCATAAAACCCATAGTTAAATCATGCCATTCGAAACAAATATAATCTCAATAGCCAGAGGCTAAGGAGAAATCACATCACAAGGCTAGCTAGCTCAAATATATGGATATCCATTCAAATCCTCTTCTACTGGCACACCTCAACACTTCATCCAGAGAAGGAATCAAAATTCAAAACTGATTACCCCCACTAGTCATGCTAGTGAGGTGTTCAAATATATGGTCATGACACTGTGGTTTCAAAACTTATCTTAACAATTTGCTAAACATTGCCAGTTCAAACATACACAATAACTTTCAATAATTTAGATCAAAGCATCATAAATAATGTCACAATTCACTTTTTCAAATCATTCAAAACAATATGCAGCAAATAGTTTACAGAAATTATACATTGTGCATAAACCTCAAGTGAGTCGCCTCTTGGCCTTGACTCGATTCTTCGGGTTCTTTCCCGATGTTCCTTTCAACTGAAACACATAATTTCACAGTGTTTCAGTACCATAACTTAACATAAATCCAAAAATAAATTTAACTTCACTTTTACCTAGCTCTAATGTGCTAAACTCGATGTTCATTGAATTTTGTGTTTCGGGGTTACTATTCACTACACTATTCAAGTCAAATTGTTGACTTTTTAAGCTTAATAGGTATGGGAATTCCAACTTCACCCACATACCACATTTTGGTCACTAAATTTGTTGGTTTTGGTTGTTTACTCAAATTCTTTTAGGCAAATTTGATAAATTTTCAGTTTTGGTGTCTAAGGTTACACTGTTCCATTGGTCATTTTACTATTAGAATTTGGCAAAAATTTCTGCATAGAAAATGTTCCCTATTGTCTTAAGTTTATTCTCCTTTTTGAATCACTCCAATTGGAGTTTTATAGGCCAAGTTATAGCCATTTGAACCATGCCTGCTGGATTGGACTTAACCCAGATTTTCTGGGCAATTTTGGTTCTAGCAGTTTTAGGTCACCAACTTGGGGTGGCCAAATGACTTGGTTCATGGCATAATTTGGGTTTGTGTTCTTCATGAAAGTTTTAGGTCTATATCTCATCTAACCACTGGTAAAATTTCAGGTCATTTAGACTTGCCTAGCTCAAGTTATGGCCAAATGAACAAATACTGTTCATTTAGTCAGTTTGTATAGGGCAGACTGAGATTTTCGAAGTCTGGTCAATTTGTTCACTAGGTTTTGGCCACTTTTTGGGCATGCTTCCTGAATGAAAATTGTGTCATTTAGTGTTTAGTTTCATTCTCAATTGGTTTCATACCAATTGGACTTGTAAATTTTCATTTTTGGTCCCTCAAAGGGACCTTGGTCATGCTGCCAGCAGCATGACCACACTCAATCCGAATTTGCTTTTGATTCAAACACTCCTAACACACCTCATTAGGTCACAATTGACCATTTCTCTCCATAAACTAGGTCAAGGACATCATTTACAAATTTCTTACATTTTTGTCTCTAAACCCTAATGTCCAAAACCCTAATTCACACTAATTGTTGCATTTAACCAATTCAATGCTTTTAACTATAATCATTCAACTAATTGAGGTTCATATACTCATTCAAATCCATCAAACCATGCAAATATACTCCCATACACCTGCTGGCCGAAATTCAGTTTGGTCCTTCAACAATTGATTTCACTTCATTTCCTTAGTTTCTAAGTTCTTTTAAGTAACTAAGCATGCACTTCAAATAAAAATTGAAGGTTAGAATACCAACCTTAGGTGAAGCCTTTGATCTTCACTTTTTGTTCCAATTTCACACTTTTTCTTTCCTCTATTCTTCCTTTCTATGGTAATTTAGAAGTTTTCTAGAGTTTAGGGTTAATTTTAGTGAAAGAACATTAAGTTATTCAAGGTTGAATAACTCTTTAATGGTGGAAATTCATGGAGGAGGGAGAGAAGGAGTTTCGGCTAGCAAGAAGAAGAAGAAGCAAAAATGATTTTTGTTTCTTTATTTTGGATATTTATCTCTTAATTGACTTAGTCAAATTATCAAATAAATAAAATTTATTTATGACCTCATGTATGATGTCACTATGATGATGTCACTACCTTTTTAACTTCTCTTTTCCTTTTTTTTATTTATTTTTCTATTAGTTTTTTAGTTTAATTCTCGATTTCAAAATTTTCTTTTCTCTAATTTTATTTGACAGTTAGGTCAGGAGTCAGTTCTCGGGGTCAATTGACCAAATTGCCCCTCGCCGGTTCAACCCGGTTTGCAAATAATTCAATATTTCTTTCGCCTCCCTGACCTAATTATTTGACTGACTTAACAATTCTTTTTCATGATTTTCTCTTTTCCACTGTGTTCGTAAGGGTCCTAAGGACCGCAGCGTCAAATTTTACGGTTCGAAATTTGAGTTTAAATCGACTTCGCAGTCGTTCTCGAGAAGGTCACCCATCGCTGTGACTCTCGGCTCGTTTAACTTCTTATGTTATGTTTTTCTTATTTATACTTAACTAATTGGCAATTACTAATTATTTGTGTTTATAGCTTATCTAGTTGTCTTAAGTGTGGTTCTAATCCCCTTAATTGTCTAGACCAACACTAGTCACTGGAACAGTGAAATATACCAGGCTATACAAATAGGGGTGTTACAATTCTCCCCCCCTTAAAATAAATTTTGTCTCGAAATTTTACCTGGTATCAATCTCTGAACAGCTGTGGGTGCTGTCTCCTCATGTCCTCCTCTCGTTCCCAAGTAGCCTCCTGGCCCGAATGATGGTTCCACAACACTTTTACCAATGGTATCTGCTTGTTCCGTAGCTACTTCACCTTATAAGCCAGAATCACTATGGGTTCTTCCTCATATGTGAGGTCTGGATTCACTTCAATTTCTTCCACTGCTAGTACATGAGATGGGTCTGATCGATACCTCTTCAACATAGACACATGGAAGACATTATGTATCTTCTCCAACTCTGGACATAGTACCAAACGATATGCTAAGGGACCCACTCTTTCCAGAACCTCATATGGCCCGATAAAACGAGGACTTAGTTTTCCCCTTTCTGCCGAATCTCATAATTCTCTTCCAAGGAGAAACCTTGAGGAATACTTTCTCACCCACTGCATACTCAATATCCCTTCTTTTCAAATCAATGTAGGACTTCTGATGGTCTGATGCAGTCTTAAGTCGATCTCTGATCACCCTGATCTTCTCCTCAGTTTGCTGAACAATTTCGGGTCCAATCATCTTTCTTTCACTCATGTCATCCCAACACAACGGGGTTCTACATTTTCTGCCATACAAAGCTTCATATGGAGGCATCCCAATGCTTGATTGGTAGCTGTTGTTGTAAACAAACTCAATCAAAGGCAAGTGTGTATCCCAACTACCCTCAAATTCAATCACACAAGCCCGTAGCATGTCCTCCAAGATCTGAATTACCCTGTCAGACTGGGCATCTGTCTGTGGGTGGAATGCAATAAAGAAGTTCAATCTAGTTCCTAGGGCTCTCTGAAGACTACCCTAGAATCTAGAAGTGAACCTAGGATCTCTGTCTGATACAATGGAGGCATTCCATGTAGTCTTACAATCTCATCGATGTACAACTTGGCCAATCTTTCTAAACTGTAGTCCATCCAGACTGGCAGAAAATGTGCAAACTTGGTCAGTCTGTTAATAATGACCCATACTGCATCATGACTCTTCTGTGTCCTAGGAAGTCCCATTACAAAATCCATTGTTATTCTCTCCCATTTCCACTCTGGTACTGGTAGTGGATGTAACAACCCAGTGGGTACTTGATGCTCTGCCTTTACTTGTTGACAAGTTAGGCATTTAGAAATAAACTCTGCCACATCTCTTTTCATACCCATCCACTAGTAATGCTCCTTTAGCCCTCTATACATTTTTGTGCCACCAGGGTGCATGGCAAAAGGAGACTCATGTGCTTTCTTCAAAATGATCAGCCTCAAATCAACATCATTAGGAACATATATTCTGCCCTGGTGTAGCAATAGACCATCATCTCTGATTGAGAATTCTGGTTTCTTGCCCTGCCGGACTTCTTCCAACAGCTTCTGATATTTTTTATCATTCTGAGCAGCCATTCTGATCTGATCAATCAACACTGGTTGTACATGCCATGCAGCTGCTGTTTGCCCATCATCATTAATTTTTAAGCTGGCATGCAATGATCTCAACTCATGTACCATAGACAAAGGAGTAACCCGTAGACTTGTCATAGTCTTGCGACTTAAGGCGTCAGCCACAACATTAGCTTTCCCTGGCTGATAGTCTATCAGACAATCATAGTCTTTTATCAACTCCAACCATCTCCTCTGTCTCAAATTCAGCTCTTTCTGGGTGCCCAAATACTTCAAACTCTTATGATCTGTGTAGATGTAACACTTTTCCCCATACAAATAGTGTCTCCAGATCTTAAGAGCGAACACAATGGCTGCAAGCTCCAAGTCATGTGTCGGATAGTTCCTCTCATGCGGTTTTAGCTGGCGTGATGCATAGGAAATGACATTTCGATCTTGCATCAACACACAACCTAACCCATTGTGAGAAGCATCACTGTAAACTGTATATTCTTTACTCGGTATAGGTAAAGTCAGGACTGGAGCTTCAGTCAAACATTTCTTCAATTCATCAAAACTCTGTTGGCATTTATCCGTCCACTGAAATTTCACATCTTTTCTAAGCAGCTTGGTCAATGGAGATGCCAACATGGAGAATCCCTTCACAAACCGACGGTAGTATCTAGCTAAACCCAGAAAACTACGAATCTCTGTGATATTTCTGGGTGGCCTCCAATTATGGATAGCTTCAATCTTACTTGGATCTACCTTGATGCCCTCTTCTGATACTACATGCCCCAAGAAATATATTTCCTTCAGCTAAAATTCACATTTCGACAATTTGGCATATAGCCGTTTCTCCCTCAAAGTCTGCAGTACGATCTGCAGATGTCTATCATGCTCTTCTGCACTCCTCGAATAGACTAATATATCATCTATGAATACCACAACAAACTGGTCGAGGTATGGTCTGAAGATAGTGTTCATCAGATCCATTAGTTAACCCAAATGGCATGACCAAGAAATCATAATGGCCATAGCGGGTTCTAAAGGCAGTTTTAGAAATACTCTGCTCTTGTACTTTCAGCTGATAATAACCTAATCTCAGGTCAATTTTAGAGAACACAGCTGCACCCCTCAACTGATCAAACAAGTCATCAATGCCGGGCAATGGGTATTTATTCTTTATTGTCACCTTATTCAACTGTCGATAATCAATACACAAGCGGAGAGTGCCATCCTTCTTCTTTACAAACAACACTGGCGCTCCCCAAGGTGACACACTAGGGTGGATAAAGCCCTTGTTAAGCAATTCTTGCAATTGCACTTTCAACTCTTTCAATTCTGCAGGTGCTATTCTATATGGCGTTATGGAGATTGGGTCAACACCAGGCATAACATCAATCTCAAACTGCACCTCTCTTTTTGGAGGTAATCCTGGCAATTCATCAGGAAACACATCCGGAAAGTAACATACAGTAGGGATGTCCCTTAGTGCTAGACTCCCCACTTGGGTGTCTATCACATGTGCCAAGTATGCTTCACACCCCTTTCTGATCATCCTTCTGGCTAGTGCAGCCGAAATGATGCTTGATGGCAGTAAATGTGTAACATCCTCCCGGTAGCAATTCCGCACAGTCTACTGTTCCGGTGACCGGTGTCGGTCCGGACAGCTAGAACGTCCGGAAAAATATTCAAATCAAAGTGAGGGACCATAATTAACTCAAATATTAATGAGAAAAATTTAGTAAAAATTTTAGAAATAAAATCTGATTAAGTTAAAAGAGCCGATTGCCCAAGCGATGGGTAACGAGAGGTAAGTTGCGGTTCTAACGAGGAGCCCTAGACTGGGAAAAATTATAAAATAATTTTTGGGACTCCAGAGAAGGGTCATTGAGGTTCCTATGGCATTAGAATGCCAAGAAAATATTTAGAAAATTTTTCAATCAGACAGACAATTTTGACCCGTTAAGCCAAACGGAGGGCATTTTGGTCATTTCGCCTTCAGAGGTGATTTTTGGCCGACTTGTCCAGTTAAGTAAATAATTATTATGATCTTAAATATGAATAAATATTGCTAAAAATTAAATTGAAATGTGGTAGAAAAGAAAAGAAAAGAAAAATCAAAAATTAAGCAAATAATGACATCACATGATGTCACTCACTTACTCCCACCCAATCACCACTTGACAAAACTAATAAAAAGAGATAAAATGAACTTAAAATGAGATAAAAAAACAAAAGAACCAGCAGTTTCCTTCTTCATATGGGCTGGAATAAGAGAGAAAGAGAGAGAAAAGGAAAAGAAAGAAAGAAAGAAAGGAAGAAGGAGAAGGAGAAGTAGCAGAAATAGGGATTCAGCAGGGCAGCATATTTCTTTTCCGTCCAGGTGAGTTTGGCTCAACATCTAAGGCTGATTTTTGGATATGTTTAAGCTATGTATGTGTGGAAGTTATGGTAAAAATTTGGTGATTGTTCAACGGTTGGATTTGGAGAAACATATTGTTGAACACAGGCTGTCTGTAGGTTGAATTCTGAATTTTGGCTACTGAAATTTGAGAAAAATAAATCGTTAGGATGCTTATAAAATTATGAAATTTGGTACAAATGATATTTGGGATGTTGAGGCTGCTGTGTTAAAATTTGGTGAATTTTAGACTTGTGGTTTATGAGATATAAATTGTTTGGCATGAGCTGTCTGAGTAAGACTGATTTCTGCAAAAATTCAGATTGTGAAGGGTTGAATGAATGTTTTGATATCTCATGATATAGAGATGATTTGATGCTAAAATTTTTACTGATATTGTATAGGGATGTCTTGAATATATGGTTAAAATTTGGGATTTATCTAACGGTTAGATCATTATATATAAATTTGAATGCACAAGCTGCCAGATTGGGTATTAATGGATTGTGGATTTAAGATTTATGATAGGAGTTTAGTCCAATTTAAGGGGAAATGCTATTGAATTTTTATTGGATATTTAATTTAGGAAAGTGAAGTTATAATTGATTATGATTATTATGGTTCTAGGAGAAATCTTGAAGAATAACAAGCTCAAGGTTGGTTTCAAAAAGGTTAGTGCATATACTTATCTTCCTTTCTTAAATTTTGTTAGGAAGTTAAATTGAATGAGAAATTGATGAAAAAATAGAACAAAACATATCTGTGGGAGTGTGCATGAATTTCGGCAGCTTTGATGTATAAGGGTATGATGAGTTTAATTGATATTAAACTTGCCTAGAGATGGTATGAGATATGTATATATGTGATGGATGGGTTGATAAAGTATAGGTTGCATGAAATGAATATGAAAACTAGGGTTTTGGGGAGTAAAAATTAGCTTGGCTTATGAAATTGTTAAAGTACATCCTAATGGTCAATTAGTGACCATTTGAAGGAATTTGACCTTAATTGGGACTGGAATAAAGCATGGCAAAGGGAAGGTGTGTACTGCCTAGAGGGTGCAGAATGGTGACTGAAAATTCAGTCCATTTACACAGCCATAACTTTGGCTGTGTAGGTCCAATTGGTGTTTGGCCAATTGGACATGAAACTAGGCTTATAATGACACATTTTTGCTGAAGAAACCATCCCCAAAAGACCAAAGCAAGAGGACCAAAACTTGGCTCCAAATCCGGATACCCTGCACTGATTCTGCAGAATTGACCAAATGAACAGTAACTGTTCATTTGGCCATAACTCACTGTAGATTTGGTCAATTGCCCTGAAATATTTACAGCAACAAGTTAAGACATAGACAAACAACTTTCATGAAGGAACCTACCCCAAATTATGGCCAGAACCTAACTCAAATGGCTATGGCAGTCACTGTTCATGCTACTGTAGAAATGGTATTTTCTGCAGAATGCAAATCCGGCCAGCTTGGATTTTTGGGCCATATCTGGAGCTACAAAACTCCAAATGGAGTGATTCAAAAAAGGAAATTCAACTAGACAAAATAAGGAACAACTTTCATGTTTTACATTTCTTCAAATTCCCACAGTAACAGTGTCCAATGGAACAGTGAAGTTGACTCACCAAAACTGAAAATTCTGCTTGTGTGGGTTTACACTTTGAAATGGTATTAACACTTAATGCCAACAAGTTTTAAACACCAAATGTGGTATATTGGGAGTGCCAAAGTCAATGTACACATTTTTATTCTAAAAGTCAACATTTTTGTTGACCAATGAGGTGAATAGTGACACCAAAACCAAAAATTTGACAATTTTGCCAAAATGACCTAAACTTTGAGAAAGTGACCAAAACTAACAAGTTTTGAATACAAAATGTGGTATGTTGGGAGTATTAAAACCAATGTACCTATTGTTTATGCAAAAGTCAACATTTTAATTGACTAATGAAATGAATAGTGACATGAAATCTTGAAATCCAAAAATTGTGAAACTTAAATATGCAAAATGCCCTAGTAGGCCTAATGTGATTGGTTTGGATAGTTTGGCATGCCAATAGGGTATTGTTTTAGCAGTACTGCGAAAGGAAAGGATTTATGCCTGTATTCATGGCTTTTATGCCCGTATTCATGGCTTTTATGCCCGATTATGTGTTATCATGGCTTTTTAGCCATACTGACTGCATACATGGTTGACGTTCTGCGTCCTATGGTATGACGGCCCGAGGCACCGCGGTGTCCAGTGCCAACGACCCGTTATCCAAATTCACTGTCTAGTATAGGTTACTTGGGCAGTCAATTAAAGTATTATTCAATTCAGGTAGCTAAGTTAAGTTAAGTATAATGAAAATCCAGTACAATTAAATTAAGTATTGAATGAATAAGCAAAAGAGATTAGCAAAAGAAACATAACAAAAATATAAATTGCGTAACTGCATGACTTGAAATACAATACGATAGAATAAATTATATACCCGCTTAGTATTATCAAAAGTTATAAACTAAGCACTTCCAAAGAGGAACAAACTAGTATATAAGATCGTTGATACTAGAAATACCATACCAAATTAAATTGATTCTTGAGTATCTGAATTATCATTTATTTCTTTCTTTACTTGTATATATTATTTCTGGTTATATTATTGCACCACTAAGCAGAAATGCTTAGCGCGATGGAATTGCTTCCTCGCGCAGTTCAAGGTAAAACCAGATCGTATCGAGATTTTTGGAGTCCAGATCTGCGAAGTGTCGTAAGAGTTCAAGATTGTCACCTCCTCGAATGCATGTAGATAGGGCTCATTTTATACATGTTATGTATATTGTTCATTCCTAGCACATTGTAAATTATTTGTATATCTTGTACAAAATAAACTCATGTAATTAACCTATGAATTATGGAAGCTATTCAAAGTAAGTATTTTAGTATGTGAATTGAATTTGAGTTATAATGAGATTATACTTGTGAATATTGAGATATTGAAAATCTAATGAGATTTCGAGAAATGGATAATCGCATTGAGATACATTATGTTTGAAAATTTTGAGACTATTAAGTTTGAGAAATTGAGTATATATTGAAATTGTCTTTGGCAGTTCGGAAGAATCATTAGTCCAAATTACAGCCGACACTTTGTCAGATTATCGTTAAAATTTTTGAAATTTCCAACTTAGTTAGATTTTGATAAAAGTAAAAATAGCCTAAATCTTCAATAAAGTTTTTGAATAAATAAATCAAGGACTGTATTGAAATCAGATAAAATAGAGTGCTCCGGCACACTGAGTGGCATAACTTGCTCGGCTACACTGTAGTCGGGTAAGGGGTGTCACAAAATGCCTCTCCTCGCGTATTACCACATCACCATACAGAGGGAGACCAAAAGTGACTGTCTTTAGTCTACAGTCAATCATGCCGTGATGCCTGGCTAACCAATCCATGCCCAAGATGATATCATACTCTCTGAAGGGCATTTCAATCAAGTCTGACAGAAAAACATGTCCTTGGATCACCAAAGGACAGTCTCTATAAATTATGTTGACTCGGACCTCTTGTCCTAACGGACTAGTTACTAGCACTTCAAAACCCATTTGCATACATGGAACAACAAGTGAACTGGCTATGCTAGCACTAACATATGAATGGGTTGAACCCAGATCAAACAACACAAATACTTCTTGATGAGAGATAGAAAATGTACCAGCTACAACATCAGAAGTCTCAGCCTCTTTTCGCTGTCTCATTGTGTAGACTCTGGCTGAAGCACTCCCTTGTGCTGATTGACCAACTGTGCCCTGACTGCCAGAAGCAGTGCCTCTACCTCTGCCTCTTCCTCTACCAACTAATTGTGAACCTCTGGGAGAAGGACTCTGAATAGATCACTCGGTAGTAGTAGGAGCTGGACCATAACTCGGAGCACTAGTGCAGTCTTTTGCTAAATGGCCCTTTCCTCCACAGTTAAAACAGGCTCCAGTGGCCCAATAGCATTCCCCCATATGCATCTTGCCACAAGTCTCACAGGGGCGGGTAGAATATGAACCCCTGCTCAACTGCTGACCAGACCTAGGGGGTCTCTATCCAGAAAATATGTCCCTACCAAATCTTCCACCTCTACCCCTACTGGGTCCACTAAATTTCTTTTTCTTTCTAGAGGTAGCACCAGAACTCGGCTCTACTGACTTTTCCCCCTTGTCTTTCTCTGATTTCTCAGCTTTCTCTGATTTTTCTTTTATTGGGGTCGCCTCTGATTCAATCCTTTCTAGCTCAAGTGCTTGAGACATGAGTTCTGAAAAATTGTTGCGCCTGAATCCCACTACTTACATTCTCAAACTAGGCTTCAAACCAGTCTCAAATCTCTTGCATCTTGCCTTGCTGGTAGAAAGGAGACTCCCAGCATAATGACTTAAGCGGGAGAACTCTCTCTCATACTCTGCCACTGATCTATTTCCTTGTTTCAAACTCAAAAATTCTTGCAATTTCTGATCAACATATGCATCTGGGATGTATTTCTGTCTGAATTCTATGATGAAGTCATCCTAGGGCAGCACTAGTGGTTCAGCTAAGCTGTGGGGGATGGTCTTCCACCAATCATATGCATCCCCTTGCAGTAGCGACACAGAATACTCAAACTTCAATTCATCTTGGCAGTGCAGCTTCTTAAATACTCTGTCCATTCTTTCAAGCCATTGCTCTGCCTCTAAAGGGTCCACTGTACCCTTAAATTCTGCAGCCCCATACTTCAGTAATTTATCATAATGTCTGGCTGGAGGTAGTAGTTATGCCACAGGTGTCTGGGGTGGAGCTTGAGTAGGCATACCCCCAGCCATTTGTTGAAACATCGCAGCCCTCTGCTATGCAAACTGTGCAGGAAACTGCGGCATTTGCCTGGCTGGTGCTACTGATCCACTAACATTCTGTAGAGCTGGGGCTTCTCCCTGTGCCTCAGCTTCAACAAACTACTCAACTGAGCGATCCCCTTCTTCCATTTCAGTCCAAAGTTAGGGTATCTCCTAAATAAGTAACACATGGAGATTCCCTCTGTTAGTTCATATTTATGATGTAATGCACTGTATGTAAAAAATATGGACATTGAGCAGTTGTACTTAACAAAGAAAGACACAAATTCATAAGTTAAAACATAATTCAAAAATTTGCTCTGATACCACTAAAACATGTCACACCTTACCCCTCTGTAAGGCATAACATGATCCCGTGGAATACCTAATGAACTACCGAACTTCACCTACCGATAACTCATTAAGTACCCTACAAGGGATTTTAAAACAATTTTCTTATTTTTGATAAGTTGTGAGCATTTTCTAATAGGTATTTAAAATATTTAATTAAATTTAAAACTAGTTAATACTTTTAGCCCATTTTATTTTTCCGCAAATTTTGTAAAAATTTTGATAGAGTTTCGTCTGTATTTTGAGAAAACAGTTCTTCAAATCCCTGTAAAAAGCACTTCCAATAATTTTCTCAATAACTTCTTCAATTCACAATCAATCTCAACCAATTTCACAAGTTCAAAATTAAATAATCCCCAAGATACTGTCAATCAATTTCATACATTCATATTTCTTTGAAGATAAACAATTTATATATACATCATACTAAAATTTACATTAAGAAAATCCAAACTAAAATTTATTACAAATTTTATACAAATTTTGTACAAGTTGCTCAAGACCCATTTTCACATGTCCATATATTTATGTGCAATACCTACATCAAAATAAATATTTACAGTCGGGGTATAAATTATACCCGATAACTTCAAGCTGATAGATCCTCAATCCTTAGCAGCTCAGTCTGCTACTCCTCTAGTCTTTATATCTGCGACAGCAATAACAGCTATCGCTAAGTACTAGGACTCAGTGGTGCACAACATATAAAAATAATCTTTATGCAGAATTTAAATCACATTTATTAAAAAATTGGACTGAACATGAGAATTAAATACAAAACATGAATTATGAGATTTTAATCCCAAATAATTTCATTTTTGAAGTATCAAATCACATTTCATAAAACCCACAATTAAATCATGCCATTCGAAACAAATATAATCTCAATAGCCAGAGGCTAAGGAGAAATCACATCACAAGCCTAGCTAGCTCAAATATATGGATATCCATTCAAATCCTCTTCTACTGGCACACCTCAAAACTTTATCCAGAGAAGGAATCAAAATTCAAAACTGATTACCCCCACTAGTCATGCTAGTGAGGTGTTCAAATATATGGTCATGACACTGTGGTTTCAAAATTTATCTTAACAATTTGCTAAACATTGCCATTTCAAACATACACAATAACTTTCAACAATTTAGATCAAAGCATCATAAATAATGTCACAATTCACTTTTTCAAATCATTCAAAACAATATGCAGCAAATAGTTTACAGAAATTATACGTTGTGCACAAACTTCAAGCGAGTCGCCTCTTCGCCTTTACTCGATTCTTCGGGTTCTTTCCCGATGTTCTTTTCAATTGAAACACACAATTTCACAGTGTTTCAATACCATAACTTAACATAAATCCAAAAATAAATTTAACTTCACTTTTACCTAGCTCTAATGTGCTAAACTCGACGTTCTTTGAATTTTGTGTTTCGGGGTTACTATTCACTACAATATTCAAGTCAAATTGTTGACTTTTTAAATCTTAATAGGTATGTGAATTCCAACTTCACCCACATACCACATTTTGGTCACTAAATTTGTTGGTTTTGGTTGTTTACTCAAATTCTAAGTCTTTTAGGCAAATTTGATAAATTTTCAGTTTTGGTGTCTAAGGTTGCACTGCTCCATTGGTCATTTTACTGTTGGAATTTGGCAAACCTTTCTTCATAGAAAATGTTCCCTATTGTCTTAAGTTTATTATCCTTTTTGAATCACTCCAATTGGAGTTTTGTAGCCCAAGTTATAGCCATTTGAACCATGGCTGCCGGATTGGATTTAACCCAGATTTTCTGGGCAATTTTGGTTTTGGCAGTTTTAGGTCACTAACTTTGGATGGCCAAATGACTTGGTTAATGGCATAATTTGGATTTGTATTCTTCATGAAATTTTTAGGTCTATATCTCATCTAACCACTGGTAGAATTTTAGGTCATTTAGACCTGTCTAGCTCAAGTTATGGCCAAATGAACAGAACACTATTCATTTGGTCAGTTTGTACAGGGCAGACTGAGATTTTACAAGTTTGGTCAATTTGTTCACTAGGTTTTGGTCACTTTTTGGGCATGCTTCCTAAATGAAAATTGTGTCATTTAGTGTCTGTTTTCATTCCCAATTGGTCTCATACCAATTGAACTTGTAAATTTTCATTTTTGCTCCCTCAAAGGGACCTTGGTCATGCTGCCAGCAGCATGACCACACTCAATCCAAATTTGCTTTTGATTCAAACACTCCTAACACACCTCATTAAGTCACAATTGACCATTTCTCTCCTTAAACTAGGTCAAGGACATCATTTACAAATTTCTTACATTTTTGTCTCTAAACCCTAATGTCCAAAACCCTAATTCACACTAATTGTTGCATTTAACCAATTCAATGCTTTTAACTATAATCATTCAACTAATTGAGGTTCATATACTCATTCAAATCCATCAAACCACGCAAATATACTCCCATACACCTGCTGGTCGAAATTCAGTTTGGTCCTTCAACAATTGATTTCACTCCATTTCCTTAGTTTCTAAGTTCTTTTAAGTAACTAAGCATGCACTTCAAATAGAAATTGAAGGTTAGAATACCAACCTTAGGTGAAGCCTTTAATCTTCACTTTTTGTTCCAATTTCACACTTTTTCTTTCCTTTATTCTTCCTTTCTATGGTAATTTAGAAGTTTTCTAGGGTTTAGGGTTAATTTTAGTGAAAGAACATTAAGTTATTCAAGGTTGAATAACTCTTTAATGGTGGAAATTCATGGAGGAGAGAGAGAAGGAGTTTCGGCTAGCAAGAAGAAGAAGAAGCAAAAATGATTTTTGTTTCTTTATTTTGGATATTTATCTCTTAATTGACTTAGTCAAATTATCAAATAAATAAATTTTATTTATGACCTCATGTATGATGTGACTATGATGATGTCACTACCTTTTTAACTTCTTTTTTCCTTTTTGTTTCTATTTATTTTTCTATTAGATCTTTAATTTAATTCTCGATTCCAAAATTTTCTTTTCTCCGATGTTAAGAATATGAGTGATAGTATTTCTAGCACAAAGTATCATAAAAAGGTTCACAATCAAGGATACTTCATAATAAGGACATGACTTATCCAGTAAGATTGTATTGATGTTTGTTCTCAAGTTATTTATATGAGATATAAATAAGATGGAATGGTGAGTCTCATGCCATTTAACAAACATGATAGGCAGTTATACATGATAAGTAGGCCGAAACAGTGACATTTATGACAAGCACATGAAGTTTACTCTTGTTAATGTATTGTTATAAATCATATTAGTGCATATAATCTTTAGAATCATATTAGTGCATATAATCTTTAGACCTGAGATAGCACAATTATCTTGTATATGAGTGGTTTGAGTTTGATACTGCTTTCATACTTGTACTGTGTATGGGTATATGGGCATGTGTTAGCTCCTACTAGTTATATATGGAGGCAGGTGTTGATCAAGATGGAATCTGTTACCCTAAGTAAATAGGGATAAAATCCTATGTTCATTTAATTATTCTTGATGTTTCAAGTTCCTGGCTAGGACAGATAGATTTAATCAGAAAAGAGTTTCTGATGAGAAATTCTTTTTAATCAAGAACTGGAATTAAAAGAGAACATAATATTTATAGCAAATGGGGTTTGACATAAACCATGACTCCAGCTTGAATTGGGATTTTGTAATAGAGATATTCTAGTGCATGGTAACATATGATTATAGGTTCATTTAAGGTAAATCTTATTACTAATTGGATGGCCATGGCATGTTATGTTAGGTGTTAACCATGGTCTATGAGGTGCATAAAATGATTTGGAGAAATCATTTATGGTAAGAAAGAGTTCTAATGATATTAAGAGTTGATATCATGTCTCATTGCCAATTAATGATGAGCCTAGTAAGTCACACACATACACAAGTAATCACCAACTTAAATATGATTTAATTAATTAATTAAAGAGTTTAATTGATTAATTAAATAGGTTTGGTTTGCAATTAGACTACAAAGTCCCTAGCATGGCTTGAAACCAAATCTAGGTTATTAGATGTATAGTATAAGTTAAATTTATATTTAAAGTATTTAAATATGAATTTAATTAATGTGAAATTAATTAATAGAGATTAATTAATTAATTTATATTTGATATAAATTGATTAGAAGAAGAGAAATAATTATTTTGGATTGAGAACTCAAAATTAAGACACAGGGGTATTTTGGTCATTTCACAGGGTGACATGTGGCACCATGAGATGGTGACACATGGCACTACACATAAGCTTGCCAAATATCTTTTAATCATGTAAGATGATTGAAATTAAGATTAAATATAGGTTTGACACTTGGCACAATGTGATTGGGTCAATTAAACCTAGAACCAATCAGAAGGTGACATGTGGCAAGGGTTTAAAGTGTTGACCTAGCTATATAAGTGTAAGGATGTAAGAAAAAATTACACAATCTGCTCATTCTCAAAAAAGGTGCCCCCACCCTTGGCTCCTCTCCCTTCTCTTCTTCTTCATCTCTCATCATGTCAAATAGATTAGCAAATAATCTCTTGAATTAAAAATACTAGAAATTATTTCTAGTGTCCGGTTTACATCTGTAATCTCTCAAAAGGCAAAACTTGATTTTCTAATTCATAGAAAAAGCTTTAGAAGCTGTTCAAGGGCTGCCATAGGTGATCTTGGTGTGGACAAGCTAGAGGAACAACATCTGGTGTCCTAAAGACGCATCCCAAAAGTTACAAACACACTGCAGTGCATCAAGAGGTAAGTACACTTGTTCTTGATCTAATCTAGGGTTCTTAAAATTAATTTGATTAATTCTAAAATTTTAAATGGCAAATATAGATCCAAAAACATATTAAAAGAGTTTTAATATGCTATTTATCATTGAAATCAAATAGATAAAAATAAATATTGCATGATGCATATGACCCTAGGTGAAAATTTTTTGAATTCAATGATATAAACTTATGTTTTTCATGCTTTCGCTCCTTCAATTGATTAAGGTAATTAGATGTTTGAGTAAATTGATTTCATGTGTAAGTTGAGATTGGGAATTTGAATGAGGTTTTTGAAAGAAGTATGGAAAATTTGTATAATTGTCGAATTGGTAGCCTTGATAAGCTTGGATATGGATTAATTTATTCATATAATTATTGATTGATGATGCTAAATTTATGTGATTATAAGTAGTAGAATTTAATTGCAAGTGTACATGTGAGGTTGACAATGTGAATTGGGGCTTTGAACAATTTTTGAAGACTTGGACAATTAAGCTTGAAATTGGCAGCCTTGAAGTACTTAGGAGAGTGGAAATTCTAACAATTTCAATGTGAATTATGGTTTTGATGGATTAGTGGAAGTATATGGTTAATTGCTAGTGAAAATTCATTTAATAGTTAATTGTTTTTATGTATGTATTATGGTTGACTTTGACTATTTGATGTAAGGTTTTGTATTAAACATTGACCAATTGTGTAATTGCTAGAAATTGACTAATTTGAGGTTTGATGAATGATTTTAGAGTGCTATAAATCTAGAATTTTAGTTTGGGAGTTAGGGAAATTGAATTTGAATGTGTATTGTTTGTATGTTCGAGGAATTGAATGAGGGCAGTATGCTTTTGGAGTTATAACCCTAATTTTGTGACCCCAATTGGTATGAGGCCAATTGGAGGTAAAACTAAACATAAAATGTGCCAATTTTCATGTAGAAACCTTAACAAAAATCTGTCTAGAAAGTGACATAAAAAGTGACCAAATCCGGATTGGCAATGTGAAACCCATAATTTGACCATATGAGCAGTATTCACTTAAATTGCCATAACTCACTGTAGACAGGTCCAAATGACCTGAAATTTATACCATTGGAAAGCCTAGACATAGGGCTACAACTTTTGTGAAGATCACAGAACCCGAAAATGCCATTAACTAAGACAAATTGCTTGCAAATTTTGAGGTACCAAACCTGTCTAGAACCATTACAACCCAAAATTTGCCAAATAAATGCAACTTGACCAATTTTGGTAGAAAGACCATATCTTGGTATATACAACTTTAAATGACATGAAATCAGTGCCAAAATTTCAAGAAGGCATAGACCTACAAAATTGGTAATTGGACCAAAACCCAGAAACCAAGAGAAATAGGTCAATTAGCTTGATCAAATTGATGTACAAAATCTGAAAATGGTATAATTGACCATTAAATCCAGCATATTCATTTAAGCATATCTCTCTCTAGAAGTATTCAATTAAAATGAGCTATATTAATACGAAAAGCTAAGAAACAAACCTAAAACTTTGTTTTAGACATCTTCCTTAACTTATAAATTTCTGAAGCCTAAATTTAAGGTTAAAGCTACTGACCTAAATAGATATCATGTTAGTATAGGACATTTAAGTCCAGGCCCATAATGTGGCTATAATTAGTTCCACAAGACTTGAAAAATTATAATTAAAATTTCTAAGTGACCATAAAACATAGGGCAACAAATCCTATGAAGAACACTAGGTCTAAATGTTGCTACAACCTATCCAAATAAATTGGTCAAAGTATGTTACCCAAACTGCCTAGTTAAGGTCCAGAATTTGTAACTGAACCAGTTATGGTTATTTGACTATAACTTGAGTTTTGTAAATTCAATTGATATGATTCAAAAAGGGAAATAAAGACAAGACATAGAGGAACAACTTCTATGAAGGAAATGTGGCCAAACAATGGCCACAAATTACTCAATTTGATATGCAAAGTTAAGATACTAATGCTGAAACTAAAGAAAGGTTCTTGAATTAAATTGTTTTCAGTAAGGACTTTTCCCTAATAAGTCACTACATGCTAAATTACATAAAATAGGTATGTGGGGCCTACTTTCCCACTACAAGGTGACATGGAATCAGTTAATACATAAAATGTAAATTATCTAAATAATTTGTTAAACACATAAGTCATATGAAAATACACTTGGAACCTATGTTTCCATCATATATGAAATAACAATACTATAAATATGTATAGTACATGACATAAGATAATGAGAGTGATAAATACATAAGTTATATGAATATGTTCTTGGGACCTATGTTCCCATTATAATGACATGAAAATGGTATAAAACATAGATAGAACATGAAGTGAAATAACAATATGTTATGAACCCTTAATAGTATATAGCATGAAATAATAAAACTATAAGTGCTTAATAATACTAATTTGCCCAAAGTGTACCTAGACTTATATATATATAGTTGGATCGATTGGTATACTAATTAGAGACTACAGATAGCAGTATTGCCTATATGAATAATCATTTATTGACAAAACATGTCTGATATGATTTTTGACCGCTGACCTTGTGCCTGACAGATAGTTGTATACAGGTTATTATATGCCTACCCACTGGCCTTGTGCTTGACATGACAGATGTCATTGTGCATAACTTTATTCTGGCTTTACAAGCATGATAGCTGGCCTCATGCCTGACAGCTGGCCTCGTGCCTGACAAATATATACAGGGAAGACATATGGCTATCTAACTTGTATACTCTCGTGTATCCATCATTATAGTTTGTTATAGGTTACTTAGGCACAAATATACAGATATGACTTAAATTATACAGATATGACTTGAATTATACAGATATGACATGAAATATATAGATATGACATGAAATATACAGATATGACATGAAATACACCGATATGACATAAAATACACTGATATGATTCCAAAGACTCTAACATGAGTTTAAAAAGATAGAGAATGAAATAAATACACATAAAAGATACTGATAAATAATTTATTTCCAAAGTGCAGTAAAATATGCAAGTGACCTAGAATTGCAAAAGTTTACACAGAAGTATTATTTATAATTATTTAGTTGAATTTCTTTAAAATTATGCACCACTAAGCAATTTTCTTAGCGCGTTGGATTTTCCATCGCATAGGTATTGGAGATCAGACAAAACAGCCGCCATAGTGGCAGTGGCCACAGTAGTACTCTGATTACAGTTGTCTAGATCTGCTACAGTTCAGAACTCACCTCAGTAGTGTTTATTTTGGTAGGGCCTAATGTACTTAGGTTTTGCATTTTGGTTCATGTATAATGAAATGTGTATAAATTCTGAACATTGTAAATAAATGTAATTTATATTTTGGGATTGTAAATAAGTTTGGGAATTTTTTTATATATTTTTCATATGTATGAAATGAATTTCATTTCTTAAAATGATATTATATGATTATATGAATGTATGATGATATACAAGAATATGGAAATATGAGACAAATATGAAATATTTTTTAACAGGTAACTAGTGAAACCCGCCAGATACTAATAAAATAGAAGAGGTTTTGCCCGAATTTCCACAGAAATAAATTGTAATAAAAAAATATTACTACATGTTTTCTAATAAGTTAAAATTAATAATGGACACGACAAGATAAGATAGGGTGCTCTGGCACTTAATGTGGCACACCTTGCTCTGCTACACTGTAGACGGGTGAAGGGTGTTGTGACACCCCTCACCCGTCTACAGTGTAGCCGAGCAAGTTATGCCACTCAGTGTGTCGGAACACTAATTCATGTTTCAATTTCAATTAATTCCTTTTAATTCAGTTATTTATAATTTTTGATAAATCTAAATTTTTTCGCAAATTTTATAGAAAATCCGGCAGAGTGCCGGCTATAAATTGGAAAAACAGTTCTTCTGAACCTATTAAAAACACTTCCAATAATATCATCACATTATTCTCAATCAACCTCCAATATATTCTCAACAATTTCTCAATTCACTTCATTTTTTATTCAAACCAAACCAAATGGTCACTAATTGACCATTAAAACCTACTTCTATCATCACAAGATCAAGTCTCATTCTTCAACCCAAACCCTAACTCAACAATTCAAAATCATGCATTATCATTGCATTTATCAATTCACTTATAAGTTACACTTTGAGGGCAGCCATACTTGCATGTTAGCTCCCCAAAAATTATCACCATATTACCCTAACCATGGCTGCCAAAATTTAGGGTTAGCATACCAATGTCTTTCATCAAATTTCTTTGTCATTTGCTCACCTATATAGTTCTTAAACATTAAATTAAAGTGAAATTCAAGGTTTAGGTCACTAACCTCTTATGGAGTGAATTTTCCACTCGCTCAAAGTCTTGGTTTCCTTTTCTTTTTGCTCCCACAAGAATCACCAAGATGATAGAATGAATTTTTGTGTTAGCAATTAGGGTTTTTTTTAGTGGAAGGAAGCTAGGAAAATGGAGGGAGGAAGGTTTGTTAATGGTGGAATGTGGGGAGGTGAGTGGGACGGCTTGAAGAAGAAGAGGGGCTACTCTTTTTGGTTTCTAGAATTCTGCCTCCTTTATCCACTTTTATTGAATTTTAATTGTCTTGCTTAATTGTGATTGGCCATAGCATTTTTAATTACCTCATGCTTACATAAGCATGAGGTAATAAATCCCATTATTTCCATTTTCTTTTCTTTCATTTCTTATTCATTTTTTAAAATAAATTTTCATTAATATTTGTTAATATCTTATTTCATATAATTCACTTGCATAAATGGACAAGTTGGTCAAAAATCATCTCTGAAGACGAAATGACCAAAATGCCCTCCGTTTGGCTTAACGGGCCAAAATTGTCTGTACCGATTGAAAAATTTTTCTAAGCATTTCCTTGGCATTCTAATGCCATAAGAACCTCAATAACCCTTCTCTAGAATCCCAATAATTATTTTATAATTTTTCCCCCGGGTCTAGGGCTCCTAGTTGCGAGAATCATAACTTCTCACTAGGTTACCGATCGCTAGGGCACCGGCTCATTTAACTTGGTTGTATTTTATTTCTAAAATTTTTACTAAATTTTTCTTATTAATGTTTGAGTGAATTATGGTTCCTCACTTTAGTTTAAATATTTTTTCGGACATTCTAGCTGTCTAGACTGACACTGGTCACCGGAATAGTAGAATGTACAGAGTTGATACCGAGAGGGTGTTACAACTCTTCCCCTCTAATTTAAATTTCACCCTCGAAATTTACCTAATGCAAACAGTTGAGGGAACTGTTGCCTCATCGTCTCTTCACTTTCCCAAGTTGCCACTTCAATGTTGTGGTGCCTCCAAAGCACTTTCACCAGTGGAATTTGTTTATTTCTCAGTTCCTTCACTTCTCGAGCTAGGATCTGTATAGGTTCTTCTTCATATGTCAAATCCGGTTGTACTTCAATTTCTTCCATGGAGATAACATGTGAAGGGTCTGAGCGGTATCTTCTAAGCATGGACACATGGAACACATTGTGGATCTTGTCCAGCTCTGGTGGTAAAGCTAGCCTGTAGGCTACTAGTCCCACACGTTCAATAACTTCATATGGGCCAATAAACCTAGGGCTCAACTTACCTTTTCTTCCGAACCTCAATATTTTCTTCCATGGTGAGACTTTGAGAAATACTTTATCACCAACTGCATACTCTATCTCTTTTCTCTTCAGGTCGGCATAAGACTTATGTCTATCGGAGGCAATCTTCAGGTTAGCTTTGATTATTTTCACTTTTTCCTCAGTTTGTTTCACCAGGTCTGGTCCTACCAGCTTATCTTCACCCAATTCAGTCCAACACACTAGGGTTCTACATTTCCTCCCATACAGTGCTTCATACGTAGCCATTTGAATGCTAGCTTGGTAGCTATTATTGTATGCGACTCGCGATGGGAGGTATCTATCCCAACTTCCCTCAAACTCAATGACACAACTCTTCAGCATATCCTCAAGGACCTGACATATATTTCATGTTATTATTATCATTTCAGTTCAATATTGGCATTAGTTCAATCGGTTTCAGTTGTTTACCTGGATTACTCTTTCTGATTGCCCATCCGTCTGAGGATGAAAAGCTGTGCTGAAGTGGAGTTGTGTGCCCAAGGATTCTTGTAACTTTTTCCAAAATCTCGATGTAAACCTTGGGTCTCGGTCAGATATGATGGAAAGTGGGATTCCATGTAGCCTAACTATCTCATTGATATACAATTCTGCTAGCTTCTCCAGTGAGTAGTCAGTCCTAACTGGCAGAAAATGTGCTGACTTTGTCAATCTGTCCACTATCACCCACACTACATCATGCTTCCTTTGGGTGAGAGGTAGACCACTAACAAAATCCATAGTGACCCGGTCCCATTTCCATTCAGGTATGTTTATAGGCTGTAACAAACCCGATGGAACTTGATGTTCTGCCTTAACTTGCTGACATGTCAAGCATTTAGTCACATAGTCAGCTATATCCCTCTTCATACCAGGCCACCAATAATGAGGCTTCAAATCATTATACATTTTTGTGCTCCCCGGGTGCATAGCATAAACACTCGTGTGTGCTACTTTCAGAATACTAGTCTTCAGTTCTCCATCATCTGGTACACACACTCTTCCCCTGTAGTATAGACACCCATCTGCTTTCACCTCATATTCATTTTCCTTCCCCTCAGGAATTTTAGCCATAATTGCCATTAGTTTTTCATTTGCCTTCTGCCCATCTTGTATTTGCTGTAGTAGGGTTGGCCTCACTTGCAACTCAGCCAAAATAGCTCCATCTTAAGTTAAGGACAGACAGGCATTGAGTAATCTTAAGGTTGTGATGGACTTCCTGCTCAAAGCATCAGCAACTACATTTGCCTTCCCAGGAAGATAATCTATCACACAATCATAGTCTTTTAGGAACTCAATCCATCGCTTATGTGTAAGATTGAGCTCCTTCTGGGTTGGCAAATATTTTAGACTCTTGTGGTCTGTCTAGATGTAGCATTTTTCACCATATAAATAATGCCTCCATATTTTCAGTGCGAAGATAATCGCTGCTAACTCCAGGTCATGAGTAGGGTAGTTCTGTTCATGTGGCCTTAACTGCCTGGAAGCATAGGCGACCACTTTCCCCTCTTGCATCAATACACACCCTAGCCCATTATGTGAGGCATCACTGTAGACCACAAAGTCCTTTCCCGACACTAGCTGTGTTAACACTGGTGCCTCTGTCAACATAGCCTTTAACCTCTCAAAACTAGCCTGACATTTGTCATTCCAGTTAAATCTGACATTCTTGTGTAACAACTTGGTCATTGGAGCAGCTATTAAGGAAAATCCCTTCACAAATCTTCTGTAATACCCAGCTAGCCCCAAGAAACTTCTGACCTCAGTTGTATTTCTAGGAGGCTTCCATTCCATCACTGCTTCTATCTTTTTGGGATCTACTCTAATCCCCTCAGCTGATGCTATGTGTCCAAGGAAGGAGATTTCACTCATCCAGAAGTCACATTTGGACAGCTTAGCATACAGCTTCTTTTCTCGCAGGGTTTATAGAACAATCCTCAAATGTTCATCATGTTCTTCCCTGGTCTTGGAATACACCAAAATATCATCAATAAAGACCACTACAAACCGATCTAAGTATGGATGGAAGATACGGTTCATAAGGTCCATAAATGCTGCTGGTGCGTTTGTTAATGCAAAACGGCATCACTAGAAATTCATAGTGCCCATACCGAGTTCTGAATGCAGTTTTTGACACATCTGCATCCTTTACCCTCAGCTGATGATACCCTGATCTGAGATCAATTTTTGAAAATACACCGGCTCCTTTCAACTGATCAAACAGATCGTCGATTCTGGGCAATGGATATTTATTCTTCACAGTTACTTTATTCAACTGCGGGTAATCAATACACAATCTCAAGGTTCCATCCTTCTTCTTCACAAATAGCACTGGAGCTCCCCATGGTGACACACTGGGGCGTATGAACCCCTTATCAAGCAACTCTTGCAACTGAGTTTTCAACTCCCTCAATTCAGTGGGTGCCATCCTGTAAGGAGCAATGGAAATGGGTGCTGTACCCGGCATTGCCTCAATAGCAAACTCAACTTCCCTTTCTGGTGGTAAACCAGGCAACTCTTCAGGAAATACATCTGGGAAGTCTCTTACTGTGGGTATATCACTCAGGTTTGGCTTAGCTTGCCTAGTATCAACCACATGTGCTAGGTAAGCTTCACAGCCTTTTCTCATCAATTCTCTTGCAACTGTGGCTGAGATAACATTGGACAGGAAATCTGTCCTTTCACCCACAACAGTGATCTCATTACCCTCAGAAGTTTTCAGAGAAATCCTTTTCAAATTGCAATCAACTATTGCCTGATGACGTGACAACCAGTCCATACCCAAGATCACGTCAAACTCATGGAAGGGCAACTCAATTAGATCTACCAAGAATTCATACCCCGGAATCCTCAGCAGACACCCTTTATACACCTTATTCACTACCACACTGTGGCCTAGTGGATTTGTGATCAGAATGTCTTGATCACTTTCCTCTACTAGAACTCCCCTCTCTACTGGTAGTTTGATGCAAATGTAGGAATGAGTGGATCCTGGATCCACCAATGCATGTACAGAAGTGTTGTAGAGGGAAAACGTACCCCTGATGACATCCGGGGCATCTTGCTCCTCCTGAGCTCTGATGGCATAGGCCCTAGCTAGTATTCTAGTGTCTAGCCTCTCAGCTGACTCAGATGCAGGCCTCAGTGATGGACCAGCTGTCTCAAGTTTACCAGGTTTCCTACCCCTTTATGGTGCAGGAGCAGGTCTGTCAGTTTTTGTTGGAGCAACAGTAGTAGTCCTCTTTGGACAATTCTTGATCTGATGTTCTGTCGATCCACACCGTAAGCATGCACCGGTCACTCACCAACACTCCCCTTTATGCCACTTCTGACAGTACTGACAAGCAGAAGATGCAGGGGCTGGTCCCCTAAACACTGTCCCTGGAGAGCTGCCCATTGATGGTGTGGGCTGGCCTCTCCTAGGTGTGAACTGCGGTCTGGGCCCCTGAGACTGACCTTGACCCTGTGGTGATCCTGAACTCTGAGTAGGAGGACCCTTACTCTTCTTACTGGGAGCAGAAAATGCACTGGACTGACCCGAACCCCTCTTCTGCTGTCTTTCCCCTTTGTTTTGTTCATTGATTCTGACCCTTTCCACTTTTGATGCTGCATCTACCAGTTTAGCAAAATCCGTAATCTCCAGTGCTGTGATCATAACTTTGATGTTGTCATTGAGCCCTTCCTCAAACCGTCTGCACCTCTCTGCCTCTATAGGGACTATCTCCCTCCCATAACTACTAAGTCTGACAAATTCACGCTCATACTCAGCTACTGATAACTGTCTCTGTCTCAGACTGATAAATTCCCTTCTTCGCTCCTCTAAATACACTTTGCAAATATATTTCTTCCTGAACTCTGTGAGGAAGAATTCCCAAGTGATCCGTTCAGGTTGCACCTCACTGGTCACTGTGCCCCACCACTGATATGCATCATCCTGAAGTAGGGACACAGCACCCATCAGGTTCTGCTCGGCGGTACAGTTTAGCTGTTTTAGTACTCTGATGGTTCTGTCCAACCAATTTTCTGCAGCCATGGGATCATCCTCCCTCTTTCCAAAGAAGTCTACAGCCCCATGTTTTCGTAATTTCTCCAGATGAGATTTTTGTGGTACTGGTGGAGGTTGTGGCTGTGGTTGTGGTGGTGGAATTGCCCCCATCATTTGCCTGTAGAATTCAGTCATTTGCTGAAATAGCGCAAACTGAGGTTGGGCAGGTGCCTCAGCTACTGGTGGAGCAGATTCTCTCCTACCCCCAGACTCAACCCTTAGGGGAGCATGACTCTCCACCTCTTCATCAACTAATCTTTGCGAAGCAGGATCCATAACCTATTCAAAATGAGAAAACAAACAGATCTGCATCAGTGTCACCTCAACACTTACAAATGCAATGCAATTGTATGTACTCTATCTAGACCCAGAAACGCTTAAACCGATGCTCTGATACCACTAAATGTGACACCCCTTACCCGTCTACAGTGTAGCCGAGCAAGTTATGCCACTTAGTGTGTCGGAACACCAATTCATGTTTCAATTTCAATTAATTCCTTTTAATTCAGCTATTTATAATTTTTGATAAATCTAAATTTTTCCGCAAATTTTATAGAAAATCCGGCAGAGTGCCGGCTATAAATTGGAAAAACAGTTCTTCTGAACCTGTTAAAAATACTTCAAATAATATCATCACATTATTCTCAATCAACCTCCAATATATTCTCAACAATTTCTCAATTCACTTCATTTTTTATTCAAACCAAACCAAATGGTCACTAATTGACCATTAAAACCTACTTCCATCATCACAAGATCAAGTCTCATTCTTCAACCCAAACCCTAACTCAACAATTCAAAATCATGCATTATCATTGCATTTATCAATTCACTTATAAGTTACACTTTGAGGGCAGCCATACTTGCATGTTAGCTCCCCAAAAATTATCACCATATTACCCTAACCATGGCTGCCAAAATTTAGGGTTAGCATACCAATGTCTTTCATCAAATTTCTTTGTCATTTGCTCACCTATATAGTTCTTAAACATTAAATTAAAGTGAAATTCAAGGTTTAAGTCACTAATCTCTTATGGAGTGAATTTTCCACTTGCTCAAAGTCTTGGTTTCCTTTTCTTTTTGCTCCCACAAGAATCACCAAGATGATAGAATGAATTTTTGTGTTAGCAATTAGGGTTTTTTTTAGTGGAAGGAAGCTAGGAAAATGGAGGGAGGAAGGTTTGTTAATGGTGGAATGTGGGGAGGTGAGTGGGACGGCTTGAAGAAGAAGAGGGGCTGCTTTTTTGGTTTCTAGAATTCTGCCTCCTTTATCCATTTGTATTGCATTTTAATTGTCTTGCTTAATTGTGATTGGCCATAGCATTTTTAATTACCTCATGCTTACATAAGCATGAGGTAATAAATCCCATTATTTCCATTTTCCTTTCTTTCATTGCTTATTCATTTTTTTAAATAAATTTTCATTAATATTTGTTAATATCTTATGTCATATAATTCACTTGCATAAATGGACAAGTTGGTTAAAAATCATCTCTGAAGACGAAATGACCAAAATGCCCTCCGTTTGGCTTAACGGGCCAAAATTATCTGTACCGATTGAAAAATTTTTCTAAGCATTTCCTTGGCATTCTAATGCCATAAGAACCTCAATAACCCTTCTATGGAGTCCCAATAATTATTTTATAATTTTTCCCCCGGGTCTAGGGCTCTTAGTTGCGAGAACCGCAACTTCTCACTAGGTTACCCATCGCTAGGGCACCGGCTCATTTAACTTGGTTGTATTTTATTTCTAAAATTTTTACTAAATTTTTCTTATTAATATTTGAGTTAATTATGGTTCCTCACTTTAAATTAAATATTTTTCTGGACATTCTAGCTATCCGGACCGACACTGGTCACCAGAACAGTAGAATGTACGGAGTTGATACCAATAGGGTGTTACATTTCTAATGCCTAATATAAATAGGAGACGACAGGAAGTAAGAGAGGAGGAGACAACTTCGACAGAAAACTTCCAATTTAGTATAGCAACCTTAGTTTTCCAAGCCGTTTGAAGGAAAACTACATCAGCACCAAGGAAGAAGTCTCTCAGCCGAAATTCCAGAAGTCCAAAATTGCAGAATCTTTCTTTGGGTTCTTTTATTTTAATTCTTCAAATTGGGTTTTTTATGTTCTTTTACTTTAATTACATTATGCTTGTTAAACTCATCATAAGTGAGTAGTTTCTTTAATTCTGGAATTAGGAGTAGTTTCTTTAATCTCTCAGCCCAACTTTTAATTTCTGTTATTGATATACACTAAGTTTGTTTAATGGAATTGAGCCTTGTGCTTTGATTTAATATTCTGTGTTCTTAATGCATGCTATATGTTGGTACCCACCCAGTCATGATCTAAGATACTAGCTGAAGAATAGAAAGGTGAAGATTAGTATTGGAAATCAGAATTTTATACCTAGAAAATCTGATAGAGAGATAGGCTGACATCCTTTATGGAGTTCCATAATTAATCAAAGATTTTAAAAGGTTTTAATTAAGATTGATCACCACGAAAGTAGATAAATTAAAATACACTTTAGGTATCTTGAGAGAGGACCTAGGATACTTTAGGATTAATTTTCATCAAAGCAATAATGCTCAATCCATTGAATAAGCAAGGTTAAAACCATAACAGGGTTAAGTGTGAAATCTTAATTCTAGAATTGCTTGCCTTATTGATTCTTTTAAATTAACTCTCAACTTTATCCCCTTTTATTTCTCAACATTCACAGCATTAGTTTAGATTTAATCTTTCCATAACTTTGGTAGTTTAAACAGTTAAAATTGCTATCTAGCCTAGTACTTGTGCCTATAAATTCCTCGTGGGAATGATACTCTACTCATCACTTTATTACTTATTCGTGATCCATGCACTTACGAGGTCGTAAAACGAATAAACAAGTTTTTCGTACCATTGTTAGGGAATTTAGTAATATTAAGCGTTAGGCAATTTAGCTACTTTAGACATTTATTTTTGTTATTATACAATAATTAATTTGATTTTACTTTTTGTTCCTATTTCAGGTTCTCAGTTTAGTTTATGACTAGAACCAAGCCTGAAGAAGAATTGGTTGAATTGGATCCTGAAATAGACAAAACTCTAAGAGTCATTAAGAGAGAAAGGAGAAACTAAGAACTAGAACCTGAACCTAAAATTCTAGTCATGGCTAATGATACACTTGTATCATATAGATGTTTTTAAGCACATTTGTATAGCATCTCGTAGCATTTAGATAGGTAATTTCATGCATAATCATCAAATTCATTAACTTTTGTAAATTTCATTACTCTACACTAAATTCTATGTTTTTTTGCATATTTTCAGGTGTTTTAAGGGAGTTTTAAAGCATAGGAGTAAAGAAGGAAGCTTGGAAAAACTCAAGAAGAAGAGCATTGTTGCGGATACACTTTACATGGGTTGTGTAAACATACCACAAACCTGTGTAACTTACTACCAGGAGAAAACCAATGAAGTCAAAGAGGAGACACAGTACATGAGTCGTGTAACATGAACCATGTAACCTGCGAAGACCCGTGTAACACCCCTCGCCCGACTACAGTGAAGGAGCGGAAGCATGAAAAACATAAATTTAAATAATTGAATACAAAAATTTTTCATCTAGGGTCTACTTGATTTCAATGATAAACAACATATTAAAACTCTTTTAATATGTTTTTGGATCTACATTTGCCATTTAAGATTTTAGAATTAATAGACTAATTCATTAGAACCCTAGATTAGATCAAAAATAAGCGTACTAACCTTTTTTGATGCACTGCAGTGTGTTTAGCACCTTTGGGATGTGCCTAGGACACTAGATGTTGTCCCTCTAGCTTGTCCACACCAAGATCACCAATGGTAACCCTTGAATAGCTTCTAAAGCTTTCCCAATCAATTAGAAAATCAAGTTTTGCCTTTTGAGAGATTACAAATGTAAACGGGACACTAGAAACGATTTCTAGTATTTTTAATTCAAGAGATTGTTGTCTAATCTCTTTGAATTGATGAGAGATGAAGAAGAAGAGAAGGTGAGGCAGCCAAGGGTGGTAGCACTAAAGAGAGAACGGTAGCTTATATTTCTTTTCTTTCATTCTTACACTTATATAGCTAGGTCACTACTTAAAACCCTTGCCACATGTCACCTTCTGATTAGCTTTGGGTTTAATTGACTCAATCACATTGTGCCAATTGTCAAACCTATGTTTAATCTTGACTTTGATCATCTTACATGATTAAAAGACATATGGCAAGCTTATGTGTAGTGCCATGTGTCACCATCTCATGGTGCCATGTGTCACCCTGTGAAATGACTAAAATACCACTGTGTCTTAATTTTGAGTTCTCAACCCAAAATAATTATTTCTCTTCTTCTAATCAATTTATATCTAATATAAATTAATTAATTAATCTTTATTAATTAATTTTTCATTAATTAAATTCATATTTAAACACTTTAAATATAAATTTAACTTATACTATACATCTAATAATCTAGATTTGGTTTCAAGCCATGCTAGGGACTTTGTAATCTAATTACAAGCCAAACCTATTTAATTAATCAATTAAACTCTTTAATTAATTAATTAAATCATATTTAATTTAGTGATTACTTGTGTGTGTGTGTGACTTACTAGGCTCATCACTAATTGGCAATGAGACATGATATCAACTCTTTATATTATCAGAACTCTTTCTTACCATAAATGATTTCTCTAAATCATTTTACGTAGCTCATAGATTATGGTTAACACCTAGCATAGCATGCCATATGTAACACCCTCACTGTAGCAATTTCGTACATTCTACTGTTCTGATGACCGGTGTCGGTCCGGACAGCTAGAACGTCTAGAAAAACATTTAAACTAAAGTGAGGAGTCATAATTAACTCAAATAATAATAATAAGAATTTAGGAAAAATTTTAGAAATAAAATACAACTCAGTTAAATGAGCCGGTGCCCTAGCGATGGGTAACCCAGTGGAAAGTTGCGGTCCTCGCAACTAGGAGCCCTAGACCCTGGAAAAAATTCATAAAATAATTTTTGAGACTCCAGATAAGAGTCATTGAGAGTTCTATGGCATTAGAATGCCAAGAAAAGGCTTAGAAAAATTTTTCAATCGGTACAGACAATTTTAGTCTGTTAAGCCAAACGGAGGGCATTTTGGTCATTTCATCTTTAGAGATGATTTTTGTGCAGTCGAGTAAGTGAGAATTATGACATAAAATATGAACAAATATTACTAAAAATTTAATTAAAATGAGTAAAAGAAAGAAGAAAGAAAAAGAAAACAAAAAGGAATTAAAATTCAATTATGACATAGTGCATGATGTCATTCAAACCTCTCCCACCAATCACATTTAGACAAATCCATTATAAGAGATAAAATAGAGATAATTAAACCAAGAAAATCAGCTTTTCTTCATTTTTTTTCAAGATGGCCAAACCTCTTTCATGGTGAGCTTGCACCATTTTTGTCAAGCTTGAGCTTGATTTCTCCTTCATTCTTCCACCAAAATCCATAACTCCTTCCATCAAAAATTAATTCCACTTCTAGACTAAGCTATTGACAAGCAAGATAAGAGGGAAAAAGAAGGTTTTTCACAAGTCCAAGAAGTGCTACTTAAAGCTGCTTATTCTTCCTTTCTCCATTCATTAAACATTGAATTAAAGTTAAAATGAGTAGTTTTTGCATGAAAAATGAAGAAAAAAGGTGGATGTGTGAGGTGATCAAAATTTCAGCAGTCTTGAGACATGAGGACATAATGAGTTTAATTGATGATAAATATGCCTATGGATGGTGATTGATAGGTATACTTGATAGTCATAATATTTAGATGTGAGTTACATGATTTGGGATATGTTGAGTTAGGGTTTTGACCTAACTATTAGGGGATTTGGTAAATTTCTTGAAATTGACTAAATTGAGAATGATTTAATGACCATTAGAAGTGCTAAATATGTCAAATGAAGTTTGTGGAGTTGGGAGAATTGAATTTGGGAGTGTTGATTCTTATGCAGGAAATTCGGACCTTTGAGTCCAATGTATTGTTTGAGCTATAACTGGAGTTGTGTTGCTCCAATTGGTGTGAGGCAAATTGGAGATGAAACCTAGGACAAAATGCCCCATTTTTCAAGAAGAAACCATGCCCAAATTCTGTCCAAATCTTGACCAAAATACTGTCTCAATCCAAAAATCCAAACACTGAATCCAGAAATTGACAAAATGAATAGTACATGTTCATTTGGCCATAACTTCCTCTAGACAGGTCAAAATGACCTGATTTTTGGTCATTGGAAAGACTAGAAATAGGAATAAAACTTTCATTAAGAACACCAAGCTCAAAAATGCCTCTAACCAAATGAAATTGCTGGCCCAAGTGAGGTCACCAAACTGACCAAAACCATTCTGCCCAGAATTTCCTAGACTAATGCTCACCCGACCAGTTTTGGCAAAATGGCCATAACTTGGTCTATAAAAATCCAAATGCAATGAAACCAATGGAAAATTTTTTATAAGGCATAATGGCACAACTTTGGTGAAGAAACCCAGCCCAGAAAACCAAACCAAGTTGACCTAAAAATTACCCTAATCCGGGTGACCAACAGGCTGTCCCTGGAAAATGACCAAATGAACAGTGTTTGTTCAAATAGTCATAACTCAGTGTAGGCAAGTTCAATTGATTTGAAATTTTACCAGAAAAAATCTGAGACATAGATCTACAACTTTTATGAAGAACACAAATCCAAATTCTGACCATAACCTAGTCAAATTGCCAACCAAACTTAGGTCACCAAATCTGGCAGAACCAAATTGCCCAAAAAATCTGGGTACAGGTCACTCCAGCCAGTTATGGTAAAATGACCATAACTTGAGCTACAAAACTCCAAATGGAGTGATTCAAAAGGGGAATTAAATAAGACACAATAAGGAACAACTTTGATGAAGAAAAGTTAGCCCAGTTTCCACTGTAAAATTGTCCAATGGAACAGTGAACTTAGGTAATCAAAACTGAAAATTTAGAAATACATCTAGGGGACTTTAAATTGCAATTGGCAATTAACACTAGCAAATGTAAAACTCAAAATGTGGGATCTTGGTGTAATTAGAATTAACATATCCATTAAGTATGAAAAAGTCAACATTTTGGTTGACTAGTAAGGTGAATAGTAATCAAAATGATTAGCAAACTAAGATGAAGAACTAGAACCAATTTTAAGCTTAAATGCTTAGAATTGTATAACAAATGTGGACTATGCATCCTAGTCAAAATTGTTAAAGGGAAATTAAGGCCATAAATTTGAAATCCATGAAATGTTCATGGATTACTTGAAACATGAAAAATAAGTCACCTAATTGATGTGAATAGATAGTTAGGGCTTATGTGCCCATCACAAATAGAATTCATAAAATATTAGTAACTCAACATGAAATATAAAATTTGTAATCACATAAGTAGATTTTTGAATGTATAAATGAGAAAGGAAAAATGTTTTGAATACAATGGTACATGTGAACAATTGTTTAGAACTGTGATCAATATGAATAACATAATGAATGAATAAATGAACCATATTAATGTATGAATTAGACATTAGTTCTCATTATTGTAGAAAGGAAAAGTACTTTGAGTACAATGGTATAAAAGGATAATTGATGTGAATTGTGATCATATAAATGATCAAATGAATGTATTAAATTATAATTGAAATTTATCAAGTAATAATGAAGTCATAAAACACAATATATTAATATTTAATGATATTATGTGCCCTTGTATTGCCTAAACATGTGTGTCAGATTGGATAGATTGGCATGCCAATAGGGTATTGTTTTAGCAGTACTGTGAAAGGCTTTATGCTTGTATTCATGGCTTTATGCCCGCACTCATGGCATTTATGCCTGATTATGTGTTGTCATGGCTTTTTAGCCATATTGACTGCATACGTGATTGACGTTCTGTGTCCCATGGTATGATGGCCCGAGACACCGCGATGTCCAGTACCAACGACTCGTTATCCAGTTTAGTCAGGCTGTCGTAGGTTACTTGGGCAATGTAATTTATTGAAATAAATTAAGACTATTAGTAATTAAAAATATTAGAAATCAAATAAATGAGTTAATAAGACTTCAAACGAATTAGTTAGAATTATGAAATGATCCAAACCACATAAAAATTATTAAGTAAAATGATAAAAGAGTTGCAAACATAGGTATAACTTAACTAAATATTTTAAATGTACCTTCTATTGCCATATGAATATAAACTGAGTATTTTTATTAATTCTGTATATTGTACATCATCACTGTGAATTTAGGAATTAAACGCTTTCAAAGCAGAACAAATTAGAACAAAAGATAATTAATATTAGACACATTGTATTAAATTAAATTGATTTTTAAATATTCAAATTATGCTTCGTTCTTTCTTTATTTGTATATTTTATTTTCTTGTTATATTATTGCACCACTAAGTAGCAATGCTTAGCGCGATGGATTTGTTTCCTAGCGCGATGGATTTGTTTCCTCACGCAGGTACTGAAGTTAAAGTCTAGCGAATACTAAACAGAAATTTTGGAGTCTGGATCTGCAGAGTATCAAAGGTTGTCACCTCCTCAGCAATGCATATAGATAGGGCCCATATAGATTATATTATGTAATTTGTACATTATAATTAGTTATTATTTGTAATGTAAACTATGAATTGTATGTTGAAATATAGATCATGTAAATTATGAATTTATGTAATCAGTTTGTAAATGATGTAAATTAATGAAATTTGAGAATTTTGATACATAAATTGAGTATGCATGGATATGTATGCAATTGAGATAGCAAGAATTGAATGTGTGATAATGATGATATGAGTATGCATGAATTATTTTAAGGAAAATATTGTTGAATTTCAAACAGGTGAATAGTAAAATATGTCAAACGATAATAAAATGGGGGAAACTCCGTTAGTTTCTCCATCGAAAAAAATAATTGATATTAAAAGATAATAACTTGAAAATGATTAAAGGAATAAAGTAAGATAAGATAGGGTGCTCCGGCACCGAATGTAGCATGCCTTGCTCGGCTACACTGTAGTCAGGTGAGGGGTGTTACACCATAGCTACCCAATCAGTAATAAGGTTTACCTTAAATGAACCTATAATCATATGTTACCATGCACTAGAATCTCTCTGTTACAAAATCCCAATTCGAGCTGGAGTCATGGTTTATGTCAAACCCCATTTGCTATGAATATTATGTTCTCTTTTAATTTTAGTTCTTGATTAAAAAGATTTTTCTCATCTGAAACTCTTTTCTGATTAAATATATCTGTCCTGGCTAGGAACTTGAAACATAAAGAACAATTAAATGAACATATGATTTTATTCCTATTTACTTAGAGGAACAGATTCCATCTTGATCAACACCTACTTCCATATACAACTAGTTGGAGCCAACACATGCCCATATACCCATACACAGTACAAGTATGAAAGCAGTATCAAACTCAAACCACCTATATACAAGATAACTGTGCTATCTTAGGTCTAAAGATTATATGCACTGATATGATTTATGACAATGCATTGACAAGAGTAAACTCTATGTGCTTCTCATAAATGTCACTGGTTCGACCTACTTATCATGTATAAGTGCCTATCATGTTTGTTATATGGCATGAGACTCACCATTCCATCTTATTTACATCTCATATAAATAACTTGGGAACAAACATGATTACAATTTTTTTGGATAAGTCATGTCCTTATTATGAAGTATCCTTGATTGTGAACCTATTTATGATACTTTGTGCAAGAAATACTGTCACTCGTATTCTTAACAACTTAAGAATAAAATTTCTAACAAAATATCAATGGACCTTTTTTATTACACATAAATATATTATGTAAATAGAAAAGTAAAAATGCCTTTTATTAATAAAACGTGTACAAGATACATACTAAATGATATACTCTGGGGCATACTACTAATAATCTCCCACTAGCACTAGAGTCATTCATTACAATATCTTAGATCCATCTTCTCAAGATTTTGGTCTAGCTGAGTTTGTGACATAGGCTTAGTGAATGGATCAGCTGGATTTTCAGCTGATGCTATTTTCTGCATGGCTACATCACCTCGCCCAACTATTTCTCTGATAGTGTTGTAGCGCCTTTCTATGTGTTTGGATTTCTGGTGAGACCGGGGTTCCTTAGCCTATATGACTGCTCTATTGTTGTCACAGTGAAGTGGAACTGCTGACTCAATGGAAGGACCTACTGCAAGTTCTGTCACGAACTTCTTTATCCAAACAGCTTCCTTTGCAATATCTGATGTAGCAATATACTCAGCCTCAGTAGTGGAATCTGCAGTTGTACTCTGTTTGGAACTCTTCCAACTAATTGCACCTCCATTACAAATGAACACACATCCAGAGGTAGACTTTTTATCATCGATATCTGATTGAAAATCAGAATCGGTATAACCATCCAATTACAAGTCTCCACCTCCATATATCAAGAATAAATCCTTAGTTCTTCTCAAGTACTTAAGGATATTCTTGACATCTATCAAGTGTTCCAAACCTAGATTCGATTGATACCTGCTAGTCAAACTAACAGCATATGCGATATCCGGCCTAGTACACAACATTGCATACATCAAACTTCCAATAGCCGAAGCATATGGAATCCTGGCCATTTTATCTCTTTCTTCAGGTGTCTTTGGAGACATCTCTTTAGAAAGGTGGATACCATGTCTCACTGGTAACAATCCTCTATTGGAATCAAGCATGTTAAACCTCTTTAACACCTTTTCCAAGTATAGACTTTGGGATAAACCGATTATTCTTTTTGCTCTATCTCTATAGATGCGAATCCCAAGAATATAGGTTGCCTCCCCTAAGTCTTTCATGGAAAATGTATTTGACGAACATACCTTTACAGTTGTCACCATACCTGTGTCATTAGCCATCAACAGAATGTCATCCACATATAAGACAAGGAAAGTGATAGCACTGTCACTAACCTTTTTATATACACATAGCTCATCCTCATTTTTTATAAAGCCAAATGACTTAATGGCTTCATCAAAGCGGATGTTCTAACTCCTAGAAACTTGTTTCAACCCATAAATGGATCGCTTTAGCTTGCATACTTTGGAACCATCTTGGGATTCAAAACTCCTAGGTTATTCCATGAAAATGTTTTCTTCAATGTATGCATTGAGAAAAGCTGTTTTGACATCCATCTGCCAAATCTCATAATCATAGTATGCAGCTACTGCTAATAGAATCCTAATTGATTTAAGCATGGCAACTGGAGAGAAAGTCTCCTCATAGTCGATTCCTTGCCTTTGGTGAAACCCTTTCGCTACTAGCCTTGCCTTATAGGTCTCTACCTTTCCATCAGAACCAATATTCTTCTTGAAAACTCATTTGTTCATTATAGGTGCAATACCTTCGGGTGGGTCAACAAGATCCCAAACTTGATTCTTATACACGGAATCAATCTTGGATTTCATAGCATCAATCCATTTTGAAGAGTCTATATCTGATATAGCTTCTTCATAGGTAAGTGGATCATCTCTATGATCAACTTCTTCATGAGTAGACAACTCTTGTTCTTCTTCATGAAGGAAACCATATCTCACTGGTGGGTGAGATACCCTGGTTGTTCAATGAGGAACAGTTGTAGATGTTTCATCAATAGGTGTAGGTTTACTAGATGGATCTATATCCATTTGATCTGTTACTTGGTCAGAATTCTCCAATTTTAACTCTATTTGCCTTCCTTTGCCTCCTTCTTGAACAAACTGTTGTTCAAGAAATGTGGCATCTCTACTTATCACAACCTTTTGTGATGTAGGCAAATAAAAATAGTATCCAAAACTATCTTTTAGATATCTAACAAATTGACCATTTTCTAATATGGTTTCCAATTTATCAGTGTTCAGCTTTTTGATATTAGCTGGACAACCCCAAATCTTAACATGCTTAAGACTTGGTTTTCTTCCATGCCATATCTCATAAGGTGTGGAAGAAACTAATTTTGATGGAATCCTATTTAGAATATACAAAGTTGATTCTAATGCAAATCCCCAAAAGTAGATTGGCATATCAGTATAGCTCATCATACTACGTACCATATCCAATAGGATACGATTTCTCCTTTCAGATACACCATTCAGCTGTGGTGTTCCTGGAGGAGTCAGCTGGGAAACAATGCCATGCTCTCTCAAGTATTCATCAAATTCAGTACTCAAGTATTCACCTCCACAATCTGATCGAAGAGCTTTAATACTTTTTCTTGTTTGATTTTCTACTTCAGATTTAAAATCTTTGAACTTTTCAAAGGATTCATGTTTGTATTCCATCAAATACAAATACCCAAACCTTGATTTATCATCAGTAAAGGTAATAAAATAATGAAAATCGCCTCTAGCCATTTCTTTAAATGGACCACATGCATCACTATGTATTAGCTCTAAAATATTTTCAGCTCTTAGCCCTTGTCCTATAAAGGTTGATCTAGTCATTTTGCCCTGAAGACAAGATTCACAGGTTGGAGGAGGTTCAGAACCCAATGAGGATAGAATCCCCATTTTCTCTAGTTTTGCAATCCTTTCTTTTGCAACATGATATAACCTTAAGTGCCATATATATTTTGAACTTGAGTTGATTTTTACCATGGCATTGCATTCATTTAGATCACTTGCATTGATTTTGTGTTTGTCATTATTATCCAAATAATAAAGACCATCATTTATATAACCCGAACCAACATATTTATTTCCAAAATAAATATTGCAAACATCATTTGTGAACTTAAATTTATAGCCATTTCTGGTTAAACTAGATATAAAAATGATGTTCTTAAAAGCATCAGGTACATATAAAATATTATCCAAACACAAAACATGTCCAGACATGTAAAAGGATTTAGATCCTATGGCTAAAGCTTCAACAGTTGAGCCATTGCCAATCCGAACTCTAACATCTTGAGAACGCAAGCTGCTACTATTTGCTAGTTCCTGCATATCATAAGAAATGTGAGAACTGGCACCAGTATCTAAAACCCAAGCTGTAGATGAACTATGAGTATCATCAGAATCTAAATAACAATATATGGACATACCTTCCGAAGGTCTATTATTCTTGTTCTTCAGAGAAGCAAGATACTCTGGGCAGTTCCTCTTCCAGTGCCCATCCTTCTGGTAGTGAAAACACTTTCCTTTGCCTCCATTAGCTTTAGTCTTCCCTTTCTGTTTAGCTATTTTCTTGGAAGGACCAGGAATCTGAGGTTTCTTTTTCTTATTACCCTTCTTCTTGTTGGACTTTCTAGCAGAAGAAGATGCAATCAAAGCTACCTCTTTTCCTTTATTGCCTGGCATATTCTTTTGGGCAATAACTAGCATATTGAGTAAACCAGCCAAGGTGCATTCTTGTTTAGTCATATGGAAATTTGTTACAAAATTCCCAAAATACTCAGGAAGGGACTGAAGGATCAAATCCATCTGCAATTGGAAATCCATGTTAAAGTCAAGATGTTCCAGCTGCTCAATTAGTCGAATCATCTTATGGACATGATCTGTAACGATCGGGCTCCAACCACTAGAGGAATTGTCCGCTTTGGCCATAAGCCTCACAGTTTTGTCCCATAGGTGGAATGGAGAACTTCTCCATTTGGAGTTTTGTAGCTCAAGTTATGGTCCAAAAACCACAACTGGCCGGATTGAAATTTTTCTGGACTGACCATATCTACAGTGCAGTGAACAGTGACTGCAACTCACTTGTTGGATAGGTTCTGGTCATAATTTGGGTTAGATTCCTTCATGAAAGTTGTTGCTCTATATCTCAGCTTGTTTCTAGTAAAATTTCAGGTCAATTGAACCTTTCTACATTGAGTTATGGCCAAATAAACAAACACTGTTCATTTGGTCATTCTGCAGAAACAGACTGCAAGTCACCCAAATTAGGGCAAGCTTTTGGTCCACTTGATTTGGTTTTATGGGCATGGTTTCTTCACCAAAGTTGTGCCATTATGTGTCTAGTTTCATGTCCGATTGGCCTTGCACCAATTGAACCTCTACAATTCAAGTTATGGCTGCCCAAACCTGCTAGACTCAAGTCCAATTCTGTAGGTCACTCCATTCTGCAGGTCACTTTCATGGCAGCCGCACCAAATCCAATCCCATCACTCAACACACTTCATTTTTTATTTAAACAGAACTAAATGGTCACTAATTGACCATTAAAACCTATTTTCATCATCACATGGTCAAAATCCCATTTTTCCACCCCAAACCCTAACTCACACATTACCCTTCTTGCATTTTCATTGCATTTCTTCAATCCACTTAGTAAATACATATTTATGGACAGCCATGATAGTCTTTTAATTTCATTAAACTCAACACAATCAAACCCTAATCATGGCTACCAAAAATCTAGGGTTTACATACAAATGGTATTCAATAATATTTTTCTTTGTAATTTACACTCATTCAAAGTCCTTAACATGAATTTAAAGTAAAATTCATGGTTACGTCACTAACCTCAAAGGAGTGAGATTTTCCCACTTGCTAAAACTCTTGTTTTCCTCTTCTTTTTGCTCTCAAAAGGATCACCAAGGTGTAGGAGCAAGTTTTTGTATTGAGAAATTTAAGTTTTAATGGATGAAAACCCAAGAAATCAAGCTTGGGTAAAGCTTGGCTATGGAGGGAGGTCCCTTAGGCAAATCCCACATTGACAAAGCACGGAGATGGTCTTGGGTTCAAAAAGTAATGATATATAAAATGAGGGAACTAATCACTAGAGGCGCCTTTTGGTGGAATGGCCTGGAGAGTTGGAAGAACTCCAGGGCTAAGCGTGCTCACTTGGGAGAAATCCTAGGATGGGTGACCTCCTGGGAAGTTCTCCATTTCACCTATGGGACAAAACTGTGAGGCTTATGGCCAAAGTGGACAATTCCTTTAGTGGTTAGAGCCCGATTATTACAATTGGTATCAGAGCCGCTCGCGTGTCCACTTGGGCGATGGTGGGGCAAACCTCAGTGAGGACGCTGAGTCCCGAAAGGGGGGGAGAAAGGTCCCTTAGGCAAATCCCACATCGGCAAAGCAAGGAGATGGTCTTGGGTTCAAAAAGTAATGATATATAAAATGAGGGAACTAATCACTTGAGGCGCCTTTTGGTGGAATGGCTTGGAGAGTTGGAAGAACTCCAGGGTTAAGCGTTCTCACTTGGGAGAAATCCTAGGATGGGTGACCTCCTGAGAAATTCTTCATTCCACCTATAGGACAAAACCGTGAGGCTTATGGCCAAAACAGACAATTCCTCTAGTGGTTAGAGCTCAATCGTTACAATTGGTATCAGAGCTGCTCGCGTGTCCTCTTGGGCCATGGTGGGGCAAACCTCAGCGAGGACGCTGAGTCCCGAAAGGGGGGGAGAAAGGTCCCTTAGGCAAATCCCACATCGGCAAAGCACGGAGATGGTCTTGGGTTCAAAAAGTAATGATATATAAAATGAGGGAACTAATCACTAGAGGCGCCTTTTGGTGGAATAGCCTAGAGAGTTGGAAGAACTCCAGGGTTAAGCGTGCTCACTTGGGAGAAATCCTAAGATGGGTGACCTCCTGGGAAATTCTCCATTCCATCTATGGGATAAAACCGTGAGGCTTATGGCCAAAGCGGACAATTCCTCTAGTGGTTAGAGCCCGATCGTTATATGATCCCCAACATTCTATCCCTCAGACATCCTCATACAGAACAGCTGCCTAGATATCTCATACCTAGCATTCCTGCTTGCTCACCATACAACTCTTGTAGGTGAAGGAGGATCTCACTCGCACTTTGCATGTTCTCATGCTACTTCTGTAACTCATTACTCATAGAAGCAAGCATGTACCACTTGGCTCTCATATCATGCTCCTTCCACTTGTCCAAAGTTTCATGTTCCTCTAGTGTGGCCTCTGGAGGTAAGGGACCAGGAACCTATGAGTGTAGAGCATATCCAATATGTTCAAGGTTTAGGACAAGTTTCAAATTTCTTAGCCAATCAGATAAATTAGGTCCTGTCAAAATATTGTGATCAAGTATGCTTGCAAGGATATTAGATAGTAATGGTTGTTCTGTGCTCATTTTTATCAGAAAATTAATTGCAAAAAATAACCAGATTAATTAGTAAATGTATCATGTAATTAACCAAAATGATTATGGTCTTTAAATCAAATTGGTCCTCCCACTAACTTAGTGAATTCTATACTTCCAAAGTATAAAACAGAAATCCTAGTTGGATGGATTTCTAGTGGGTGATTGAATTCTTATAATTTTATTGATCATCCTCAAGTACATCCATTATTGGAATTACAATAAACTATAAGTGAGCAACTCTTTGCCCATCACATCTCATGGGAGTTCAATCCTTTACCTAGCCCCTAATGCTCAAAATCTCAGGTGCATCCATTATTGACTTATCTTGCATTAGTTAAGTTGATCCCATTGAGCCAGTAATTATGTAAATAATTTTAATGTCCTCAGGTACATCCAATATTGGCCACCAAACCATTTACATATTTACAACATCTCATGCTTAATAATTATTCTTAAGAAGATCTCTTAAATTAATTGCATCTTATGCAAGTATTTAAAATTTCTTAAAATAATTGCCTCAATGGAGGGCCCATGTTATAATTACTTTAATTATACCATTTCCAACTTAATCATTTGTTTGGAAGATTTTGTGGTCATCCTAATTACTATTAAGGTCTCACTTTGCACTTTATCCAATTAGCATGCATATATCATATACTTGCATCCATTCCCATACATCTCATGCATTCATGAATAATAAATAAATATGATATGATCATGGACTTTTCTAAGGGATTCAATTCTGAGCCATCAAGAATTGCATCAGGGCATTCCTAGATGCATTTCATTCATTTATTTTACAAGAGTTGCTAAAGGAGAACATAATTAACACTTGATCTTGAATTCCTCCCACTGGTCCCACTAATACTCTTGACCTCCTTGATCTTCTTGTAATCCAATTACATAGTAATCCTTGGCATACCAAGGCGAATTTATAAGAACTAAATAAATGAAATTACAACCCAAAAATATTACAACCTTTATAATACATGCCCAAAATAAATTAAAATAAGTTAATTAATTTACAACCCAAAGAAACATAAAAGAAATTAATCCAATCACATTAGTCTTTTGTAGTCCATGATCATCCATCATGCATATCACTACTTAATAATTAAATAAAACATACATACTTAGATTAAATTGAATATCTCATATTCAACTTAAAAATCCAGATTTGAATATGATTTAAACAAATTTAAAAATTCAGATTTGAATCACATTCAAACAAGTTTTAAAATTCAGATTTAGATCATATTCAAACAACTTTAAAAATTCAGATTTAAATCACATTCAAACAACTTTTAAAATTCAGATTTGAATCACATTCAAACAACTTTAAAAATTCAGATCAGAATCAAAATTTAATTGTGTGATTAAAACACCTAATTAAACATTTTAATTAGTCATAGGATGAACCTTAGATCATATAACAATTGTAGACTCAAAAAACCAAACCTTGCGCACACCATTGGAGATCACAAAGTGTGCGCACCATTGGTGTTCATCACCATGCTGCCACTTTTCCTTTGCAACCAGCAATGGATCTATCATCTCACGATTAAATCATACAATTAAATCATATAATCAACAATCTAAATGGCAAATATAGTGGCTCTGATACCAATTGAAGGAGCGAAAGCATGAAAAACATAAGTTTAAATCATTGAATACAAAAATTTTTCATCTAGTATTTTTAATTCAAGAGATTATTGACTAATCTCTTTGAATTGATGAGAGATGAAGAAGAAGAGAAGGTGAGGCAGCCAAGGGTGGTGGCACCAAAGAGAGAACAACATCTTATGTTTTTGTTCTTTCATTCTTACACTTATATAACTAGGTCACTACTTAAAACCCTTGCCACATGTCACATTCTGATTAGCTCTAGGTTTAATTGACCCAATCACATTATGCCAATTGTCAAACCTATATTTAATCTTGACTTTGATCATCTTACATGATTAAAAGACATATGGCAAGCTTATGTGTAGTGCCATGTGTCACCATCTCATGGTGCCACATATCACCCTATGAAATGACCAAAATACCCCTGTGTCTTAATTTTGAGTTCTCAACCCAAAATAATTATTTCTCTTCTTCTAATCAATTTATATCAAATATAAATTAATTAATTAATCTTTATCAATTAATTTTTCATTAATTAAATTTATATTTAAAAATTTATATTTAAATACTTTAAATATAAATTTAACTTGTAATATACATCTAATAACCTAGATTTGGTTTCAAGCCATGCTAGGGACTTTGCAATCTAATTGCAAACCAAACCTATTTAATTAATCAATTAAACTCTTTAATTAATTAATTAAATCATATTTAATTTAGTGATTACTTGTGTATGTGTGTGACTTACTAGGCTCATCACTAATTGGCAATGAGACATGATATCAACTCTTAATATCATCAAAACACTTTCTTACCATAAATGATTTCTCTAAATCATTTTATGCAGCTCATAGATTATGGTTAACACCTAGCATAACATGCCATAGCCACCTAATCAGTAATAAGGTTTACCTTAAATAAACCTATGATCATATGTTACCATGCACTAGAATCTCTCTGTTACAAAATCCTAATTCGAGCTGGAGTCATGGTTTATATCAAACCCCATTTGCTATGAGTATTATGTTCTCTTTTAATTCCAGTTCTTGATTAAAAAAATTTTTCTCATCAGAAACTCTTTTCTGATTAAATTTATCTGTCCTGGCCAGGAACTTGAAACATCAAGAACAATTAAATGAACATAGGATTTTATCCCTATTTACTTAGAGGAACAGATTCCATCTTGATCAACACCTACCTCCATATATAACTAGTAGGAGCCAACACATGCCCATATACCCATACACAGTACAAGTATGAAAGCAGTATCAAACTCAAACCACCTATATACAAGATAATTGTGCTATCTCAAGTCTAAAGATTATATGCACTAATATGATTTATGACAATGCATTGACAAGAGTAAACTCCATGTGCTTGTTATAAATGTCACTGGTTCGACCTACTTATCATGTATAAGTGCCTATCATGCTTGTTATATATCATGAGACTCACCATTCCATCTTATTTACATCTCATATAAATAACTTGGGAACAAACATGATTACAATCTTTCTGGATAAGTCATGTCCTTATCGTGAAGTATCCTCGATTGTGAACCTATTTATGATACTTTGTGCTAGAAATACTATCACTCATATTCTTAAAAACTTAAGAATAGAATTTCTAACAAAATATCAATGAACCTTTTCTATTACACATAAATATATTTTATAAACAGAAAAGTGAAAATACCTTTTATTAATAAAATATGTACAAGATACATATTAAATGATATGCTCTAAGGCATACTACTAACATACAGTGTAGCCGAGCAAGGCATGTCACACTCGATGTCGAACCACCCTATCTTATCTTACTTTATTCCTTTAATCATTTTAACGTTATTATCTTTTAATATCAATTATTTTTTGACAGAGAAACTAATGGAGTTTCTCCTATTTTATTAATGTTTGACGTATTTCACTATTCGCCTACTTGAAATTTTCAAAAATATTTTTAAATGGAGATCTCATCATTTCATGCATCATCTATATATTTCAATTATGTATTCAAATCCATACAGTTTCATTCATATCCATTTTCATACATTCCCATTCATGCTCAACTCATATGTGAAAATTTTCTATCTCCATTAATTTACAACACGTAAATATTAATTACAATTTTTTAGTTTAAAATTCTTAGTTTACATTTCAACATAAGAAATATTAATTACATAAGATGACTAATGTGAGCCCTATCTACATGCATTGCTGAGGAGGTGACAACCTTGAGCACTTCTGCAGACCTGGACTTCAAAATCCTAGTCTAATATCCACTGGGTTTTGCCTTTAGTACCTGTGCGAAGGAAACAAATCCATCGCGCTAAGCATTTCTGCTTAGTGGTGTAATAATATAATAAGAAAATAATATACAAAATACAGATGGAAATAAAACATAGTTCATTGTAACATTTATTTAAATTATAATTATATTACTAATCTTTTGTATCGTTTAATTCAATACTTTCTAGGTTATCTTTGATCATTTCATAATAATTAAATTTTAATATCGTTCTAATTCATTTCAATTCTTTCTACTAAATAACTAATCTAATTTATTTTAAATATTCTTACTCATTTATTTAATTGCTAATATTTTCAGTTGCTAATATTCTTAACTTATTTCAATAAATTTCACTACCCAAGTAACCTATGATAGGCTGACTAAATTGGATAACGGGTCGTTGGCACTGGACACCGCGGTGCCTCGGGCCGTCATACCATGGGACACGGAACGTCAATCACGTATGCAGTCAGTATGGCTAAAAAGCCATGATAACACATAATCGAGCATAAAAGTCATGAGTACGAGCGTAAAGCCATAAGTGAGGGCATAAAGCCATGAATACAGGCATAAAGCCTTTCACAGTACTACTAAAACAATACCCTATTGGCATGCTAATCTATCCAATATGACACACATGTCTAGGCAATACATGGGCACATAGTACCATTAAGTGTTCATAATTTCATTATTTCATTATAGGTTCTAATTATAATTTCTAGCATTTTAATCTTTCTCATAATAGAAATATAAATCTCTAAGTGTAATATTTACATAATTTATGCATTCATCATAATTTATATAGTCATTATATTATCCATATTGATCACAATTCAAAACAATGGTTCACATGTACCATTATATTCAAAACACTTTTCTTTTCTCATTTATACATTTGAAAATCTACTTATGTAATTACAAATTTTATATTTCAAGTTGAATTACTAATATTTTATGAATGCTATTTGTGATGGGCATATAAGCCCTAACTACCTATTCACATCAATTAGGTGACTTACTTTTAATGTTTGAAGCAATCCAAGAACATTTCATGGATTTCAAATTTATGGCCTTAATTTCCCTTTAACAATTTTGACTAGGATGCATAGTCCACATTTGTCATACAATTCTAAGCATTTAAGCTTAGAATTGATTCTAGGTCTTCATCTTAATTTGCTAACCATTTTGATTACTATTCACCTTACTAGTCAATCAAAATGTTGACTTTTTCGTACTTAATGGATATGTTAATTCTAATTACACTAAGATCCCACATTTTGAGTTTTACATTTGTTAGTATTAATTGTCAATTGCAATTTAAAGTCCCCTACATGCATTTTAAATTTTCAGTTTTGATTACCTAAGTTTACTGTTCCATTGGACAATTTTACAGTGGAAACTGGGCTAACATTTCTTCATCAAAGTTGTTCCTTATTGTGTCTTCTTTAATTCTCTTTTTGAATCACTCTATTTGGAATTTTCTAGCTCAAGTTATGCTAATTTCTTTAGGACTGGCTAGATTGGCATCTACCCAGAATTTCTGAGCAGAAATGGTTTTGGCAGTTTTGATACCCTGACTTTGGTTAGCAATTCAGATGGGTTATGGTCAGAATTTTATTTAGTGTTCTTCATGAAAGTTGTTCTAAATTGTCTAAGCTTTTCATTGATATAAATTTCAGGTCAATTGGACATTTCTACACTGAGTTATGCCAAATGAACAAACACTGTTTATTTGGTCACTTTTACCAGGTCTAGAATTGGTTACTCGGATTTAGCCAATTTTTAGGTCATCCTAAGTTTATTTTATGGGCAAAGTTTCTTCATCAAATTTGTGTCATTATGTGTCTAATTTCATGTCCAATTTGCCTTGCACCAATTGAACCTACACAACTCAAGTTAAAGCTGCCCAACCTTGCTGGACTCATATCCAGCCCAGCAGGTCACTCAAGGTAGCACCTCTAACCTAAATTCCCATGGCACAATTTACTTCATTTCCTACTCAAACACAACCAAATGGTCACTAATTGACCATTAGAACTTTCTTTCACCACTACATGAGCAAAATCATAAATTTGTTGCCCAAACCCTAACCCTAAATTTTCAATTTTCCTACTCATGTATAACACTTGGACTTCAAACTCTAATCCATACACACTCCTCAAACACCATCATTAAACCAATTTAATTCAGTTTAAATCATGAAAATCATCACTCACTTAAAGCTGCCAAAATTCATGGTTGGTTATACATACATATTTTCTTTTATTCTTCAAAAAATTGAACTCAATTTAGTTTTCTAAATAAAAGATAGGAAGGAAGGAAAGAAGTATATGCACTAACCTTGTTTGATGGAATTTCTAAGCTTCTAAAACTCTTTCTTTTCTCTTCCTTTTTGCTACCTCAAGCTTGCTGTAGTTGCAAGGATAAATTTTAGTGAAGCAAGCTAGTGGTTTTATGGTGAAATGGTGAGGGAAATGGAGCTTTGGTTGAATTGACAATGGTGAAGGGTGTAGAAGAGAGAGATATGGCTGGGTTGAAGAAGATAGCAGATTGTTTCCTTCAATTTTTCTACCCATTTTATGCTTTTAATTAAGTTTATAGATTGGTGTCACAATATGATTGGGTGGGGGCATTTTAATGACATCATATGATGTCATATTTTCAAATTTCCTTCATTTTCTTTCCTTTTCTCTTCTACTCATTTTCAATTTAATTTTTAGCAATATTTAATCACATTTTACATCATAATAATTATTTACTTAACTGGAAAAGTTGGCCAAAAATCATCTCTGAAGATGAAATGACCAAAATGCCCTCCGTTTGGCTTTTTGAGCCAAAATCGTCTGTACCGATCTAAAAATTTTTCTAAATATTTTCTTGGCATTCTAATGCCATCGAAACCTCAATGACTCTTCTCTGGAGTACCAAAAATTATTTCATGAATTTTTCCCTGGGTTTAGGGCTTCGAGCTGTGAGGACCGCAACTTCCCACTGGGTTACCCATCACTAGTGTAATACCCCTATTTGCATAGCCTGGTATATTTCACTATTTCGGTGACCGGTGTTGGTCCGGATAATTAAGTGGATTAGAACCATACTTAAGACAACTAGATAAGCCCTAAACACAAATAATTAGTAATTTCCAATTAGTTAAGTATAACTAAGAAAAACACAGAACATAAGAAGTTAAACGAGCCGAGAGTCACAGCGATGGGTGACCTTCGCGGGAAGGACTGCGAAGTCATCTTAAACTTAAATTTCGAATCGTAAAATATGACGCTGCAGTCCTTAGGACTATTGTGAACACAGTGGAAAAGAGAAAATCAAGAAAAAAAATTGTTAAGTCAGTCAAATAATTAGGTCAGGGAGCCGGAAGAAATATTAAATTATTTGCAAACCGGGTTTAACCGGCGAGGGGCAATTTGGTCAATTGACCCCGAGAGCTGACTCCTGACCTAACTGTCAAATAAAATCGGAGAAAAAAAAATTTCAGAATCGAAAATTAAATTAAAGAACTAGGGAAAAATAAATAGAAAAAAAAAAAGAAAAAGAAAAAGTGAAAAAGGTGATGACATCATGCATGTCATCATGCATGATGTAATAAACATAATAATAAACAATTAAATTTTGGATAAATTATGGGTCTTCCATAGGGATAAGTTTATATAAAAAAAAAAAGAAAGAAAAAAAATAAAAAAGAGTTGTCTTCCTCACCATTGCCGTCTCTCTCTCACTCTCTCCCTCTCCCTCACTTAAACCTCCTTTGAAGCTCACTTTGAGCTTGGAGAAAAATTAAATTCAGCCATAGAGATAGTAAGCTCCTTATTTAAACCTTGTGTATGAGCTTTGGAAGGAAGATTGAAGAAGCAAAGGAAAAGAAAGAAAGAAGAGAATTGAAGAAATCTGAGGTAAGTAATTTAGTTTGAGAAATTTAGTTTCTCAGTTATGCTTTTAGTTTAACTAACCTAGAACTCAACTTAAAAATGAAAGTAAACACTTGTTAAGGGACCATAGGAAATTCAGCTAGCCTAGGGAGATATTGGATTTGATGGAAAATATTAGAATTAAAGTGTTAGAGAAGTTGGGTTAAGTGTGTATATGTGATTTGTGTAGTTGGATTGCATGAATTGTGATGATTAGACAAATTAGGGTTTTGGCACCTAGGGTTTTGAAAGCCAAAAATGTGAGAATTGGTCAATTGGTGTGTTTGACCTTGTTTGGGATGAAAAATGGTCATTTGTGACCAATTGAGATGTGTTGGAAGTGTTGGAAGTGAGTTTGAATTCGGATTGAAAATGGTCATGCTGCAGGCAGCATGACCAAGGTCCCTTTGAGGGACCAAAACTGAAAATTTACAAGTCCAATTGGTATGAGACCAATTGGGAATGAAAATAGACACCAAATGGAACATTTTTCATTTAGGAATCATGCCCAAAAAATGACCATAACCTAGTGAGAAAAATTGACCAAATTTGAATTTCTGCAGTCTAACCTGTACAAAAATGACAAAATGAACAGTGTTTGTTCATTTGGCCATAACTTGGGCTAGGCTGGTCTAAATGACCTGAAATTTTACCAGTGAATAGTGAGATAGAGACCAACAACTTTCATGAAGAACACCAAATTATGCTCTTAACCAAGTCATTTGGCCACCCAAAGTTGGTGACCTAAAACTGCCAGAACCAGTTTAGTGCTTAGAAATCTGGGTTAAGTCCAATCCAGCAGCCATGATTCAAATGGCTATAACTTGAGCTACAAAACTCCAATTGGAGTGATTCAAAAAGGAGAATAAAGCTAAGACAATAGGGAACATTTTCTATGAAGAAAGTTTTGCCAAATTCTAACAGCAAATTAACCAATGGAACAGTGTAACATAAGACACCAAAACTAAAAAATTGCAAGTTTGCCTAAAAGACCTAAGTTCTGAGAAAACAACCAAAACCAACAAATTTAGTGACCAAAATGTGGTATGTGAGTGAAGTTGGAATTCTCATACCTAGTAAGCTTTAGAAAGTCAACAAATTGACTTGAATAGTGTAGTAAATAGTAACCCCAAAACACAAATTGTCAATAACGTCAAGTTTAGCATATATAAGCTAGATAAAAGTGAATTTGAATTTATTTTTGGATTTATGCTAAGTTATGGTACTGAAACACTGTGAAACTATGTGTTTCAGCTGAAAAAGGCTCGGAAAGTCTAAGAGACTGAGTCAAGGCCTAGAGGCGACTCACATCAGGTTTGTGCACAATAAACCCTATTTCGGCATTTTATCCTTGAAAAATTGATTTAGTACTCATTATGAGTTTAAGAATTTTTGTGTTGCCACTTTGTGATGAAATTGTAACTTTGGAAATTGATTTGATTTTTGTATGCAATATTTGAATAAAATGTTTGAAATGGATTTTTGATTCACACTTAGCATGACAGTGCCTTATTATTCCTCCTCCATTTATGGGGTTGAGATCGATTATTTTCCTCCCTCTCTGGTTTACCAGTTAAGGTTGTAGATCGGATGAGTACTCATTAGCTAGCTAGCCACCTCCCTCATTGATTTCGATTAATGGGGTTGTAGATTGCTTTGTCATGGTGTACAACACGGCATTGATCGGAAATTTTGTGTCATGGCTTAAGTTGTGTATGAATTGGCAACACTATGTTTATTAAATTATATGACCTAAAAATTTTGCTATAATGTGTTTTGATAATTGGTGAAATGTAATTGTGCAACATTTAAATTGTGTTTTGTCAACAAATGATTTATGTACTGCATTTCAATTTTTATTTTGCACCACTGAGTATTTTTATACTCAGCAATAGCTTATTTTGCTGTCGCAGATAAGAGCAAGGAGAAAGCAGCAGAGTGAGCTGCTATTGATATTGAGGACTACACTGATCTTTTTGTACGGGTATTGTTTTATACCCTTGTAGTTATTTTGATGTAAATATTGTAATGTCATATGTATTAATGTAAAGTTGAGCAGTTGTATAATAAATTGTAATAGTATTATTTGTTGTATTTTATATCTATAAATTAAACTTGTGAATGTAAATTAGCTTTATTGAATGAAATGATGAAATGTTTTGAGATGACAAACTTGGATTAAATTGTGGAATTATTTTGAAGTGGAATTGACTTGAGTTATGTTGAATTGAGATTATTTGGAGGTTGGGAGTTGTGGAAAAATTTATTGAAAGTGTTTTTATAGGTTTTTGAAGAACTGTTTTCTCCAAATACAGACGGCACTCTGCCAAAATTTTTATAAAATTTGCGGAAGAATAAAATGGACAAAAATTTTTACTAATTTTGAGACTTCAATTAAATATTTTTAATTCCTACCAACATGCTCACCGCTTCCAAAATGTAAGAAAATGGTTTTAAAATCCCTTGTAGTGTACTTAATGAATTATCGGTAGGTGAAGTTTGGTAGCTCATTAGGTATTCTACGGGATCATGTTATACCTTACAAAGGGGTAAGGTGTGACATGTTACAATTGGTATCAGAGTCGCTCACGTGTCCTCTTGGGCGATGGTGGGGCAAACCTCAGCGAGGACGCTGAGTCTCGAAAGGGGGGGAGAAAGGTCCCTTAGGCAAATCCCACATCGGCAAAGCACGGAGATGATCTTGGGCTCAAAAAAGTAATGATATATAAAATGGGGGAACTAATCACTAGAGGCACCTTTTGGTGGAATGGCCTGGAGAGTTGGAAGAACTCCAGGGTTAAGTGTGCTCGCTTGAGAGAAATCCTAGGATGGGTGACCTCCTGGGAAGTTCTCCATTCCACCTATGGGATAAAACCGTGAGGCTTATGGCCAAAGCAGACAATTCCTCTAGTGGTGGGAGCCCGATCGTATTACCTCCAGAAAGGGAAGTGCAGTTTGAGATTGATGTTATGCCTGGTGTGGACCCAATCTCCATAACGCCATATAGAATGGCACCAGCAGAACTAAAACAATTGAAAGTGCAGTTGCAAGAGCTGCTTGACAAGGGCTTTATCCACCCTAGTGTGTCACATTTGGGAGCGCCAGTGTTGTTTGTAAAGAAGAAAGATGGCACTCTCCGATTATGCATTGACTATCGGCAGTTGAATAAGGTGACAATAAAGAGCAGATACCCATTGCCTCGCATTGATGACTTGTTTGATTAGTTGAGGGGTGCAGCTGTGTTCTCCAAAATTGACCTGAGATCAGGTTATTATCAGTTGAAAGTACAAGAGCAGAGTATTTCTAAAACTGCCTTTAGAACCCGTTATGACCATTATGAGTTTTTAGTTATGCCATTCGGGTTAACTAATGCTCCGGCTACTTTTATGGATCTGATGAACACTATCTTCAAACCATACCTCGACCAGTTCGTGGTTGTGTTTATAGATGATATATTGGTTTACTCGAGGAGTACAGAAGAGTATGATAGATATCTATGGATTGTACTACAAACATTGAGGAAGAAATAGCTATACGCCAAATTGTCGAAATGTGAATTTTGGCTGAAGGAGATATCATTTTTGGGGCACATAGTATCAGCAGAGGGTATTAAGGTAGATCCTAGCAAGATAGAAGTTGTCCTTAATTGGAAGCTACCCAAAAATATCATAGAGATTCACAGTTTTCTGGGGTTAGCTAGATACTACCGTCGATTTGTGAAGGGATTCTCCATGTTGGCATCTCCATTGACCAAGCTGCTTAGGAAAGATGTGAAATTTCAGTGGATGGACAAATGCCAGCAGAGTTTCGATGAATTGAAGAAATGTTTGACTGAGGCTCCAGTCCTGACTTTACCTACACCGGATAAAGAATATACAGTTTACAATGATGCTTCTCACAATGGGTTAGGTTATGTGTTGATGAAAGATCGAAATGTCATTGCCTATGCATCACGCCAGCTAAAACCGCATGAGAGAAATTATCCAACACATGACTTGGAGCTTGCAGCTATTGTATTCGCTCTTAAGATCTGGAGACATTATTTGTATGGGAAGAAGTGCTATATCTACACAGATCATAAGAGTTTGAAGTATTTGGGCACCTAGAAAGAGTTGAATTTGAGACAGAGGAGATGGTTAGAGTTGATAAAAAACTATGATTGTCTGATAGACTATTAGCCAGGGAAAGCTAATGTGGTGCCTGACGCCTTAAGTCACAAGACTATGGCAAGTCTACGGGTTACTCCTTTATCTATGGTACATGAGTTGAGATCATTACATGCCAGCTTAGAGATTAATGATGAGGGAAAGACAGTAGTTGCTTGGCATGTACAGCCAGTGTTGATTGATCAGATCAAAATGGCTACTCAGAATGATCAGAAGTATCAGAAGCTGTTGGAAGAAGTCCAGCAGGGCAAGAAACCAGAATTCTCAATAAGAGATGATGGTCTATTACTACACCAGGGCAGAATGTGTGTTCCTAATGATGTTGATTTAAGGCAGATCATTTTGAAGGAAGCAGATGAGTCTCCTTTTGCCATACACCCTAGTGGTCAAAAATGTGTAGAGGGCTAAAGGTTCATTAATGGTGGATGGGTATGAAAAGAGATGTGGCACAATTTGTTTTCAAATGCCTAACTTGTCAAAAAGTGAAGGCAGAGCATCAAGTACCAACTGGGTTATTACATCCACTACCAGTGCCAGAATGGAAATGGGAGAGAATAACTATGGATTTTGTGTTGGGACTTCCGAGGACACAGAAGAGTCATGATGCAGTTTGGGTCATTGTTGATAGATTGACTAAGTCTGCACATTTCTGCCAGTTCGGATGGACTACAGTTTAGAAAGACTGGCCAAGTTGTACATTGATGAGATTGTGAGACTACATGGAGTGCCAGTATCCATCGTATCTGACAGAGATCCTAGATTCACTTATAGATTTGGGGTAGTCTTCAGAGAGCCCTAGGAACTAGATTGAACTTCAGTACGACATTCCACCCACAGACCGATGGCCAGTCTGAGAGGGTAATTCAGATCTTGGAGGACATGCTACGGGCTTGTGTGATTGAGTTTGAGGGCAGTTGGGACACACACATGCCTTTGATTGAGTTTGCTTACAACAATAGCTACCAATCAAGCATTGGGATGCCTCCATATGAAGCTTTGTATGGCAGAAAATGCAGAACTCCCCTGTGTTGGGATGATGTAGGTGAAAGGAAGATGATTGGGCCTGAAATTGTTCAGCAGACAGAGGAGAAGATCAGATTGATTAGAGATCGCCTTAAGACTGCATCAGACCGTCAGAAGTCCTAAGTTGATCTAAAGAGAAGGGATATTGAATATGCAATGGGTGACAAAGTATTGCTCAAGGTTTTCCCTTAGAAGAGGATTATGAGATTCGACAGAAAGGGGAAACTGAGTCCTCGTTTCATTAGGCCATATGAGGTTCTAGAAAGAGTGGGTCCTTTGGCATATCGGTTGGCACTACCTCCAGAGTTAGAGAAGATACATAATGTCTTCCATGTGTCTATGTTGAGGAGGTACCGATCAGACCCATCTCATGTACTATCAGTGGAAGAAATTGAAGTGAATCCAGACCTCACTTATGAAGAAGAACCTATAGAGATTTTGGCTTATGAGGTGAAGTAGCTATGAAACAAGCAGATACCGTTGGTAAAAGTGCTGTTAAACCATCATTCGGGCCAAGAAGCTACTTGGGAACGAGAGGAGGACATGAGAAGACAGCATCCACAGCTATTCAGAGATTGATACCAGGTAAAATTTTGAGACGAAATTTATTTTAAGGGGGGGAGAATTGTAATACCCCCATTTGCATAGCCTGGTATGTTTCACTATTCAGGTGACCGGTGTTGGTCCGAATAATTAAGGGGATTAGAACCATACTTAAGACAACTAGATAAGTCCTGAACACAAATAATTAGTAATTGCCAATTAGTTAAGTATAAATAAGAAAAACAGAACATAAGAACTTAAACGAGCCGAGAGTCACAGCGATGGGTGACCTTCTCGGGAAGGACTGCGAAGTCATTTTAAACTCAAATTTCGAACCGTAAAATATGACTCTGTGGTCCTTAGGACTATTGTGAACACAGTGGAAAAGAGAAAATCAAGAAAAAGAATTGTTAAGTCAGTCAAATAATTAGGTCAGGGAGTCAAAAGAAATATTGAATTATTTGCAAACCGGGTTGAACTGGCGAGGGGGAATTTGGTCAATTGACCCTGAGAGCTGACTCCTGACCTAACTGTCAAATAAAATTGGAGAAAAGAAAATTTTAGAATCGAAAATTAAATTAAAAAACTAGGGAAAAATAAATAGAAAAAAAAAGAAAAAGAAAAAGTGAAAAAGGTGATGACATCATGCATGACATCATGCATGATGTAATAAACATAATAATAAAAAATTAAATTTTGGATAAATTATGGGTCTTCCATAAGGATAAGTTTATAAAAAGAAAAAAAGAAAGAAAAAAAAATAAAAAAGAGTTGTCTTCCTCACCATTGCCATCTCTCTCTCACTCTCACCCTCTCCCTCACTTAAACCTCCATTGAAGCTCACTTTGAGCTTGGAGAAAACTTAAATTCAGCTATAGAGATAGTAAGCTCCTTATTTAAACCTTGTGTATGAGCTTTGGAAGGAAGATTGAAGAAGCAAAGGAAAGGAAAGAAAGAAGAGAACTGAAGAAATTGGAGGTAAGTAATTTAGTTTGAGAAATTTAGTTTCTAAGTTATGTTTTTAGTTTAACTAACCTAGAACTCAACTTAAAAATGAAAGTAAACACTTGTTAAGGGACCATAGGAAATTCAGCCAGCCTAGGGAGATATTGGATTTGATGGAAAATATTAGAATTAAAGTGTTAGAGAAGTTAGGTTAAGTGTGTATATGTGATTTGTGTAGTTGGATTGCATGAATTGTGATGATTAGACAAATTAGGGTTTTGAAAGCCAAAATTGTGAGAATTGGTCAATTGGTGTGTTTGACCTTGTTTGGGATGAAAAATGGTCATTTGTGACCAATTGAGATGTGTTGGAATTGTTGGAAGTGAGTTTGAATTCGGATTGAAAATGGTCATGCTGCAGGCAGCATGACCAAGGTCCCTTTGAGGGACCAAAACTGAAAATTTACAAGTCCAATTGGTATGAGACCAATTGGGAATGAAAATAGACACCAAATGGAACATTTTTCATTTAGGAATCATGTCCAAAAGGTGACCATAACCTAGTGAACAAATTGACCAAATCCGAATTTCTGCTGTCTAAGCTGTACAAAAATTACAAAATGAATAGTGTTTGTTCATTTGGCCATTACTTGGGCTAGGCTGGTCTAAATGACCTGAAATTTTACCAGTGGATAGTTGAGATATAGAGCAACAACTTTCATGAAGAATACCAATCCAAATTATGCCCTTTACCAAGTCATTTGGCCACCCAAATTTGGTGACCTAAAACTGCCAGAACCAGTTTAGTGCCCAGAAATCTGGGTTAAGTCCAATCTGGCAGCCATGATTCAATTGGCTATAACTTGAGCTACAAAACTCCAATTGGAGTGATTCAAAAAGGAGAATAAATCTAAGACAATAGGGAACATTTTCTATGAAGAAAATTTTGCCAAATTCTAACAGTAAATTGACCAATGGAACAGTGCAACATAAGACACCAAAACTGAAAATTTGCAATTTTGCCTAAAAGACCTAAGTTTTGAGAAAACAACCAAAACCAACAAATTTAGTGACTAAAATGTGGTATGTGAGTGAATTTGGAATTCCCATACCTATTAAGCCTTAGAAAGTCAACAAATTGACTTCAATAGTGTAGTGAATAGTAACCCCAAAACACAAATTTTCAAGAACGTCAAGTTTAGCATATATAAGCTAGATACAAGTGAATTTGAATTTATTTTTGGATTTATGATAAGTTATGGTACTGAAATACTGTGAAACTGTGTGTTTCAGCTGAAAAAGCTCGAAAAGTCTAAGAGACTGAGTTAAGGCCTAGAGGCGATGTCACACCTTACCCCTCAATAAGACATAATATGATCCTGTAGAATACCTAATGAACTATCAAACTTCACCTATCGATAACTCATTAAGTATCCTATAAGGGATTTTAAACAATTTTCTTACTTTTGACAAGTGGTGAGCATTTTCTAATAGGTATTTAAAATATTTAGTTAAAATTAAAACTAGTTAATATTTTTGGTCCATTTTAGTTTTCTGCAAATTTTATAAAAATTTTGATAGAGTTCTGTCTGTATTTTGAGAAACCAGTTCTTCAAATACCTGTAAAAAGCACTTCTAAAAATTTTTCTCAACAACTACTTCAATTTCACAATCAAACTCAATCCATTTCAACAACTCCACAATCATTTCAATCAATTTCTCAAGTTCAAAATTTAATAATCCTCAAAATACTAGCAATACATTTCACTCATATTTCATTAGAGACAAAACAATTTATATACATCCTTACAAAATTTACATCAAAAGAATTACAAACTAAACTTTATTACAGACTTCATACGAATTTTGTACAAGCTGCTCAAGACCCATTTACATGTCCATACATTTATATGCAATACATACATCAAAAGAAATATTTACAATTAGGGTATAAATTATACCCGGTGACTTCAAGCTGATAGCTCCTCACACCTCAGCAGCTCAGTCTGCTGCTCCTCTAGTCTCTGTATGTGCGACAGCAATTGAAGCTATCGCTGAGTACTAGGACTCAGTGGTGCACAACATACTAAAATAATCTTTATGCAAAACTTAAATCACATTTATTCAAAAATTTGGCTGAACATGAGAATTAAGTACAAATCATGCATTATGAGATTTTAATCCCAAACAATTTCATTTTGAAGTATCAAATCACATTTCATAAAACCCACAGTTAGATCATGCCATTCAAAACAAATAGAATCTCAATAGCCAGAGGCTAGAGAGAAATCACATCACAAGGCTAGCTAGCTCAAATATACGGATATCCATTCACATCCTCTTCTACTGGCACACCTCAACACTTCTCCAGAGAAGGAATAAAAATTCAAAACTAATTACCCCCACTAGTCATGCTAGTGAGGTGTTCAAATATATGGTCATGACACTGTGGTTTCAAAACTTATCTTAACAATTTGCTAAACATTGTCATTTCAAATATACACAACTAACTTTCCACAATTAAAATCAAAACATCATAAAAATTGTTATAATTCACTTATTCAAATTATTCAAAACAATATGCAGAAATAATTTATAAAAGTTATACATTGTGCACAAACCTCAAGCGAGTCGCCTCTTGGCCTTGACTCGGTTCCTCGGGTTCCTTCCCGATATTCTTTTCAACTGAAACACAAAATTTTACAATGTTTCAGTACTATAACTTAACATAAATCCAAAATAAATTTAGCCTCATTTTTACCTAGCTCTAACGTGCTAAACTCGATGTTCTTGAAATTTTATGTTTCGGGTTACTATTCACTATACTATTCAAGTCAAATTGTTGACTTTCAAAGGCTTAATAGTATGGGAACTCCAACTTCACCCACATACCACATTTTGGTCACCAAACTTGTTGGTTTTGGTCCTTTTCTCAAAACTTAGGTCTTTTAGGCAAAATTGCCAAATTTTCAGTTTTGGTGTCCCTAATTTTACTGTTTCATTGGTCAGTTTACTGTTGGAATTTGGCAAAACTTTCTTCACAGAAAATGTTCCTTATTGTCTTAAGTTTATTCTCCTTTTTGAATCACTCCAATTGGAGTTTTGTAGCTCAAGTTATACCTAAATTACGGTTACTGTTCATGCTACAGAATTTGGTTCTGCAGATTTGTTGATCCAACTTCATTCAGCAATTTGATCAAGTTAAGTCCATAATTTGGTCTACTTTTCTTCATATGAAATGTTCTACTATGTATTAGGTTTCCGTCGGTTCAAGAATCACCTAAATCAGAGTTTTCTAGAGAGAGTTATAGCCATTGAAACTTTACTATTCATATGGTAAATCTGCAGTTCTGCAGGTTCAGGTCACCAAATTTGCTCAGTAATTTGAGTGGGTTAGTGCCATAATTTGGGTTTGTATTCTTCATGAATGTTTTAGATCTATATCTCATCTAACCATTGGTAAAATTTCAGGTCATTTTGACCTGCCTAGCTCGAGTTATGACTGAATGAACAAACACTGTTCATTTGGTCAGCTTGTGCAGAGGCAGACTGTGATTTCTCAACTTTAGTCAATTTGTTCACAAGGTTTTAGTCACTTTTTGGGCATGCTTCCTAAATTAAAATTGTGTCATTTAGTGCCTATTTTCATTCCCAATTGGTCCCATATCAATTGAACTTTTAAAATTTCATTTTTGGTCCCTCAAAGTTGACTTTTGGTCATGCTTCATACCCAATCCGAATTTGGCTTTGATTTAAACACTTCTAACACACTTAATTAGGTCACAAATGACCATTTTTTCCCTTAAACTATGTCAAAGACATCATTTAGCACTTCTTCACATTTTTGGTCTCTAAACCCTAATGTTCAAAACCCTAATTCATGTCATTTGTTGCATTTAGCTAATTAAACACTTATAAACATGCTCCCTTAACTCAATTAAGCTTCCAAACATGTTTAGCTCAAACAAATTTATACTTTGTCCAACCAAACCCTAGCTGTCCAAAATTCTATATAATCCCTGAATAAGTTTTCTTTCCATTTTAAGTTTATTTTCAAGTAATTCAAGCTAAAAATGCAACAATTAAACTAACTTCACATCTTAAATCACTAACCTTAATTCTTTGATTTACAATCCACTAATTCTTTCACTTTCTTCTTTCTTCTTCTCTCTCAATCTTCTTTTTTAGTGTAGATTGGAAGCTTTTTAGGGTTTAGGGTTTATTTTGAAAGGCTAAAATCAAGTTATGGAAGCTTGATGCATTCATCAATGGTGGTTGCACATGGTGGTGAGGGAGAGAGAGATATGGGACGTCCAAGAAGAAGAAGAAATGAGATAATTTTAATTTTTTTTCTTTTCTTTGTTTTTATCCTATGGAAGACCCAAAAATCTAAATAAGTAAATAAATTAATTTTATTCTTTATGGCATCATGCATGAGGTCATGTATAATGTCATCACCTTTTGACTTTTCCATTTTCTCTCTTTTTTTTTTCTATTAGTTCTTTAATTTAATTCTCGATTCCGAAATTTTCTTTTCTCCGATTTTATTTGACAGTTAGGTCAGGAGTCAGCTCTCGGGATCAATTGACCAAATTACCCTTCACCGGTTCATCCCGGTTTGCAATTAATTCCATATTTCTTTTGGCTCCCTGACCTAATTATTTGACTGGCTTAACAGTTCTTTTTTGTGATTTTCTCTTTTCCACTGTGTTCATAAGGGTCCTAAGGACTGTGGCGTCAGATTTTACGGTTCGAAATTTGAGTTTAAAACGACTTCGCAGTCGTTCCCGAGTAGGTCACCCATCGCTGTGACTCTCGGCTCGTTTAACTTCTTTTGTTCTGTTTTTCTTGTTTATACTTAACTAATTGGATATTACTAATTATTTGTGTTTATGGCTTCTCTAGTTGTCTTAAGTGGGGTTTTAATCTCCTTAATTGTTCGGATCAACTCTGGTCACCGGAACAGTGAAATATACCAGGCTATACAAATGGGGGTGTTACAAATCTCCCCCCCGCCCCCCCTAAATAAATTTTGTCTTGAAATTTTACCTGTTATCAATTTCTGAACAGCTGTGGGTGCTGTCTCCTCATGTCCTCCTCTCGTTCCCAAGTAGCCTCCTGGCAGGAACGATGGTTCCACAACACTTTTACTAACGGTATCTGCTTGTTCTGTAGCTGTTTCACCTCATAAGCCAGAATTTGTATGGGTTCTTCTTCATATGTGAGGTCTAGATTCACTTCAATTTCCTCTACTGGTAGTACATGAGATGGGTCTGATCGATACCTCCTTAACATCGATACATGGAAAACATTATGTATCTTCTCCAACTCTGGAGGTAGTGCCAACCGATATGCCAAAGGACCCACTCTTTCCAGAACCTCATATGGCCCAATAAAATGAGGACTTAGTTTCCCCTTTCTGCCGAATCTCATAATTCTCTTCCAAGGAGAAACTTTGAGGAAAACTTTCTCACCCACTGCATACTCAATATCCCTTCTCTTCAGATCAATGTAGGACTTCTGACGGTCTGATGCAGTCTTAAGTCGATCTCTAATCACCCTGATCTTCTCCTCAGTCTGCTGAACAATTTCGGGTCCAATCATCTTTCTTTCACCTATGTCATCCCAACATAATGGGTTCTACATTTTCTGCCATACAAAGCTTCATATGGAGGCATTCCAATGCTTGATTGGTAGCTGTTGTTGTAAGCAAACTCAATCAAAGGTAAGTGTGTATCCCAATTGCCCTCAAATTCAACCACACAAGCCCATAGCATGTCCTCCAAGATCTGAATTACTCTCTCAGACTGGCCATCTGTCTGTGGGTGGAATGCCGTACTGAAGTTTAATCTAGTTCCTAGGGCTCTCTAAAGACTACCCCAGAATCTAGAAGTGAACCTAGGATCTCTGTCTGACACGTTGGATACTAGCACTCCATGCAGTCTCACAATCTCATTGATGTATAACTTGGCCAATCTTTCTAAACTGTAGTCCATCCGGACTGGCAGAAAATGAGCAAACTTGGTTAGTCTGTCAATAATGACCCACACTACATCATGACTCTTTTGTGTCCTCGAAAGTCCCATCACAAAATCCATCGTTATTCTTTCCCATTTCCATTCTGGTACTGGTAGTAGATGTAATAACCCAGTGGGTACTTAATGCTCTGCCTTCACTTGCTGACAAGTTAGGCATTTGGATACAAACTCTGCCACATTCCTTTTCATACCCATCCACCAGTAATGCTCCTTTAGCCCCCTATACATTTTTGTGCCACCAGGGTGCATGGCAAAAGGAGACTCATGTGCTTCCTTCAAAATGATCTGCCTTAAATCAACATCATTAGGAACACATATTCTTCCCTGGTGTAGTAATAGACCATCATCTCTGATTGAGAATTCTGGTTTCTTGCCCTGTCGGACTTCTTCCATCAACTTCTGATACTTTTAATCATTCTGAGCAGCCATTCTAATATGATCAATCAATACTGGTTGTACATGCCATGCAACTGCTGTCTGCCCATCATCATTAATCTCTAAGTTGGCATGTAATGATCTCAACTCATGTACCAAAGACAAAGGAGTAACCCGTAGACTTACCATAGTCTTGCGACTTAAGGTGTTAGCCACAACATTAGCTTTCCCTGGCTGATAGTCTATCAGACAATCATAGTCTTTTATTAACTCTAACCATCTCCTCTGTCTCAAATTCAGCTCTTTCTGGGTGCCCAAATACTTCAAACTCTTTTGATTTGTATAGATGTAACACTTTTCTCCATACAAATAATGCCTCCATATCTTAAGAGCAAACACAATAGCTGAAAGCTCCAAATCATGTGTTGGATAATTCCTCTCATGCAGTTTTAGCTGGCGTGATATATAGGCAATGACATTTTGATCTTGCATCAACACATAGCCTAACCCATTATGAGAAGCATCACTATAAACTGTGTATTCTTTACCCAGAATAGGTAAAGTCAGGACTGGAGCTTCAGTCAAACATCTCTTCAATTCATCAAAACTCTGTTGGCATTTATCCATCCATTGAAACTTTACATCTTTCCTAAGTAGTTTTGTAACATCCTCCCCGTAGCAACTCCGTACATTCTACTGTTCCGGTGACCGGTGTCGGTCCGGACAGTTAGAACATCCGGAAAAATATTTAAACTAAAGTCAGGAACCATAATTAACTCAAATATTAATAAGAAACACTTAGAAAAAATTTTAGAAATAAAATACAACCAAGTGAAACGAGCCGGTGCCCAAGCGATGGGTAACCGGAGGGAAGTTGCGGTTCTCGCAATGAGGAGCCCTAGACCCGGGGGAAAAATTGTAAAATAATTTTTGGGACTCCAGAGAAGGGTTACTGAGGTTCCCATGGCATTAGAATGCCAAGAAAATACCTAGAAAAATTTTTCAATCGGTACAGACAATTTTGACCCGTTAAGCCAAACGGAGGGCATTTTGGTCATTTCGCCTTCCGAGGTGATTTTTGGCCGACTTGTCCAGTTGAGTAAATAATTAATATGACATAAAATATGAATTAATGTTGATGAAAAATTTATTAAAAATGAGAAATGAAAATAAGAAAACAAAAGTAAGAAGAAAAGTAAGTAAATGGGAATTATGATGTCATTAAGAAAAACTATGACCAATCAAAATTTAGCCATTATTTGACTAACTAATAAAGAGATAAAAGAAGACCTAAACAATTAAAAAACCAGCTGCTTTCTTCTTCTTCTTCTTCCTTAAAAACGTGATCCTCTCTTCTTCCTCCCTCCATGAAAATTTTCTTTCATTACCTCCATTTCCCATGAGTTTCCACCACTAAACCCTAACCCCTTTCATTAAACCTTGACCATATCACTTGGAGAAGCTTTTGGCAGCCAAGGAAAGGAAGAAAAGTGAGGTTTAGGGCTTTGGAAATTCTGCCCAAACAAGGTTAGTGCACATGTATACTCAAATCACCTTTATTCCATGTTAAAGCCTTAAAGTGAGCAAGAATTGGTAACTTAAGTGAATGAAATTTATACTTATGCATGCCTTCAATTTTGGCAGCCCTAAGAAGAAACAATAAGGGAGTGTTTTGATGGTTTTAATGGACTTAGCATGAATTGGAAATTATGTTAAGCTATATATCTACATAGATGTTGAACTAGTGTGTTAAATTGAGGTTTATGGGTAAATTGATTTGGACCTTAGGGTTTGGAAAGGTGAAAGTGTGACTTGGCTTAGGAAATTGTTAGGGCACATTGTAATGGTCAATTAGTGACCATTTTAGATGTGTTGACCATAAATGGGACTGAAAAATACTATGGCAAGGTGAGGTTGCAGGCTGCCCTATGGACAGCAGCATAGGGACTGAAAATTCAGTCCCTTTGCACAGCCATAACTTGGGCTGTGTTAGTCCAATTGGTGTTTGGCCAATTGGACATGAAACTAGGCTTATAATGGCACATTTTTGCTGAAGAAACCATGCCCAAAAGACCAAAGCAAGAGGGTCAAAACTGAGCCACAATCCGGATACCCTGCACTGAATTCTGCAGAATTTGCCAAATGAACAGTAACTGTTCATTTGGCCATAACTCACTGTAGATTTGGTCAATTGGCCTGAAATTTTTACAGAAACAAGTTAAGACATAGAAAAACAACTTTCATGAAGGAACCTACCCCAAATTATGGCCAGAACCCAGCCAACCAAGTGACTCTAGTTACTGTTCATGCACTGTAGATATGGTAAATCTGCAGATTTGGCAATCCGGCCAGCTTGGGTTTTTGGGCCATATCTAGAGCTACAAAACTCCAAATGGAGTGATTCAAAAAAGGAAATTCAACTAGACAAAATAAGGAACAACTTTCATGTTTTACATTTCTTCAAATTCCAACAGTAACAGTGTCTAATGGAACAGTGAAGTTGACTCACCAAAACTGAAAATTCTGCTTGTTTTGAGTTTCACTTTGGAATGGTATTAACACTTAATGCCAACAAGTTTTGAATGCCAAATGTGGTATATTGGGAGTGCCAAAGTCAATGTACATATTTTCTATCCAAAAGTCAACATTTTTGTTGACCAATGAGGTGAATAGTGACACCAAAACCAAAAATTGGCAATTTTGCTAAAATGACCTAAGCTTTGAGAAAGTGACCAAAACTAACAAGTTTTAAATGCAAAATGGGGTACATTGGGAGTGTTAATACCAATGCACCTATGTTCTATGCAAAAGTCAACTTTTTGTTGACTATTGAAATGAATAGTGACATGAAAACTTGAAATTCAAATTAATTGAAGAATTCAAAATTATCAAATGCCCTAGTAGGCCTAATGTGATTGGTTTGGATAGGTTGGCATGCCAATAGGGTTCTGATAGCAGTACTGCGTATGATATATGGCTTCATTGCCATTCTCAGGATGTGATAGCCTATGGCTATACTGATTATGATGTTTTACTTGGCTTTATGCCTTATTGCTTATATGGCTTATTAGCCATTCTGTTTGCACACCGGGAGACACATTGTGACCGATGGTGTGACGGCGAGGTACACAGTACCCAGGCTAGTTTACCCGTTTATCCAAATCCATCAATTTGTATAGGTTACTTGGGCATGGAAAAGTATAACTGTAATTGAACTGATTGTTAAAGAAAATACGAAAACTAAATATCAGGAATGATTACGATAGAATACAAAGAAACTTAAAAATTCATGAAGAAGTTAATATCATAAAACGTAATTAGCCCTCGACTAAACACTAAGTTGGTAATTATTCAGTTCTTATGAACACAATGGCTAAGAAATTATGATTTTTATATTGCATATTATTTCTTTCTATTTTATTATTTGCACCACTAAGCTTTATGCTTAGCGCGTCGCTTTTGCAACGTGTAGGTACTGAATATTGGACAGAGCGCCAGTAGACCACAGATTCGGTAAGGCAGTTCACAGTTCTGCATAGTGTCTGTGTCACCTCACTGTCAGCAGTGCATTGGTAGGACGCTAGATGTCATTTTGGTATTTTGTAATTGATTTTATTTTCTCATATGTATTTGAACTTATGTAATATATTTTGATATTCATGTAAATAATGAAAAGTGTGGTTGTAAATGGAAAAGTGAATGTTTATCTATCATATATGCATGGTATTATATGAGATGGATGAATGATTGAGAAATGAATGGTTGACAAATGTTGAGAACTGAAATTGAGAAATATTGATGAGATTTTGATATTGGAGTTTGGAAATGATTGAATGTGAATATTGGAAGTGTTTTTAACAGGTTCCGAAGAACGATTTTCTCCATTTTTAGCCTGTACTCCGCCTGATTTTCTTTAAAATTTTCGGAACCTCAAATAAATTATAATTTCGATAAATGGCTTAAATAAATTATATTTCACAAGTTATATTCAAAAGGAAAAATAAAAATGAATTAAGATAAAATAGAGTGCTCAGCACACTGAGTGGCATAACTTGCTCGGCTACACTGTAGTCGGGTAAGGGGTGTCACATTTAGTGGTATCAGAGCATGGTTTAGGCGTTTCTGGGCCTAGATTGAGTCCATACCATGCATTGCATTTGTAAGAGTCGAGGTGACACTAACGCAGATCTGTTTATCTTTTTATTTTGAATAGGATATGGATCCTTCATCTCAGAGAGTCGTTTAGGAGGAAGTGGAGAGTCATGCTCCACCTGCAGCAGCTGAGACTGGGGGCATGAGAGAATCTGCTCCGCCAGCTCAAGCAGAGCCTGCTCAGCCTCCACAGGCCATGTTCCAACAGATGGCCGACTTCTTCAGACAAATGGCCGGAGTAATGCCAGCACCACCACCACCACCAGCTCCACAGCAGAAATCACACCTGGAAAGGCTAAGGAAGTATGGAGCTGTGGACTTCTATGGCAAGAGAGAAGATGATTCTGTTGCAGCCGAAAATTGGTTGAACAGAACGGGCAGAGTCTTAAAACAACTCCACTGCACCCCAAAGCAGAACTTAGAAGCTGCTGTATCCTTGTTACAAGACGATGCCTACGAATGGTGGGACATCGGTTCAGTGAAGTGCACTGAAGTCAGAATTTGGGACTTCTTTCTTCGTAATTTAAGAAGAAATATGTGGGTAATGTATACCTAGAAGAGAGAAGAAGAGAGTTTATTAACCTGAGGCAGAGACAGTTGTCAGTGGCCGAATATGAGAAGGAATTCGTAAGATTGAGCCGCTATGGAAGGGAGATAGTCCCTAATGAAGCCGAAAGGTGCAAGAGATTTGAAGAGGGACTAAATGACAACATCAAGATCCAGCTCACTGCCTTGGGGATCACAGACTTCACCAAGTTAGTGGAAGCTACATTAAAAGTGGAGAAAGTGAGAGTAAATGAACAAAATAGAAAAGATAGGCAGCGTAAGAGGGAATTTGGACCAGGACAGTCAAGTATACCGACTGATAGTAAGAAGTTTAAGGGTTCTGGTTCACAAGATCAGACACAGGGCCACAGAGGCCAGATTGGGATATCTATAGCTAGTTCTCTGGGCACAATAACAAGGGGATCAACCCCAAAGCCTGAATGTATGCATTGTGGTAGAAGACACAGAGGGGAGTGTCGACTGTTAACTGGAGAGTGTTTCAAATGTGGGGCTACGGATCATTTCATAAGAGATTGCCCTCAGAGGAGTGGTTCAATAGCTCTGGTACAAGTTGATAGACCTTCCCCTATAGTTCAAAGGGGTAAAAGATCGGGTAGAGCAGAAACGGCTGACATTACACAGAAGATTGTTTCGAGAGCTTGAAAAGCCCAAAGTCAGGGTGGCACCACAAGTATATGCTATGGAAGCTCAGGAAGAGCCAAACCCAGACACTGATGAGGCGATACAAGGAAGTGAAGAAACAAGGAGGTAGCAACTCCTCGATTGCTTAAGTCAGGTAAATTTCGAGGACGAAATTTAAATTAGAGGGGAAGAGTTGTAACATCCTCCCCGTAGCAACTCCGTACATTCTACTGTTCCGGTGACCGGTGTCGGTCCGGACAGCTAGAACGTCCGGAAAAATATTTAAACTAAAGTCAGGAACCATAATTAACTCAAATATTAATAAGAAACACTTAGAAAAAATTTTAGAAATAAAATACAACCAAGTGAAACGAGCCGGTGCCCAAGCGATGGGTAACCGGAGGGAAGTTGCGGTTCTCGCAACGAGGAGCCCTAGACCCGGGGGAAAAATTGTAAAATAATTTTTGGGACTCCAGAGAAGGGTTACTGAGGTTCCCATGGCATTAGAATGCCAAGAAAATACCTAGAAAAATTTTTCAATCGGTACAGACAATTTTGACCCATTAAGCCAAACGGAGGGCATTTTGGTCATTTCGCCTTCCGAGGTGATTTTTGACCGACTTGTCCAGTTGAGTAAATAATTAATATGACATAAAATATGAATTAATGTTGATGAAAAATTTATTAAAAATGAGAAATGAAAATAAGAAAACAAAAGTAAGAAGAAAAGTAAGTAAATGGGAATTATGATGTCATTAAGAAAAACTATGACCAATCAAAATTTAGCCATTATTTGACTAACTAATAAAGAGATAAAAGAAGACCTAAACAATTAAAAAACCAGCTGCTTTCTTCTTCTTCTTCTTCTTCTTCCTTAAAAACGTGATCCTCTCTTCTTCCTCCCTCCATGAAAATTTTCTTTCATTACCTCCATTTCCCATGAGTTTCCACCACTAAACCCTAACCCCTTTCATTAAACCTTGACCATATCACTTGGAGAAGCTTTTGGCAGCCAAGGAAAGGAAGAAAAGTGAGGTTTAGGGCTTTGGAAATTCTGCCCAAACAAGGTTAGTGCACATGTATACTCAAATCACCTTTATTCCATGTTAAAGCCTTAAAGTGAGCAAGAATTGGTAACTTAAGTGAATGAAATTTATACTTATGCATGCCTTCAATTTCGGCAGCCCTAAGAAGAAACAATAAGGGAGTGTTTTGATGGTTTTAATGGACTTAGCATGAATTGGAAATTATGTTAAGCTATATATCTACATAGATGTTGAACTAGTGTGTTAAATTGAGGTTTATGGGTAAATTGATTTGGACCTTAGGGTTTGGAAAGGTGAAAGTGTGACTTGGCTTAGGAAATTGTTAGGGCACATTGTAATGGTCAATTAGTGACCATTTTAGATGTGTTGACCATAAATGGGACTGAAAAATACTATGGCAAGGTGAGGTTGCAGGCTGCCCTATGGACAGCAGCATAGGGACTGAAAATTCAGTCCCTTTGCACAGCCATAACTTGGGCTGTGTTAGTCCAATTGGTGTTTGGCCAATTGGACATGAAACTAGGCTTATAATGGCACATTTTTGCTGAAGAAACCATGCCCAAAAGACCAAAGCAAGAGGGTCAAAACTGAGCCACAATCCGGATACCCTGCACTGAATTCTGCAGAATTTGCCAAATGAACAGTAACTGTTCATTTGGCCATAACTCACTGTAGATTTGGTCAATTGGCCTGAAATTTTTACAGCAACAATTTAAGACATAGACAAACAACTTTCATGAAGGAACCTACCCCAAATTATGGCCAGAACCCAGCCAACCAAGTGACTCTAGTTACTGTTCATGCACTGTAGATATGGTAAATCTGCAGATTTGGCAATCCGGCCAGCTTGGGTTTTTGGGCCATATCTAGAGCTACAAAACTCCAAATGGAGTGATTCAAAAAAGGAAATTCAACTAGACAAAATAAGGAACAACTTTCATGTTTTACATTTCTTCAAATTCCAACAGTTACAGTGTCTAATGGAACAGTGAAGTTGACTCACCAAAACTGAAAATTCTGCTTGTTTTGAGTTTCACTTTGGAATGGTATTAACACTTAATGCCAACAAGTTTTGAATGCCAAATGTGGTATATTGGGAGTGCCAAAGTCAATGTACATATTTTCTATCCAAAAGTCAACATTTTTGTTGACCAATGAGGTGAATAGTGACACCAAAACCAAAAATTAGCAATTTTGCCAAAATGACCTAAGCTTTGAGAAAGTGACCAAAACTAACAAGTTTTAAATGCAAAATGGGGTACATTGGGAGTGTTAAAACCAATGCACCTATGTTCTATGCAAAAGTCAACTTTTTGTTGACTATTGAAATGAATAGTGACATAGAAACTTGAAATTCAAATTAATTGAAGAATTCAAAATTATCAAATGCTCTAGTAGGCCTAATGTGATTGGTTTGGATAGGTTGGCATGCCAATAGGGTTCTGATAGCAGTACTGCGTATGATATATGGCTTCATTGCCATTCTGTGATGTGATAGCCTATGGCTATACTGATTATGATGTTTTACTTGGCTTTATGCCTTATTGCTTATATGGCTTATTAGCCATTCTGTTTGCACACCGGGAGACACATTGTGACCGATGGTGTGACGGCCCGAGGTACCTGGTACCCAGTGCTAGTTTACCCGTTTATCCAGTCCGGTCAATTTGTATAGGTTACTTGGGCATGGAAAAGTATAACTGTAATTGAACTGATTGTTAAAGAAAATACAAAAACTAAATATCAGGAATGATTACGATAGAATACAAAGAAACTTAAAAATTCATGAAGAAGTTAATATCATAAAACGTAATTAGCCCTCGACTAAACACTAAGTTGGTAATTATTCAGTTCTTATGAACACAATGGCTAAGAAATTATGATTTTTATATTGCATATTATTTCTTTCTATTTTATTATTTGCACCACTAAGCTTTATGCTTAGCGCCGCTTTGCAACGTAGGTATCGAATATTGACAGAGCGCCAAGAGACCAGATTCGGTAAGGCAGTTCACAGTTCTGCATAGTGTCTATGTCACCTCACTGTCAGCAGTGCATTGGTAGGACGCTAGATGTCATTTTGGTATTTTGTAATTGATTTTATTTTCTCATATGTATTTGAACTTATGTAATATATTTTGATATTCATGTAAATAATGAAAAGTGTGGTTGTAAATGGAAAAGTGAATGTTTATCTATCATATATGCATGGTATTATATGAGATGGATGAATGATTGAGAAATGAATGGTTGACAAATGTTGAGAACTGAAATTGAGAAATATTGATGAGATTTTGATATTGGAGTTTGGAAATGATTGAATGTGAATATTGGAAGTGTTTTTAACAGGTTCCAAAGAACGATTTTCTCCATTTTTAGCCGGTACTCCGCCGGATTTTCTTTATAATTTTCGGAACCTCAAATAAATTATAATTTCGATAAATGGCTTAAATAAATTATATTTCACAAGTTATATTCAAAAGGAAAAATAAAAATGAATTAAGATAAAATAGAGTGCTCGGCACACTGAGTGGCATAACTTGCTCGGCTACACTGTAGTCGGGTAAGGGGTGTCACAAGTTTGGTCAATGGAGATGCCAACATGGAGAATCCCTTCATAAATCTACAGTAGTATCCAGCTAAACCTAGAAAACTGCGAATTTCTGTGACATTTCTGGGTGGCCTCCAATTAAGGACAGCTTCAATCTTACTTGGATCTACCTTGATGCCCTCTTTTGATACTAAATGCCCCAAGAAAGATATTTCTTTCAGCCAAAATTCACACTTCGACAATTTGGCATATAGCTGTTTCTCCCTCAAAGTCTGCAGTACAATCCGTAGATGTCTATCATGCTCTTCTGCACTCCTCGAGTAAACCAATATATCATCGATAAATACCACAATAAACTGGTCGAGGTATGGTCTGAAGATAGTGTTCATCAGATCCATAAAAGCAGTCGGAGCATTAGTTAACCCGAATGGCATGACTAGGAACTCATAATGGCCATAGCGGGTTCTGAAGGCAGTTTTAGGAATACTCTGCTCTTGTACTTTCAGCTGATAATAACCTGATCTAAGATCAATTTTGGAGAACACAGCTGCACCCCTCAACTAATCAAACAAGTCATCAATGCGGGGCAATAGATATCTGTTCTTTATAGTCATCTTATTCAACTCTCGATAATCAATACACAAACGGAGAGTGCCATCCTTCTTCTTTACAAATAATACTGGCGCTCCCCAAGGTGACACACTAGGGCGGATGAAGCCCTTATCAAGCAACTCTTGCAACTGTACTTTCAACTCTTTTAATTCTGCAGGTGCCATTCTATATGGCGTTATGGAGATTGGGTCCACACCAGGCATAACATCAATCTCAAACTGCACCTCTCTTTCTGGAGGTAATCCTGGCAATTCATCAGGAAACACATCCAGAAAATCACATACAGTAGGGATGTCCCTTAGTGCTGGACTCCCCACTTGGGTGTCTATCACATGTGCCAAGTATGCTTCACACCCCTTTCTGATCATCCTTCTGGCTAGTGCAGCCAAATGATGTTTGATGGTAGTAAATGCCTCTCCCCATGTATTACCACATCACCGTACAAAGGGAGACCAAAAGTGACTGTCTTCAGTCTACAGTCAATCATGGCGTGATGCCTGGCTAACCAATCCATGCCCAAGATGATATCATACTCTCTAAAGGACATTTTAATAAAGTCTGATAGAAAAACATGTCCTTAGATCACCAAAGGACAGTTTCTATAAATTCTGTTGACCCGGACCTCTTGTCCTAATGGACTAGTTACTAGCACTTCAAAATCCATTTGCACACATGGAACAGCAAGTGAACTGACTATGCTAGCACTAACATATGAATAGGTTGAACCCAGATCAAACAATACAAATACTTCTTGATCAGAGATAGAGAATGTACCGGCTACAACATCAGAAGTCTCAGCCTCTTCTCGCTGTCTCATTAAATAAACCCTGAGTGAAGCACTCCCTTGTGCCGACTGACCAATCAGGCTCGATCGCGGTGCCTCTACCTCTACCTCTTCCTCTGCCAACTGACTGTGAACCTCTGGGAGTAGGACTCTGAATAGATTCCTCGACAGTAGTAGGAGCTGGACCATATCTCGGAGCACTAGTACAGTCTTTAGCTATATGGCCCTTGCCTCCACAGTTAAAGCACGCTCCAGTGGCCCAATAACACTCCCCCCCATTAATCTTGCCATAAGTCTCACAGGGGCGGGCAGAATGTGAACCCCTGCTCGACTGCTGACCAGACCTAGGGGGTCTCTGTCTAGAAAATCTGCCCCTACCAAATATTCCACCTCGACCCCTGCTAGGTCCACTAAATTTCTTCTTCTTGCCGGAAGTACCACCAGAACTCTGCTTTACTGACTTTTCCCCCTTGTCTTTCTCTGATTTCTTAGCTTTCTCTGATTTTTCTTTCACTGGGGTTGCTTCTGATTCTATTCTTTCCAACTCAAGTGCTTGAGACATGAGCTCTGAGAAGTTGCTGTGTCGGAATACCACAACTTGCATCCTTATGCTGGGCTTCAAACCCGTCTCAAATCTCTTGCACCTTGCCTTGCTGGTAGTAAGGAGACTGTCACACCCTACCCCTCTGTAAGGCATAACATGATCCCATAGTATACCTAATGAATTACCAACTCCGTCTACTGATAATCCATTAAATACACTACAAGGGATTTTAAAAACTTTTCTTACTTCTTTTACAGTGGTGAGCACTATTTACAGGTGTTAAAAACCTTTTTGAACTGAAGTGATAAAACTAACACATTTGAATTATTTGGAGTTTCTGTAAAAATTTTGGCAGAGTGCCATCTGTATTTTGGATAAAACAGTTCTTCAGAAAACCTGTAAAAAAGCACTTCAATAGATTTCCAAATCTCAACTCCAACATTTTTCTCAACACAACACATTTCTCAACTCAAATCCACAGTGATTTTTCAAAGACTGAGATAAAAGAAATATAATACAATTTTTACAAGCCAAAATAACTGATAATTATTTTACAACTTCAATGTACAATTTTTTATTTTACAACTGCTCAAAACCAACAACAATATGTACATACAGTGAACATACATTACATTACAAAATACAAAATATTGGTATACTCATTATACCCGATAGTCTCTCGCTGGAGATACTAGCAGCCTAGTCTGCTGCCCTGTCTGTCTGTCTACCTGCGACAGCAATAAAAAGCTATCGCTGAGACAATGTCTCAGTGGTGCACAACATTAACCAAATACAACTTTAAATCATAATTCATAAATCATTCAAATAGTGGATACTTAAAACCATAGTTAAATTCAAGACAATGAATGCCATAAGGAATTTAACACAATATCACAATAAATCTCAGTAATCAAAACATAGTTAAATTCAGAAGACAGTGAATGTCAATAAGAATTTAAACTCTATTTCACAAATTATTAAAGCTCATAATAACACAATTTAGTCAAATAATTTAAGAACACAGTGTTGCTAATTCATACACAACTTAGGCCATGACACAATTTTTCTATCAATGCTAGCATTTAAGGGTACTTACCAAAGCACCTGCAGGCGTTACGTATCGCTGTCCCTGCAAGCCCTTGGGTGGTACCTATCAGAGCACTTGCAGGCGTTACGTATCGCCATCCCTGCAAGCTCCTGAGTTCACTCGTGAGAGTTCCCAAGAATCGTAGGCATTACGTATCGCCGTCCCTACTTTGCTCTGATAACACTAAACACATTTTATCTCAAAATTTCCAAAGTCATAATTTCATTCACAAGATGGCAACACAATTCATAATTAATTTCAACTTTCACAAATCACACTAAATCAATTTTTTTACAGTTTCAAACAATTTATAATGCTTTTCAAGCAATAAGTATCCATCAATATCATTCAAACAATTTCTCACAATTTCAAACCATTTATAGTGCTTTTCAAGCGATAAATATCCATTCAAACACATTTCCACAATTTAAAACAATAATGTACAAATAGTCATAATTCATTTCAATTGAAAAATGCAAAAGAAATAGTTGTTGTGCATAAACACAATTTAAAACACTAACATACAATTAATCATATGAAATATTATTTAGAGCAAAATCAGTTGAAAACTAGTTGTGCACAAACCTCTGATAACTGTCTCTCGGTCTGGACTCAGTGTTTCCTTCCCTTTTCCTGAGTCTTTGGTAACTAAGAAACACAATTTGAAGTGTTTTAGTACTAAATTAAACTGTCTCTAACGATAATGTTCGATAAGTAATTCACTGAAGGCTATTATTTGCTCAATCACCTAATATACTGACCCTCGATGCGTTTTAGGTAAATTAGGTTTTAGTGTCATTAATATGTCACATTCGATAGGGTTTTAGGGTTGGTACGTTTTACCAAACTCATTTCCTTGTTTAGTGCATTTTAATGCAACTTGCTGGATTCCGGGATACTAGTTTGACCTAGCCGGACAGCCTAGTTCCCTCGGTTTTCGGGTTTCAGTTAAAACTACAAACTTGTATATCTATGTCTTATGGAACGCGGGGCAAACTTTTAGGTCATTCTGAGTTAAGTAGACCAAGTTATGGTCATTTTACTATTGCTGGTCAAATGGCATCAAATTTGGTCATTTTAGGTCAATTTTGGTCAACTTTGGTTCGGCCAGTTTTTGGACCCGAACTTGTGCAAGCTGTTTGACTTGCTTATGGTCATTTCTGGGATTTGGTGTCTTCATAATACTTGTAGGTATGGGTCTTAAATATTCATGGTTAAAATTTCAGGTCAATTGGACATGTTTTGAGTGAGTTATGGCCTAAACACTAACTGCTGCCCAAATGGTCAGTTTTCAGGCCTCACTTGCACTTAATCCGAATTGGTCATTTTTCATGTCACCTTGCAAGCAGAATTTTGGTATGCTTTCTCAATGAAAGTTGGCACATTTTGTGCCTAGTTTCACCTCCAATTGGTCTCATACCAATTGAGGTTACACATTTAAAGTTATAGGCTAAAATGCATACTGCCCTTAATTACCTTGCTTAAACATACATCAATGACACATTCACCTTACTATATGTCCACTTCCCTTACCAATTCTGTTTTGGTACATTACCAAAACCATATACCACTTCACTTTAAAGTCACTTTGGGCAGATTACACACATCCTCAATACACCAAATAAACTCAAATTTACAAAGTCTAAGTACAATCACATATACACCTAAACATTACTCATTCTTACATACACTTTACACAACCAACCTATATACATATCCATCAATCCTCAATGTCAATATTCTGCCAATACCTTCATGAACTCATACATTTATCAAAGTTTCCCAAGGCTGCCGAAATGTTCTACAATGCCAAAGTGTCCCACAATTCGTCAATCTCCAATTTAAGTGCACAATCACCACATTTTCATGGAAATAACTTACTAGGATATTAAATCCCTCTACTCAACATGAATTTACATCAAATATATGTAATAATAAATCATTAAATACATAACTCCATGGCTGTCCAAAATGGACATATCAATAACTCCTCAAACTTGAAAATTTTCTTCACAAATCCAACACCCATAACATGTACACAAAGTTTAACAAAGCAATATTCAAAAATGTAAACTTACCTATGGTTGGAACTTGCTAAACCTTGATTAAACTTCTTGATTTTGGTATCAAGCTCTTCCTTATGATGTGTAGACAATCTTTAATGAAGAGCCCTAAATGATTGTAAGTGAAATGAGGAGGTTAGGTGAGCTTGAAAGAAAACGGCAATGGAGGTTTCATTTCCTTCAATTCGGCAAGGTTAAGGGAAATGGAGAAGATGAACATTTCAGCTTGTATAATGGAATTACAGCTGCCCCATTATGTTTTTATTTTATTCATTAGTGGCCCACTCACACCAATTAATATATTATAAGTTTAATTTCCCTTTATCCCACATTAAACCCTTAATTCTTGTTATTTACTTTAGGTACCACCAAATTAATTTTTCATTTTATTTTCTAAGTGTAATATTATTTATTTTTAATGAACATTTAGGTCAAAAGACAATTTGGGATGTCGATTGACCATAATGCCCCTATTCGGGTTACATTCCCGATTTTTCGGTAACACCGGGTTTTGTCTGTTTTTTGATTTCTCACTTTTCTTTGTACTAATTATTTAATTTTTCTTTGATATTTCTAATGATATTTATACTTCAATTGATGTCTCTTTAAGTCCTAAAAATATTTTCCGTGGTTCCTCAGTTCAGTATTAGTCAACGGTCCACGCCGTGACTTCCCGGTGCGGTCACCCATCGCTAGGGTTCTCGACTCGCTTAACTTGGTTACATTTCTTTGCTATTATTTTTCCTTTGTTTTTCTTGTGTTTTCTTTTCTTGTATTTCATTATTTTATGTCTCCTCGCTCATATCGAAGTGTAGTTCTAGGCATCCTAGCTGTCCGGACAACACTGGTCACCGAAACAGTAGAACGCACTACCGAACATAGGGGTGTTACAGAGACTCCCAGCATAATGACTTAAGCGGGAGAACTCCCTTTCATACTCTGCCACTGTTCTGTTGCCTTGTTTTAGACTCAGAAACTCTTGTAACTTCTAATCAACATATGTATCTGGGATGTATTGCCTCAACTCTCTCGATGAAGTCATCCTGTGTCAAGATCGTGGTTCAAAAGCCGTGGGGATGATCTTCCACCAATCATACGCATCTCCTTGTAGTAGAGACACAGAATACTCAAACTTCAGTTCATCTTGGCAGTGCAGCTTCTTAAATACTCTGTCCATTCTTTTAAGCCACTACTCTGCCTCTAAAGGGTCCACTATACCCTTAAATTCTGCAGTCCCATACTTTAGTAATTTATCATACTGTCTGGCTGGAGGCAATGGTTGTGTCACAGGTGTCTGGGGTGGAGCTTGAGCAGGGATACCCCCAGCCATTTGTTGAAACATTGTCGCCATCTGTGCAAATGGCAGCAGAATCGTGGCATTTGTGGGGGTGTCTGTGACCCACTAACATTCTGTAGAGCTGGGGCTTCCCCTTGTGCCTCAGCTTCAACAGACTGCTCAACTGAGCGATCCCCTTCCTCCATTTCAGTCTAAAGTAGGGTATCTCCTAAACAGGTAACACAAGGAGATTTCCCTCTGTTAGTTCATATTTATGATGTAATGCACTGTATGTAACAATTATGGACATTGAGCAGTTGTACTTAACAAAGAAAGACACAAATTCACAATTTAAAACATACTTCAAAAATTTGCTCTGATACCACTAAAACATGTCACACCGTACCCCTTAGTAAGGCATAACATGATCCCATAGAATACCTAATGAACTACAGAACTTCACCTACCGATAACTCATTAAGTACCCTACAAGGGATTTTAAACAATTTTCTTACTTTTGACAAGTGGTGAGCATTTTCTAATAGGTATTTAAAACATTTAGTTAAAATTAAAACTAGTTAATACTTTTGGTCCATTATAGTTTTTCACAAATTTTGTAAAAATTTTGACAGAGTTATGTCTGTATTTTGAGAAACCAATTCTTCAAATACCTGTAAAAAGCACTTCTAAAAATTTTTCTCAATAACTACTTCAATTTCACAATCAAACTCAATCCATTTCAACAACTCCACAATCATTTCAATCAGTTTCTCAAGTTCAAAATTTAATAATCCTCAAAATACTAGCAATACATTTTACTCATATTTCATTAGAGACAAAACAATTTATATACATCCTTACAAAATTTACATCAAAAGAATTACAAACTAAACTTTATTACAGACTCCATACGAATTTTGTACAAGCTGCTCAAGACCCATTTACATGTCCATATATTTATATGCAATACATACATCAAAAGAAATATTTACAATTAGGGCATAAATTATACCCGGTGACTTCAAGCTGATAGCTCCTCACACCTCAGCAGCTCAGTCTGCTGCTCCTCTAGTCTCTGTATGTGCGATAGCAATAGAAGCTATCGCTGAGTACTAGGACTCAGTGGTGCACAACATACTAAAATAATCTTTATGCAAAACTTAAATCACATTTATTCAAAAATTTGGCTGAACATGAGAATTAAGTACAAATCATGCATTATGAGATTTTAATCCCAAACAATTTCATTTTGAAGTATCAAATCACATTTCATAAAACCCACAGTTAGATCATGCCATTCAAAACAAATAGAATCTCAATAGCCAGAGGCTAAAGAGAAATCACATCACAAGGCTAGCTAGCTCAAATATATGGATATCCATTCACATCCTCTTCTACTAGCACACCTCAACACTTCTCTAGAGAAGGAATCAAAATTCGAAACTAATTACCCCCACTAGTCATGCTAGTGAGGTGTTCAAATATATGGTTATGACACTGTGGTTTCAAAACTTATCTTAACAATTTGCTAAACATTGTCATTTCAAATATACACAACTAACTTTCCACAATTTAAATCAAAACATCATAAAAATTGTCATAATTCACTGATTCAAATTATTCAAAACAATATGCAGAAATAATTTATGGAAGTTATACGTTGTGCACAAACCTCAAGCGAGTCGCCTCTTGGCCTTGACTCGGTTCTTCGGGTTCCTTCTCGGTATTCTTTTCAACTGAAACACACAATTTTATAATGTTTCAGTACTAGAACTTAACATAAATCAAAAATAAATTTAGCCTCATTTTTACCTAGCTCTAACGTGCTAAACTTGACGTTCTTGAAATTTTGTGTTTCGGGTTACTATTCATTACACTATTCAAGTCAAATTGTTGACTTTCTAAGGCTTAATAGATATGGGAACTCCAACTTCACCCACATACCACATTTTGGTCACCAAACTTATTGGTTTTGGTCCTTTTCTCAAAACTTAGGTTTTTTAGGCAAAATTGCCAAATTTTCAGTTTTTATGTCCCTAATTATACTATTTCATTGGTCAGTTTACTGTTGGAATTTGGCAAAACTTTCTTCACAGAAAATGTTCCTTATTGTCTTAAGTTTATTCTCCTTTTTGAATCACTCCGATTGGAGTTTTGTAGCTCAAGTTATACCCAAATTATGGTTAGTGTTCATGCTGCAGAATTTGGTTCTACATATTTGTTGATCCAACTTCGTTCAGCAATTTGATCAAGTTAAATCCATAATTTGGTCTAATTTTCTTCATATGAAATGTTCTACTATGTCTTAGGTTTCCATCGGTTCAAGAATCACCTAAATCAGAGTTTTCTAGAGAGAGTTATAGCCATTGAAACTTTACTGTTCATATGGTAAATCTGCAGTTCTGTAGGTTCAGGTCACCAATTTTTCTCAGTAATTTGAGTGGGTTAATGGCATAATTTGGGTTTGTGTTCTTCATGAAAGTTTTATATCTATATCTCATCTAACTACTGGTAAAATTTCAGGTCATTTTGACCTACCTAGCTCGAGTTATGACCAAATGAACAAACACTGTTCATTTGATCAGCTTGTGCAGAGGCAGACTGTGATTTCTCAACTTTGGTCTATTTGTTCACTAGGTTTTAGTCACTTTTTGGGCATGCTCCCTAAATGAAAATTGTGTCATTTAGTGCATATTTTCATTCCCAATTGGTCCCATATCAATTGAACTTTTAAATTTTCATTTTTGGTCTCTCAAAGTTGACTTTTGGTCATGCTTCATACCCAATCCGAATTTGGCTTTGATTTAAACACGTCTAGCACACTTAATTAGGTCACAAATAACCATTTCTTCCCTTAAACTATGTCAAAGACATCATTTAGCACTTCTTCACATTTTTGGTCTCTAAACCCTAATGTTCAAAACCCTAATTCATGTCATTTGTTGCATTTAGCTAATTAAACACTTATAAACATGCTCCCTTAACTCAATTAAGCTTCCAAACATGTTTAGCTCAAACAAATTTATACTTTGTCCAACCAAACCCTAGCTATCCAAAATTCTATATAATCCCTCAACAAGTTTTCTTTCCATTTTAAGTTTATCTACAAGTAATTCAAGCTAAAAATGGAACAATTAAACTATCTTCACATCTTAAATCACTAACCTTAATTCTTTGATTTACAATCCACCAATTCTTTCACTTTCTTCTTTCTTCTTCTCCCTCAATCTTCTTTTTTAGTGTAGATTGGAAGCTTTTTAGGGTTTAGGGTTTATTTTGAAAGGCTAAAATCAAGTTATGGAATCTTGATGCATTCATCAATGGTGGTTGCACATGGTGGTGAGGGAGAGAGAGATATGGGACGTCTAAGAAGAAGAAGAAATGAGATAATTTTATTTTCTTTTTTCTTTTCTTTTTTTTTTATCCTATGGAAGACCTAAAAATCTAAATAAGTAAATAAATTAATTTTATTCTTTATGGCATCATGCATGAGGTCATGCATGATGTCATCACCTTTTGACTTTTCCATTTTCTCTCTTTTTTTTAAAATTTTTCTATTAGTTTTTTAATTTATTTCTCGATTCCAAAATTTTTTTTTCTCTGATTTTATTTGACAGTTAGGTCAGGAGTCAGCTCTCAGGGTCAATTGACCAAATTGCCCCTCGCCGGTTCATCCCGGTTTGCAATTAATTTCATATTTCTTCCGGCTCCCTGACCTAATTATTTGACTGGCTTAACAGTTCTTTTTCATGATTTTCTCTTTTCCACTGTGTTCATAAGGGTCATAAGGACCGCGGCGTCACATTTTACGGTTCGAAATTTGAGTTTAAAACGACTTCGCAGTCATTCCCGAGAAGGTCACCCATCGCTGTGACTCCCGGCTCATTTAACTTCTTCTGTTCTATTTTTCTTGTTTATACTTAACTAATTGGACATTACTAATTATTTGTGTTTATGGCTTCTCTAGTTGTCTTAAGTGGGGTTCTAATCTCCTTAATTGTCTGGACTGACTCCGGTCACCGGAATAGTGAAATATACCAGGCTATACAAATGGTGGTGTTGCAGGCGACTCACGTCAGGTTTTTGCACAATAAACCCTATTTCAGCATTTTATCCTTGAAAAATTGATTTAGTACTCATTATGAGTTTAAGAATTTTTGTGTTGCCACTTTGTGATGAAATTGTAACTTTGGAAATTGATTTGATTTTTATATGCAATATTTGAATAAAATGTTTGAAATGGATTTTTGATTCACACTTAGCATGACAATGCCTTATTATTCCTCCTCCATTTATAGGGTTGAGATCGATTTTTTTTCTCCCTCTCTGGTTTACCAGTTGAGGTTGTAGATCGGATGAGTACTCATTAGATAGCTAGCCACCTCCCTCATTGATTTCCATTAATGGGGTTGTAGATTGCTTTGTCACAACACGGCATTGATCGAAAATTTTGTGTTATGGCTTAAGTTGTGTATGAATTGGCAACACTGTATTTATTAAATTATTTGACCCAAAAATTTTGCTATAATGAGTTTTGATCATTGGTGAAATGTAATTGTGCAACATTTAATTGTGTTTTGTCAACGAATGATTTATGTACTGCATTTCAATTTTTATTGTGCACCACTGAGTATTTTTCTACTCATAGATAGCTTATTTTGCTGTCGCAGATAAGAGCCAGGAGAAAGCAGTAGAGTGAGCTGCTATTGATATTGAGAACTACACTGATCTTTTTGTACGGGTATTGTTTTATACCCTTGTAGTTATTTTGATGTAAATATTGTAATGTCATATGTATTAATGTAAAGTTGAGCAGTTGTATAATGAATTGTAATAGTATTATTTGTTGTATTTTATATCTGTAAATTAAACTTGTGAATGTAAATTAGCTTTATTGAATGAAATGATGAAATGTTTTGAGATGACAAACTTGGATTAAATTGTGGAATTATTTTGAAGTGGAATTGACTTGAGTTATGTTGAATTGAGATTATTTGGAGGTTGGGAGTTGTGGAAAAATTTATTGGAAGTGTTTTTATAGGTTTTTGAAGACTGTTTTCTCCAAATACAGACGGCACTCTGTCGAAATTTTTATAAAATTTGCGGAAGAATAAAATGGACAAAAATTTTTACTAATTTTGAGACTTCAATTAAATGTTTTTAATTCCTACCAACACGCTCACCACTTCCAAAATGTAAGAAAATGGTTTTAAAATCCCTTGTAGTGTACTTAATGAATTATCGGTAGGTGAAGTTTGGTAGCTCATTAGGTATTCTACGGGATCATGTTATACCTTACAGAGGGGTAAGGTGTGACATGTTACAATTGGTATCAGAGTCGCTCGCGTGTCCTCTTGGGCGATGGTGGGGCAAACCTCAGTGAGGACGCTGAGTAACAAAAGGGGGGGAGAAAGGTCCCTTAGGCAAATCCCTCATCGGCAAAACACCGAGATGGTCTTGGGCTCAAAAAGTAATGATATATAAAATGGGGGAACTAATCACTAGAGGCGCCTTTTGGTGGAATGGCCTGGAGAGTTGGAAGAACTCCAGGGTTAAGCGTGCTCGCTTGAAAGAAATCCTAGGATGGGTGACCTCCTGAGAAGTTCTCCATTCCACCTATGGGACAAAACCGTGAGGCTTATGGCCAAAACGGACAATTCCTCTAGTGGTGGGAGCCCAATCGTATTACCTCTAGAAAGGGAAGTGCAGTTTGAGATTGATGTTATACCTGGTGTGGACCCAATCTCCATAACGCCATACAGAATGGCACCAGCAGAACTAAAAGAATTGAAAGTGCAGTTGCAAGAGCTGTTTGACAAGGGCTTTATCCGCCCTAGTGTGTCACCTTGGGGAGTACCAGTGTTGTTGGTAAAGAAGAAAGATGGCACTCTCCAGTTATGCATTGACTATCGGCAGTTGAATAAGGTGACAATAAAGAATAGATACCCATTGCCCCGCATTGATGACTTGTTTGATCAGTTGAGGGGTGCAGCTGTGTTCTCCAAAATTAACCTGAGATCAAGTTATTATCAATTGAAAGTACAAGAGCAGAGTATTTCTAAAACTGCCTTTAGAACTCGTTACGGCCATTATGAGTTTTTGGTTATGCCATTCAGGTTAACTAATGCTCCGGCTGCTTTTATGGATCTGATGAACACTTGGTTGTATTTTATTTTTAAAATTTTTCCTAAATTTTTCTTATTAATATTTGAGTTATTTATGACTCTTCACTCTAGTCTAAATATTTTTTCAGACATTCTAGCTGTCCAGACCGACATCGGTCACCAGAACAGTAAAATATAGGAACTACCTAAAGTGAGGGCATTACAACCCGTGTAAGATTCTGCCTAGCAAAGCTTGAAGAATTTCCAGAAGAACAACAGAACACGGGCTGTGTAATTGGACCCGTGTAACTAGCCAAGGCCCATGTAACCTTCTACCCAAATATAAGATGCAACTTTCAAGTTCCAGTAAGTTACACGACCCTAGGCCGTGTAGTGACACACGGTCCGTGTATCAGCTGACAACCAGTTTCTTGATTTAATTCCAACTTCAGTTTTTACACTCAAAATAGACTTCTAATGCCTTTGGGACTCTAAAAACTTAATCCTAGGACATTGAATGTAAATAGAAGCAGTAGAAAATAGAGAAAGGGGATCCCCATCTTCATACACACATTCTCATGTACATACATCTTCATTACTCTCTCTAAGCCATCTTGAAGATACAGTGCATTAGCATTAAGGGGGAGTCCTCAGCCGAAGTTCCACAAGTTCAAAGCTACAGAGAGTTCTCTTCGATTCTTTTGTTCTATTTCTTTAGGCTACTTTTTATGTTCTTTTGTTTTACTTTTGTTATGTTTGTTAAACTCATTATGAGTGACTAGTTTCTTTATTCTGGAATTAGGAGAGTAATGCTTGTAATCATTATTATGGATAAATATTGATTTTTATCTATTGGATTTTAGTTTTACTCTTTGATTTAATGTTTTGTGTTCTTAATACATGCTATGTGCTGGTACTCACTTAAACATGATATAAGATACTAATTGAAGAAATGAAAGATGAAGGTTAGTATTGGAAAATCAAAGTATTAAACTTAGGAAATCTGACCTAGAGATAAGCTGAAATCCTTCATGGAATTCCATAATTAATCATAGATCAAAAAGGATTTTTATTAGGACTAATCACCAATAAAAGTAGGATTTAGCTCTAATTGAAATACACCTTAGGTGCCTTGAGAGAAGACCTAGGATACCTTAGGATTAATTTCCATCAAAGCAATGATCCTCAATCCAATGAATAGACAAGATTGAATCCATAATAAGGTTAAAGTGTGAAATCTTAATTCTGAAATTGTTTTAATAGATTGCTTCATTTTAAGTTTATTTTTCTCTCAGTTTTTAGCACTCAAAATAAATTAGATTCACTCTCCCATTATATTCGATAGCCTAGACAGTCATAATTGTTGTGTAGTTTAGTGCTTGCTAATTAAATTCCTCATGGGACAATACTCTACTCACTACTTTATTACTTGTTAGCGATCCATGTACTTGCGGGGTTGTAAAACTAGCAAACAAGTTTTTGGCGCAATTGCCGAGGAATTTATTTATAGTAATATTAGGCGATAGGCAATTTAGCTGATTTAGGCATTTACCATCACTATTTAAATTTAGTTAATTTCTTTTTATTCTTTATTTTCTCTCAAGTATTTGGTTTGGTGCATAACCTGAACAAAACCGAAGGAAGAAGTTTTGAACTTGGATCCCGAGATAGATAAGACTCTAAGAGCCATCAGGAGAGAAAGGAGACACCAAGAACAAGATCAAGGAATTTTAAAAACTCCAGTCATGGCCAATAAAACAACAGGCCAAAACCCTTGAGGGAATATGGAGCTCCAACTATCCAAAGATTCCAGCCCAACTTTACAAGACCTACAGTGGAGGCCAATAATTTTGAACTCAAATTGGCATGGCTCCAGATGATTTGTCGCACCCTACTCCCATGTAAGATGTAACATGATCCCGTAGTATACCTAATGAATTACCGTACTTCGCCTACCGATAATCCATTAAATATACTACAAGGGATTTTAAAATAATTTTCATGAAATTTAAATCATCGATTAAAATCTGGTATTATAAAATTCTTTTTTAAAATTTCGGCAAAGTGCTGGTTGTATTTTGAGAAAACAGTTCTTCAAAACCTACAAAGAACACACTCCCAATATGTTTTCTCAAATACAACTTCAATAACTTCATTTGCACTCATAATTCAAATCTCAATAATCAAATCAATCTCCTCATAAAAGAAACATTTCATTGATTATAAGACTCAAAATTAATATTACAAAACCATTCAGATAAATGAAATTCCAAATTTACATTTACAATAATTTACATTTAATTACATACCAAAATATTTTACAAGAGTTTTTATACAACTGCTCAAATAATTTACATACATATTATTACATGCATACATCAAAACCTATGTACATGGGTATACCTATGATATACCTGGAGCTGATCTGAATGTGTCTTCAAAGAAACTTACTCACTACTCTATGCTCTTCTTACCTGCGACAGCATACAAAGCTATTGCTGAGTGGTAAACTCAGTGGTACACAACTATAATTTAAAACATAGTACAATATACATTGACAAAATTTACAGCAAATAATTTGGAAATCTGAATACTCATCAAATTCCAAAACTCAAAATATTCATTGCCAATAATGTAAATCATTTGTATAAAATGACTTTGATCACAAAATTTAATTTATCAAATCATAACTAACCATTTAAGGTAATTCCAACAAAATCAATTATACATAAATCATAATTGAAATCACAATTCTTTACCATTCAAAAACATTCTGTATCTCAAAAACCATTCTGTATCTCAAAAACCATGCTGTATCTCAAAAATCATTCTTTATCTCACTAACTATGCAAGACTAATCCGAAAAGGCCATGTTCGAAGTGATTCTAACTCCCTATAGTCGGGGAGGTCGAATCAGATTCTAACTCCCTATGGTCGGGGAGGTCGAATCATCGTGCACAGTACAAACCACAATGATGAATCTTCCGCAAGGGCCATAACGATAAAAAAAAAAAAAGATCTAACCTCAAATCAAAGGAAAATCTAAGCTTGTGTGTGTACCATGGTAATCCAAACACAACTAACTCCATTGTCTTCTCAAAAAATGAGAGAGACGGGTAATAACCAAGTCAAGCATCTATAGTGAGATATAAAATAATATCACAATCCTTTTGGTGAGCATAAAACACAATATAATTCGATTCAAAGTCAATTCCAATATCCAATAATTTTTATGCTCATCACAATTCAAATCATAAATTTGCATTTTTCCATGAAAATTACCATCACAATTCAAAACATATTCTATCACAATTTTCCAAAACATAATTTATTCAATCCATAACAATGCTTAATACTTGTGGAAATATCAGTTTTTGGACCCGAACTTGTGCAAGCTGTTTCACTTGCTTATGGTCATTTTTGGCTTTGGTGTCTTCATAAGACTTGTATATATAGCTCTTAACTATTCATAGTCAAAATTTCAGGTCAATTGGACCTGTTTTGAGTGAGTTATGGCCAAAACACTAACTGCTGCCCAAATGGTCAATTTTCAGGCCTTAATTGCACTAATCCGGATTTGGTCACTTTTCAAGTTATCTTACAAGCAGAATTTTGGTAAGCTTCCTTCATGAAAGTTGGCACATTTTGTGCCTAGTTCTACCTCCAATTGGTCTCATACCAATTGGAGCCACACACTTAAGGTTCTAAGACCAAAACATAAACTGCACTATTGCATTTGATTCATTACTCATCAAGGTCACTTTTAACACTTATCAAACTAAACATTCATGCCAATTTTGGTTTGTACCCTAACCTAAATACATCTCACAACATATTGTTGGTCATTTTGGCAGCTTATAATCACACTCAACATACACCATATATTGCAGAATTTTTCAAGCTCAATTACAACAATTCAATCACCTAACCATGACAAATAACTTCTCCACTATCTTAACATATAACTTCACCACTAACTTACATACACATTTGGCAAACTTTAGGACCACAATTCATCAAACAACTTCATGAATTCCAGCATTCTTGAAGAAGTTAACAAGCTGCCGAATTTGTAAAGCTTCCATAATTGCCTTCAAGCTCAAATTTTCACTTGGTCCACCATCACATATACATGAAGTTTACTAAAATTTTAATCATATTAGTCAACATTAATTCTCCACAATCATGTAAGAATATTTCATTTAGTATACAATTCCATGGCTGTCCATTTAGGCAATCACGCATAACTTTCAAACTCAACATAAATTTCTAACTTAAGTGCTCAACTTAACATACACGAATAATTAACCTACTAAAACTTTTATTTACTTTAATCAACATCAATACCTATCAATTTCATGTGAAAATAATTCAAGTTCTTTAATTACCATGGCTGCCTAAACTAGTGCATAATAACAATTCACCAAAACCTCAAAATTTCTTCATCAATTTATTCATTTCAAACTTCCCATAAACTTTACTTAAGAAAGAAATTAATTTAAACACTTACCTATTATTGAGGCTTGTTAAATCTTCACCAAAATCCCTTGAATTTAGTATCAATTTCTTCCTTGTGATGTGGGGATAAAAATTTGTGAAGTGACTTTGGTGTTTGAGTTGGAAATGGTGGAGGTTTAGGAAGCTTTAACCATTTCGGCCATGGAGGATTTTAAGGACTTCATTTCGGCATGGACAAGGTGAAGGTTGAAGATGAAGTGCTTAGTGGACATACACATGTCCCTTAGTGCTTTTATACCTCCACTCACTCATAGTTTAGTTAATTAAATAATCAAGTTGTCATTTTCCCACACTAAGCCTCTCATTTTTGTTATTTACATTAGGTACCACTAATTTAATTTTTCATGATATTTTCCAAGTGTAATATCATATATTTTTAATGGACATTTAGGTCAAAAGACAACTCGGGGTGTCAAATGACGACAATGCCCCTGTTCGGGTTGCATTCCCAATTTTTCGGTAACACCGGGTTTTGTCCGATTTTTGATTTCTCACTTTTCTTTGTACCAATTATTTAATTTTTATTTAATATTTCTAATGGTATTTATACTTCAATAGGGGTCTATTTAAGTCCTAAAAATATTTTCCAGGGTTCCCCGCGGTCCAGGGCTAGTCAACGGTCCACGCCGTGACTTCCCGGTGCAGTCACCCATCGCTAGGGTTCTCGGCTCGCTTAACTTGGTTACATTTCTTTGCTATTATTTTTTCCTTGTTTTTTTTGTATTTTCTTTTCTTGTATTTCATTATTTTATGTCTCCTCACTCATATCGAAGTCTAGTTCTAGGCATCCTAGCTATCCGGACAACATTGGTCACTGGAACAGTAGAACGCACTACCGAACTTAGGGGTGTTAAAATTCTCCCCCCCTTAAAATAAATTTCGTCTCAAAATTTTACCTGGCATTAGTCTCTGAATAGCTATGGGTGCTGTCTCTTCATATCCTTTTCACGTTCCTAAGTAGCTTCCTAGCCTGAATGATGGTTCCACAGCACTTTAACCTGGTGTATCTGTTTGTTCCTCAACTGCTTCACCTCATAAGCCAGAATTTCTATGGGTTCTTCCTCATATGAGAGGTCTGGATTTACCTCAATCTCTTCAACTGATAGTACATGGATGGGTTAGATCTATACCTCCTTTACATGGACACATGGAAGACACTGTGTATCCTTGCTAACTCTGGCGTTAATGCCAATCGATATGCCAAAGGACCCACTCTTTCCAGAATCTCATATGGTTCGATGAAACGAGGACTCAGTTTCCCCTTTCTGCCAAATCTCATAATCCTCTTCCAAGGAGAAACTTTGAGGAATACCTTATCACCCACTGCATATTCAGTATCTCTTCTCTTCAGACCAACATAGGACTTCTGAGGGTCTGATGTAGCTTTGAGTCTATCTCCGTTCAATCTAATCTTTTCCTCTGTCTGCTGAACAGTTTCAGGCCCAATCATCTTTCTTTCACCAACTTCTTCCCAACATAGGGGAGTTCTGCACTTTTTGCCATACAAAGCTTCATATGGAGGCATCCCAATGCTTGATTGGTAGCTGTTGTTATAAGCAAACTTAATCAAAGGCAAGTGTGTATCCCAACTACCTTCAAAATCAATCACACAAGCCCGTAGCATATCCTCCAATACTTGAATTACCCTCTCAGACTGGCCATCTGTCTGTGGGTGGAATGCTGTACTGAAGTTCAATCTACTTCTTAGGGCTCTCTGAAGACTACCCTAGAATCTAGAAGTGAACCTAGGATCTCTGTCAGATACAATCAATACTGGCACTCCATGCAATTTTACAATTTCATATATGTACAATCTGGCCAATCTTTCCAGGCTATAGTCCATCCGGACTGGTAAAAAGTGAGCAGACTTGGTTAGTCTGATAACTATGACCTATACTGCATCTTGACTATTCTGTGTCCTCGGAAGTTTCATCACAAAATCCATAGTTATTCATTCTCTTACTATGTTTCATAGGGTGCTATTTGTATGCTAGCTTGACACTTATTATTATATACAAATTCTGTTAGTGGGAGATATCTGTCCCATCTCCCTCGGATTCAAGGACAGAAGTTCTCAGTATATTCTCGAGGGTTTATTACATTTTACAGGTTATTATTATTATTTCATTTCATTATTTATAGAAACTCAATGAGTTTCAAAATTTACTTGAATCACTTATTTCGACTGTCCATCCGTCTGAGGGTGATAAGTCGTACTGATATCTCTAAGCTTATAGCAATTTCTGTGGTACAGGTAATTCACATTAATGTAACTGAGTCACTGACTCTAGCTACCTTACAAGTGTAGTCTTTTGATAGGCTAGTTCTGAAATTTTAAATTTCTGACTAAAATTTTCACATTTATTTCTAGTAATAGTACTTTATTCGGGCGCAACTGTATCAATTTATAGATTACTTACAAATATTCTTAATTCATTGTATCACGAGGAAGCACGTAGCTCTACACAATAATCCCGTATCGGTACTGTAATCTGCAGCTTACAATACAAACATTGAGAACATTACATAGTCACTACGTTATAACCTCATGGCCTAGGTTTTCTAACATCTTATCTTTCTCGAATCCACTAATATCCTAAACTGATTCTGATTACAATATCCCTTGACAATTACTAACAGTAACATCTTTGCCCTCATCTAGAGCAATATTATTACTATAACTTACTTTTAAGTCCTCTTGCCTTACATTAAGTAGGCTCACCAATTAGCTTTATAATTTATGATGTTTTAGAAAATACTTTTAGCTAACAATTCTTCCAAAATTAATGTCAATCATACTTGTTATTATAGTTTTTATCCCAAAAGACTAGTCACTAATACATCAAAATTCATTCCCATGTAAAGGAATAGCAACAGAATATATAATTCTAACACTAACACACAACTAAGTAGTGCTGGGATCAAATAATAACTAATTGTTTCTATCAAAAATTAAGAACTTACCAGCAGCTACATCTAAAGTTTCTGCTCTTTCTCCTTGGTGCATAGTGGACGCTCTGATTGGTGCGCTACTATATTCAGGTTGATTCACTATGTTATAGTGGTGAGGAGTACCAACTCTATTTTTATCTCGACTCTGACTGACGGTTTGTGAACTCCGGAGAGCAGATCGAGGTGCTCTAGTACAATCTTTAGCAAAGTGTCCAAGTTTTCCACAATTGTAGCAGGCTCCAGAGGCCTTATGACAAATACCTCCATGTAGCTTACCACAAACATGGCAGAAATGGGCAGAATAGGAACTTCTGGTTGTTCGATGACTAGATTTTGGTGGTCTCTGCCCTGATGATCCGCCTCTATTATATTTGTGAGCTCGGGGCTCCTCAAATTCTTTTCTCTTCCCCAAATTACTGCTCGAGTTCTGACTCGTAGATTTCTCCCTCTTCTCTATTTCACACTGCCCTTGTGGGGTAGGGTGCAGATTGGGCTTGGGTGTGATTATCAGCCATTTGTTGGAAGAAAGTGGCCATTTGCTAGGCCATTTGTGCAGTAATTTGTATTGGTAAAACTGGTACAGTCGGGCCTTTGACACTTTGTGGAGCTGGGGCCTCAACTTGTACTTCTGCCATCACAGACTGTTCTTTTGTCTCATTCTTCTCTTCCATATCTTTTCACAGGATTTTCTATTCCTTTACAACCAACACAAGGAGATTCCTCTCCATTAGTTCATATTTATGATGTAAATGTACTGTATGTATCAACATTTGAGCAGTTGTAGTTACCGACAAAAAGATTTCAAATTTACAGTTTGAAATTTACTTTAAAACCATTGCTCTGATACCACAAAACATGTCACACCCTACTCCCCTATAAGATGTAACATCATCCCGCAGTATACCTAATGAATTACTGTACTTTGCCTACCGATAATCCATTAAATATACTACAAGGGATTTTAAAATAATTTTCATGAAATTTAAATCATCGATTAAAATCTGGTGTTATAAAATTTTTTTTAAAATTTCAACAAAGTGCTGGTTGTATTTTGAGAAAACAGTTCTTCAAAACCTGCAAAAAACACACTCCCAATATGTTTTCTCAAATATAACTTCAATAACTTCATTTGCACTTATAATTCAAATCTTAGTAATCAAATCAATCTCCTCATAAAAGAAACATTTCATTAATTACAAGACTCAAAATTAATATTATAAAACCATTCAGATAAATGAAAATCCAAATTTACATTTACAATAATTTACATTTAATTACATACCAAAATATTTTACAAGAGTTTTTATACAACTGCTCAAATAATATACATACATATTATTACATGCATACATCAAAACCTATGTACATGGGTATACCTATGATATACCTGGAGCTGATCTGAATTTGTCTTCAAAGAAACTTACTCACTGCTCTATGCTCTTCTTACCTGCGACAGCATACAAAGCTATCGTTGAGTGGTGAACTCAGTGGTACACAACTATAATTTAAAACATAGTACAATATACATTGACAAAATTTATAGCAAATAATTTGGAAATCTGAATACTCATCAAATTCCAAAACTCAAAATATTCATTGCCAATAATGTAAATCATTTGTATAAAATGACTTTGATTGTTACACCTTACCCCTCTGTAAGGTATAACATGATCCCGTAGTATACCTAATGAATTACCAACTCTATCTACTGATAACCCATTAAATACACTACAAGGGATTTTCAAAACTTTTCTTACTTCTTTTACAGTGGTGAGCAATATTTACAGGTGTTTAAAACTTTTGTGAACTGAAGTGATAGAACTAACACATTTGACTTATTTGGAGTTTCTGTACAAATTTTGGCAGAGTGCCATCTGTATTTTGGATAAAACAGTTCTTCAGAAACCTGTAAAAAGCACTTCAATATATATTTGCAAATCTCAACTCCAACATATTTCTCAACACAACATTTTTCTCAACTCAAATCCGCAGTGATTTTTCAAAGACTGAGATACAAGAAATATAATACAAAACTATTCAAGTAAATGAAATCTCAAATTTACATTTACAATAATTTACATTTAATTACATACCAAAATATTTTACAAGAGTTTCTATACAACTGCTCAAATAATTTACATACATATTATTACATGCATACATCAAAACCTATGTACATGGGTATACCTATGATATACCTGGAGCTGATTTGAATATATCTTCAAGGAAATTTACTTACTGCTCTATGCTCTTCTTACTGCGACGAGATACAAAGCTATCGCTGAGTGGTGAACTCAGTGGTGCACAACTATAATTTAAAACATAGTACAATATACATTGACAAAATTTACAGTAAATAAATTGGGAATCTGATTACTCATCAAATTTCAAAACTCAAAATATTCGTTGCCAATAATGTAAATCATTTGTATAAATGACTTTGATCACAAAATTCAATTTATCAAATCATGACTAACCATTTAAGTAATTCCAACAAAATCAATTATACATAAACAATAATTGAAATCACAATTTCTTACCATTCAAAAGCCATTCTGTATCTCAAAAATCAATCTTTATCTCACTAATACTTCTTTATCTCACTAACTATGCAAGACTAATCCGAAAGGGCCATATTCGATGTGATTCTAACTCCCTATGGTCGGGGAGGTCGAATCAGATTCTAACTCCCTATGGTCGGGGAGGTCGAATCATCGTGCACAGTACCATCACAATAATGAATCTTCCGCAAGGGCTATAACGATAAAATAAACTTAGATCTAACCTCAAATCAGAGGAAAATCTAAGCCTGTGCACGTACCATGGTAATCAAAACACAACTAACTCCATTGTCTTCTCAACAAATGAGAGAGACGGGTAATAACCTAGTCAAGCATCTATAGTGAGATATAAAACAATATCACAATCCTTTTAGTGAGCATAAATCACAATATAATTCGATTCAAAGTCAATTCCAATATCCAATAATTTTTTTATGCTCATTACAATTCAAATCATAAATTTGCATTTTTCCATGAAAATTACCATCACAATTCAAAACATGTTCTATCACAATTTTCCAAAATATAATTTATTCAATCCATAACAATGCTTAATAATTGTGGAAATACCATTTGACAAAGCTAAATTCACACATACTATAACAATTTTCAATAATCATTGAATTAAATCCAATGCTTGTTAAACATAATACATAAGAAAAGTATGTCATTTAATCATATGAAATATTCAAAACAAAATCAGTTAAAACTAGTTGTGCACAAACACAACTTAAAACAATAACATACAATTAATCATATGAAATATTATTCAGAGCAAAATAAGTTGAAAACTAGTTGTGCACAAACCTCTGATAATTGTCTCTGAGTCCGACTCAGTGTTTCCTTCCCTTTTCCTGAGTCTTTGGTAACTGAGAAACACAATTTGAAGTATTTCAGTACTAAATTAAACTGTCTCTAACGATAATGTTCGATAAGTAATTCACTGAAGGCTATTATTTGCTCAATTACCTAATATACCGACCCTCGATGCGTTTAAGGTAAATTAGGTTTTGGTGTCCTTAATATGTCACATTCGATAGGGTTTTAGGGTTGGTACGTTTTACCAAACTCATTTCCTTGTTTAGTGCATTTTCTTGCAATTTACTGGATTCCGGGATACTAGTTTGACCTAACCGGACGACCTAGTTCCCTCGGTTTTCAGGTTTCGGTCAAAACTACAAACTTGTAGATCTATGTCTTATTGCACGCGGGGCAAAATTTTATGTCAATCCGAGTTAAGTAGATTAAGTTATGGTCATTATACTATTGCTGGTCAATTGATATCAAATTAGGTCAATTTTAGGTCAATTTGGTCAACTTTGGTTCGGCCAGTTTTTGGACCCGAACTTGTGTAAGCTTTTTGACTTGCTTATGGTCATTTCTGGGCTTTGGTGTCTTCATAAGACTTGTAGGTATGGGTATTAACTATTCATGGTTAAAATTTCAGGTCAATTGGACCTTTTTTGAGTGAGTTATGGCCTAAACACTAACTAGTGCCCAATTGGTCATTTTTCAGGTCCTAATTGCACCTAATCCGAATTGGTCATTTTCTTAGGTCACCTTGCAAGCAGAATTTTGGTATGCTTTCTCAAAGAAATTTGGCACATTTTGTGCCTAGTTTCACCTCCAATTGGTCTCATACCAATTAAGGTTACACATTTAAAGTTATAGGCTAAAATGCATACTGCCCTTGGTTACTTTGCTTAACACACATCAATTACACACATTTACCTTGCAATATGTTTACTTCCCTACCAAATCTGTTTTGGTACATTACCAAAAACACATTCCCCTTTACATTAACATCATTTTGGGCAGATTACAATTATCCTCAATACACCAATTAACACTCAATTTACAAGTTCTAAGTACAATCACATACACACCTAACCATTACAAATTTTTGCATATACTTTACACAACAAGTTCATATACATATCCATCAATCCTTCTATGTCAATATTCTTCCAACACTTCCATGAATACATACATTTATTCAAGTGTCCCCAAGCTGCCGAAAATCTTCTTCAACACCAAATTGTCCTACAATTCATCAATTCCCATCCAAGTGCCAAAAATCACCATATAAATATGAAGCAATTCACTAGGTTATTAAATCATCATGATCAACACCATTTCTCATCAAATATATGCACAAATATCTCATCAAATACATGACTCCATGGCTGTCCAAAATGAACACAACAATAACTCTTCAAACTCAAAATTTTCCTTCACAAAACCAACACCCATAACATGCACACAAAACTTAACAAAGCTATCTTCAAAAACACTAACTTACCTTATGGTTGGAGCTTGTTAAACCTTGCTTAAACTTCTCAAATTTGGTATCAAACTCTTCCTTGTGAAGAGTAGACAAACTTTAATGAAGAACCCTAGGTGATTGGAGTTGAAATGGAGGAGTGCATGGAGCTTGATTGAAAAATGGCCATGGAGGATTTTGGGGAGTTTTTCATTCACGGCAAATGGAGGTTTCAATGTTGAAGATGATCTTTTAGTGGAGCAATCTGCCCACTTATGCTTATTTTTAATTCATTTTATGATTCTTAGTGGTCCACTTACTTACTTTAAATCATATAATATGTTGAATTTCCACTTATTCCACATTAAACCCTTCATTTTTGCTATTTACTTTAGGTACCACTAAACTAATTTTTCATTTTATTTTCTAAGTGTAATATTATTTATTTTTAATGGACATTTAGGTCAAAAGACAATTCGGGATGTCAAATGACCATAATGCCCCTGTTCGGGTTGCATTCCCGATTTTTCGGTAATACCGGGTTTTGTCTGTTTTTCGATTTCTCACTTTTCTTTGTACTAATTATTTAATTTTTCTTTGATATTTCTAATGATATTTATTCTTCAACAAGGGTCTATTTAAGTCCTAAAATGTTTTCCAGGTTCCATGATCCGTATTAGTCAACGGTCCACGCCGTGACTTCCTGGCATGTCACCCATCGCTAGGTTTCCCGGCTCGCTTAACTTGATCACATTTCTTTGCTATTATTTTTCCTTTGTTTTTCTTGTATTTTCTTTTCTTGTATTTCATTATTTTATGTCTCCTCACTCATATTGAAGTGTAGTTCTAGGCATCCTAGCTGTCCGGACAGCACTGGTCACCGGAACAGCAGAACGCACTACCGAACTTAGGGGTGTTACAATTCTCCCCCCTTTACCACGAAATTTTACCTGGCATTAGTCTCTAAACAGCTGTGGGTGTTATCTCCTCATATCCTCTTCACGTTCCCAAGTAGCTTCCTGGCCTGAATGATGGTTCCACAACACTTTAACCAGGTGTATCTGTTTGTTCCTCAGCTGCTTCACCTCATAAGCCAGAATTTTTATGGGTTCTTCCTCATATGAGAGGTCTGGGTTTACTTCAATCTCTTCAACTGATAGTACATGAGATGGGTCAGATCTGTACCTCCTTAACATGGACACATGGAAGACACTGTGTATCCTTGCTAGCTCTGGAGGTAATGCCAACCGATATGCCAAAGGACCCACTCTTTCCAGAACTTCATATGGTCCCATGAAACGAGGACTCAGTTTCCCCTTTCTGCCAAATCTCATAATTCTCTTCTAAGGAGAAACTTTGAGGAATACCTTATCACCCACTGCATACTCAATATCTCTTCTTTTCAAACCAACATAGGACTTCTGACGGTCTGATGCAGCCTTGAGTCTATCTCTAATCAATCTGATCTTTTCCTCTGTCTGCTGAACAATTTCTGGCCCAATCATCTTCCTTTCACCTACTTCATCCCAACATAAGGGAGTTCTGCACTTCCTGCCATACAAAGCTTCATATGGAGGCATCCCAATGCTTGATTGGTAGCTGTTGTTATAAGCAAACTCAATCAAAGGCAAGTGTGTATCCCAACTACCTTCAAATTCAATCACACAAGCCCGTAGCATATCCTCCAATATCTGAATAACCCTCTCAGACTGGCCATCTGTCTGTGGGTGGAATGCTGTGCTGAAGTTCAATCTAGTTCCTAGGGCTCTCTGAAGACTACCCCAGAATCTAGAAGTGAACCTAGGATCTCTGTCAGACACAATTGATACTAGCACTCCATGTAATTTACAATTTCATATATGTACAATCTGGCCAATCTTTTTAGGCTATAGTCCATCCGGACTGGCAAAAAGTGAGCAGACTTGGTTAGTCTGTCAATTATGACCTATACTGCATCTTGACTATTCTGTGTCCTCGGGAGTCTCATCACAACATCCATAGTTATCTGTTCCCTTACAATGTTTCAGAGGGTGCCACTTGTATGCTAGCTTGACACTTATTAATATATACAAATTCTGTTAGTGGGATGTATCTGTCCCATCTCCTCTCGGATTCAATGACACAAGTTCTCGATATATTCTTGAGGGCTTATCACATTTTACAGGTTATTTTTATCATTTCATTTCATTATTTATAGGAACTCAATGAGTTTCCAAATTTACCTGAATTACTTGTTTCAATTGTCCATCTGTCTGAGGATGATACGTTGTACTGATATCTCTAAGCTTATAGCAATTACTGTGGTACTGGTAGTTCACATTATTGTAACCGAGTTCTCGACTCACTACCTTACAAGTGTAGTCTTTCGACGTGCTAGTTCTCAAGTTTTAAATTTCTCGACTAAAATTTTCACATTTATTTCCAAGAATAGTACTCTATTCGTGCAATCAGTATCAATTTATAGATTACTTACAAACATTCTTACTTATTGTACCACGAGGAAACACGTAGCTCTACACAATAATCCAAATCGTTTGCATCAGAATCTGCTTACAATACAAACATCGAGAACATTATATAGTCACTACGTTATAACCTCATGGACTAAGTTTTCTAACATCTTATCTTTCTCGAATCCACTAATATCCCAAACCGATTCTGATTACAATTTCCTTTGACAATTACTAACAGTAACATCTTTGCCCTCATCTAGAGCAATTCTATTATCAGAACTTACTTTTAGGTCCTCTTGCCTTACATTAAGTAGGCTCGCCATTTAGCTTTATAATTTATGGTATGTTAGAAAATACTTTTAGCTAACAATTCTTCCAAAAGTAATGTCAATCATACTTGTTATTATAGTTATTATCCTAAAGGACTAGTCACTAATACATCAAAATTGCTCCCATGTAAAGGAATGACAACAACATATAGTTCGACACTAACACACAACTAAGTAGTCTTTGGGATCAAATAATAACTAAAATTAAGAACTTACCAGAACTACATCCAAGTTTCGCTCCTTTTACTTGGCGCATAGTGGACACTCCGATCGTGCGCTACTATATTCGGGTTGATTCATCGTGTTATAGTGGTGAGGAGTACCAACTCTATTTCTATCTTGACTCGATCGACGGTCCGTGAACTCCGAGAGCGATCGAGGTGGTTTAGCACAATCTTTAGCAAAGTGTCCAAGTTTTCCACAATTGTAACAGGCTCCAGAGGCCTTACGACAAATACCTCCATGATATCTTCTACAAGTTTCACATTGGCGGGAAGGGTAGGAACTTCTAGTTTTTCGACGACTAGATCTTAGTGGTCTCTGCCCTGATGATCCGCCTCTATCATATTTATGAGTTCGGGGTTCCTCAAATTCTTTTCTCTTCCCCAAATTACTGTTCGAACTCTGACCCATAGGTTTCTCCCTATTTTCCATTTCACACTGCCCTTGTGGGGGTTGGGTCTGTACTTGGGCTTGCGCTGACAGATTATCAGCCATTTGTTGGAAGAAAGTGGCCATTTGCTGGGCCATTTGTGCAGTAATTTGTAATGGTAAAATTGGTACAGTCGGGCCTTCGACATTTTGTGGAGCTGGGGCCTCAACTTGTTCTTCTGTCATCACAGACTGTTCTATTATTTCATTCTTCTCTTCCATTTTTCTCACAGAATTTTCTATTCCTGTACAACCAACACAAGGAGATTCCTCTCCATTAGTTCACATTTATGATGTAAAATGTACTATATGTATCAAACATTTGAGCAAATTGTAGTTCGACAAAAGATTTCAAATTCACAGTTCAAAATTCACTTTAAAACCATTGCTCTGATACCACTAAAACATGTCACACCCTACCCCTCTGTAAGGTATAACATGATCCCGTAGTATACCTAATGAATTACCAACTCCGCTTCATCGATAACCCATTAAATACACTACAAGGGATTTTCAAAACTTTTCTTACTTCTTTTACGATGGTGAGCACTATTTACAGTGTTTAAAACTTTTGTGAATCAAGTGATAGAACTAACACATTTGACTTATTTGGAGTTTCAGAAAATTTTGGCAGAGTGCCATCTGTATTTTGGATAAAACAATTCTTGAAAACCTGTAAAAGCACTTCAATATATATTTGCAAATCTCAACTCCAACATATTTCTCAACACAACATTTTTCTCAACTCAAATCCAGTTGATTTTTCAAAGATCGAGATACAAGAAATATAATACACAACTATTCAAGTAAATGAAATCTCAAATTTACATTTACAATAATTTACATTTAATTACATACCAAAATATTTTACAATATTTTCTATACAACTGCTCAAATAATTTACATACATATTATTACATACATACATCAAAACCTATGTACATGGGTATACCTATGATATACCCGAGTGATCTGAATATATCTTCAAGGAAATTTACTTATCGCTCTATGCTCTTCTTACTGTGATAAAGATACAAAGCTATCACTGAGTGGTGAAATCATGGGTGCACAACTATAATTTAAAACATAGTACAATATACATTGAAAAAATTTACATTAAATAAATTGGGAATCAATACTCATCAAATTTCAAAACTCAAAATATTCAGTTGCCAATAATGTAAATCATTTGTATAAATGACTTTGATCACAAAATTCAATTTATCAAATCATGACTAACCATTTAAGTAATTCCAACAAAATCAATTATACATAAACAATAATTGAAATCACAATTTCTTACCATTCAAAAGCCATTCTGTATCTCAAAAATCAATCTTTATCTCACTAATACTTCTTCATCTCACTAACTATGCAAGACTAATCCGAAAGGGCCATATTCGATGTGATTCTAACTCCCTATGGTCGGGGAGGTCGAATCAGATTCTAACTCCCTATGGTCGGGGAGGTCGAATCATCGTGCACAGTACCATCACAATAATGAATCTTCCGCAAGGGCCATAACGATAAAATAAACTTAGATCTAACCTCAAATCAGAGGAAAATCTAAGCCTGTGCACGTACCATGGTAATCAAAACACAACTAACTCCATTGTCTTCTCAACAAATGAGAGAGACGGGTAATAACCTAGTCAAGCATCTATAGTGAGATATAAAACAATATCACAATCCTTTTAGTGAGCATAAATCACAATATAATTCGATTCAAAGTCAATTCCAATATCCAATAATTTTTTTATGCTCATTACAATTCAAATCATAAATTTGCATTTTTCCATGAAAATTACCATCACAATTCAAAACATGTTCTATCACAATTTTCCAAAATATAATTTATTCAATCCATAACAATGCTTAATAATTGTGGAAATACCATTTCACAAAGCTAAATTCACACATACTATAACAATTTTCAATAATCATTGAATTAAATCCAATGCTTGTTAAACATAATACATAAGAAAAGTATGTCATTTAATCATATGAAATATTCAAAACAAAATCAGTTAAAACTAGTTGTGCACAAACACAACTTAAAACAATAACATACAATTAATCATATGAAATATTATTCAGAGCAAAATCAGTTGAAAACTAGTTGTGCAAAAACCTCTGATAATTGTCTCCTGGTCCGACTCGTTTTCCTTCCCTTTTCACGAGTCTTTGGTAACTGAGAAACACAATTTGAAGTGTTTCAGTACTAAATTAAACTGTCTCTAACGATAATGTTCGATAAGTAATTCACTGAAGGCTATTATTTGCTCAATTACCTAATATACCGACCCTCGATGCGTTTAAGGTAAATTAAGTTTTGGTGTCCTTAATATGTCACATTCGATAGGGTTTTAGGGTTGGTACGTTTTACCAAACTCATTTCCTTGTTTAGTGCATTTTCTTGCAATTCTTGGATTAGGGATACTAGTTTGACCTAACCGGACGACCTAGTTCCCTCGGTTTTCGGGTTTCGGTCAAAACTACAAACTTGTAGATCTATGTCTTATTGCACGCGGGGAAAAATTTTAGGTCAATCCGAGTTAAGTAGACCAAGTTATGGTCATTATACTATTGCTGGTCAATTGATATCAAATTAGGTCAATTTTAGGTCAATTTGGTCAACTTTGGTTCGGCCAGTTTTTGGACCCGAACTTGTGTAAGCTTTTTGACTTGCTTATGGTCATTTCTGGGCTTTGGTGTCTTCATAAGACTTGTAGGTATGGGTCTTAACTATTCATGGTTAAAATTTCAGGTCAATTGGACCTGTTTTGAGTGAGTTATGGCCTAAACACTAACTGCTGCCCAATTGGTCATTTTTCAGGTCCTAATTGCACCTAATCCGAATTGGTCATTTTCTTAGGTCACCTTGAAAGCAGAATTTTGGTATGCTTTCTCAATGAAAGTTGGCACATTTTGTGCCTAGTTTCACCTCCAATTGGTCTCATACCAATTAAGGTTACACATTTAAAGTTATAGGCTAAAATGCATACTGCCCTTGGTTACTTTGCTTAACACACATCAATTACACACATTTACCTTGCAATATGTTTACTTCCCTACCAAATTTGTTTTGGTACATTACCAAAAACACATTCCCCTTTACATTAACATCATTTTGGGCAGATTACAATTATCCTCAATACACCAATTAACACTCAATTTACAAGTTCTAAGTACAATCACATACACACCTAACCATTACAAATTTTTGCATATACTTTACACAACAAGTTCATATACATATCCATCAATCCTTCTATGTCAATATTCTGCCAACACTTCCATGAATACATACATTTATTCAAGTGTCCCCAAGCTGCCGAAAATCTTCTTCAACACCAAATTGTCCTACAATTCATCAATTCCCATCCAAGTGCCAAAAATCACCATATAAATATGAAGTCATTCACTAGGTTATTAAATCATCATGATCAACACCATTTCTCATCAAATATATGCACAAATATCTCATCAAATACATGACTCCATGGCTGTCCAAAATGAACACAACAATAACTCTTCAAACTCAAAATTTTCCTTCACAAAACCAACACCCATAACATGCACATAAAACTTAACAAAGCTATCTTCAAAAACACTAACTTACCTTATGGTTGGAGCTTGTTAAACCTTGCTTAAACTTCTCAAATTTGGTATCAAACTCTTCCTTGTGAAGAGTAGACAAACTTTAATGAAGAACCCTAGGTGATTGGAGTTGAAATGGAGGAGTGCATGGAGCTTGATTGAAAAATGGCCATGGAGGATTTTGGGGAGTTTTTCATTCACGGCAAATGGAGGTTTCAATGTTGAAGATGATCTTTTAGTGGAGCAATCTGCCCACTTATGCTTATTTTTAATTCATTTTATGATTCTTAGTGGTCCACTTACTTACTTTAAATCATATAATATGTTGAATTTCCACTTATTCCACATTAAACCCTTCATTTTTGCTATTTACTTTAGGTACCACTAAACTAATTTTTCATTTTATTTTCTAAGTGTAATATTATTTATTTTTAATGGACATTTAGGTCAAAAGACAATTCGGGATGTCAAATGACCATAATGCCCCTGTTCGGGTTGCATTCCCGATTTTTCAGTAATACCGGGTTTTGTCTGTTTTTCGATTTCTCACTTTTCTTTGTACTAATTATTTAATTTTTCTTTGATATTTCTAATGATATTTATTCTTCAACAAGGGTCTATTTAAGTCCTAAAATGTTTTCCAGGGTTCCCCGCAGTCCAGGGCTAGTCAACGGTCCACGCCGTGACTTCCCGGTGCGGTCACCCATCGCTAGGTTTCCCGGCTCGCTTAACTTGATCACATTTCTTTGCTATTATTTTTCCTTTGTTTTTCTTATATTTTCTTTTCTTGTATTTCATTATTTTATGTCTCCTCACTCATATTGAAGTGTAGTTCTAGGCATCCTAGCTGTCCGGACAGCACTGGTCACCGGAACAGCAGAACGCACTACCGAACTTAGGGGTGTTACATTGATCACGAAATTTAATTTATCAAATCATAACTAACCATTTAAGGTAATTCCAACAAAATCAATTATACATAAATCATAATTGAAATCACAATTCTTTACTATTCAAAAACATTCTGTATCTCAAAAACCATTTTGTATCTCAAAAACCATGTTGTATCTCACAAAATCATTCTTTATCTCACTAACTATGCAAGACTAATCCGAAAGAGCCATGTTCGAAGTGATTCTAACTCCCTATGGTCGAAGAGGTTGAATCAGATTCTAACTCCCTATGGTCGGGGAGGTCGAATCATCGTGCACAGTACACACCACAATGATGAATCTTCCGCAAGGGCCACAACGATAAAAAAAAAAAAAAACTTACATCTAACCTCAAATCAGAGGAAAATCTAAGCCGGTGCACGTACCATGGTAATCAAAACACAACTAACTCCATTGTCTTCTCAACAAATGAGAGAGACGGGTAATAACCTAGTCAAGCATCTATAGTGAGATATAAAACAATATCACAAACCTTTTTGTGAGCATAAATCACAATATAATTCGATTCAAAGTCAATTCCAATATCCAATAATTTTTATGCTCATCACAATTCAAATCATAAATTTGCATTTTTCCATGAAAATTACCATCACAATTCAAAACATGTTCTATCACAATTTTCCAAAACATAATTTATTCAATCCATAACAATGCTTAATACTTGTGGAAATACCATTTCACAATGCTAAATTCATACATACTATAATAATTTCAATAATCATTGAATTAAATCCAATGCTTGTTAAACATAATACATAAGAAAAATATGTCATTTAATCATATGAAATATTCAAAACAAAATCAGTTAAAAACTAGTTGTGCACAAACCTCTGATAACTGTCTCTTGGCTCTGACTCAGTGTTTCCTTCCCCTTCCCTGAGTCTTTGCTAACTGAGAAATACAATTTTGAAGTGTTTCAGTACTCATTTAAACTGTCTCTAAGAATAATGTTCAATAATTAATTTATCGAATTCTATTATTTCCTTAGTCAACCTAAGATGTCGACCCTTGATGAAGTCTAGGTGAATTAGGTTTTAATGTTACCGATATGTCACATTTGTAGCCTTTTAGTATTGGTACATGTTACCAAATACATTTCCATGTATATTGCGTTTTATTGCAATTTGTCGGATCCCGGTATACTAATTTTACCTAGCTGGATGACCTAGTTCTCTCGGCTTTCGAGTTTCGGTCAAAACTACAAACTTGTAGGTCTATGTCTTGTTGCACGCAGGGAAAAATTTCAGGTCATTCTGAGTTATGTAGACCAAGTTATGGTCATTTTACTATTGCTGGTCAAAATGCATCAAAATTGGTCACTTTAGGTCATTTTAGGTCATTTTAGGTTCGGCCAGTTTTTGGACCGGAACTTTTGCAGGCTGTTTGACTTGCTTATGGTCATTTCTTGGCTTTGGTGTCTTCATAAGACTTGTAGATATAGGTCTTTACTATTCATAGTCAAAATTTTAGGTCAATTGGACCTGTTTTGAGTGAGTTATGGCCAAAATACTAACTGCTGCCCAAATAGTAAATTTTCAGGCCTTAATTGCACTAATCCGGATTTGGTCACTTTTCAAGTTACCTTACAAGCAGAATTTTGGTAAGCTTCCTTCATGAAAGTTGGCACATTTTGTGCCTAATTCCACCTCCAATTGGTCTCATACCAATTAGAGCCACACACTTAAGGTTCTAAGTCCAAAACATAAACTGCCCTATTGCATTTCATTCATTACTCATCAAGGTCACTTTTAACACTTATCAAACTAAACATTCATGCCAATTCTGGTTTGTACCCTAACCTAAATACATCTCACAACATATTGTTGGTCATTTTGGTAGCTTATAATCACACTCAACATACACCATATAGTGCAGAATTTTTTAAGCTCAATTATAATAATTCAATCACCTAACCATGACAAATAACTTCTCCACTATCTTAACATATAACTTCACCACTAACTTATATACACATTTGGCAAACTTTAGGACCACAATTCATCAAACAACTTCATGAATTCTAGCATTCTTCAAGTAGTTAACAAGCTGCCGAATTTGTAAAGCTTCCATAATTGCCTTCAAGCTCAAATTTTCACTTGGTCCACCATCACATATACATGAAGTTAACTTACTAAAATTTTAATCATATTAGTCAACATTAATTCTCCACAATACATGTAAGAATATTTCATTTAGTATACAATTCCATGGCTGTCCATTTAGGCAATCACGCATAACTTTCAAACTCAACATAAATTTCCAACTCAAGTGCTCAACTTAACATACACCAATAATTAACCTACTAAAACTTTTATTTACTTTAATCAACATCAATACCCATCAATTTCATGTGAAAATAATTCAAGTTCTTTAATTACCATGGCTACCTAAACTAGGGCATAATAACAATTCACCAAAACCTCAAAATTTCTTCATCAATTTATTCATCTCAAGCTTCCCATAAACTTTACTTAAGAAAGAAAGCAATTTAAACACTTACCTATTGTTGAGGCTTGTTAAATCTTCACCAAAATCCCTTGAATTTAGTATCAATTTCTTCCTTGTGATGTGGGGATAAAAATTTGTGAAGTGACTTTGGTGTTTGAGTTGGAAATGGTGGAGGTTTAGGAAGCTTTAACCATTTCGGCCATGGAGGATTTTAAGGACTTCATTTCGGCATGGACAAGGTGAAGGTTCAAGATGAAGTGCTTAGTGGACATACACGTGTCCCTTAGTGCTTTTATACCTCCACTCACTCATAGTTTAGTTAATTAAATAATCAAGTTTTCATTTTCCCACATTAAGCCTCTCATTTTTGTTATTTACATTAGGTACCACTAATTTAATTTTTCATGACATTTTTCAAGTGTAATATCATATATTTTTAATGGAAATTTAGGTCAAAAGATAACTCGGGGTGTCAAATGATCACAATGCCCCTGTTCGGGTTGCATTCCCGATTTTTCGGTAACACCAGGTTTTGTCCATTTTTCGATTTCTCACTTTTCTTTGTACTAATTATTTAATTTTTATTTAATATTTCTAATGGTATTTATACTTCAATAGGGGTCTATTTAAGTCCTAAAAATATTTTCCAGGGTTCCCTGCTGTCCAGGGCTAGTCAACGGTCCACATTGTGACTTCCCGGTGTGGTCACCCATCGCTAGGGTTCTCAGCTCGCTTAACTTGGTTACATTTCTTTGCTATTATTTTTCCTTTGTTTTTCTTGTATTTCATTATTTTATGTCTCCTCACTCATATCGAAGCATAGTTCTAGGCATCCTAGCTGTCCGGACAACACTGGTCACTGGAACAGTAGAACGCACTACCGAACTTAGGGGTGTTACATGATTCAACAGACTTAGTTTGGAGGTTCACCTACAGAAGATCCACACTACCATCTCCAATGCTTTCTTGCCCTATGTAATACATTCAAGATGAATAGAGTCTCTGATCAAGCTATAAGACTCAGAGTATTCCCATTCTCCCTTCGAGATAAAGCAAGGAAGTGGTTACTCTCTCAACCAGCTAGAATATTCACCACTTAGGAAGACCTCTCACAAACTTTTCTAGCAAGGTATTTCCCACCTATGAAGGCTATAAAATTGAGGGTTGAACTCAACACCTTTAGGCAAAAGGAAGGTGAATCACTCTATGACGCATGGGAGAGATATAAAGACTTACAGAGGGAATGTCCACACTATGGCATAAAAGATTGGCTCCTAGTTTAAAATTTCTATAATGGCTTATTGCCCTCTACAAAGAGCACAGTAGATTCAGCTACGGAAGGAGACCTGATGGATAAAATAGTAGGAGAAGCCCTTGAACTTCTGGAGAGGGTCACTTATCACAACCATGAGTGGTCGAATGAAAGGGGAGATACAAGAAGAACAGCAGGGATCCTGGAATTGGATGCCATAAGCATGATAAATGCTCAGTTTGACCAGCTCACTAAAAGGCTTAATAGAGTACAAGCCAATGCTATAAGGATGAGCAACCAACACTAAGACAACTATGGAGGAGGGTGTATGACTTCAGAATGTAACAACTTCAGTGAACCCTCTATAGAACAACTAAACTATATGAATAACGGAGGAAACTTCAACCAGAGACAGCTCAACAATCCATATTCAAACACTTGCAACCCTGGATGGAGAAACCACCCTAACTTCTCATGGTCCAACTTATAGAATCAACTCATGAACAAGCAGCAAGGGTACAGATCACTAGTACCCCCAAGTTTTCAGAACAGAGGAAAAAACCTGGCGCAGCAGCCACCACCACCTCCTCAACCTCAATAGCCTGAACCAAAGTTGATTATGGAATTCATGATGAAAGGCTCCTTAATAGCCCAACAACAGCAGAATGAAATGATAAAACAGTTAGCTTCTAGAATGGACAAACTAGCCACCCATAATAAGATGCTTGAAAACCAAATTGCTCAGCAGGCAAGTTCTTCAAGCAAGGCTACTAGTAAACTGCCAAGTCAACCAGAGATGAACCCCAAAGAGCACTGTAAGGCAATTACCTTGAGGAGCGGCAGAACATTAGAAAAATAACAATCAGATGAAAAATCAATTGAGAAAACCTCTGATGAATTTGAAAACTAAACAGATTAGAAGGAGGAAGAAGCTAAAAAGGAACAGGAAGAGGAAATAAAGAAGAAAAAGAAGTTACTAGAGCCATATCAACCTCATCTACCTTTTTCCCAGAGATTCCAGAAGGCTAAATTGGATAAGCAGTTTGGAAAGTTTTAAGAATTTTTTACAGAAACTCTACATTAATATTCCCTTCACAGAAGCACTTTCTCAGATGCTATCCTATGCTAAGTTCCTTAAAGAAATTCTTTCAAAAAAAAAGAATGTTGGAAGACTATGAGACTATTGCTCTTACAGAAGAATGCAGTGCCATATTTCAAAACAAGCTGCCACCAAAGCTCAAGGATCCAATAAGCTTCTCCATACCTTGTCTTATAGGCAATATGAATATAGACAAGGCACTTTATGATCTAAGTGCAAGTGTCAGTCTGATCCTCTATCAATATGTCAAAAGCTAGATGTAGGAGTGTGACACCCCTTACCCGTCTATAGTGTAGCCGAGCAAGATATGCCACACAGTGTGCCAGAGCACTAATTCATATTTCCATTACAATCTACTCATTTTAATACATTTATTTACAATTTTTTATTAATCTGAATTTTTCGCAAATTTTATAGAAAATCCTGCAAAGTGCCAGCTGTAAATTGGAAAAATAGTTCTTCTGAATCTGTTAAAAACACTTCCAATATAATCATAATATCAATCTCAGTCAACCACCAACATATTTTCAACAATTTCTCAAATGACTTCATTATCTCAAATTTCAATTCATTTCATATCATACTCAATTCAATAAGAAATACTCAAATTTATTACTGAACATAGTTCATAAATAATTACATCAAAAGCATAATTATATGAGTTTATAATATACATTACAAAAGTTTACAAAATACAAAAGACCAAAAGTAGCCTAATGTCCTACCAATGCACTGCAAATGGGAGGAGACTCTGGACTCTGTATACAGATCTGAAAGTACACCCGGTTTGAGGTCTGCTGGACTCCTAAGCTATGTCTCAAGTACCTGCGCATGGCAAAAGTGACGCTCTAAGCAATTCTTCGTAGTGGTGGCAATGTGAAATAAAATAACTAAAATAAAGTGAATATGCAGAATGTATGTTTACATCTTTGGTAGACTTAATATCTGGCATTTATTGCAGTATTATTCGATTAAAATATGGTAAGATTTATTATCATTGCCCGAGTAACCCATACTAATCGATTGGACTAGATAAACAGAAAAACTGGCACTGGGTACTAAGTACCTGGGACCATCACACCATCGGTCACATTGTGTCTCCCGGTGTGCAACAGAACAGCTAATAAGCTGTAATAATTATCAAGGATAAAACCCAAGTATAATAACTCAATCAACATAGCCAAAGGCTATTTTATCATAGAATGGCACGTAAGGCTATAAAACACAGAATGGCATGATGCCATATGCAGTACTGCTAATAGAACCCTATTGGCATGCCAACCTATCCAAACCAATCTTGCTAAGTGTACTAGGGCATGTTACACTCATAATTTATATAATTCTTGAAATTTAAGTTTAGTTGTTACTATTCATTTCATTAGTCAACAAAAATGTTAACTTTTATATAGGCAATAGGTACATTGGTTTTAATACTCCTAACATACCACATTTTGCATTCTAAAATTGTTGGTATTGGTTACCAATACCATTTCTAAGCTTAATGTTGTTTGTTCAAAATTTTCAGATTTCAAGCCTTGCATTTACTGTTCCATTAGTCATTTTTGCATTGGGAATTTGGCAAAGTTGTCAACATGGAAGTTGTTCCTTATTGTGTCTAGTTACATTTCTTTTATTTAATCACTCCATTTGGAGTTTTGTAGCTTAAGTTATAGCCTAAATACCATGACTGGCCGGATTGCCAACTTCCCAGATTTTCTGGAATGACCAAATCTATAGTGTTTTGTGTATTGATTGCAGGTCACCTTTTGAACATGTTATGGTCAAAATTTGGATTAGGTTTCTTCATGAAAGTTGTAGGTATATGTCTCAGCTATTTTCTGGTAAAATGTTAGGTCAATTGGACCTTTCTACACTGAGTTATAACCAAATGAATAAACACTGTTGATTTAGTCATTTTGCCCAGGCAGAATGCAGGTCACCTGAATTAGGATAATCTTTAGGTCAACTTGGTTTGGTTTTCTGGGCATGGTTTCTTCACCAAAGTTGTGTCATTATGTGTTTAGTTTCATGTCCAATTGGCCTTGCACCAATTAAACCTCTACAATTCCAGTTATTGTTGCCCAAACCTGCTAGACTCATGCCCAGTCCTACAAATCACCAAGGGCAGCAACACTAACTTCAATTCCCATTACACAACCCACTTCATTTCTCATTCACACATAACCAAATCGTCACTAATTGACCATAAAACTTACTTTCATCATTGCATGATCAAAGTCTCAATTTCATACTCAAACCCTAACCCTACTATTTTCAATCATGCATTTACTTTCCTTTCATTATCCTAAACAATATATTAGTGTTAAAGGCAGCCACAATATCATTTTAATTCCAAGAAATCTTCAAAACTCAACCAAGTTCAAAGCTGTTGAAAATTTGGGATGGGCATACACATGATGTTTATCAAGTTTCTTTATAAATTTACACTCATTTTCACTCCTCCAACATGAATGGAAAGAGAAAGATTAAATTTAGTCACTAACCTCTAATGGAGCTAATCCCAAGCTTGTAACAACTCTTCCTTTTTTTACTTCTTTTTGCTATCAAAAGCTTCACTAAGATAAAAGAGTAAGATTTTGTGTTGGAAACTTAGGCTTTAATGGGTGAAAAACCAAAGAAATCAAGCTTTGGTAAGCTTGACAATGGTGGACAATGGAAGAGAGGTGGTTCGGCTTGGAGAAGGTTGAAGAAGCTTTTGATTTTTTTTTCTTTACTTTTTTTGCCCATTAAGTCTTTTTAAATAAATTTGTGCCATGTGTCAACATTTGATTGGGTGGGAGGATTATAATGACATCATAATGATGTCAAAAGTCCAATTTCTCTCATTTTCCATCCTTTTCTTCTATATTTAATTTCAATTAAATTTTTTAACAATATTTATTCACATTTTATGTTATATAAATTATTTATTTAACTGGACAAGTTGGCCAAAAATCATCTCTGAAGACAAAATGACCAAAATACCCTCCGTTTGGCTTAACGAGCTAAAATTATGTGTACCGATTGATTAAATTTTTCTAAGCATTTTCTTGGCATTCTAATGCCATAGAGACCTCAATGACTTCTCTCTGGAGTCCTAAAAATTATTTTATGAATTTGTTTCCTGGGTTTAGGGCTCCTAGTTGCGAGGACCGCAACTTCCCAATGGGTTATCCATCGTTAGGGCATCGGCTCATTTAACTTGGTTGTATTTTATTTCTAAAATTTTTCTTATATTTTTCTTTTTATTATTTGAGTTAATTATGGTTCCTCACTTTAGTTTCGATATTTTTACAGGCGTTCTAGCTGTCCGGATCGACACCAGTCACCGGATTAGTAGAATGTACATAATTGCTACAGTGAGGGTGTTACAACTCTTCCCCTCTAATTTAAATTTCGTCCTCGAAATTTACCTGATGAAAATAGTTGAGGGAACTATTGCCTCATCATCTCTTCACTTTCCCAAGTTGCCTCCTCGGTGTTGTGGTGCCTCCAAAGCACTTTCACCAGTGGAACCTGCTTATTCCTCAACTCTTTCATTTCCCAAGCCAAGATCCGTATGGGTTCTTCTTCATATGTCAAATCTGGTTGTACTTCAATTTCTTCCATGGAGATGACATGTGAAGGGTCTGAGCTGTAACACCCCTATGTTCGGTAGTGTGTTCTACTGTTCCTGTGACCAGTGCTGTCCGGACAGCTAGGATGCCTAGAACTACACTTAGATATGAGTGAAAAGACATAAATTAATGAAATACAAGAAAAGAAAATACAAGAAAAACAAGGAAAAAATAATAGCAATGAAATATAACCAAGTTAAACGAGCCGAGAACCCTAGTGATAGGTGACCGCACCGGGAAGTTGCAGCGTGGACCGTTGACTAGCCCTGGACCGCGGGAAACCCTGAAAAATATTTTTAAGACATAATTATAGACCTATTGAAGTATAAATATTATTAGAAATATCAAAGAAAAATTAATTAATTAGTACAAAGAAAAGTGAGAATTTGAGAAAATGACAAAACTCGGTGTTACCGAAAAATCGGGAATGCAACCCAAACAGGGGCATTGTGATCATTTGACACCCCGAGTTGTCTTTTGACCTAAATGTCCATTAAAAATAAATGATATTACACTTCGAAAATGTCATGAAAAATTAAATTGGTGGTACCTAATTCAAATAGTAAAAGATAGGAGCTTAATGTGGGAATATGGAAACTTTAGAATAAACAAATATTACAATCTTCACTTAGTGCTCCACTAACACCTAAAGTGGACATTTAATCAGCATATTTTGGATAGATTGCTCATCTTCTTCAACCTCCCAAAAATCAGCCGAAATGCTCCCAAAGAAATTCCTCCATGGCCTTCCATGGCCAAGCTCCATTCTCCCATGATCCAAGCATTTTTCCACTTGATTCCTTCAATAAAGTTGTTCTACACAACTTGGGAAGTAGATAGGCAGCAAGAAAATCAAGTTTTGGTGAGGTTTTGAAGAGTTTCAAAAGTGGTGAGTATGTATTTTTTATGCTTGTTTTATTAAACCTTGAATGCATGTTATGGGTAGTTGAATTGTGAAAGGATTTTTGAAGTTTGATGAGTTAAGGGAGAGGTACATTTTTGGCAGCCATGGAACTTCAATAAGAGCAGTTTATCCTTGCATGTAAATGGTAGATTAAAGTGTTGATGTAAGTATTTATGTGTGTAGGAATAAATTGGATAATGTATACTAGATGTATGTGATAGTACACTTGATTTTGGAAGCTTGGAAACTAATGGAAGGAGATGTACAATCGGCAACTTGAAGTGTAGATCAAAAATATGTTATTTCATGGTTTGGTTTATGGAATTATATTTTTTAATTATGGTGCTTGTTATGGCAACATGTATATGTGTATAAAGGTTTGAGTTTGGACATGTAAATGAGCTTGTCATGTGGTTAAATTATTTGTAATTTGGACTTGGAAAATTCTATACTATAATGTGCATATTGAGTGTGGTTACAAGCTGCCAAGATGACCAACAATGTGAAGTAAAATGTGTTTATGTTATGGTACAAACCAGAATTGGCATGGATGTGTAACTTGGTAAGTGTTGAATGTGTCCTTTGGTATGTGATGAAGAGTGTGTAGCAGGGCAGTGTGTGTTTTGGCTTAGAACTTTAGTGTGTGGCTCCAATTGGTATGAGACCAATTGGAGGTGAAACTAGGCACAAAATGTGCCAACTTTCATGGGGGAAGCTTACCAAAATTCTGCCTAGATGGTGACTTGAAAAATGACCAAATCCGGATTAGTGCTTTGAAAACCAGAAAATTGACCATTTGGGCAGTAGTTAGTGTTTTGCCATAACTCACTCAAAACAGGTCCAATTGACCTGAAATTTTTACCGTGGATAGTTTAGACATATATTTATAATTCTTGTGAAGACACCAAAGCCAAGAAATGGCCATAACCAAGCCAAATAGCTTGCATAAGTTCAGGTCCAAAAATTGGCCGAACCAAAAGTGACCTAAAAATGACCTAAAGTGACCATTTTGATGCATTCTGACCAGCATTGGTAGATTGACCATAACATGGCCTACACAACTCAGAATGACCTGAAATTTTTCCCCGCGTGCAATAAGACATAGACCTACAAGTTTGTAGTTTTGACCAAAACTCGAAAATCGAGGAAACTATGTCATCCGGTTAGGTCAAATTAGTATACCGGAATCCGACGAATTGCAATAAAATGCACTATACATGAAAATGAATTGGGTGACATGTACCAACACTAAAAGGCTATTAAATATGACAAATTGGTAACATTAAAACCTAATTCACCTAGACTGCATCGAGGGTCAATATCTTAGGTTGACTAAGGAAATAATAGAATTCAATAAATTAAGTATTAAGCCTTATTGTTAGATACGGTTTAAATGAGTACTGAAATACTTTAAATTGTGTGTTTCAGTTAGCAAAGACTCAGGGAAGGGGAAAGAAACACTGTGTCAGAGCCAAGAGACAGTTATCAGAGGTTTGTGCGCAACAGTTATTTCTTTTGATTTTTTCAATTGAAATAAATTATGATTATTTGTATATTATTATTTTAAATTGGGAAAATTTATTTGAATGATATTTGACGGATACTTATTGATTAAAAAGCATTGCAAATGGTTTGAAACCACAGCTATCATGTATATTGATTGAATTCCTCGCTAGCCTGTCTAGTGGGATGAATTGAATTCCTCTCTGGCTGAAGTGTTGAGGTGTGTGCCTGTTGAGGACGAATAGAATGAGTACTCATATTATTGCTAGCTAGCTATGTTATTCCTCATTAGCCATCGGCTTTTGGAATGAATTGAATTCCTCACTAGCCATCGGCTTTTGGGATGAATTGAACTTTGGCAACATGATTAAGCTGTGTTTGTGATTTATTGATATTCATTGTGGCATTGTGAAATGGAGTTTAAATTCTTATTGACATTCACTGTCTTTTGAATTTAACTATGTTTTGATTCATTGAGATTTATTGTGACATTGTGAAATGGAGTTTAAATTCTTATTGACATTCATTGCCTTTTGAATTTAACTATGTTTTGATTCATTGAGATTTATTGTGACATTGTGAAATGGAGTTTAAATTCTTATTGACATTCACTGTCTTTTGAATTTAACTATGTTTTGATTTATTGAGATTTATTATGACATTGTGAAATGGAGTTTAATTTCTTATTGACATTCACTGTCTTTGAATTTAACTATGATTTTTAGTATCCACTATTTATATGACTTATGATTTGTGATTTAAAGTTGTATTTGGTTAATGTTGTGCACCATTGAGCCATTGTCTCAGTGATAGCTTTTCATTGTTGTCGCAGGTAGACAGCCTGACAGGCAGCAGACTAGGTTGCTAGTACTACACTGAGAGATCATCGGGTATATTGAGTATACCATATTTTACATTTTGTATTGTAATGTATGTTCACTGTATGTATATAGTGTTCTTGGTTTTGAGCAGTTGTAAATTAAAATTGTACATTAAAGTTGTAAAATAAATTGTAAATTATTTTGGTTTGTAAATATTGTGATATATTTCTTTTATCTCAGCCTTTGAAAATATAGAAAAATTATTGTGGATTTGAGTTGACAAATGTTGAGAAACATATTGTGTTGATTAAATGTTGGAGTTTGAGATTGAGAAATATATTTGAAGTGCTTTTTACAGGTTTTTGAAGAACTGTTTTATTCAAAATACAGATGGCACTCCACCAAAATTTTTACAGAAATTACTAATAATTCAAATGTGTTAGCAGTTTTACTTCAGTTCAAAATTTTTTTTTAACACCTATAAATAGTGCTCACCAATGTAAAAAGAAGTAAGAAAAGTTTTAAAATCTCTTGTAGTGTATTTAATGGGTTATCAGTAGACAAAGTTGGTAATTCATTAGGTATACTACGGGATCATGTTATGCCATATAGAGGGGTAGGGTGTGACATGTTTTAGTGGTATCAGAGCTAGTTTTTAAATTCTGTTTTCACTTGTACTTTGAATATTCTTTCTTCATAGTACAACTGCTTAATGTCATGGTTTGATACATACAGTACATTGCATTATAAATATGCACTAACAGGAGGAAATCTCCTTATGTTATTTGTTCAGGAGGTGTAATATCCTCTAATTGACTATGGAAGAAAGGGGTCATTTAGTCGATCAATCAATAAAGGTTGAGGTACAAGGGGATGCCCCAGCCCTACACAATGTGAGTGCTAGCATCATTGATTGCATTGTTGTTCCATGTACAAAAATTGACTTTGAGGTACTAGTAACAAGTCCTCGAGGATAAAAGGTCAGGGTTAATAGAATGTATAGGGATTGTCCTTTGGTGATCCAAGGACATACTTTTCCATCTGATCTCATTGAAATGCCCTTCAGAGATTATGATATCATCTTGGGCATGGATTGGTTAGCTAGGCATCACACCATAATTGACTGTAGGTTGAAGACAGTCACTTTTGGTCTCCCTCAGTACAGTGATGTGGTAATACATGGGGAGAGGCAGCTATTGCCATCAAACATCATTTCAGCTACACTAGCCAGAAAAATGATCAGAAAGGGTGTCGCAAGGTGTTTTGCGGTCGCCTGGACGAACACTCACCGAAGTGGGAAAGAGTGAGGAGTCGCCACTTTAATTTTGAGGGAAATTAAAGAAAACCATTTATGAAGATAAATTAAAATGAAACCACTTCAAAAACAGAGATTCTAGGTTCGGGGTCCGTAAACGGGTGGGGAAGGTGTTAGGCACCCCACCTTATCCCTCAATGAGGGTAAGCAGATTTAACTTCAAGTTCTTTATAAACTAAAATTAATAGTTAGGAGGTTCAAACAGAGATGTTAATCCTCTTGGTAAAAGGGAATATTTGATTTTTCACTAATTCGGGTTTCGCAGATACATAAATAAATGAGACGGCCCTAGTGAATTACTGTTGCGTATCGGTTTTATTTATGGGGTCATTTTGCATATTTGTTAGAATTCGATTTGAGAATCGGATAAGAACTCTCCTTCGATCTCTTTTAGATTAAAATTTCGATTGGAGATCGGATAAGAACTCTCCTCCGATCTCTTTTAGGTTAAAATTAGAATTTTTGGGATTGAGAATCGGATAAGAACTCTCCTCCGATCTCTTTTAAATATCTGTTAAAATTTTGGATTGAGAATCGGATAAGAACTCTCCTCCGATCTCTTTTAAATATCTGTTAAAATTTTGGTTGAGAATCGGATAAGAACTCTCATCCGATCTCTTTTAAATATTTATTAAAATTTTGGATTGAGAATCGGATAAGAACTCTCCTCCGATCTCTTTTACTTGAATGGGAGTCGGATAAGGATTTTTCCGACCTCTTAAAATCTGATTACAGCTACGCGCCATAAGAGCCTAAGACTAAGGGTTCTGGCATCCGACAATGTCAAGGACTCGAATGAGACTTCTTTTAACTCATTGGTACCCCATGACTTGACAGGGGGTACAGACCGAATTTTACCGACCTCCTAGGTAGTCGCCTTAACAGCACCTTTTAGCAAGAGATACCCGATCCGTCCCGTTTGCTTATCTAAGGTTTGGTTTTACTGCGCCTTGTGACGTATTACCCAATCGTCTTTTGTGTTATTCTAGTGGTTTGACTTTACTATTTTCCTGACTTATTATTCAGACCTTTATTTATTTTAAAGAGACTCTTAAGATACAGTTACCTACATTTTATCCAACCATTTATACGCTACTCGAGATTAGAACACTTGTATTTAGAAGTAACAAAGATTAACAAAAAGAATGGACTGATTAACAAAGAAGTAAACTCGAGAATAACCTACTTCGCGTTTTTTAATGCAATATAAACTTAGTGAAAACTACAAACATAAAAAAAAAAAAACAAAGGAAATACGTAAAATAAGAACGAGCACTTGATAAAGCAGCGATATGAGCACTCGATAAAGTAGCAATATGAGCACTCACCTGTAGGGAGCCGAATATATTGAACTAACTACGGAATCACAAAACGCAATAGGACTGCGGGCTAATAGCCTGAGGGCTAAGGTTCGCCTTGAAATAAAGGATGCTTCGCTAAGATGCAGTCAGGTCAAAATAATAACCGAGCTTGAATAAAGTTGAGCTTGGACAATGGGAGTGGAAATAAAGATAACAAAGAACTGAAAGTCACAGGATAATGAACGAACTGAAAATGGAGAGTTTCAGTATTCAAAAATCCCTTTGCAAGAAAATACTTCAGAAAACTGGTTTCTAAAGTTTTTCTTATGAAAGCTCAAAAATAGCAGAGTAACGAACTGAATTAAATTTCAGAGTCCTTCCGCTATAATCGCCACCTTTTTTTTCGTCCTCCTTGAACAATATTCATGCAGGTATTTATAGGAACTGGGTGCTCCCCATGAAGGGTCAGGATTTATTTTGAGGGAGATGGAGGGTTAGGATTTTAAAGGACATGATCTGAGGCTCGGGAATTAAAGAGAATCATAACGATCGGCTGAGATCCCTTTCAGAATTTTTGTCCTTTCTCTCTTCTAATCTGACGGCCCAAAGTTTTCTTGTCAAGGGCGATCCGAGGGCTGGCTGTGAAAGGTGCTGGCCTTGTCGTCTTCTTCTTTGATCCAAGGGCTCCGAGCTCGTCCTTACAAGTAAGATCAACGGTGGAGATTAGGATGTACAGCACTGTCATGACATACTCTGGCACATGTCAGTAATGTGGGCGATTTTGGGGCATGCAGTGGAGATTTCGTCTGTGATGTTTTAACTACCTCGGCTCTGATTATGACGATAGTTAGAGGAAGTTATCTTGTTCCCTTTGTTTTCTGACCTCCCCTCCTTTCCGATCTTTCTAACACGATCCTTTTTCCGCTCTCTCATGCCGGGCTCCCCTCTTCTGACCTCTCCAACTCCAATCTTCTCTTTCATCCGGTCCGGTTCAGTCAAAGCATTTATTCCTTCAATTTTTGAGGCATCTACTTCGTTTTCTGCTCGCAATAAATGCTCAGATTTTCCCTATATATATACCTTTAACGAGAAAGCCCTCCGCATTTGATTTTTTCCTCTTTCTTCTCACATTTCTTGTTCTAACTGCTCCGGCAATAGTCCCGGCGATGATAGTGGCCTTTGATTTTTTTTCGATTGTCCTTTTCATTTCCCAACTGAAAATTTACGATCCCGGTGATCGAAAAATTATGATAACCTCATTTGATGATAGTGGAAGAACCGGACTAATTTTCCGACCTGGATTGAGGACTTCGATCGTGTCGATCTCGAATCGTTCGACCGATATAATCGGCGAACTGATTTCGAGCGAGAAGACTGCTAATATTCCCCTTAACATTGGTGACTGCCCCTTGAAGTTCATTCGGCTTCTCACCACATTGGGTGTCTTGACAGCGGCTCGGTTCCGGGCAATAACATTGATGACGACCTCTCTCATCTTCATGAGAGTCATAATCCCCCCCATCTGAGCTGTACATCTGTCCACATCTTTTGATTCAGCCACGAGACTAGGCTTTGACATATGTCTTTGCTGGATGGGATGTACTGCCAATCTCTAGAGATCGCCCAAATGATGTAATTTGACTTTCAATGTAATCCGATCTCTAGAGATCGCCCAAATGATGTAATTCGACCTTTAATGTAATCCGATCCCTAGAGATCGCCCAAATGATGTAATCTGACCTTTTCGGAAATAAAATTTTATTTTGACAACTATCATTTTTATTATTATTGCATTGATTATTTTTCAATCTCTGATGTGTTTATCCGATCCGGTTCCTAACTGAACAACCCTTAACCGATCCGCCTTAATTCACCGATATGTAACTAGCCGATCCCTTTTTATTATGGAATTTCTAGAATATTCATGAGACGTGTCAGAAAAGCTGGCAAATCCCGCTAACCGATGCATCGCCTGGAACATTGTGAGCATTAAATGCTCAGACGGGCATAAATACGGAATGGGTCAGCCAGTTGCTCTCTTATGTCATTTTAAGCATCTCGCGAGTGATTCCAAAATTCTCTCGATTTTTCAAGTTCTTCCGACACCGATCAAGCTCCGGTAAGGGTTTTGATCCTCCTTTTAGTTTAAATTCTCTATTTCCTTTAAAAATGAGCGGCGTCGAGGGTTAGAGAGCGGCAAGCCCCCCTTCCATTTAGATCTCGTGGTCGTCTGATGAAGTGGAGGTGATCGGACCAAGCGTGTGACCTGAACCTCCTAGGGTCTCCTGTGACACCCCTTACCCGTGTACAGTATACCCGAGTAAGTAATGCCACACGGTGTACCGGCACATTCTAATATACCTTAATTAATTTATATCATGCTTGTGAATATAATTTATGAAATATAATTTATTTTAGCCATTTATCAAAAGTATTATTTATTTGAGGTTCCGAAAATTTTATAGAAAATCCGGCGGAGTACCGGCTAAAAATGGAGAAAACAGTTCTTCGGAACCTGTTAAAAAACACTTCCAAATAATTTCCAAACAATCCCAACTTCAATTCATCAACAGAATCTCAATATCAAAATCTCAACATTTTTTTTTTCAGTTTCAGTTCTCAATCATCATTTCTCAGGGTTCTCATATATAAACAACAATTAAATACTCAAATTACTTCCATACATAACCATAAATCTTTATTATTTACATGAACCTCAAAATACATTACATAAATCCAAATACATATGAGAAAATAAAAATTTAATTACAAAATGGCAAAATGACACCTAGTGCCCTACCAATGCACTGCAGGTAGTGAGGCGACACGGACACTGTGCAGAGCTGCAGGATGAACTCACCCAGTCTGCGGTCTACTGGGCTCACGATGTGACACCCCTTACCCGACTACAGTGTAGCCGAGCAAGTTATGCCACTCAGTGTGCCGGAGCACTCTATTTTATCTGATTTCATTACAGTCCTTGATTTATTTATTCAAAAACTTTATTGAAGATTTAGGCTATTTTTACTTTTATCAAAATCTAACTAAGTTGGAAATTTAAAAAATTTTAACGATAATCCGACAAAGTGTCGGCTGTAATTTGGACTAACAGTTCTTCTGAACCTGCCAAAGACAATTTCAATATATACTCAATTTCTCAATCTTAATAGTCTCAAAATTTTTTCAAACATAATGTATCTCAATACAGTATCCAGATTTCTCAGAAATCTCATTAGATTTTCAATATCTCAATATTCACAAGTATAATCTCATTATAACTCAAATTCAATTCACATACTAAAATATTTACTTTGAATAGCTTCCATAATTCATAGGTTAATTACATGAGTTTATTTTGTACAAGATATACAAATAATTTACAATGTGCTAAGAATGAACAATATACATAACATGTATAAAATGAGCCCTATCTACATGCATTGTTGATGAGGTGACAATCTTGAACTCTTACGACATACGCAGATCTGGACTCCAAAATCTCGATCGACGATCTCTGGTTTTTACCTTCAGTACCTGCGCGAGGAAGCAATTTCATCGCGCTAAGCATTTCTGCTTAGTGGTGCAATAATATAACAAGAAATAATATATACAAATAAAGAAAGAACAGAGCATAATTTGAATGCTTAATAATCAATTTAATTTAATACAATGTGTCTAATGTTAATTATCTTTTGTTCTCATTTGTTTCGCTTTGGAAGCGTTTAATTCCGAAATTCACAGTGATAATGTACGATATACATAATTAATAAAAATACTCAATTTATATTCATATGGCAATAGAAGGTACATTTAAAATATTTAGTTAAGTTATACCTATTTTTGCAACTCTCTTATCATTTTACTTAACAATTTTTATGTGGTTTGGATCATTTCATAATTGTAACTAATTCTTTTGAAGTCTTATTAACTCATTTATTTGATCTCTAATGTTTTTAATTACTAATAGTCTTAATTTATTTCAATAAATTACACTGCCCAAGTGACCTACGACAGTGACTAAATCGATAACGGTCGTTGGCACTTTGGACACCATGATTGCCTCGGGCCGTCATACCATGGGACGCAGAACGTCAACCATGTATGCAGTCAGTATGGCTAAAAAGCCATGATATCACATAATCGGGCATAAAAGTCAGGAATACGGGCATAAAAGCCATGAATACGGGCATAAAGCCTTTCGCAGTACTGCTAAAACAATACCCTATTGGCATGCCAAACTATCCAATTTGACACACATGTCTAGGCAATACAAGGGCATATAATATCATCAAATATTAATATGTTGTGTTTTATGTCTTTATTATTTCACAATAAATTTCATAATTTGTACATTGATCATAATATTCATACATTCCTTACATCATTCCTATTGATCACAATTCACAATAATGGTATTCATATACCATTGTACTCAAAATATTTCTCCTCTCTACAATAATGAGAACTAATGTCTCATTCATACATTAATATGGTTCATTTATTCATTCATTATGTTATTCATATTGATCACAATTCTAAGCAATGGTTCACATGTACCATTGTATTCAAAACATTTTTCTTTTCTCATTTATACATTCAAGAATCTATTTATGTAATTACAAATTTTATATTTCAAGTTGAGTTACTAATATTTTATGAATTCCATTTATGATGGGCATATATGCCCTAACTATCTATTCACATCAATTAGGTGACTTATTTTTCATGTTTCAAGTAATCCATGAATATTTCATGGATTTCAAATTTATGGCCTAAATTTCTTTTTAACAATTTTGACTAGGATGCATAGTCCATATTTGTCATACAATTCTAAGCATTTAAGCTTAGAATTGGTTCTAGGTCTTCATCTTAATTCACTAATCATTTTGATTACTATTCACCATACTAGTCAACCAAAATGTTGACCTTTTATACTTAATGGATATATTAAATCTAATAACACCAAGATCCCACATTTTGAGTTTTACATTAACTAGTATTAATTGCCAATTGCAATTTAAAGTCCCCTAGATGCATTTCTAATTTCAAATTTTGAATTTCAAGTTTTGGTGTCACTATTCACCTCATTGGTCAACAAAAATGTTGACTTTTGCATAGATAATAGGTACATTGGTTTTAACACTCCCGATGTACCACATTTTGCATTTAAAACTTGTTGGAATCAATTACCAAATCCATTTCCAAGCTTATTTCAAGTTTTCATGTCACTATTCACTTCATTAGTCAACTAAAATGTTGACTTTTGCATAGAAAATATGTACATTGACTTTGGCACTTCAAACATACTACATTTTTCATTTAAAACTTGTTGGTTTTGGTCACTTTCTCAAAGCTTAGTTCATTTTGGCAAAATTGCCAATTTTAGATTTTGGTGCTCCGAAGTTGCACTGTTTCATTGGTCGATTTACTGTTGGAATTTGACAAAACTTCCTTCATAGAAAATGTTCCTTATTTTGTCTAGTTGAATTTCTTTTTTTGAATCACTCCATTTGGAGTTTTGTAGCTCAAGTTATGGCCAAAATAAGTTTACTGTTCACGTGCAATCGCTCATGCTTGAGATTTTGGAGTGCAGCGATTTTTGGTCCAACTTTGGTCAGTAATTTGATCAAGTTAAGTTCATAATTTGGTCTAACTTTCTTCATATGAAATGTTCTACTATGCCTTAGGTTTTCATCGGTTCAAGAATCGCCTAAATCCGAGTTTTCTAGAGAGAGTTATAGCCATCCAAACATTACTGCTTAAATGAAAATCTGCAGAGTTGCAGGTTTGAACAGTAACTGTGACTGCCATTTGGGTTAGGTTATGGTCATAATTTGGGGTAGGTTTCTTCATGAACGTTGTTTGTCTATGTCTTAGCTTGTTGCTGTAAAAATTTCAGGTCAATTGACCAAATCTACAGTGAGTTATGGCCAAATGAACAGTTACTGTTCATTTTGTCATTTCTGTAGGGGCTGTTGCAGGGTGTCCGGATTGGGGCCAAGTTTTGGTCCACTTGCTTTGGTCTTTTAGGCATAGTTTCTTCAGAAAAAATGTGTCATTATAAGCCTAGTTTCATGTCCAATTGACCAAACACCAATTGTACTAACACAGCCAAAGTTATGGCTGTGCAAGTGGACTGAATTTTTAGTCCCTCTGCTGCACTAACAAGGCAGCCTACACATTCACTTGGCTATACTATTTTTCAGTCCAATTCATGGTCAACATACCTAAAATGGTCACTAATTGACCCTTATAATGTTCTTTCACAATTCCATAAGCTAAATCCAAGTTTCACTTCTCAAAACCCTAATGTCCAATTTAAATTATCCATAAACCTCAATTAGCACACTAATTCAACATCCATGCATATTCATACCTTAAACATCATTTCTATCCATTCTAAATTCATTAAAACAATCAACCTCATCCTTCTTTAGGGCTGCCAAAAATTAAAGATGCCCTAACACATATAACTTACTTCAAACTCTTACAATTTCTTAACTTAAAATGATGCTTTAACAAGGATTAAAGGAGTGAGAGTGAAAGGATAGCACTAACCTCACTTTAACCTCTTGTAGGGCAGATTTCTTCAAGCTAAAACTTCACTTTCCTTCCTTTTCTAGGCTGCCAAAAGCTTTGTCTAGGTGTGGGATTAATTTTTGATGAAGAGACTTATGGGTTTTAGTGAGTGGATGAAGAGAAAATCAAGTTCAAAGCTTGATAAAATGGTGGAGGGAGAGGGAGAGATTCACGTCCAAATGAAGAAGAAGAACCAGAAATTTTGTGTCTTCATTTGTCATTTTTTTCTCTTTTTAATTTGACTTATTAGGTTGTGATTGGTGGAAGCCCTCCAAATGACATCATGTGATGTCATATTTAGGTTTTTCTTTCATTTTCTTTTCTTCTTTTCTCTACTCATTTTCACATTAATTTTTAGTAATATTTATTCATATTTTATGTCATATTAATTATTTACTCAACTGGACAAGTCGGCCAAAAATCACCTCGGAAGGTGAAATGACCGAAATGCCCTCCGTTTGGCTTAACGGGTAAAAATTGTCTGTACCGATTGAAAAATTTTTCTAAGTATTTTCTTGGCATTCTAATGCCATAGGAACCTCAATGACCCTTCTCTGGAGTCCCAAAAATTATTTTATGAATTTTTTCCAGGGTCTAGGGCTCCTCGTTGCGAGAACCGCAACTTCCCTCTGGGTTACCCATCGCTTGGGCACCGGCTCATTTAACTCGGTTGTATGTTATTTCTAAAATTTTTACTAAATTTTTCTTATTAATATTTGAGTTAATTATGGTTCCTGACTTTAGTTTAAATATTTTTCCGAACGTTCTAGCTGTCCAGACCGACATCGGTCACCGGAACAGTAGAATGTACGGAGTTGCTACAGTGAGGGTGTTACACACGATCTGTATCTCCAGAACCTACGCGTGGCAAAAGCAACGCGCTAAGCAATAATGCTTAGTGGTGCAATAATAAAATAAAAGAAATAGCAAGAAAATAGATATGTGGTGGATGTATATGTTTCATTTGTTTTGAATTTGCATATCATTAACTTTATACACTTTTATTCATTTGGTTGCCCAAGTAACCTACACTAGATGACTGGACTGGATAACGTAAGCGCCTTTGGGTATCTAGTACCTCGGCCGTCACACCATCGGTCACATATGCGTCTCGGTGTGCAACGAGCACTACCAAGCTGTAAATAATCTCAGGCACAAGGCCAAATCTCAATGCAAGGTCAGAATGGCTAAAAGCCATAAAATCACAGAATGGCATATTGCCATGTGCAGTACTGCTAACTGAACCCTATTGGCATGCCAAACTATCCAAACCAATCTTGTTAGGTATACTAGGGCATTTGAAACTTTTAAATTCTTCAATTTGTGAATTTCAAGTTTTGGTGTTACTATTCACCTCATTGGTCAACAAAAATGTTGATTTTTGGATAGAAAATATGTACATTGACTTTGGCACTCCCAACATACCACATTTGGCATTCAAAACTTGTTGGCATTAAGCATTTATACCATTTCAAAGTTTAAACCAAGGGAAGTAGAAATTTCAGTTTTTGTAACTCAATTTTACTGTTCCATTAGACACTGTTGCTGTGGGATTTTGAGGAAATGGCAAACATGAAAGTTGTTCCTTATTTGGTCTAGTTGAATTTCCTTTTTTGAATCACTCCATTTGGAGTTTTTTAGCTCCAGATATGGCTCAAAAACCATAGCTGGCCGGATTGCCAATCTGCAGAATTGACCATATCTACAGTAACATGAACAGTGACTGTGATTGCATTTTTGAATTGGTTCTGGCCATAATTTGGGGTAGGTTTCTTCATGAAAGTTGTTTTTCTATGTCTTAACTTGTTGCTGTAAAAATTTCAAGTCAATTGACCAAATATACAGTGAGTTATGACCAAATGAACAGTTACTGTTCATTTAGTCATTCTGCAGAATCAGTTGCAGGGTGTCCGGATTGGGGCCAACTTTTGGTCCTCTTGCTTTGGTCTTTTGGGCATGGTTTCTTCAGCAAAAATGTGCCATTATAAGCCTAGTTTCATGTCCAATTGGCCAAACACCAATTGGACCAACACAGCCCAAGTTATGGCAGTCCAAGTGGACTGAAATTTCATCACCCTCTCTTTGTCCTAGGCGACCTTCCCATTCGGTTGCCATGCATTAACTCACTTCAAATTATGATTAACTTGCCTTAAATGGACACTAATTGACCATTAAAATTTCCGTTAATCACTTCATAAACCAAGTCCAATTCTTCACTCCCAAAACCCTAATTTCAAATCTCAAAACTTAATCAATTAAATTCCTATCACTTCTCATGCCTATAACCTCATCAATCATCATCACTAATCATGTATATATGCAGGAATTCATCAAACCCCATAAGGTTCCCAAGGCTGCTGAATTAGGGATGTTTAATTCCTTAACTAATTCTTTCAATTTCTTGAATTTCCCACTTAATTTGGCATTTATACTACACCTAAAATTGAAAGAAAAGGTTTTAGTGCACTAACCTTTAAGGGACACTTCTTAGACTTGTGGAAACCTCCTTGTTTCCTCTTTTCTTGGCTGTCAATTGCTTTGTCTAGGTGTGGGATTAATTTTTTATGAAGGTAGCTTAGGGTTTTGGGGTAAGGTTAGAGGGATTTGCAAGCTTGAATGAAGGAGAAAATGAAAGCTTCCATGGGAGGATTCGGCAAGCTGAAAAAATGAAGAAGAAAACTGATTTTCTATCCATTTTTTTTCCCTTTTTAATTGTTTTAGTGTGTGCTTGTCACATTCCAATTAGTGGGAAAATTTAATTGCATCATGCTTACTTAAGCATGATGGCATATTTAAGCATTTACTTTCATTTTTCTTTTCTTTTCTTTTCTACTTATTTTCAATTAAATTTTTAGCAATATTTATTTATATTTTATGTCATAATAATTATTTACTCGACTGGACAAGTCGGCCAAAAATCACCTCTGAAGGCGAAATGACCAAAATGCCCTCCGTTTGGCTTAACGGGTCAAAATTGTCTGTACCAATTGAAAAAATTTTCTAGGTATTTTCTTGGCATTCTAATGCCATAGGAACCTCAATGACCCTTCTCTGAGGTCCCAAAAATTATTTTATAATTTTTTCCCCGGGTCTAGGGCTCCTCGTTGCGAGAACCGCAACTTCCCTCTGGTTACCCATCGCTAGGGCACCGGCTCGTTTAACTTGTTTGTATTTTATTTCTAAAATTTTTACTAAATTTTTCTTATCAATATTTGAGTTAATTATGGTTCCTCACTTTAGCTTAAATATTTTTCCGGACATTCTAGTTGTCCGGACCGACACCGGTCACCGGAACAGTAGGATGTACGGAGTAGTTACCGGGAGGGTGTTACAACTCTTCCCCTCTAATTTAAATTTCGTCCATGAAATTTACCTGATCCAAACAGTTGAGGGAAGTGTTGTCTCATGGTCTCTTCACTTTCCCAAGTTGCCTCCTCGGTGTTGTGGTGCCTCCAAAGCACTTTCACCAGTGGAATCTGTTTGTTCCTCAACTCTTTCACTTCCCGAGCCAAGATCCGTAGAGGTTCTTCTTCATATGTCAAATCCGGTTGTATTTCAATTTCTTCTCTGGAGATGACATGTGAAGGATCTGAGCGGTATCTTCTGAGCATGGATACGTGAAACACATTGTGAATCTTGTCCAGCTCTGGTGGTAAAGCTAGCCTATAGGCCACTGGACCCACACGTTCGATGATTTCATATGGGCCAATGAACCTAGGGCTCAACTTACCTTTCCTTCCAAACCTCAATACCTTCTTCCATGGTGACACCTTGAGGAACACTTTGTCGCCAACCACATATTTTATTTCTTTTCTCTTCAGGTCGGCATAAGATTTTTGTCTGTCCGAGGCAACCTTCAGATTAGCTTTGATCAATTTTACTTTGTCCTCAGTCTGTTTCACAGTGCAGCCCTACGATTTATCTTTGCCCAATTCAGTCCAGCACACTGGAGTTCTACATTTTCTTCCATACAGTGCTTCATATGGGGCCATTTGAATGCTAGCCTGGTAGCTATTGTTATATGAAAATTCTGCCAGTGGGAGGTATCTATCCCAACTTCCCTCAAATTCAATGACACAACTCCTCAGCATATCCTCAAGGACCTGACATATATTTTATGTTATTGTTATCATTTCAGTTCAATATTTGTATTAATTCAATTGGTTCAATTGTTTATCTGGATTACTCTTTCTGATTGCCCATCCGTCTGAGGATGGAAAGCTGTGCTGAAGTGGAGTTGTGTACCCAAGGACTCATACAACTTCTTCCAAAATCTCGATGTGAACCTTGGGTCTCGATCAGATATGATGGAAAGTGGAATTCCATGCAGTCTAACTATCTCACTGATATAGAATTCTGCTAACTTTTCCAGTGAGTAGTCAGTCCTAACTGGTAGAAAGTGTGCTGACTTCGTCAATCGGTCCACTATCACCCATGCTGCATCATGTTTCTTCCGGGTGAGAGGTAGACCACTTACAAAATCCATGGTGACCCGATCCCATTTCCATTCAGGTATGCGTATAGGCTGTAGCAAACCTGATGGAACTTGATGTTTTGCCTTGACTTGCTGACATGTCAAGCATTTAGTCACATAGTCAGCTATGTCCTTCTTCATACCAGGCCACCAATATTGGAGCTTCAGATCATGATACATCTTTGTACTTCCTGGGTGCATAGTATATACACTGGTGTGTGCCTCTTTTAGAATACTGGTCTTCAATTCCCCATCATCCGTACACAGTCTTCCTTTGTAATCTGAGCACCCATCTGCTTTCACCCCATAATCGTTGCTTTTCCCCACGAGATCTTGCTCATAATAGCCATTAACTTTTCATCCGCCTTTTGCCCATCTAAAATCTGCTGTGTGAGTTTGGCCTCACTTGCAACTTAGCCAAAATAGCTCCATCTCGAATCAAAGATAGACGGGCATTCAATGATCTCAAAGGTCATGGATTTTTGCTCAAAGCATCGGCAACTACATTTGCCTTCCCGGGATGGTAGTCAATTACAGTCATAGTCCTTCAGAACTCAATCCATCGCCTTTGTCTAAGGTTGAGCTCATACAGGTTGGCAAGTATTTCAGGCTTTTGTGGTGCATGTAAATGTAGCACTTTTCACCATACAAGTAATGCCTCCATATCTTGATCACGAAGATAATTCGCAAGCTCTAGATCATGGGTAGGGTAGTTACTGTTCATGTGGCCTTAGGTATGCGGAAGCATAGCGATCACCTTCCCCTCTTGCATCAATACACACCTAACCCATTATGTGAGGCATCACTATAGACCACAAAGTCCTTTCACGACCTTTGTGTGCTGCTGGTGCCTCTGTCAACATAGCCTTCAATTTCTCAAAGCTGGTCGACACTTCTCATTCGATCAAATCGACATTCTTGTGTAACAACTTGGTCATTGGAGCGGCTATTAGGAAAATCCTTCACAAATCTTACGTAATACCAGCTAGCCCCAAGAAGCTTCTAACCTCGGTTGTATTTACGGAGGCTTCCATTCCATCACTGCTTCTATTTTCTTGGGATCCACCCTAATCCCATCAGTTGACACTATGTGTCCAAGGAATGCAATCTCATTCAGCCAAAAGTCACACTTGGACAACTTAGCATATAGTTCGTTTTCTCTCAGGGTTTGCAGAACAATCCTCAAATGCTCATCATGTTCTTCCCTGGTCTTAGAATACACCAAAATATCATCAATAAAGACCACTACGAACCGATCTAGGTATGGATGGAAGATACGGTTTATAAGGTCCATAAATGCCGCTGGTGCATTTGTTAGGCCAAAGTGCATCACCAGAAACTCATAATGCCCGTATCGGGTCCTGAATGCAGTCTTGGGCACATCTACATCCTTCACCCTCAACTGATGATACCCTGATCTGAGATCAATCTTAGAAAATACTCCTGCTCCCTTCAACTGATCAAACAGATCATCAATTCTAGGCAACGGATATTTATTCTTCACAGTCACTTTATTCAACTGTCGGTAATCGATGTATAGCCTCAAAGTCCCATCCTTCTTTTTCACAAACAGCACTGGAGCTCCCCATGGTGACACAATGGGGCGTATGAATCCCTTATCAAGCAACTCTTGCAACTGAGTTTTCAACTCCCTCAATTCAGTGGGTGCCATCCTATAAGGAGCAATGGAAATAGGTGCTGTACCCGGCAGTGTCTCAATAGCAAATTCAACTTCCCTTTCTGGTGGCAAACCAGGCAATTCTTCAGGAAATACCTCTGGGAAGTCTCTCACTGTGGGTATATTACTCAGGTTTGGCTTAGCCTGCCTAGTATCCACCACATGTGCTAGGTAGGCTTCACAGCCTTTTCTCATCATTCTTCTTGCAACTGTGGCTGAGATGACATTGGACAAGAAATCTGTCCTTTCACCCACAACTGTAATCTCATTACCCTCAGGAGTTTTCAGAGAAATTCTCTTCAATTTGCAATCAACTATTCCCTGATGACGTGACAACCAGTCCATTCCCAAAATCACGTCAAACTCGTGGAAGGGCAACTCAATCAGGTCTGCCAAGAATTCATACCCCTGAATCCTTAACGGGCAACCCTTGTATACCTTGTTCACCACTACACTGTGGCCCAATGGATTAGTGACCAGAATGTCTTGGTCACTCTCCCCTATTAGTATCCCCCTTTCTACGGGTAAGTTGATGCAAATGTAGGAATGAGTGGATCCTGGATCCACCAATGCATGCACAGGTGTAGTGTAGAGGGAGAACGTACCCCTGATGACATCCGGGCATCTTGCTCCTCCTGAGCTCTCAGGGCATAATTTCTGGTAGATGGTCTGTTATCTGGCCTCTCTGCTGGCTCGGATGCAGGCCTCTATGATGGTCCCACTGCGTCAGATCTGCCAGATTTTCTACCTCTCTGTGGTGCAAGAGCAGGTCTTTATGCTTGCGTGGACAGTTCTTCAACTGATGCTCTGTTGACCCACATCTCAAGCAGGCACCAGTCACTCTCCAACACTCCCCCTTGTGCCATTTCAGACAGTGTGGACATGCAGAAGATGTTGGGGCTGGTCCCCTGAACCCCATCCACTGGAGGCGCCTTGATGGTGTGGGTGACCTCTCCTAGGGGTGAACTATGGCACAGGCCCTTGAGGTGACCACGACCATGTGGCTGACTGAACTGCGTGCGGTGGACCTCTGAACTTCTTCCCAGTGCGGGAGATGAGCTAGGCGACCGGGCCCCTCTTCTTTGTCTCTCCCTTACAGTGCGCTCACTTATTCTTACTTTTTCAACCCTTATTGCAGCTTCCACTAACTTGCTAAATTCTGTGATTCCCAAGGCAGTGAGCTGGATCTTGATGTTATCATTTAGTCCCTCTTCAAATCTCTTGCACCTTTCAACTTCATTAGGGACTATCTCCCTTCCGTAGTGGCTTAATCGGACAAATTCCTTCTCATACTCGGCCACTGATAGCTGTCTCTGCCTCAGGTTAATGAACTCTCTTCTTCTCTCTTCCAGGTATACAGTACCCACATATTTCTTCTTGAACTCGGAGAGAAAGAAGTCCCAAGTTACAGCTTTTGGCTGCACTTCACTGGACACCGTGTCCCACCATTCATAGGTATTATCTTGCAATAAAGATATGGCAGCCTCTAGGTTTTGCTCTGGGGTGCAGTGGAGTTGTTTTAGAACTCTGCCCGTTCTGTTCAACCAATTCTCGGCTGCAACAGAATCATCTTCTCTCTTGCCGAAAAAGTCCACTGCTCCAAACTTCCTTAGCCTTTCCAGGTGTGATTTCTGCTGTGGAGCTGGTGGTGGTGGTGGTGGTGGTGCTGGCATTACTCCAGCCATTTTTCTAAAGAAGTCGGCCATTTGTTGGAACATGGCCTGTGGAGGCTGAGCAGGCTCTGCTTGAGCTGGTGGAGTAGGTTCTCCCCTACCCCCAGTCTCAGCTGCTGCGGGTGGAGCATGACTCTCCACTTCCTCCTCGACTGCTCTCTGTGATGAAGGGTCCATATCCTATTCAAAATAAGAAAAACAAACAGATCTGCATTAGTGTCACCTCGACTCTTACAAATGCAATGCATGGTATGGACTCAATCTAGGCCCAGAAACGCCTAAACCATGCTCTGATACCACTAAATGTGACACCCCTTACCCGTGTACAGTATACCTGAGTAAGTAATGCCACACGGTGTACCGGCACATTCTAATATACCTTAATTAATTTATATCATGCTTGTGAATATAATTTATGAAATATAATTTATTTTAGCCATTTATCAAAAGTATTATTTATTTGAGGTTCCGAAAATTTTATAGAAAATCCGGCGGAGTACCGGCTAAAAATGGAGAAAACAGTTCTTCGGAACCTGTTAAAAAAACACTTCCAAATAATTTCCAAACAATCCCAACTTCAATTCATCAACAGAATCTCAATATCAAAATCTCAACATTTTTTTTTTTTCAGTTTCAGTTCTCAATCATCATTTCTCAGGGTTCTCATATATAACCAACAATTAAATACTCAAATTACTTCCATACATAACCATAAATCTTTATTATTTACATGAACCTCAAAATACATTACATAAATCCAAATACATATGAGAAAATAAAAATTTAATTACAAAATGACAAAATGACACCTAGTGCCCTACCAATGCACTGCAGGTAGTGAGGCGACACGGACACTGTGCAGAGCTGCAGCATGAACTCACCCAGTCGTCTACTGGGCTCACGATCTGTATCTCCAGAACCTACGCGTGGCAAAAGTAACGCGCTAAGCAATAATGCTTAGTGGTGCAATAATAAAATAAAAGAAATAGCAAGAAAATAGATATGTGGTGGATGTATATGTTTCATTTGTTTTGAATTTGTATATCATTAACTTTATACACTTTCATTCATTTGGTTGCCCAAGTAACCTACACTAGATGACTGGACTAGATAACGGGTAAACTGGCACTGGGTATCTAGTACCTCGGGCCGTCACACCATCGGTCACATATGTGTCTCCCGGTGTGCAACAGAACAGCTACCAAGCTGTAAATAATCTCAGGCACAAGGCCAAATCTCAATGCAAGGTCAGAATGGCTAAAAGCCATAAAATCACAGAATGGCATATTGCCATGTGCAGTACTGCTAACTGAACCCTATTGGCATGCCAAACTATCCAAACCAATCTTGTTAGGTATACTAGGGCATTTGAAACTTTTAAATTCTTCAATTTGTGAATTTCAAGTTTTGGTGTTACTATTCACCTCATTGGTCAACAAAAATGTTGACTTTTGGATAGAAAATATGTACATTGACTTTGGCACTCCCAACATACCACATTTGGCATTCAAAACTTGTTGGCATTAAGCATTTATACCATTTCAAAGTTTAAACCAAGGGAAGCAGAAATTTCAGTTTTTGTAACTCAACTTTACTGTTCCATTGGACACTGTTGTTGTGGGATTTTGAGGAAATGGCAAACATGAAAGTTGTTCCTTATTTTGTATAGTTGAATTTCGTTTTTTGAATCACTCCATTTGGAGTTTTGTAGCTCCAGATATGGCTCAAAAACCACAGCTGGCCGGATTGCCAATCTGCAGAATTGACCATATCTACAGTAACATGAATAGTGACTGTGATTGCATTTTTGAATTGGTTCTGGCCATAATTTGGGGTAGGTTTCTTCATGAAAGTTGTTTGTCTATGTCTTAACTTGTTTCTGTAAAAAGTTCAGGTCAATTGACCAAATCTACAGTGAGTTATGGCCAAATGAACAGTTACTGTTCATTTGGTCATTCTGCAGAATCAGTTGCAGGGTGTCCGGATTGGGGCCAACTTTTGGTCCTCTTGCTTTGGTCTTTTGGGCATGGTTTCTTCAGTAAAAATGTGCCATTATAAGCCTAGTTTCATGTCCAATTGGCCAAACACCAATTGGACCAACACAACCCAAGTTATGGCAGTCCAAGTGGACTGAAATTTCAGTCACCCTGCTGCTGTCCTAGGGCAGCCTTCCCATTTCAGTTTGCCATGCATTAACTCACTTCAAATTATGATTAACTTGCCTTAAATGGTCACTAATTGACCATTAAAATTTCCATTAATCACTTCATAAACCAAGTCCAATTCTTCACTCCCAAAACCCTAATTTCAAAACTCAAAACTTAATCAATTAAATTCCTATCACTTCTCATGCCTATAACCTCATCAATCATCATCACTAATCATGTATATATGCAGGAATTCATCAAACCCCATAAGGTTCCCAAGGCTGCTGAATTAGGGATGTTTAATTCCTTAACTAATTCTTTCAATTTCTTGAATTTCCCACTTAATTTGGCATGCATACTACACCTAAAATTGAAAGAAAAGGTTTTAGTGCACTAACCTTTAAGGGACACTTCTTGGACTTGTGGAAACCTCCTTGTTTCCTCTTTTCTTGGCTGTCAATTGCTTTGTCTAGGTGTGGGATTAATTTTTTATGAAGGTAGCTTAGGGTTTTGGGGTAAGGTTAGAGGGATTTGCAAGCTTGAATGAAGGAGAAAATGAAAGCTTCCATGGGAGGATTCGGCAAGCTGAAAAAATGAAGAAGAAAACTGATTTTCTGTCCATTTTTTTCCCTTTTTAATTGTTTTAGTGTGTGTTTGTCACATTCCAATTGGTGGGAAAATTTAATTGCATCATGCTTACTTAAGCATGATGGCATATTTAAGCATTTACTTTCATTTTTCTTTTCTTTTCTTTTCTACTTATTTTCAATTAAATTTTTAGCAATATTTATTTATATTTTATGTCATAATAATTATTTACTCGACTGGACAAGTCGGCCAAAAATCACCTCTGAAGGCGAAATGACCAAAATGCCCTCCGTTTGGCTTAACGGGTCAAAATTGTCTGTACCGATTGAAAAATTTTTCTAGGTATTTTCTTGGCATTCTAATGCCATAGGAACCTCAATGACCCTTCTCTGAGGTCCCAAAAATTATTTTACAATTTTTCCCCTGGGTCTAGGGCTCTTCGTTGCGAGAACCGCAACTTCCCTCTGGTTACCCATCGCTAGGGCACCGGCTCGTTTAACTTGTTTGTATTTTATTTCTAAAATTTTTACTAAATTTTTCTTATCAATATTTGAGTTAATTATGGTTCCTCACTTTAGTTTAAATATTTTTCCGGACATTCTAGCTATCCGGACCGACACCGGTTACCGGAACAGTAGGATGTACGGAGTAGTTACTGGGAGGGTGTTACATCTCCGTTCCAGCTCGGGGGGCAAGCTGCACCATCAAGGCATGTACATTCTTCAGGGTGAGAAAATCTTCCCATGGACGAGCTGCCATCAATCCTGTAAGAAACCGACCTGCAGTCGTTCAGCCAGGAGTACAACATCCGGCCTGATTCATACTAGCTGATTAAGTGTCACGGCGATCTTCGTACCGATCATTTCTTCGAAGAGAACGATATGATCATGGTATACGAAGAACAATTAAAGGCCGGGCTGCGGTTCCCCCTTGATGACTTCTTCAAGGAAGTTTTAAAATTTCACCAAGTTTGCATCGCCCAAGTTCACCCGAACTCGTGGCGGATCCTAGTAGCCTTCAGAGGCCTCTGTCGAGCTAAGGGACTCCGTCCTACAGCTAAGGTATTCGCCGAACTACATAGATTAACTCGTCAAAAGGATGACGAGTATTGGTTCTTCCAGGCGAAGCCACATTGCAAGCTTTTTACCGATCTGCCCTCCTCCCTGAAGAATTGGAAGAATCACTTCTTCATTCTGAGGAGAAAAATTCTGAACGGCTTTGAGGGCTTCCCTCGTAGCTGGCTGCACCAGGGCCCCTTACTTCCGAAGTGCATCACCTTAAATAGGGAAGAAGGCCTGATGGTGATGGAGCTGAAAGATCAGGCGGCCAAAGAGAAGTTCTCTTGTTTGGATGCAGTGACTGCCGAACTGCATCACTGGACAATGGAGTTGATCACTGGCAAAGATTGCGGGCTTCAGCTCTCTGACCTCGGCATCGGTATTTTCTATATCTAAGATCTTTGGACCTTAGCGATCTCACTGACCTCTTCTTTGTGCAGGTATGGCAAGCGGCGAAGCTTCCAAAGAGAGCCGAAAGCGGAAGAGGGAGGTCTCCCGGAAAGTGCGGGAGATAAAGCATTCTGAGCTGCTTCAAATGCCCAGTCATGATCCCGGGGAGATGCAAGGAGGCTCGTCTCAACCCTCGGGACCGCCGATCATAGAAGTGGTCCGATCTCCTCCTCGCCAAGAAGAGCTGCCTCCACCTCCTCTAGTCGCTTCGAGTGCGGAAGGGGGTCCTTCCCAACCTCCTGTAAGGACCCTTTCCCGAGGTGCCCAAATCTTGATCCACTCACTGGAGAAGAACCGCACAGTTCGAGAGAACCCGGGTTTTGCTAAGGTCTTGGGGTCCTCCATCTGCCTTCGGGAGGATCGGGATAGGCTGTCCCCGGACAATCTTGATGACATCCTAACCATCTATGAGCATGAACGTGGAGTGCTTGGTGAACCAGCACATCGTCCGGGAGAAGGCTCACCTCCTGGGTAAGGAGGTCGAGAAGATGGGTCATGAAGTGGCTTCCCTCCGATCCCAACTCTCATCCGCTCAGAACCATATATTTGAAATTGAGGGGCGGATGAAGTTCTACGAGGATAAGTTGGCCGAGCAAGCTCATGTTCTGGAAGAAGTTCAGGCGCTCTGGGCCGATGAAGTTGCTCACCTCACTGAGGAGCTCAAAGCGAAAGAAGAAGAGGCGGTGACAAGGGAGGCCGGCGCTTATGTGAATGCTCACAAGGATCTCTTGACCGAGCTCAAGAAGAGTTATCCCGAGGAGGACTTCTCCTGGATGGTCGACCTGGCTCCCCAAGACGAAGAGGAAAGCGAGGAAGAGGCCGAAGGTGAGAGAGGAAGCGAACAAAATGTAGATCACCCCCAACTGAATGACCTGTATAAATTTTAATATGAAATAAAATGAAATTCCCTTTTTGTTCAATGATTGGATGTGATCGGAAAGTCTCTAAATTGCATAAGCACTTGATTGTCTGAGCATATTTGAACAACATCTAAGAGTGATTATTAATCTAAGTGTAAGAGGTCGGAAAACACAATAAGCATGAGATCGGCTGGGAACCAACGCTAAACGGGACTCAATTAAAATTGGAAATTTGACTTGAACACTTAAGATCGGGATCATCATTAAACCGGATCGAAACCCTAACTTTATTATTCCCAAACTTTTAAATGAGAGATCGGCAATAAGACTGGTGGCACGAAGGCCTAATGTTGGTTCAATCTCGTTTGACAAGAAAGATTGGAAATAAAATTGACTGATCAGGGGACTTAACAATTGGTTTGAGAGATCGGTGAGGCTTTAAATGATATGGGGACTTAGTGTTGATTAGATTCCTTTTGAGGAGAGACCGGAAATGTGGTTAGTTGGCAAAGGGAGACTATGTGTTGGGGATTGGCTTCAAAGTTTATTGGTTTCGGGGATTGGCCAAAATATGGTATCGACAGCTACCCCTCTTTACATAATTCCTACTGAAAAAAATTTCCATGTAGGGATTATGTAAAGATTCAGACCCATATTTTGGACGATTAAAATTTGAAATTTGAAATGAAAGTCAGGAAACTGAAACCCACTTGGGTCGGCACCCTGAGGTTGGCAACAAGGAATTAAAATGCTAGAAAACTAAAATCAACTTAGATCAAGGAACTAGAGGTTCATTGACAGGAAATTTAATTGCAGGAAAATTAAATCAACTTAAATCAAGGAACCAGAGGTTGATTAACAGGAAATTTAAAATGCTGAAATTTAAAATCAACTTAGATCAAGGAACCAGAGGTTGATAACAGAAAATTTAAAATGCTGAAAATTAAAATCAACTTAGATCAAGGAACCAGAGGTTGATTAATAGGAAATTTAAAATGCTGAAAATTAAAATCAACTTAGATCAATGAACTAGAGGTTGATTAACAGGAAATTTAAAATGCTTAAAATCAACTTAGATCAAGGAACCAGAGGTTGGTTAACAGGAAATTTAAATGCTGAAATTTAAAATCAACTTAGATCAAGGAACCAGAGGTTGATTGACAGGAAATTTAAATGCAGGAAAATTAAAATCAACTTAGATCAAGGAACCAAAGGTTGATTAACAGGAAATTTAAATGCAGGAAAATTAAAATCAACTTAGATCAAGGAACCAGAGGTTGATTAACAGGAAATTTAAAATGCTTAAAATCAACTTAGATCAAGGAACCAGAGGTTGATTAATAGGAAATTTAAATGCAGGAAAATTAAAATCAACTTAGATCAAGGAACTAGAGGTTGATTAATAGGAAATTTAAATGCAGGAAAATTAAAATCAACTTACAAAGCAAGTCTAATCCCGACAAGAGAAATTCTTCCCCGATGAAGTGTACTTAACAGGATCCCGAAGGCCAATGATTAATGGAGGACGAGTTACAAGACTTCACCTACGACCTCCTTTCTTCGGATGCTCCTTTTCTGTTTTTGACTTTCTTCTTATTTTGAGAAAAGCGCCCTTGCGGGTTTTCACTTTCCTTTCGTCCTTTTGACTAGAAGCGCCCTTCCAGGTTTTCACCTCTAGTTTTTTTTTATTTTTTTTTAGGCCATTCCCTGCAAATCTCATAGTAAAGTACGTGAGGTTATCTATTTTCAAATCCTAATCTTATGGCAAAATTTTAACTGATTAATAGCTCATTAGATGAAGGGATTGAAGAAGGACAATATTAAAGAGTGAGTACACGGAAAAGATAAAAGCAAAGTGAATAAAGTATGACTTTATTATGGTTTTTAAGAAACAAAGGTACAGTTTCAAAGAAAAAGGGTACAAGGATAGATCTCACATATTCCTTGTAGTTAGCTTTGAAGTCCCTTAACTGCCATTATTTCCAGTACTCCGAAGTCTCATGCCATGACGGTTTATTTCCCTTCTCGGTTTCATGCTCCTTTCCTTATTTCTCCCTTTTGGTTCTTGGGATGCCCTTTCGGGTTTTTACCCCTTGATTTTTTTTTTTTAGCTTGCTCTTTCAGGAAGCCCTTTCTGGTTTTCATTCCTCACTCATTTTACAGAAAGCGCCCTTCCAGGGTTTTCGCCTTCTTTCACACATTTTGCTAGGAGCGCCCTTTCGGGTTTTCACCCCTTCCCCTTTTTTTTTTTTTTAGGCGTAGTATCTTTTGACGGTGTCGGCATTCACAGGTCTTGGAAATTCTTCACCGTCCATGTGGGTCAAGATCAATGCCCCACCAGAAAATGCTTTTTTAACCACATTGGGTCCCTCGTAGGTTGGTGACCATTTACCCCGGGGATCGTTTTGATTCGGAAGCACTTTCTTCAAGACTAGGTCCCCTGGTTGGAATTCACGTGGGCGAACCCCTTTGTTAAATGCCCTGGCCATTCTTTTTGGTATAACTGCCCGTGACATACCGCCGCTAGCCTCTTCTCATCTAGCAAGTTTAATTGGTCCAACCTTGACTGGATCCATTCCGACTCATCAATCCTTGATTCTTTTAGAATTCTTAAAGAAGGAATTTCTACTTCAATAGGTAGTGCAGCTTCCATCCCGTAAACCAGTGAGTATGGGGTTGCCCCAGTTGATGTCCTTACAGAAGTCCGGTATGTATGAAGAGCGTAGGGAAGCATATCATGCCAATCCTTATAAGTGACTGTCATTTTTCGGATTATTTTCTTGAGATTTTTGTTTGCGGCTTCCACTGCTCCATTCATCTAGGGACAGTATGGTGAGGAATTGATATGCCAGATTTTGTATTAATCACATAATCTCTGAATCTTCGGACTATTCAAATTCTTGGCGTTGTCAGTGACGATTTCATTGGGGAGGCCGTGCCGGCAGATGATATTATTTCTGAGGAATTTGAGAAATGTGTTCTGTGTAATGTGGGCATATGATGTCGCTTCGACCCATTTACAAAAATAATCGATAGCTACCAGGATGAATCTATGCCCGTTGGATGCCTTAGGGTTGATGGGGCCAATCACATCGATGCCCCACATTGCGAAAGGCCATGGTGAAACGAGGTTGAACAATTGGTGAGGTGGAACATTTATCGGATCCGCGCAGATTTGACACTTATGGCACTTTCGAAAATACTCGACGCAGTCCTTTTCCATGGTAGTTCAAAAATATCCTCGTTTCATGATTTGCTTAGCCATCATATGCCCATTGGCATGGGTTGCACAGTTTCCCTCATGAGTTCGAAAAGGATTCTCTTCGCCTCTTTTGCATCAACACATCTCAACAATTCGCCGTTGGAGCTCCTTTTGTATAGGGTTTCTCCACTGGGGATGTATCCCAATGCTAATCTCTGAATCATTCTCTTTTCGTTTTTGCTCGCTCCTGAGGGGAAATCTCTGGTTCTAATGTAAAGCAAGATGTCATGGTACCAAGGTTTACCATCAGGTTCTTCTTCGATCATGAAGCAGTAAGCCGGCTCACTCCTTGCTTTAATCTTTAATACCTGAGTCATCTGCCCTTCTTCCATTTGAGCCATAACAGCTAGGGTGGCTAAGGCATCTGCAGATTGATTCTTGTCTCGACTAAGGTGAGTGAAAGAGATTTCCTCGAATTTCTTAATTAGCTCCAGTAAATACTTCTGATATGGGATTAGCTTCGGATCCTTAGTTTGCCATTCTCCCTTGACTTGATAAATGATCAGGGCTGAGTCTCCATATACCTCCAACTTCCTGACTTTCATTTCGATGGCAGCCTGTAGACCCATCACACAAGCTTCGTATTCTGCGACGTTGTTGGTGTAGTCAAATCTCAACTTGATAGCTATCGGGAAGTGTTTTCCATCCGGGGATACCAATACAGCTCTGATTCCATTACCGGACAAATTAACAGCTCCGTCAAAATACATTTCCCATACATCAGCTGGCTCTTCTTCTCCGCAGTCCACTTCGTTAACATGCTCATCAGGGAACTCAAAATCCAGAGCTTCATAATCCTGGATAGGGTTTTCTGCTAGGAGATCGGCGATCACGCTACCTTTGACTGCTTTCCGAGTCATATAGATAATGTCATATTGGGAGAGTATGACCTGCCATTTGGCTATCCTTCCTGGCATGAATGGGCTTTCGAATACATACTTAATAGGATCCATCCTGGAGATGAGCCATGTCTTGTGATTCAACATGTAGTGTTTGAGGCGATTTCTTTGTCGTGCTAACGCGACAAGTTTTCTCTAGGAAAGAGTACCTCGATTCACAATCATTGAACTTTTTGCTTAGGTAATAAATAGCCCTCTCCTTTCAGCCGTATCATCATATTGCCCCAAAACACATCCCATTGAGCTTTGTTGGACTGCCATATATAGAATCAGCGGCCTTCCTGCCACCGGCAGAACCAATACTCGTGGGTTGGACAGGTACTGCTTGATTTTCTCGAAAGCCTCTTGACAAACTGAATCCCATTGAGTGGTGTTGTTCTTTCGGAGTAGTTTATAAATAGGCTCAGCTTTAGCGGTGAGATTGGAAATAAACCTTGATATGTAGTTTAGCTTCCCTAAGAAACTGCGCACCTCCCTTTCTGTTTTTGGGGATGGCATCTCTTGAATGGCTCGAACTTTGTCCGAATCAACTTCTATTCCCTTCTCACTCACTATGAATCCCAACAATTTCCCAAATCTAGCTCTGAATATGCATTTGGCAGGGTTCAGTTTCAGCTGATATTTCCAGAGTCTTTCAAATACTTTCCTCATCACCTGCACATGGCTCTCTTCTCCCCTGGATTTGATGGTCATATCATCCACGTACACCTCCACTTCTTTATGCATCATATCGTGGAATAATGTGGCCATAGCGCGTTAGTAGGTGGCTCCAGCATTCTTTAACCCGAAAGGCATGACCCGATAGCAAAATACCCCCCATTGAGTGATAAAAGCAGTTTTCTCCTTGTCTTCCTCATCCATTGGGATTTGATTGTACCCTGATGCCCCATCGATACACGAACACCTGCCCAATCCCACAGCATTGTCTACTAACACATCAATGTGGAGGAGAGGGAAATCATCTTTCAAGCTCGCTTTATTAAGATCCCTGTAATCAATGCACACCCTAACTCTCCCATCCTTCTTCATTACCGGGACAACGTTAGCTATCCATTGGGGATATTTGACTACTTCCAGGAATCCAGCATCATACTGTTTCTTGACCTCATCCCTAACTTTGAGCAGTGTGTCAAGATTCATTCTTCTTAATTTCTGCTTTACCGGGATTGTCCCCGGAATTAGGGGAATTTTGTGCGTCACTATATGAGGGTCCAAACCAATCATATCATCATAGCTCCAGGAAAACACGTCTAGGAATTCTTTGAGCAAACTGATCATATCTCCCAATTCTTCACTCTCCACAACCCTAAGTTCCCTTTTCACTTCTTCCGTGCCTAAGTTTACGGTGCGCGTTTCGTCCCCACAAGGCACTAAAGAAGGTTCATCTCTTTCTTCTGTGAGTTCCACCTCAGAATCATTTGAAGTAATGGTAGTTATGGGGATTTCAAAATTAACGAGAGGAATTTCTGAGTCTATTGAATTATTAGGTGTTAACTGATGAATGGTCCTGAATGAATGAAAATGGATTATATTATAAGGATGGAATTCAAAAGGAAAGAAAGAGAATTGGATATAAAATGCGCTATTAATTCATTAACATTTATGACATAAAAAAAGGGTCCATTTACAATATTACACTTGCCACCATGGACAAAATGATCAAGTATAGATAATCATAAGTACTTTACTCGAAATTAAGTACAGGGATGTCCTCTGCTGTCCAGTTGTCCAGTTCTTGCCCTTCAGCTATTGGCAAGACCAGGACCTCATACAAGGAATCCAAGTGGATGACATCGATGGATGGTTCATCGGGTGATTCTTCAACCTCTGCCGGATTTTCAATGACCGGTTTAGTGAATACCTCCGTGATTCTAGGGACTACTTTCATTCTCCTGAGTTTCTGGTCAAATCTTTGATCCTGAAGTCTGTTCCTCATCCAGAATCGCCCATCCATGAGGGCATCCTCCTCATAACCCAAACCGCAATGGCCTACCTTCTGGATAGCCAGTATAGGTTCAACAATCCCTTGTAATGCGGCGCCTAACCCTTTGCCCTCTTCATACCCATTTTTTGACATCACCTTGGCTACCATAGCCATAGCCCCTTCATTTCTTGAGATGGTTTCTTGTAATTCGAGGGCCTGGAAGGAGCTTTCCAATGACTCTTCAGCAGCTTCCACATAAGGAAGTGATTGTGGCTTGGTAACCAATATGGCTTCTTCCCCTCTTACAGTGATGATTTTGCTGTCCATAATATATTTAATCTTCTGGTGCAAAGTGGAAGGAACGGCATTCGTTGAATGGATCCAGGGCCTTCCTAATAACATAGTGTATGCAGGCTCAATGTTCATTACCTGGAACGTGACGTTGAAAGTGCATGCACTAATTTGGAGTGGCAAGTCGATGTCCCCCAGCACCTCTCTCCTTGTACCGTCAAAGGCTCTTACCACCATAGCACTCTGACGTATATTTGAACGGTCAATTGGCAGCCTAGCCAAGGTGGCATTTGGCAGTATATTGAGCGCGGATCCATTATCAATAAGGACCTTGGCCACTATACAACCTTTACATTTCACCGTCACATGCAGAGCTTTAGTGTGCGTTAAGCCTGCAGGGTCTATCTCTTCTTCAGAAAAGGTGACAAAATTGGATGCCTGAATTTGTCCCACTATCTTCTCGAACTGCCCCGGTGTGATGTCGGGGTTCACAAAAGCCTGATCCAGAATTTTCTGCAAGGCTTAACGATGTACCTCTGAACTCAAAATCAGCAATAACAGTGAAATTCGAGCAGGTGTCTTTCTCAACTGTTCCACCACATCATACTCACTTTGTTTCATTATTTGAAGCAGCAGCTCCTCTTCCTCTCTTGGTCCGGTAGGAGGGGAGGGGTGGGAGGGGAAGGGGTGGATCAGGGTTTCTTGGTGGTCTCGGGTTATTTTGAGGTGGTCTAGGTTGAGCAGGAGGAGAAGGTGGTCTGGGCTGGTAGTTTATCGGGGGCGGATACTGTGGGCGTGGGTGAGGATAATTTGGAAAAGGGGGAGGAATGTTGGCAATTGTTTGGCCATGAGGGGGAAGATATGGCCGGTAGTTATTTTGAGGAAGCGGAGAGTAATTGTTTTGCTGATTGATGGAATGCACATCACCCTCCTTTTTCTTGCCAAAACTGGCAGTCTTCTTCGCAGGGTTCTCGGCCAACTCCTGCAGTCGCCCCATCCTTAAGTTGGCCTCTATTCTCTCACCAGCTTGGATGATGTCTGAGAAGCTGTTGGAGGTATTTCCAATCATCAGATTGAAATAAGGAGCCTTCAATGTCTCGATGAACAAGGAGCATAGTTCATTGTCGATCATCGAAGGATATACTTCTGCAGCCTTTTCTCTCCATCTCTGGGCATATTCCTTGAAGCTTTCCCTGTCTCTCTGCACCAGGTTTTAGGGGTCTCTCCTCATGGGGGCTACATCGCAGTTAAATTTATACTGCTTCAAGAAAGCATCAGCCAAATCCTTCCAGGAGTGCAGTTTGCTCCTGTCCAATCAGATGCACCATCTCGTAGTGCCCGGAGAGACTCTCGTGAAAGAAGTGGACGAGAAGTCTGTCATCTTCTGTCAAGGCAAACATTTTGGCAATGTAGGTTGCCAGGTGAATGCGGGGGTCTGAGTTTCCGGTGTACTTGTCGAAGTTCGAGATTTTGAACTTGGACAGCACCACCACGTCTGGCACCAATCTCAGTAATGCCACGTCGACTGAACCATACATGTTCAGCCCCTCTATTGCTCTCAATCTCTCCTCTAGAGTAGACAGCTTCTCATTTTCCCTGGTCTTATTTTCTCCTCCTACTGCATGAAATGCTCCCCCAGTTGGGAGATGAGGGGTGGAGTAAACTGGAGGAATTAGTATTGAAGGGTATGGGTCGGCATTTGAGACGGCTGGGTAATGGGAGAAAGGTAGGTCATTATTTATGGTAGCCGGATTGACAGTGATTGTCAGATCCAGGATAGGTGACTGAAAGGTGAAAGAGGTTGAAGCCTGATGAGGATCAATTGTTGTAGGTGGTGGGGGAGGTAGTGGTAAGTTAGGTTCTGAAGCAGGTTTATTTTGGAACATCTCCCTCATTAGTCTCATGAGCTCCGAGACTTGGTCTTTCAATTCGAAAACCTGTCCTTGTAGGTTCTGGACTTGTTCCTGGTCTTCCATTATCTTCTTTATTCGTGATCTTGTTAAGTACACTCGTTTGGGTTGAACTGTGTGCCTGGTCAGACTTGCTTTGTTTGAAGCAATGTTGATTTTCTGTAGGGAAGTAAAAAAAAGTTTTTAATGAATTTTGAATTTCGTAAAAAAAACTAAAGGTCTTGGTTCGGACAAAGGATACAGAGGCATTTGGGGGCCAAAATGAAATCTACAGAAGGATGATTGCATCAATTTTATCATGGCATTGTTCGATAGTCTGACTGTGAATGATTGGATTGAATGCGCATCTATGATACCTGTCCATATGGCACATCCAATTTTTCGCATAACCCTAGCGAGGGGGTTCCTACGAGAGTTATACTATTCATTCACAATTTTGCTAAACAATGGCCCAAAAATTATTCTATTAATTGAATAATTCGTGCACAGCATTCTTTACATTGGCCTAGGCTCAGGGAGGTTCTTTATAATGTAATGACATTTTCTGAGATACTCATATAACCTTTCTTCTTGTCTGGCGGGGTTGAACACTTTCAGAGCATACTCGGATTCAGGTAGGAGTTCTTGTTTTCCCCGTGCTATCATTTTCTCCAGCTGGTCAACATTCTCTTTCAGCTCCTGATAGAGAGCAGCTTGTCTTTCTTTTTCCTTCCTTTCTTTAGCACATTCCTTCAGAATATCGTTGATAAGCAGTGCTTGTTCCTTCAGTTCAAGCTTCTTCTTTTTGCTTTCTTGTTTATACTCTTCCATGAGTATCTCCTGATATTTCATTTTCTCCTGAAGCTTGTTATTCTGTACTTCTGCTTCTTTTATTATAGCTTGGAGAGAGCTTTTTTCCTTTTCCCACCGTATCTCTTGCTCTTTGAACCCCATCTTTTCGGTCCTTGCCTCTTCCCTGAGCCTTCTTACTTTTCCCTTGAGGATCTGTTGTTGGTCCTCCAACTGTTTTATTTGTTCTTGCAGTTGTGAGTTTTTGGTGTTTGCCTTTTGTAGGGAGTTGGCTAAACGATCACCATCTTCTTCTGAATGGACGTTTCGATGAGGGTTGCTGCCTTCGAATTTTGATGGATCTGCAGTCAAGTGTTCTTGATCCCTGTCAGCCCTCCATTTAAGATAATCGCCCGTGGCACTCGGGCCTTTAGGCAACCTCTGCATCAGAGTGATGTTTTCCCAAGATCTGTGAGCTATTTTCAACCCTTCCTCTTCTTTGAGCTCATGGTAGAAATGACCTTGGTGGTATTCTTCAATGTTGATTCTGAACTGTGTTGAGCCGAATTGTCTCATTACTAATGCAGGAGTGTAACTTGTGTATCCAGTCACTCCGATTAGGGATACTTGTTGATTACCCCCCGTGCCAACCAAAATGGATTGACCCGACGTCCACAATATCCTCTAGCAGTATTCATGGCTGTTAAAGCTCAAAATCCGTTTTTGCCACTGCGGCTCATCCTTCGGGCTGATTACTAATCGGGTCATTTTCTCGATGAGAGGCTGGTCAAGGTACCAAGTTAATCCCTTCATCTCCACAGGACACATATGACTAATGATCCAGAGGTGCAACAATTGAGAACAACATTTAATGGATCCCTTGCCTTGTTGTCTGCAGTAAGTAAGGGTTAAGAAAGTCTCGGTAAGAATTGCCGGTACTGGATTGACCTTCTGTTTCTCTACTGCCCAGAACATTTCCACAACGCCGCAGGTTATGATTCCGGAAGGTCCAGGGAACAAGATCAGGCCGTAGATTGCTAAAGCGAGCATCAATGAAGCTTGATCCCACTGTTCATCTTGGATGCATTGATCCAACCACTTCTTGAGATAAGTCCAATACCATCCATGCGTGTTCCCTTTGACAGTTTCCCTCGCCTTTGCTTCTTCCGGTGGAATCCCCAGCATATGTGCGAACCGTTTCCAGGTCTACCTATGCTCGAGGTGTAGGTAAATCTAATTCTGCACCGCATAAGGGATTTCTAGCAATGCTTGATATTCTTCCATAGTGGGAGCAGTATCGATATTGTTGAAAGAGAACACCCCATACTTAGGATTCCAAACTGGCAACATGGCCTTTAATGCCGGGACTTGAACTTTAACTCATATCAAGGTTGCAATCCTCCCAGAACATTTCCACAAACGCCGCAGGTTATGATTCCGGAAGGTTCAGGGAACAAGATCAGGCCGTAGATTGCTAAAGCGAGCATCAATGAAGCTTGATCCCACTGTTCATCTTGGATGCATTGATCCAACCACTTCTTGAGATAAGTCCAATACCATCCATGCGTGTTCCCTTTGACAGTTTCCCTCGCCTTTGCTTCTTCCGGTGGAATCCCCAGCATATGTGCGAACCGTTTCCAGGTCTACCTATGCTCGAGGTGTAGGTAAATCTAATTCTGCACCGCATAAGGGATTTCTAGCAATGCTTTATATTCTTCCATAGTGGAAGCAGTATCGATATTGTTGAAAGAGAACACCCCATACTTAGGATTCCAAACTGGCAACATGGCCTTTAATGCCGGGACTTGAACTTTAACTCATATCAAGGTTGCAATCCTCCCATATCTCTTCTCAAATTGTGCTTTGACCTGATCGGGAAATGACTTCCAACCATTGGCCAGACCCTCGAGACTGTTCATTCTAACTTCAATTTTGCTCAGGTCCAATGGAGGTTGTCGCAATGGGATTTTGCGGTCGCCCGGACGATCACTCACCGAAGTGGGAAAAAGTGAGGAGTCGCCACCTTAGTTTTGAGGAAAACTAAAGAAAACCATTTGAGAAGTTAAATTAAAAATGAAACCACTTCAAAACAGAGATTCTAAGTTCGGGGTCCGTAAACGGGTGGGGAAGGTGTTAGGCACCCCACCTCGTCCCTTAATAAGGGTAAGTAGATTTAATTCTGCGTCCTTTATAAATTAGTTAGGAAGGCTTAGACGGCAATGTTAATCCTTTTGGTAGAAGGAATGTTTGATTTTTCACTAAATTTGGATCACCCAGATACATAAGTAAATGAGACAACCTTAGTGAACGGGTGTGAGAATCGGATAAGAACTCTCCCCCGATCTTTTTTAAGTTGTTCATTAAAATTTTGAGGGGAGACCGGATAAGAACCCTCCTCCGGTCTCTTTTAAGTTATTTATTTGAAGTTTTGAGGATGAGACCGGATAAGAACTCTCCTCCGATCTCTTTTAAGTTATTTATTTGAAGTTTTGAGGATGAGACCGGATAAGAACTCTCCTCCGATCTCTTTCAGATGTTTATTAAAATTTGAGGTTGAGACCGGATAAGAACTCTCCTCCGATCCCTATTTAATGTTTATTAAAATTTTGAAGGGAGACCGGATAAGAATCCTCCTCCGATCTTTTTTAAGTTATTTATTAAAATTTTGAGAGGAGACCGGATAAGAACCCTCCTCCGATCTCCTTTAGAGTTATTCGTTAATGTTTTGAGTTGAGACCGGATAAGAACTCTCTTCCGATCCCTACTTAATGTTTATCAAAATTTTGAAGGGAGACCGGATAAGAACCCTCCTCCGATCTCCTTTAAGAGTTGACTTAAAACTTTTAGGCAAGGATAGGATAAGGACTCTTCCGACCTTCTATTTTGATGAGACTCGGACAAAGACCTTTTCCGACCTTTAAAAATTTAACCACGACTACGGGTCTTAAGAACCTAAAACTAAGAATTCGACCTTCAAAAATGCCGGATAAGGTTTATGGATATCCCGTGGTGAGCAGGAACACTAGACTTGATTCAGACCTTTTCATGTAGTCATTTTACCAATATCTATTAATGACCGATCCACTCTGTTTCGTTTACTTTGGTCTTATTCCATTTCATGACATCTTTGTCGAATTCTTTGTTTCGTCGGCCTAATAGTTGGCTATCTTCCTGACGTGTTATTCAGTCCTCTTTTTAAAGGAGACCTCTAAGTTGCACTACCTACGTTTACCCAACCATTTACATACTACAAAGAGTTAAAAACGGTTTTGAAATTACGAGATCAATAAAATGAACGATCACTAAAAATGATTTGAGAGTGACTTTCTTTGGGATTGCTTGTGCGAAATGGTCTAGATGTAAGAAGAACAAGTAAAATGCGGAAATAAACGTACGCTTAATAAAGCAGAATATGAACTCTTATAACAATATTTTCTCTTGGGTTCTCTTGTACAAAATACCCTTGAAGAAAGTTGCGGATGTATGAAGAACAAAGGAAGTGCAGAAACAAACGTAAATGATGAGTGTGAACTCTTACCGTGAGGAGCCAAATATATTGAAATAAGCGTGAAGTGGTAAGCGGTGATGGCGGATTGATCACTGGGAGCCGATGTCCGTCGTGAAACCGAGAGATGCTTTAGCTAAAATGTAGCAGGGTAAGAACCAGGTGAAAGGAAGTTGAGCTTGAGCAGAGGAAAGGAAAGCAGAGAGGGCGAGTATGACCGGATAATGAACAAACTGAAATGTAGAGTTCCAATATTCAAAATCTTTTTCAAGAAAACACTCCTGAAAACTAGTTTCAAAAGTATTTTTAATCACTACAAAGCAGGAGTAACAAATCGAATAAAGTTTGAGTTCCTCCACGATAATAGCGACCTCTTGCCTATATTTTTGTCCGTTCTTGAGCAGTTTTCATGCAGTATTTATAGGAATCGTGCTCCCCATGAAGGGTCGAGGATTCATTTTGAGGAGATGGAGGGTCGAGGATTTTGAAGTACATGATCGGATGTTCAGAATTAAAGAGAATCAAAACGAATGGTGAGATCGCTTCTCAAAGTATTTGTCCTTTT